>NC_136646.1:10175813-10908313 GCF_949748355.1 Melanostigma gelatinosum
TTGCTCCAGCTGCGCTTTATAAAATGACTGCGCTCTCGTCTCCATGATTGATTGAGCTACACCTCTCTACCAGGTCCCCTCATTAGGTGTGTGGGGTTTGCTGAAGCAGATACAGATGTTCATGAATTACGCTGCTGAGAATTTATCCCCCCCACCCCATAATCCTTTCAGTGTCGACTGGGAACTCACAGCAGTTTTAGGTCAAATCCTGGACGGGTCAAGAGGGTAAAGCAGCAGTTTGGAAGGTAATTGTGCTTCGCTGCTGTTCTCCCCTTCGCTCCTCCGAAGAGACGTTTGGCGCCGCTTGTTTTTCCGGACGTCCGCCAGTCTGTTATTGCAAATGGGAACACAGGGAGGACAGGAGGGTCAGAAGCAGGTCGCGGTACGGTTAGAGTCCAACAAAACCCGTGCTGCGCTTTGGCACAGCGGGCGACCTCTGACCTCTGACCGCTCCCCTTCGAGTTAGTTGAGATGAAGTGAGGGGGATTTAAAGAACGCACGACTTTCAGCTTTCTGTATTATTGTTTAGAGTGTGAATCCACAGTGAGGGCTATTTCTCCCCTTCATTTCTGAACTGTGTGTGTCTGTGTGTGTGTGTGTGTGTGTGGGTGTGGATAAAACAGTCTGGTTTGAGGAGAATCCAGCCCAGTATGATAAATGATACATTTCCTCCAAATGTGCTGTAGTAGTGAATTGTCTCTGCCTTCATCCCAAACAATCGGCCAACGACAGCGCGTAGATCAGAAGCATAACAAATAGCTCAGATTAATCCAGATTATAACTCATGTAGCACGCTGCCCACAAGGAGCCCACAAGGAGCCCATGTAGAGTGTCTGAACTGGAGGGGAGAGTGTGGGCCATACTTTAGGTAAATGAATGATTAATTGAAGTATGTCGATGAATAATAAACCAGTCTCTGCGGGGTAACAGATTGTACTTTTCATGTTTAATGGATTGATGGGGGCCCTCACACACACACACACACACACAAACACACTCGCGGCGACATGTAATCGCAGGCCGGTCACGTGTGCTCGGTTCGACACATGAAACAGAAAGGTTGGGGGTGGGGGGGGGGGGGGGTGTGAACGTACAGTAGATTAAAACATCAAAGAAGGCCTACGCTGCTCTCATGAAACAACCAGGCAGTTCTAGCTTGTTTCTCAGCTTCTACTAATCCCACAAAAGGGGCCTAAATGTTGCTTTTTTCCCATATACCGTGTGTGTGTGCGTGTGCGTGCGTGCGTGCGTGCGTGCGTGTGTGTGGTTGCGCTCCCATCCCCTCTCATGGTCAGCGTCTGCATCGATACAAGTCCTCTTAATCACCTCCGATGAATCATTGAATAGTCTTTTTATATCAGATCATGACCCATATTCCCATGTGAACACGCTGAAAATAAAATAAAGCAAAAATCGAGATGCACTTTTTTTAAGTTGCCCCACATCGGCTCCCTGCTCGCTCTCGAGCTCTGTGATGGAGCTCCGCGCCGCCGACCAGCTCGTTTAACAAGATGATGGATGGACGAGGTCGTCACGCAGCATCGCACACACACACACACACACACACAGGAATCGGAGGCGTTTTGACTCCGAGCAGACTTCAAATCGTCTTTTCCATGTTTTAGGTTTGACTTGAACCTCATCAATTCCCCGGGACGGCACGGAGCGGAAGTCATCTGAAGATACGATCTGTAATCGAGGGTTATTGCTGGTTTCATTAAGGGGCAGATGCAGTGCTCAGAGCTCAGACACAGGAGTTGCATTGTCGTCTCATTAGGTAGCACATAGCGAGGAGGAGAGACAGAGAGGGAGTCGCGAGGAAGAGGGGATGGATTACGCGTCTCCTTAGCCCCTGCTGTCTCCTCTTCCTGGCCTGTTTATCAATGACGACTGCAAACACGGCGCCTGTGGAAATCTCTTAAGCTCTGTTTGGAGACTTTTTGGCAGACTTCTTTCTCCACGTAAGCCGCTGGCATCGAGCGGGTTTTGGCAGGAGGCTTGAAAGATGCAGCGGTGGCCTCCGGTCACCAACTGATTTATTGTTCAATAAAATGTGGTGGCCATATTTACACAAACGTTATTCATTTAGAATGAGGGTACACTTTAACTCTTAGGGCGGTACACCGGAGAACGAACATTAACTGCGATGACTTTTTTTTGGGGGGGGGGGGGAATTAGCAACGTGCAAAATATATGACGCTGAAATAGATGAAATGCACATTCTCGTCTTTCTCGTCAGAGACGAGATGGGTTCACGATGCCGAACGCGGTCCGGAACTTGACAAAGAGATGAAGTGTCACGCCGCGGCCGCCAACAACTCACCTACCTCTACATTTGCATGCAAGTGAGGCTCAGCCACATCCATCTTCTAAACTGTTCAATTGGACACCGATTGCTCATCCGGAGGATCGGTTAAAAAGGGACAGTTCACCCCAAAATCTCCTCTTTTTCTCTCCGTGTTGAGCACAAGCTGAGTGCCATATTGTACCTTTATTGCCAAAACTAGGCAACTCACACCAAAACAATCGAGATCGGCAAACAGTGCTACGGTTTTTGATTTTGGGGGTGAACTGTCCCTTTAAAACTGAATCGGCATCCTTTATCTTAAGTGTAGTCAAACCGGCCGTATCGACTCCAGTGTCCCAGCTCAGCGCTCACATCAGCGTCCATTTTGCTCCGCGCCTCGCTCGCACTCTCGCTGTACTGTTTCTGTGTGGTCGTCACAGTAAAAAGACAGCGGCGAGCCATGTGTCGGGGGGGCAGCGCTTGCACCCGAGACGTCCATTTTGCAGCTGTGACAGCTTTGACACACTGCCCGGCCTTAAGTGGCCCATCTGCAGATAGGCTGCAAGGGGTCACGTGTGTGCCGAGAGCGCCGAGCAGGATGGGTAATGGTCCACTGTTATGGGAGCAGGTCCCAGGTGGGTTTCACAGGTACGTAGCACGAACCTTGACCGTGCGGCACACACACACACACACACACACACACACACACACTGTATGAATCCAAACGGCTGTCATCCAAATGATGGGAAAGTTAATCAGAGAAGAGGGGTCAATCTTCGATGCGCTGATGATGGATAGATGGACAAAGTGTCTGCGTGAAAGAGAGAGAGTGTGTGTGTCGGTGTGAATTGCATTTTGCTGCAGACATACTCAAGATTTCATCCCAACACACTCCACTAGGAGATCTACTGTCATTCTCCCGCTGTGAAGCACTTTGGGTTTCTTTGAAATAGCGGCAGATAAAAATAATTGCATTGACAAAAGGCCAATGCAGTCAGTCTCTTCATGTAGAGGACTTCATTAATCTGCCTATATATTCTACTCATGCCAGCGCACACACACACACACACACACACACTCCTCAGGTATCAATAAGAGTGTGGAGCAGAGCTGAACAGAGGATTTGATCGGCAGAAGTGGCTACTCCATCAGGTGGAGAGCGGCTAATAAGAACAGAGCCAAGCATGAAGTGTGGAGATTCATTTCCACACGTGAAGTACATCATTATTTATTTTTTTACGTTATCAGATCCGAGTGTACGCATGTGAATTTATTTCACGTGCGTAAAATGTGTCAGAAATAGACTTAAAGGCTCGTGGTGGGGCAAGAAAAACGACAAAGTGCGAGAGAAGTTACTGATCTCTAATAATCCGACAATATCCATTCAACACGCACACAGTACACACACACACACACACACATCGAACGCACACCCCCTCACACACATGCAAAAATAGTGACTTAATGACAAAAAACGGTGAAGATGAATATCTACGTGAATTAATCGTCATCCAAAACATGCAACAGCAACAGCATGTGTGGATTCAAAGCGCTGTACTCACCTATTTAACCCTTAACATTAAGAAACATTAAAGCTAACGGATTTCGTAGGCTGGAGAAATTGTAAGAATCACGGCTGTTACGTCAACTAATAGACAAAGACGTGGCTTGAGTCTTTAATCCACGTCAGTAAAATCCCATTGAGATTCAAAATAAATATTGCAAATCAGCTTCAGGCCGTTACAAAAAGAAGTCAAAAAGAGAGAGAGAGTTTAGGACAGTTTTAATTATTGTTAATTTTTTTTTTTTTTCTCGCTTGGAATTCAAATCCAGGATTTAAAGGGTAATTCCACAGGAAAACAGCTCAATCCAGAGAGCCTATAGCGTGTTGACGGATGCTCAAAAGTCCCACTTCCCTTTATCTTCATGTAATGAAGAGGAGAGGCGTTAAATCTCCTTCAGGAAAGAAAAAAGAAAAGGTGGAAATATGAAAAAAAGAAGAAGAGAGGACGGACAAGGAAATGAGTTGTGTGGTTTGCTTCACTTTGCATCTGCCTGCTGCTGTGCCTCTCTGTAGCTCTCACACACACACACCTAATTATTCCGTTCCTTTGCAATCAGCTCAATTCTTTCGAGCCATCTCGTCGTCTTGTTTTCCTTAAATGCCAAGAGATTATTCATGAATAATCTGCCATTCCAAATCGTGGAAGTAGTCGAGTTGAGGTATTGCAAGATCGCGTCACCAAAATGCAAAATAAACAGCAACTCCTGTCTGATGCGAGCAAGTCAATGTGTGAGCAGTGGGACATGACATTTTCCTTAGACGGCAGATGAAAAAGATGAAGAAAACGGGACAACGAATAAACCAATAGGTGGATCAATTCAGAGGGGTGAGAGGGTGGACGTGATGGAGAGAGGGAAAAAGACAATGATGAAAGAGATGAAAGCTTGATGCAAAGTCAGTGAACATTATGGAGGAGGGAACAAAAAGGGGAAAGAAATCCTCTGGATGATAAAGCCAGTTTTTGTTTTTAGTCCATTCTCTTTGAGTGCTTGTGTGTGTCTGTCCGCGAGAATAAGTCAGTTCAGAAAGATAGGGAGGGAGAGCGAGAGGGAGAGAGAGAGAGAGGGAGAGAGAGAGGAAAGGAGGGCAGAGGAGTGTAGAAACACAGATGACACCCCGACAGAACGGACCACAGCGGCTCACAATGGCACTTTGAAACGAGCGGCGCGTGAATTAGGCTTTTGCTCGGTTCAACCTTCACCCGACAGACGACGAGTATAACGAGGAGACTTGAACGCACCTCAGTTCGATCACAACACACGTTCCCTCCTACAGGACCAAATGTGGAATCTGAACGTCACTCAATGTGCATGACGGCAAACATTCCAAAAAAAAAGGACATGAGGAGGACGGTGTGTGACAGAAGGGGGGGGGGCATTTCAGACGCTTTAATGGAAGAACAGACTTTTGTGCAACATGGAGATGAGGCGACTGGAGACTGGTGCTTGCTTGATGAGTCGCTGGGGTCTTGGTTTGAGGAGAACAAAAACTAATTTGGAAAACCAAGTCAGAAAACACTGACGTTACAGCATGAAAGGTGGAGAGTGACGCGAGGATGACATGGCATGAGGCAAGAGTCAGCTGAGAGCCGGATGGGAGGGGAGCCGTGGTTACACCGGAGCTAGATTGTAGGCCAGCGTGCGTGTGTGTGTGTGTGTGTGTGTGTGTGTCAAGGTGTGCTTAATATATGTGCACCCCACACAAAACACCTGGCATACACAGACAAGGAACAAAGACTTTGAGACAGACACTGAACACTAAGTAGACCTACCTATGGTTAGAATTAAGAATCGCCCAAAAAAGATGCATAGGGTGGTGGGAGGAAAAAGGAGAAGGAGGAAATAGGAAATAGGAAAAGGTACAAAAGTGAAAAAGGCATAAATAGAAAATACAAGCAAGCCAATTAAAATGTCTCTATAAAGGGGGGGGGGGGGGGTAAAGCAAGGAAATGAAAACACTGGTGGAGTCAAAAAAGTCGCCAAAGTTACTGGTGGACAGTGAGCGGAGTGGTGGGGAGGAGGAGGAGGAGGAGGGAGGCAGCGAAGGGAGGAGGGAGCGTGGGCTGCACAGCGATAGAAAGGGCTGGCAGCGATAGCAATGGAGAGGGACGGAGGAATGAATGAAGGGAGCAAAAAAAAGAGAATATAGGGGGCAAAAAAACGGAAAAAGATCCCCCTCCTCTTTCTCTCTGCCTCTCTCTCTCTCCCTCCTTGTCTGGCTCATAAATGGCAGAAATTGTTGACCAGGTAAATGGCGAAATAGATGAGCAGACAGAGGACCGAGAGAGCAACCAAATGAAAAGGTAAAGCACCTCCCAGCAGCGCGATGAGGAAAAAAAAGAACAAAAAACGAAAGAGAAAAGCAAATACTCCAGTGGCCTCCGTTGTCTCCAGTCTGTGTGTGGAAGGGGGGATTGGCTCGTGCCAGTTGTTCCCCTTCCCCGGCTGCCTTCTGCTTTCTTCTGTCTCTCCTCCCAAAAAAGACTTCCCATCCAGATGACCAAAGAAAAAAAAAAAAGAAAGCAGACACAGATGTCCTTTTTCCTCCCTCTCAACTCTGGTCTGATATCACGTGCCACTCACACAGGTTGGACATTGTTGCGGCCGCAACGCACAGTATCACCAATATTGCTCAGTTGGGAGAAAAAATAAAAAAGGCATTTGGTGGCGGCTGCTAGTCGAGCGCTGCCTGCCTCATGAGGAAGCATACTGAGCTGGAATTGCTATGTCTCCCCTCTCTCCCGCCCATCCCTGCGAAAAAGATGGGAGGAAGGGAGGTGGGCCCACTCGCTGCATTAGTATTCATTGAAAGAGTGTGAGAGAGAGAGTGAGAGAGAGAGAGATAGAGAGAGATGAGGAGGAGGAGGAGGGGGGAGAGGGGTGCCTCTTCAAACAAATGTCGAGGAACCAAAACCGGTGTGCTAAACTGATAAGAGACTGGCTCCCCCTAGAGTCAATCATCGATACACAAGCTCAGAGAACTGGAATAAACTGTAGCGTTGGACCAACCAGTGTGATACCTGCGGCCTGCACTCAATGAAACGCCTCACTATACAGCCTCTCGGGGCAAAGTGTCACTGCTGCAGTGTCCCTCCAACTGCACGACGCGAGTGCAATCCACCCACAGACCCGGTCAACGCTTCTCTCGGTGTTTCTCAGCTTTGTGAGACAAAGCACCGATAACCTCTTTACGCTGCGCACGCTCCCCCAAACAAACACCGGACAAAAGCGCGAAGAGGAATTTTGGTTTGGAGCCCGTGGAGTTGTGAACAGCAGACCCGGTTCCCCTTTTCTCTTCTGCATTTCGCCCTCAGCGGAACTCAGTGTTGCTATGGTGACAGATGACTGCTCTCAAGTGTCCAAATCAAAAGCTAGCAGCACACAGAGAGAGAGAGAGAGAGAGAGAGACGGTACAGCCTGCAGAGTATCTCCACATTATGGCTCTGTCGAAATATGTTTACCTCGTTTCTGCCACCAGGAATGTCATTTACTGAAATATTAAAACCAGTACATGCCCACAAAGACGACACACTACATTGTGTACACTCGGCCTAATGTCACCGCAACATTTCAGGCGAGCTCTGTTCGGCATCAGCCCATTGAGAAATGACCTTACAGTGAAGTTGAAGGTGGAGTCCGTGTGTCCTCGGATGGGACAAGAAGACAAAGCGGTGCAGCTTGAAGCCGTCTCTCCTCTTGGCCAGTGTTGGATGGACCCCCGCCAAAAACAGTTCGGCCTGTGGTTCCTTGAAGCATTCAACAGACTCTGCTTGACCTTTCCCCAAGTTTCAGACATCTCTGAAGCTGGATTTGAAAACACAATCACTGGATAAATAATGATTATTGGACAACGGTGGCAATAAATATCACGGTTGACATTATTTTTCTTTCCTGTGTTTAAGCAGGGATCTTACATGTTATTTTCCTAATCAGCCTACATGCTTCTGCACATGGGAGCTCTCAGTGTACAGTCACTGCAATCTGCTTCAGTGGAGCAGCTGTTTCAGCACTTTAAACACTTTTACAGCAGTTGGAGAGAAACGTCAGTTGTTTGGTTCTCAAAGTGTTTTCATTAGATGATAACATGATCTTACCCTGTGCTCCTACAGCGGAATTACGACCAGGGACCGTTAAACACAAGAGCTGGTGGAGAAGTTGACAAGGAAGGTGGAGTTAGTTTGATGACAAATACACTCAAAATATCCAGTTACGCTGCACATCTCCACATTTATTTACATGCATGTGTGTACATTTTAAATTCAATGCAGGTTACCTTAAAACTGTTCCAGGTAGGAAATGTTCGTCGAGAAGAAGAGTGTGTCGTAAATGTCTTAGTGGGACATATCGCCACCTTGTGGTCGCTTTACGGTACTCTGCTCGACTGTGCGGTGTTGGATTGAGCATGCCTGGCTGCACGAGCCGCACCATCACAACACGGTTCAGAGATGGCAGCGCTGTCATCACCGCTACGAGTCTGCCGAGGAATACTAAAAGAACTACGTGCACTCCAAGGACCGACTTATAAACGCTCACTGGCGTACAACTATGTAATGGAACAGTTCCGGAAGAATAAGGTGAGTTTCCCAACAACTTCGTTTCAGCTAACGTTAGCTAACTAACGTTACCATAACAAACTGCATGGGAGGTGCGTGGCTAGCGTTCACTAGCCGGTTAACTCCTAACGGATAATGTCACCGTTTTGCTAGTTAAGTGGAAATAACGTTCGCCCTTCAGCCGTTCACAAGCGTGGAAATAACGTGAACACCCAACACGACACCGGAGTGTGTCATTGCTTACTTTGTAATCTGTAGCAGCAAAAGTTCAGCGCAAGGTGACTGTGAAGTAGAAGGACATGCTAACATTAGCAGCTAACGAGCCTTAGCATAGCTCAGAGTTAACACCACACGCAGGTGACAGAATAATATGTTTGGTTATTAAGTCACTAACTATATAAGTTCATACGCACACCAGAGTGTAGCCTGCTTCATTTGATTGATTCATTAATTATGTGTAAATTATTGTCATTGTTGTCACAATGCCACGAAATATGTCAAATAATTAAGGCAGGATCACTAGATTTTAGGTTATCAAGGAATTTGTACTCATCCGCGGGATTAAATAGACACTTGCAGCAACGTTTAAAAATATTTTATCTGAAGCCTGATAGTTTGTAGAATTGTTTAAAATGAATTTAGCATGACCACATTCATCCTCTCATTTCTCTGTCAAGAGAAGCCCTACATTTAACGCCACGTTTATTTAAATTACTACAACAACCACTCTTTGCAAACACAGCATAGCTGCTTAAGCATATAGGCTCAAAGCTTTCATTATGTATGCTTGGGAGAGCGTGGCTCACCAGGCCCGTCCAATGCATGAGCGGTCACTGAAGCCAAATAGCTTGGAGCAACTCTTGCTTGTCAGGGTGCATTTGTCTCGGGCCCGGAAAGACCTCCAGGCACTGTAATGCATATGTGACACTCTATCGGGACTGTGCCGAGGCTTACTGTCCATGCGGTTGTCACTGGAGTCATTGCTAACTCCTTGTTGTCTACCAGCTAGACCTTAAGGCTTTCGCTTCATAAATGCTAACTTGATTTAATCTTTTCTCCCTGGTGACTGATTTAGTGAACGAAGCAAAACCAATATGCACGTTGTCCAGCGTTACGATCCGCTTCATCGTTTGATTTTCGCTTATATTTTCTTTTCCCCTCGAACAGGTAACGGGAGAAATGTACTGCAGAGCCCAGCACGAGGCAAGCCACGACTCGCACACATACCTGTGTTTGCTGGCGTCCACCAGGACCCACATGGCCCTGCACAACCTGTACCACGCCAAAGGAGAGATCAGCATAGAGCAATCGGCTGGCCTGGTGGGGCTCAGTTTGCCCACTCAGCCCGGAGGCAAAGGCTGGGAGAAGTGAGGACGTCGGAAGGAAAACTTGACCTCTCTGTGGCTAAATCATCTGGTCTCATACGATTCCCCTCATGAAAAAGTGAACTGTAAAGTGGTTAAATGTTTGACTGGAGCCTGGCAGACGGAGAGATCGCATCACGGACAGCTTTGAGGGAACTCGCCTGTTTATTCCTGTTGTGTTGTTCCACCAATGTTCAATATGAGGATGATCTGATCTGAGAGTGTTTGAAGCAACTGTGAAAATGTATACTATGATTAAAATAAATCACTTGTAAATATACGACAGCTTGTCCACACTTTCTTTTGTTTGTGTTTTGGCATTTTTCCTAACTGTAAAAAGACAAAAGGAACCATTCAAATGGACTGGAAGTACATTTTCATTGTTATTCATTTAGATATCAGTCAGTTTGTTTCACACGTTATAACACATTAACAAATAATCTGCTCGCGTATCAATTAAACTGGGAGTTAAATCCATATATTGATGCATTTATTTGCTAATCAGATCAAACGAAACTCATTGAGAATATTTAACATACGTTGTCAGTTTGAATGTAAAATAGTGACGAGCTCGGTGAATTCATATCTTTGTTTTCACAGCTATTTGCCCATTTGTTTGTGGGAATATTAACAATTTGTCTACTGAGGCATAAACCGCCTTTCTGGCAGTTTTCCACTCGCGTGCTTTTGCATGAGTGCGCGTTGGGATGGACTACAAACATGAACATATAAGTCTACGGTAGAATTCTAAAATAGCCCTGCTGAAGCTCACATTGGATTACTTTTGCTGAGCCTTTCCGCAGGTATTCATGATACTGTAGTTCAATCAAACATCTCATTCAGAGTATTTCAGTCGTTGACGGAGAAGTTCAAAATCATCATAGTGCTACAGCCGGCTCTCTGTTACCTTCCCCCTCTTGTCCACAGCTCCCTCATATAGAACCTCAGCTTTCCTGACCCTGTGTTATCCACCTCACTTCTTCTTTCCCATTAAATCTGCCCTTCCCCGTTTCCTCGTTCTCTCCAGTGGTGACTAACATCGCCTTCAGTGTGAATTTAAATAGACTAACCCTGAAGCAAAGCAACGCACAGTGACACAGGGAGTAAGACCCAAGTGCTGCTCCCAAACTCTCACTCTCACACTCACACACACACACACACACACTCACACACACACACACGACCCTGGAAACGAAGTCCAATGCATCCTGACAAACTAACAGCTTGAGTCAAAATGTGTGTTGCGCAAAAAGAGCAGGCTGTAAATGTGCTTCTCGACTCCCCGCTGTTGTATGCATCGTGGAGCAGACAGCCATGACAAACAGAATGAGAGGGAAACCATAATTAAAGCTGAGTGGCACCGGAGCTTGGTCTAATTTTGGGGAGGTGGGTGTGTGTAGGAGGTGACTGTATACACTGTGATGCAGCATCTCTCAGCAGGAGAAGACAATGTATGTCAGCAGCAGCCTGAACGGATCTGAGGGCGGCGTGATGCCTCGAATGTAAGCGAATTGAAACGTTGCCGAGTGAAAGGTGGTGATGTAAGTGAGCGTCCGTTGGCCGTCAGACAGAGAGGAAAAACTGAAAGCGGAGGAGGGCGGAGACACTCACGCCCGTCACAGTGGAGGCTGGTTTGTTCGCGGCAAAAGGGGCGAGGAGTCAGCATCACCAACTTCTGCCTCCGAGAGAGAAAACGGCATCTGTTGAGAGGTCTGCGGAGGAACAAGGCGCGCGCTCTTCTCCGGAGGAGAATTTGCGCTTGGGAGCATCTGGATACTGTTACTATCTCTTATTTATCAAGGTTTTTGTAGTTTCTTTAATTAGGGAGTTGGACGACCACACAAGGGGGCGAAAGTTTCCGTGCAGAAGAAAAAAAAAAAAAAGCACGAGGACGAAAAAAGGGAGGACGCACAACAGGAGCACAGGAGCGGAGAGAGGAGAGGTGACCCGCCGAGGCGACATGTTTGGCATGCTGAAGAACTCGCTCTTCGGAAACACCGAGGAGACCGAATATAAATTGCTCAGCAGGGAGGCGAAGGTAAGCAGCGCGCGGACACCTGTCAGAACACAAAAAAAAACTTCGTCACTCCGACATCTCTAAAGATTAGCTGCAAATTCTGCGCTCTCCGTGAGCTGAGTAGCGCTGCTGCACCTCACAGGCGCGCCTCTGTTTGCATCCATCGCTTAACGCTGACAGTTATAGCACGTTGCGTTTACAACAGTCGTGGACTTTCGCCGTGTTTTTTCGTGATCACAACCCTCCGTAACATTGAGTGACAGGCTGGCAGTGAGCTGCTTGTGACCTGTGAAGATGCCCGCTGAGCCGCAGTGTGGGGCGAAGCAGCCAGAGGTCCTCCGCCAATCAGCGGCCGCAGCGATGAATACAGACGGTGATGCTTTTTGAGTTTTATGTAACCGTAAGAAAATAACACACACACGCACACACACTGAAGTCAGAAAAGGTTTTACCGCGCTGTGAGTCACCGTTTTTTTCCCTTCCCCATCATGACATTGTCTTATGTGTGTGAGACACAGAGGTCCTGCGCGCGCGTGTGCGTGCTTGTGAAACCACAGGGGCCCACGCTAACTGACCCCTAGAAGAGCGTGCAGATCAGACGTGATCGTGGTGAACCCGTGGGCTCAGATGAGCACCGGCCGTGTTACACTTGATCCGCGGACCGTCGACGACTGACGTCATCGAGGAGCAAGGGCGTGCCCTTTCCCGTGCCAGCCCCTCACCTTGTGTCCATGCAGCCGATACAGTATATATTGTGTTTGCCTATGATTGACACGTGCACACTTGCATTCCAGTGAACAAGCAGTGATGCGTGCTGTTCACTGAGGCGACCCCTCACAGCCATTTCGAGGGTCTTCTCTCGCGCCCGTTGACCCGCAGCGCACTGCTGCATATATGTGCATGTAGTTATGCAATGTCACGGTTGGCACTGGGGTTTGAAATTGGCTTTGTGTGTTTTATCCCTGAATAGCAGCTCACTTTTGACTTGGGGGACACGAAGGCACACAGACTGAGACAAAGAGGACTTCCAGACAGGCAGGGCATCAAATGACCCAAACTGACACACACACACACACACACACACACACACACACACACACACACACACACACACACACACACACTGGAAGTCTGATCCGTTCTGACACTGACCACTAACAGTTATTGTCTCAATCTGATATTTTTGATTTCAAGTATAAACACTCATTTAAAAAGAGGACACAGATGATTCTAAATCATGATCACTGATCCACATGCAGCATGGTGTCAAAGGTCACCGCGGTGCCCACGCGTGTTCTCTAAGTGTTCATTAAACAGCCTTGAGCTCGAGGCTCATCAAATCTATGGACCTGACTGACTATTGAAATCAGAGCTCCACACCTGATCCGCGCAGCAGCCGCCTGACTCCGACACCCTACACGCTTAATTAAAACTGACACAGAATACAGAGGAGTTGGCGGGGCGCACACACACACGTACCTATGCACACACATGCATGACAGGATGACGGCGACATGGAGGCGGAGTTCAGTTCGAAGCGTGCAAACGACTGTAGATTATTTTAGCAGAACATGAAACAGCAATTTAACAGTCACATTGAGTAATTACCGGTGTAGCGGACGACAGGAGGCAGCAGCTAAACACACACAGCCTCACACATACATGCAGGACAGACATATTAATTGCACCGCTGAACTGCAGTCAGGCTCTTCTGCCTCGGTATGTCACCCGTACACAATGTTAATGGTGGACCCGTTGACAAGCCACATGGAGCAGAGCCCTTGTAATAGCTGTGCAGGAGCCGAGGTACCTGACACAAGTTAGAGCTCCATGATAACATAGTGCCGGCTCGTGTGATTACAGGACCTCGGGAGTGAGTTACCAGCGGGCTGGCATAAAAGAAATAATAACACACGTGTAGAAATTGGAAAACATTTAAATCATTTGCATGATATTTTGAGACGCCCACGTAAGAATGAGCATATGCAGTGGAAATGAACACCGGAGCGTGTTTCCATTTCTTCTTCTTTGAAACCACATCATCTGCACATTTATGAACGATATCTTTGACAGAAGCATCTCATAGATTGATGGTAAACACTTGTCAGGAGAACGCAGCACAGTGACATCAAAGTCCATCGCTGGAAGACGTGGTACAAACAAACACGGAGCAATGCGCACAGTAATCACATGGGTGGGGACGAGGAGCTGTGTTTGAAACCTGCATCGCAGCCTCTGCTTTGGCCAGATTCCTTCAAAAGCGATTAAAGTCACTGCTCAGCGGAGTGACCGCGCTCGCTTAATGCAAAACTGTTGCATCTGCTGGAGCTGTGTGTCTGGAGGCGGGGGATGTGTGTGTGTGTGTGTGTGTGTGTGTGTGTGTGTGTGTTATGTAAGACATCTCTCGGCCATTATTCTCTGCAGGCTGACTGAACCATGTAGAGCAGAAGAAGAAACTAAATCAAATCAGTGTAAATACGTTTCATCTGCATCTTATTATTTGGCTGCCGACGTTCCACACACCCACACATGCGTACATGCACACAGACACACACACACACACACACAGTTATTACCCTGCCAGTTCAAGTCTTTCGTCCTTTGGAGCAGATTGTCAACTTCAGTGTGTCAGAGGTGAATCACGTCTGAGCTCAAGCTCTCCCATACGTCCAACCCCCGGGAAGAGAATGACCCGTGTGTGTGTGTGTGTGTGTGTGTTTGTGTCTGCATTTGTGCACGCCACGACGTGTAGCTGTGGTTGGCCTGGCTGATGCCGCCTGATTTTGTTCCCGTCTCTTCCCCAGGATGGAGTGAGCTTTGAGGTGCGGCGGTACGATGGGGCCAAGTACGCCGTGGTCTCGTCTGAGGGGCGATCCTTTGACCAAGTGACGGGGGAGCTGGTGAGGAAGCTGCTCATGTACATCGGTGGGAGCAACGAGCAAGGTACGTTCACCGACAGTGAAGGACTCGCAAACTGCCTCTGATATCGGTGCGGCTCCTCTCTCAAGCTAATAAGTGTCATGGATTTTTTGAATAATCACATACATGAGAAAAGTATGAAGCAAGAGCATATGGAAAGAGGAAAGGCACTTAGGGCCATTTAAATGGTGGCCAGTCTTAACGGAGGCCTGAAGATGAATGAATCAGCATCAAAGATGGAGCCAACATATGTCTCCATCCTCTCTTTGAATAAACAAACTACTGCTCCACTTTAAGCTGTCCCACTAGAGGTGGCTGAGGATAAATCTGAATCACGCTCAGACACTTATATCCTCTGAGGTCACGTTTCTCCGCTTTAGGTCAGCAGACAAACAGAAACTCAGCCAACTAAAAGAGCAGTCTGAGATCTGGGCCTCAGCGCAGAATCCTCATTTCATCTGTTTGCTGTTCACAGAGGTGCGCGTTACATTCTCACATTCCTGTCGTTGCTTTTCTGTTACGCTACACAACAATCACACAGATCCTGACCTTTAGATTTGGTTGGATCGCTTTCGGGAGTTCCTCTCCGGTCCCCCCCCCCCCCCCTCCTTCTTTACAAACTCACTTCCTGTCTCATACTGCCGTCCGCTCAGGTGAGGCCATGGGCACGGCAGCACCCATCATCGTCACAGTGTACCCCCGGAATGACGGTGTCCTGTCTCGCCGCTTGGTGGTCGCCATCCGCATCCCCTCCAGCTACCAGCCGAGCCCCCCGACTCCCACCGACAGCGCCGTCAAGATCGAGGAGCGGCCCGGCATGACCGTCTACACTCTGTAGGTGTCTTTTGAAGCGTCTCGTTACGCAAGGAGCACGATTTTAAGATACCTCACCGCTCTTAACGATCCAGCAAATCGTCTTTCTTTTTGTTGGCAGGCAGTTCGGAGGCTTCGCTGGGGAGACCGAGTACCGAGCAGAGGCCTTGCGTTTGACGCGCACGCTGGGGGAGACGGCGCCCTTCCAGCGCAAGCAGTACTGCTGCTGCAGCTACGACCCGCCGCTCAAGCCTTACGGACGGCGCAACGAGGTGTGGTTTCTCCAGGAGGAGCCGTAGGGGGCCGGTCCGTCAGATGCGAAGTCAAATCTCACGCCGAGTCCTTTATTCGACCTTAATGACCCCTCCGCTTACGACAGTCCTGTAGCTCCAACAGCGCTCGATTGATTGGTAAGAGCAATGTGGCGACTTGATAGACCTTTAAACCCAAAATGGACAGACACTACCCATGTTGCCTTTACCCATCAGATCTTCTCGCTTGTACAGTAGCTGCACTGATGTTAGGTGTTCAGGCCATGGGGAGGATTTAGAATCAGAGTCATCGTCACGTCTTCTTTAATTTAGTTTCTAATTTAACCTCAGCCCTCGCAGCTCTGAAACGAGGCGTAATGAGAGCGATTAAAGGCTTCTAGACAAATGTAGTGTTGAGAAGCGAAGGTATTTCTTGGTGTTCTCATCACTGCTGACAGATATCTCGAGGAAACGGCCTTTAGATGAACTGGTATGCCACTGGCATAAGAAAGTTATCTCAGTAACTCTGTGAATAATCTGCTGTCGTCTGAATTCAAATACGTCATTGACTTTTTCCCATTCCTTTTAGAACTCGATGATTGTGCTCACGGTTTGATAAAGTCCTTGTAGAGCTCCCAAAAGAACAAACAGTCGTGTTTTGTACTTCTTACTCTAGTTTACGATTTGGCGACGGCTACAGAGAAATGTAAATAATGATTCATGGCAGTAAAAAACACACTTCCTTTTCCTGAGTGAAGAACTGGAAGAAGGACAAAAACAAAAACAAACAGGAGTCGAGCCATTTTAAGTAGAAGTCGTCTTCATTAACGAGAGGACAGCTGGGTGGAGCGAGCTATATGCGTGTTTTATGATTGTTGATCCATGTAGCATTCGTGTGTCGTGAATATTGCGTTTCAGTGCATGACGAGGCCATCTGTATTTATTACGACTCTAGAAATGGTGTTTTGGGATTTTTCTGTGACGAGTAAATATAATGTTCAGGTTGGATAGTGTTTCACAACGTAATAAATATATTATTCAGTAAGAGTGCAGACAATTCTAGTCGTCTTGTTTTGTTTTATGAAACGCTGTCAGGGACAGTAGTCCAACATATACAACAGTTGTACTAATTCAAGAATTCATTTGCTGTCTCCAACAAGCAAGTTGGAAGAAATGACTTTTACAGAGCTCTCACACACACACACACACACACAGCAATAAGCAGCTAATCGAACAGAGCAACGTAATGAATGACTATTTAACTTTGTGGCAAAGGGACATATTTACATGGATTAAATGTTAAAACACAAGCATACCTGGCCGTATGCAGCAAGAATTCATCAAATGTCAATATTTAAGATCAATAAAAATGTGACAAACGTCAAAATTCAATAAATGACTAATTTATTCGATTTTAATTGACAGACAAAATTCAGCAAAAGGAATAAGAACTGCAACAAAAAAAAAAGATATTAATATACAGACATTTGATTAATTCAAGAAAACTTAAACAAAACAATTCTCTATCCACTTCAACTGTGTGCAAATAGTCCTTCAAACAGTTAACTCTTCAGCCCACTTTAAAATCAGGAATAAATGGTTTTGCATTCAGAAGTTTCAACAGCAGGAAAACCACTGCCGGGCCCTTAGTAGAGCACTGTGGCCCTGCAGCCCCACACTGGTGTAATTAAACAGCAGAGTTCTGCTTACAGCTCGGCGGTGCATACATGAATACAATAGAAGCTACTGTAGCAGTAGAGCGCGGGGTCATTCAGGTAAAACCCCCCCAGCGTGTCACCTTTATATGAGAGGTTGAATTATTGCACAGACATCCTGCAGACGTGTTGTGACAGAACGCCATCTAATCCCCCCCGTTTTAAAACAACGCACTGCTCCTTTTCATAACAAAAACCTCGACTACATAACATCATATGATGATGGAGATATTGGAGACAGGGAATGGAATCACTTGGTATGTAATGTAACTGATGTAGTGCGGGATCACACCGGGCTTATGTTAGGGAATACTGTAGCACTAAAACACACTTCAACCCAGGTCTGGTTTTGTATACGGACAACTACTCAACGCCACACTGTATCGGAAACACACACACACACACACACGGCACCTTCAATGATACTGCAAGCATATTTAACCTTTTATAATAAGAGTAGCTATTGTTAAGAACTACAGGAACTGCAATCGAGAAATTGCCGGGTAATGTTTTGGTAATAAAAATCGGTCTGAAAATGATTCTGCCTCCTCCTGTCAGCTCTCCACAAGGACAGTTGAGGTGCCTTCACCTATGTGCTAGAGAATTAGACGGAAATAAATCACCGAGAATGTTAATAATGATGATGGGTCTAGCTAGAGTTACAAGTCGTCAATCCTGTTAAATGAACTTAAGTGTAACCGAAAACGGTATTTAAAAGATGGTGTTGCTTTGTATGCTATTCCCGTATCCAAAATATCATTAATTCATTGGTGAATTATCACTGACATCTTTGAACCCTCCATTGCTTGGATTTCCTTTGCTGTACTCTACGGTGGAGTAGGTCCTGTATCCTCAGATGTTACCCCTTGCTTTAGAATTTATTGAAGATACGGAGGAAGAGAGAAGAGGAGTGTCGTTGAAGTGATGGTACCAAAGCTTCAGTTGCTTTTCTTCTCAGGAGAGTTTGGATACGGTGCATATGGTGGAGGTCGCTCCTGCGTGGGAATAAAATAATAAATAAAATGAAACAAACATGGTACAAGAGTGGAAGCCATGTCACTTCCACACAACTTTAACTGTGGGGGAGACAAGTGAAGCAGCTTACCATGGGCATGTAGACATTGTGTGGGTTGCTGGGATTGTAATACGCACTGCCAGCTGCTTCCGCTGCCTTGGAATTACCTGTGCATAGAAATGAGACGTGACAAAGACAGACGAGCATGTTTAGGAACAGACGCTACAGCTCCAAACACTGCGAGGGGGAGATGACGCGAGGAGCACAGTAATTAGTAATACGAAGCGCAACATGACGGCTCCAGGAATCATTGAGACAGAATCTACAGGCACGCATCCCCCGAGGGTGCACCGAGGCGATCGTCCTACTCAAGCTCTTCTCAAAATAGCAACATGCCAAATTAACAGTCGCACACAGTGTGAGACCGTTGTCACTGAAATCCACAAGGTGTTGTACAGAGAGGTCGAGGGAAGATCGTTTGTCCTTCGGAATTGTGATGTGTAGCGGATGAGACACCAGCTTTTTTGGGCGGTGTGCAACGAAGTGATTCACTTCGAGGGAGACGGATTAGATCTGACTGGTGCAGTGACACAGACATACAGAGAGGAAAAATAAAGGAGAGAGAGAGAAAAATAGACCTGGTGGTGGTGGTGCTGTTGCTGCCCAGTTCTGAGGGGGTGCAGCCCAATTTTGGGGTGGTCCTGGGTAGGGGGGAGGTGGGGCCATGTAGTCAAATCCAGCTGGGTACATTCCTGAAACAGAAGACAACAGGAGAAAAAAAAAAAAGAGTGATGGAATTTCAAGTTCAAGGAGGTTACAATCTGTGTGAGCAATTAGTTACACAGCAGACAAAAAAACATGAGAAACAAGGGGAAAAAAACTAAACATGAACAGGGAGACAGAGAAATCACAACATTGTGCCTCGAGGTTTTTTACTTATGTGCATTGCGGACATTTGATAAAAAATGTGCATAAAAGAATAAATAACGTGTGTGTGCTTGTGGTGCAGGCTAAAGTCATATTACAGTAGTGGATGCTGTACCTGCAGCAGCTGTAGGAAGGGGGTAGCCCATGTTTGCAGCAGCAGGGTCAGGGCCCTGGTAGAATCCATTCTGCTGGGGAGGAGACGGGTAAGGATATGCAGGAGGAGGCTGAGGTGGGCCGTAGCCGTTCATCATTCCAGGTGAAGGATAGCCGAAAGAGGCAGCACCGTTTTGTGCAGGAGCGGCGCGAGAAGCTGAAATCCAGCAAGAGACAAGAAAGAGTGAACAGGACTTTCTAAGCATTATGGGTGTCAAAGTTACAATGTTTTTTTAAAGTTGACAGTTGTATTTTTACAATGTGGCATTGCTACTTTGGTGCAGGATTGAAATACTATTAAGGAGCATAAAATGAATATCTAGCATCATAAAACGAGGGACACATGGATCACGGAAACTAGCATACAAACCATTTGTGGCCAGTTTGAAGAGATGCTGTCCCACCTCGATGGCTCCTCCACTGGGGAAGGACATCTTGAAGTGGGCCTGGCCCTCCCAGCCACCTGATGAGAGAGACGACTACAGTTCGAACAAATACAGAATCTACACTTGCGTTTTTATCGTACAGTCCCTTTGTGTTGACAACAAATCATACTGGTTCAAAGTAAAAAAACAAAAAGGCCACATACCATCAGGCTCGGCTGACACTGTCCCTTTAATGTAGTTTGCTGCAAAGACTGGCTGCTCAATGCTGCAGCCCTTCATCCGGTAGTAGGGGAACATGGCTGAACCCAAGCAATCCTTGGTATTACTGGACACAAACATCAACTACGCCCAGAGGATGAGGGAAGAGAGAAGAGAAGGATTGGGGAGAGTTACTACAGGGCGTATAGGAATGTGAACACTGCCAACTTTCCAATTAAGAAGACAGCAGAAGCATTATGTTTAATATAGGTGATGTAATTGTACCCTGTATGGTGTGAGGTAAATGGTGCCCTTCTTGGTCCCTCTGAGCAGGTCTGTCTTGCCGCTGACATCGCTGAATGACAGCTCCACGTTCTTACATTCCCTTAAAACACTGGGGAAAAGACGCAGGAGGTGAAAACAAAGTAACCTGTTGCAGCAAAGATCTATCGATGCAATCATATTAGAGTATTAATGTGCATGCGAGAATTGTTCGGAACTACTGTATTTAACAATGTGCAGCTAACCCACTTTACGCGACATAAAATAACTGTTATGTCAACATTCACTCGAAAGCTACCGCTACTTCCTGTGTTGGTTGGCTAACGTTACAGGTTAGCCATCTTGCTTAACAGCTAGCTAGCTAAACCAATACGCGGAGGCCATGGAGTCGGCTAATAGCAGCATCATAAAACCTAAGTTTAAAACAGTAAACACGATATTTGAGTTGCCCCACAACGACATTCGCGGCGAAGGCAAACGTCAACAACGGAACAAATGTGTTAGCTAGCTATGCTAACCAGGCCAGCTAGCGGGAGGCTAGCATAATGTTGACTACGCACTGGAAAGTAGAAGGTAAACAAGCCGCAGAGAGACACACTGTGGACGTAATATAATACACGTACCTTTCCCCGTTGTTTATCAGAACGCCACCGTTTTGCGAATGATTCCGGTTCAAAGCCATGTTTGGGAGACGTCTGGTCCTCGCCTGCTTTCCGTGCTGAAGTCTGCTCGTCAGCCTGACGGGGATGCCTCAAAAACGTCACGGACGTTACGTCATGGCCACGACGTGGTTTCACAACTCGTGATTTACCGACAGAACGACGGTCAACATCATTAAGCACACGGAGTCCCATGTCCTGATGGAACTTGATAATTTTGTTCCACTTCTGATCGAGTTTGTAAATAGTTTGGTCCAATGTAATTTAAGTAAGGCATCAGTGTTATAAAAACAAAACCATGATATTCGAGAATATGTGTCTTACGTAAAGGCGGAATCATCATGTCATTGAATCCCATAATTAATCAGGAATAACATGCTTTATTAAGTAGATGAAAGCCTGTAGACGCGGATTGATATGCAGTTAATTTGTTTCAATATCATGCAGCAGTGAATAAAGGTTTACAATTGTGTATGTAATAGTTATTAGAAGAGTACAAGCATTGCCATAGGGAGAGAGGTTGACAAGACCTTTGAGTTACGTAATAATCTCATTTAATAGCTCCCCTGAGGACACGTGCATGCGCTCATCGTGATATGCATTATTTCAACCAGAGGTGTCAAACTCATTTTCACTCTGATAATAAATAAATAAAACATCTTTTTCTTTTTTTTTGCGGGTGGATTCGTGGGCCACATAAAATGACTTCTCAACGCAGCTTTAACCCGGCAGCCATTCAGGGCGTACAATTGTGACATAATTTCAACCTTCTTTTCTTTTTCTTTTTTTATTACATGAATGGCAACAAGTACATACCTACACGTGGTGACGCTCTCGTGCGTTGGCGGAGGACGACGCAGGCTTTGAACTCATTAACTCTTAATTAACAGAAGTCACGTGACCCCTTCCTCACGTCAAATGAAGCACACGTGACATGTCCGACAGCAAAAACCGTGAAATGATTTCTCACCGTGCAAACCGTTTATTGACTACTTTAGTTGTTGCCGTCGTGGCTCAACACTGCCGGTGTTTCTCAACCGTCCAGGTGAAGAAAACACCTGCGCAGCTCGCCATGCCCGAAGTCACGTGCTTTAGTGGAAGGATGAGAGCCGTTTTTGGCCCGCAGGTCAAAAGTAATATACACATTAAAGGTGAGATCGCGTTATTTGCTGCAATTCTATGTTTCCAACCCCTGTGGTGACAAAACATGGTTGTAAATGGTTTCAGTTAAGCGCTCATACAATCGTTTAATTAATCCCCAAATATGCTCTCAACATTTGCATTGGATCCATCAATATTATACAGTAATATTTTACTTTGTTGTTTTCTCAGACATGACGGGGGCCGTGATACCGGTGTTTAAATCTGATGAGTCCTGTGGAGTGAGTCTGGGCAGAGGCAAGAACCAGAACCTCTCCTTCTTGAGCCGATATGACAGCTGCTACGCACGGATTAAGGTAAAATAAGGGACTGTATGACATTGAGTGAGGTGGGGAGAGAGGGACTGAACACTGTGAAAAACTGCAGCACCTTCCCCACAAACTCATTAAGAAATAATAACATCTGTAAGAACAATGACACATTCACGAAGATGTGTCGACACAAACGTCTTCAGCCCCAGACACGGTATGGAAATGTGCCTCCCATTTTCTGTCCACAGAAGGGGAATATAACAATGCCATTTGTGTGCGTATGGCTTGGAAACATCCACATTGTGATGACCTTTTGATCCGCAGGGCAGCAAAGTGGTCATCCCTCTGCAGGTACAGCTGACAGGAGAGGGTCGATGGCTGAGGGTAAACATCAGCTGTCCTCTGATAAAGAGACAACGAGAGCGGACTCGACCGACCCCAACACGTGAGTGGAGGCAGCCGATGAGCGCAACAAAGCCATTGACACAGTTATGTCTTCTATAGCTGCAGCCGGTGCTCATCTTTGCATCCGTTTCCATCAATCAAAACTTAAACTGGCTCATTTTCCTTTTGGAGCCTGGTGAAGAGTTCTGAATAATACATTTTTGCCCTAAAGTGATACCGTCGTCGTTTGCAATGCAGAAATACAGAGAGTTTGTGTGGGCACAATTTGCTGCGTCAGTTTAGGACACTTACAGCGTGGCTCTTCTCCAGCGTCACCTGGAAACTGCGGCACAGAAAGAGCTCTACAACTGGCCTGTGGCCCCCGAAGCATTTCCAGCGACGCCTGCTACGAACTGGGATGCTGCTATGACGCTCGGGCATCAACCTGCTACTACAGACCCAACGGTAAGATGATCATGTAAAGCGTTGCTTACATGGAAGGGATGAGGTCAAAAATATCCAGCGGCGACATTTCCTTTCAAATCCGACCATGATGGTGAAACACGCTTGGTTTGAAGTGTGACGCATGCTCCGGTGCGTTGGCTCTCCCTGCAGCCTGCTCTCTGGATGGACACTTGGTGTTCTCAGTGAAGTCCACAGACACAGACCCCCCCATCGATCCCAGCAGCCTCACAGTCAAGGGTCAGCCACAGTGTTCCCCCGCGGCCACCACCCCAGACACGGCTATCTTCAAGATCGCAGTTACGGACTGTGGTGCAAAGATGAAGGTAATGCTACTCGTCAGGAGTCCAACATAGGATTATGTAGTATTTGGACAAAAGAACGTACCGTTTTACAGCTTATTGTCTTCCTGAAATGTTATCGCACGACATGAAAGCTTGATTTCACTGCATGAAGTAGTTGATGCATGTCTGAATCCTCTCTCCTCTGCCCGGCTTTTTAGGTAGATAGAGACGTGAAGATCTACGAGGTGGAAGTGGAGGAGCCGCATACGGAAAATACAACCAAACATTCTCCATTGAGGTGAGTTATTTATATTTATATAAGGTGTACTGGTGATGACATGTTAATAAGTCTGGGGGTCTTTAGCGTCCAGGTCCGGTGTGAATACAACTCGACGCATGTAAAGCGTGCAGCAGACGTGCGGGCCTTCTTTCCAGTGACCAACCCGCCGCCTGCGATTGCACTGGGGACCATGAGAGTGCAGATGAGGATAGCCCAAGGTAATAGAAACAGAGATCACTCATCGCGTTATGTCAAGTCCATTTTTAGAACGAAGCCTTAGCCAACCGCCTTTGTGATGTCTTATTCCTCTAGACGCGTCCTTCACGTCCTTCTTTCCCGAGGACCAGCTGCCGATAACCCTTCCGCTGCGCGAGGCCGTATACGTGGAGATTGCCATCGCCCAGCCGTCCCCGGACCCCACGCTTTCCCTGCGTATACGGGACTGCTTTGCCTACCCAGCGTCTCGACACTCCGCTTGGATGCTTCTCCACGACGGGTAAGGCGGAGGCCGCTGCAGCAGCAGCAGCAGCAGCAGCAGCAACCTGAGACGACCTTTGAACCACTCGCATGTGTTTCTCCTCCTGGATAGATGCCCCAACCCTCTGGATAACATGAGAAGCTCTGTCCCCGTGGGCGACCAGGGGAAGACCACCGCCCACTCCCAATTCAGGAGGTTTAACGTCAAGACCTTCGCCTTCTTGGACCCTCACACAGGCCATCCGAGTGCGGAGGAAGTAAGTTTATCACATGCACATGTTTTTTTAATTAAATAAAAACAATGTGCGTGATCTCTCACTTAGATGTACTTCTACTGTTGGGTGGAAATCTGCACAAACGACGTGGAGTGCGCGCAGCCTTGCGCCATCGTTTGTGAGTATATTACAGCACGGTTTTTTCCGTTCTCGTCCACCTGTGTGAGCCCCGTTCATGCGGTTTACTCCCGTCTCTCCTCCCACAGCATCTGAGGATGAGAGACGGAGGAGAGAGGCGACGTCTCGGTCCGACCAGGTCCAGCTGGTCTCTTTGGGGCCGCTGCTGCTGGGGCAGAACGGCACTGAACTGGAGGACGACCAGTGCGTGAAACAGAAGACGAGTGAGTCCTGGCTCGGCACATGGAGACTATAGTTAGCTCGTGACAGTGGATCGTTGAATTTAATGTTTTTCTCCGTTACCTCAGTGTTTCAGGTGACGGTGTTTATTCTGTCTGGTGTCGGCGCTGCCCTGGTATTGATTCTGATGGTCACTCTATGGTTGAGCGGCAGGAAGCGGCAGAAGGCAGAAGCACCGCAAGTTATTGAAGGTGACAAACTACCTCAATAAAACTGACGTGCATTCAAACATATTTTTGTAGTTTGTAATTCATTTTAAGTCATCAGAAAATCCAGAGCA
Source organism: Melanostigma gelatinosum (assembly GCF_949748355.1). Lineage (NCBI taxonomy): Eukaryota > Metazoa > Chordata > Actinopteri > Perciformes > Zoarcidae > Melanostigma > Melanostigma gelatinosum. Next base: position 10,201,127 of record NC_136646.1, read on the forward strand.
GTCGTCGTTCATTGTGATCGCTTTCATGTTTTCTTAAATCAAGGCCAAAAAATTGGTTCAAATTGTTCCAAAATTCTTCTTTTTTAATGATACTCAAATTGTCATTTTATGAAAATTGGCATTGGTACTGCAAGTCCCGTTTTTTTAATCAAATTCTTTATTCTACAAACATCAGTAATTTCCCACATGTCTTTTGTGAGGTGCTGGTAATTCAATCATGATGAAAAGAAGTCTGTCAGAATAATAGTTTATTGACACAAACAGAAGGCTCCGGGTTATAATGTAGCTCAAACACACAAAAGCAGAGCAGTCGACTCAGAACGGTCTGAACTGTCTCTGTGCCCTCAGCAGAGCTATTCTCTGTTTGTCCTCCTCGAACTTTTTCCTCAGATCAGCAATATCTGGAAAAAAAAGAAACTGTTTGTTATGTGAGCCATAATAAAGGCGTTTCCATCTCCCTCACCCTACATCAGGTACATATTCTAGCCTGCAAGATGACGAACAAACTTCATTGGGTACTTACGTTCTTTCTGTGTGTTCCTGTGCTGCCAGGTGTAGAAGTTCAGGAGCTCCTTCCTCTTCTTCTTCCTAATCTCTTTCTGTAGGGTCCTCTTGTTGGCTGCCTCGCTGTGGGGGCGGCCCTTGGTGCCCTTGGGTCCCCTGGTGACTTTCACCCAGCCCTCTTCGTCCTCTTGCTGCTGCTCGGCCGCCTCCCTCTGCCTGTCCGCTTCCTGTAACGAAAGAAAATAAACGCACGTTGAGGTCACATGGACTAGACTGGGGGTGATGCTGGTGGAAGAGCTGCGCAGGTCTCACCTCCTCTTTCCGCTTGTCGTAGCCCTCCATGAAGGAGTCGACTATCTGCTGCAGCTTCTCTGGATGACTAAAGGACTCAGTGTACTGCTGAATCCATTCTGCCGTAAGAAAGGAAAACAAATGTCAAAAGCATGTTATGTTTGAATTTCATCAACAAAGATCTGGCTCACATTGAAGTTGTAATACTAGATCTGTATTCACATTTACAGTCACAACATGAGAACATATTAAACCTTGCATTACAATAAAGTAATGCCTCACTCACTCTGTGTGCCGGTCCTCACTTGACGCTGTTCTGTGCAGACCACCAGAGGCGTGTCGTGTGGGTGTGATTTAGCTGCGGACACACTGGAGGGGTTCTGGAACACGATGTAGCCCACTTTGAAACCCTGGAGTGGGGACAGACAGAGACACACACAAGGTTAGATCACAACCTGGAAGATACTAGAAATAGAGAGTTTGCTCGTGGTGTTACAGCAGAACAATAGCTCAGCAGCAATGCATGCCAACCTGTTTATCAGCCGGTTTAAAGAACCTGGACAGTTTGGGTCCGGACTCCTTTGAGGAGCCCGGGTGGTCCCTCAGCTCCACGGACTGAACACAGCCGAACTGCGAGAACAGCTCTTTGACAACACCCTGAAAACACAAACGGGAATGAAAACGCACTTAATATCCTCATTGGACAACTCCTGTAGAGCACACAGCTGGCTGAATGAGCGGTACCTCTGAGCAGTAAGGGGGGATGTTGAGCACAAACAGAGTCCGGTCCAGCGGTCTGTGGGAACTCTTCTCTGCTCGTACTTTGTGCTCCTTCAGGTACAGCTTGTGTTCAGAGACGCTGTCTGAGCTGAACCGTAAGGAGAGCTCTGCGAAGAGACAGGGGGGAAATACATGAAGCTCGAGCCGCCGCATGCCTCGGTACAGTAACTTTTTATCAGTAATTATCAGCCGTTCAACGACCACCCAGACCGAGCAAAACCACAAGAAAAAGTTCCGTCCGACGATAAGTCGGTATGCTAGCAAAAATAAGAAATGAATATTCTTATTTTTATCAATTAATACCTGTGAATCCTCCGGGAATAATACAAGGCTGGCGACTGGCATGTTTCTTCTTGGACGGCGCCATTTTGGTGTGACCTTTCACACCGGAAGTACAACACAAACCAAGTACGGAATTTACATATTTAAAAAATACGAACACAACACAGATTGTATATTTATTTTTAGCGACGATGTATATATTTTTATTACCAGTGACACATTTCAAGAATTTCCCAACAAAGCCATTTCACCTAACATTTAAAATGAATCAGTTGCCTTCGGGTGTTATTACTTTGTGTGTGCTGCATAAACAATACTACATTACCATCTTCAACACAACCAGTAATAAAGACTGTCCCAAAGGCATTCTGCTGCTAAAGTTAAATTACATGAGTGATCTGTTATTTGTTTAAAGATAGACCTGAACTATTTGTTTAACTTTGTGCACATCAGCTGTCGAGTATTCCATCCTCAAAATCCTTCTGTGACTTTAGGTTTTAGTTATAAATTTGACTTCGACATCCATAAGACAAGTAGCAAACAATCCGAATTTCATGGCAAAGGTAAATTAATAAAAAATTGGAATAACACTGATAGCAATTGTAAATGTGTAACTTCATCACTGGTCTGACATTTTTATTAAGTCTAAATGTCAGCACAGCCTTCAGACTGCATCACGATCACATGGCAGGCAGGAAAGAAGAGTCGCAGACAACATCTACAAAGCTAAATATTTAATGGCGACATTTCACAGACAAAGCCGACCTCTCTAGTCTCTTGACTGATACCCAGGAAGCAACAGAAAATCATTTCGTCTTAATCAGGTGTAATGTATACTCGGGAAGAATTACACGTGCACTGCTTCAAAGTTCAACAAAGTAAAATCAGTCGCAAGTAGAGCACTTGATAATCTGGTTACCACAAGGATGGTACAAACTAAATATCAACTTAGTTTGAAAAGTGGTTTACAGAAAATTGTGGTATTATAGTTTCAGTCAATCCCTGATTTAGTCACCCAAGACAGCATCATTGTCCTGCCTTATCAGAGACGTAGTATCTACTGTATGCTGTTTTCTTCTACTTTTAGTTTGTCTACATTCCATTGTATGTCTATGGTCTGTGTGCACACAGAAAACATGAAAAGGAGGGATAGACAACATAACTGCACACATCTGTGTGGATCTACAAAGCCTGAAACATGTTTCTCTCTTAATGACAATGCTGCTGAGTATCAGGCTCATTTCCATGCCTATTTTTTTTGAGGGGGACACACAGGTGGGTGGAGATAAATGTGAGTATTGAAAAAGAAACTCAATATTTCCACTGAACTGACGAAAAAATGAAAGGAAACCCTACCCATCCAGTTTGATTTGGCATCCGCCACCACATTGGATTAAAACAACAAATCACATCACACTTTCGTCCACTCGCCCATATCTGGAACACACTGGTAACATTTGGATGCCACAAAAACCAAGAACACGTTTCGTCCCGGTCAGAGGAGTCATGTATATCAAATGTGTAAAAATCTGTTTCATATGAGACAATGTGGGCTGCCGGCTGTCGAGATGAAAACACGCGGTTTGTACGTGAAACACGGAGAATGGAGCAATATATGTTTTTTTTGATAAACGAGACATTCACACTGGACACGAGCTATATCTTGATGCGAAAGGCAGTGGCCTGTGAGCTGGGGGGCTCCGTGGTGGAGGTGGACTGTGCGGTGGACTTGAACAAAGCCTTGAGGATGGTCTGAGGGTCCACCTCTGGGGTGGGCTGAGAGGAGGCTCGCTGACCGGCGGGGCGAGACAGGGAGGGGGGCAGGCCGTCTTTCTTCGTGCCGCTGCTTGCTCCTGGAGTGTCACTGAGCCTCCTGTTGGGAATTGGGGAGAAAATGTCCCAAGATGACAAAAAGGTATAAAACTAAAACAATATGCAGGGTCCCAATTCTCACTTTTTATTTTTTGTATATTCAATGTCAAAGTGAAGCTAAACCTAATTACTTCAAATTCAGTTACTTTTATAACAGCTCATGAGAAATATTCTACATAAAGTGTAGACAAACGCATTCAACAACAGATTCATTTGAAGTGAAGGAATGAACCCCCGTGGACTCACAATAGAATGGGCTGATCCGAAGTGATGACATTTCCCTGAATATGAAGGTTACACTTCATGGGTTGCCCTGAGGGGGGAGAAAAGATAAGAACAAAACAGAAACACCCAAACTCCACCAATCTGTGACGCTAAATACATCTAACTTGTCTATCCTCTCCCACAAACATACACATGGATGGCCCTAACCTGCAAACTCACTGTTTTAGTCATTGACCTGCATGCAAAGAGCCCCAAAACCCAGAGAGGCTTTGACCCGAGCGTCCTTGCTACTGGCACTCACCGTCCAGGCAGCGGTTGTTGTACTTCCTGTATGCGCTCACGGCGTCCTCTTTACGCACAAACACCACTTCGGCCACGCCCACCTTCACCAGCCGCGCTCGCTTCAAGGCCCCGCACACACAGAACAGTTCCTGCGGACGCACAGACACCGAATGAGTCATCACAGCACTACGGCGCTCACCGTTGAAAGATGGTATTAGCACATTACTCACAACTATGTCCTCCTCAGTGACTCGGGGGTGCAGGTTGTTCACCGTGATTTTTGTCCCCTCCAAGGGACTGAAAGCAGGCTGGAAAGAAAAACACCACATGGTCAGGTCTATGAAGGGAAAATGACATTAAAATAATGTGTGCACGCATGATGGTGAGGTTAAAACGCCTGTAAATCGATGTTTTCCCATCATTAGAGTTACATCTATTGCACTCTTGTCACCATAACGAAGTGGTCAGCTGACAAAAACAAACGACATCCTCGAACAATTACTTTATGTTAAGAAACCAACGACACAGATGTCCGTCTACTTGTATGAAATCCAACACCAAATACTGACATCAGCATCTGGATCAGATATTTTACTGCAAGAGTGCAGGAGAAGGGACGCATAACACAAGTAACAGCCGAGTAGGGGACAGGATTGAGCTCATAGCATGGACAAATATCCATATAATGGAAATTATTCAAATATTATGATAAAAACACACTCTTATGTATTGTGGTTTTAAAAGTTACCCAGGAGCTTATCTTCAAAATGTTTGCAATCACTACGTAGTTCAACAATCCAAAAACAACAAACAGCTCTCAGTGTAAGCATTTATAACACAGGCTACAAAGGCAGGGACGGTCTGCACACTGAGCTAAAGTACAGAGAGAAGATGGGGAATGTTTTACCTGAGGGGGAGCAGGAGCTGCTGTGCCGGCTGCTGTCATGCTTTGCTGGAGAGTCCTGGAGACCGGTTGTAAGGCTGCAGCGGAGGACCGGGTAGCAGCCATGCTGGGGTTGGGCCGGGTGGGTGCCACGGGGACAGGAGGACGGGGGGCCGTGTAGGCATCGTTTTTAACCACCTTGGTGATCGGGCCTGACATAGAGAATGTGGAGCTTGGGCCCGATATGGAGAATGTGGAGCCCAGTGAACCGGGCTGTGTGAAATACAGGGAAGGGATCCAGTGAATGCGGGAAACAGACATTGGATGAACAATAAAATCCAGACAGTATGTAAAGTCAGGTCAACTGTCATGAAGCGACGCATACCCGTGATTGTAGCATATTATTAGCTGTAGTGATCTTCATTTGTTTACTGTGGGCGCCATCGTGCTCGTTTGAGAGAGGCTGTGGGAGACAAAAGGATCTATTTTCGTAACATGTTTTACAATCTTAGCTCGTAAACAAGGGACACATTATGTTCGCTATCAGGGGAATATTTTCATTAACACAAAAAGACCAGCTCTACCTGTGGGGCAGCACGTAGTCCACCAGACATCCCTACTGCTACTGGACGTTGCTGTAAAAAATGAACCATTAGAGTACAGTAAGCAGGTTAATGTGCTTTAAGGCTTCAACAGCACATGCAGGCAGTGTCACTGATCTGCTAAGAACAAAGCTACTTCTTTAACCTCACCTGGATGGTCTTGGTGATTTTTAAGGGTGGTGCAACACCCGACTGCGTCTGTGTCCCTCCGAAGCTCCTCTTGAGGCTCAGTCTATCACGAGCATCCATCATTCTCTTATTATTGCTTAGCTGTGGCGCCGCGCTGGCCCTCGCACTCAGTCCTTGTACATGAGGGTTAAACTGCCTCATGTTCACGCCGGCGAGATTGTTGTTGCTGTTGGTGTGTATCTGTATCTGTGGCACGAATGTGTGGCTCTGCAGGTGGTGCGTTACCGCCATCGGTTGCGTGGTCTGTGCCGGGAGGCCGAACGGATTCTGCACCTGCTTGCGCGAGTTGATCATCTGTCGAGCATCCTGCACTCCACCTCCACCACCTCCTCCTGCTCCTCCACCTCCTTCTCTGCCCCGGATTTTGAAGCGAGCATCCTTCTGAACCAGCTTCTCTCTGGCATCTTTCACTTGAAAACCTGAGGGAAGACAGGCGGAAGATGGAGGTGTATATTTAGTGTTACTCCCCAAAACTTCCTGATCAGTTGGCTTTCACTCTTTAGGCAGTAGTGCGTTTACCTGCTCCGAGCCGTTGTCTGACATCATTGGCCCCAATCTTTTGTCGAGCGTCAAAGCTCTTGCCAACTCCTCCTGCTCCCAGTCCGAACATTGGTCTGAAAGACAACAAGTTTCTTTAAGTTTAGCAATATAACTGCAACACCTATTAGGGACAGTGGTCCATTCCATAATTTATAGTTCATAAAAACTTACAATGTGAAAGCTACTTTTGATACTATAATTATTTTTTTTCACACAGTAACTTACAGGCAGAACTAATATAATGTCTGTCGTACTGGGCCCTGCTATTTGAACAGACAATATAATAATATGATTTATTCTACGCTTTCTCACACTATAGTGGAAGAGGAACAACATTAAGAAGTTTTAATTTGAACAAGTCACCGCCCTAGTTTATTCCATTGTATCCAGAGACCACACTTGTTCAATAGGTGCGACCACAAACCTGCTTTACTGCCAACGTAAATATAAGCTTGCTAGCTAACTACGCCTGGCGTGTGAAACTACAAAACAAAAGCAGACGAGTCGCGCGGCTCTTCGAACGTATGTGTTGTCTCGAATACTAAATATATGTTTGGTAAAAAAAAAAAGAGTTTGATTAAATACGTAACCACAATTTTCCAAATTCAACGAGGAATGGCTTCACACATAAAGGCCTACAGCTAATACACACAGCGTAGCCTAGCGTACGATGTACTCGCTGATTGCTGTAATGGCTAACGTTAGCTTACGATAAGGAACTAACGTTTGCTACAACCAGCTCTCATTTCACGTTATGCTTCACGTAATGTTACTACAAACGGCTCCATCCTTAATAAGCAAACATACGTCCACACAGTGATAGTTTTAATACCGTTTAGCTGGTGCCTTGAGATTAATACCGCGCCGTCGTATCACTTCATCCAAAGAGACGTCTGCCATTTTCTCACAATCACTCACAGCGCGTGCGTGAATGACGTCTTTTTAGCTAAGGCTACGGAAGACGACTTTGGTCAAAATGCAAATTGTCTGTCGGGAACTGTATTAATATTTAATATCAATCTCAGCGTGTGTTGACCATGGGCTTTGCGTTAATGAAGTATGTCAGTGTATTGTTGAAACATACTGACTATATTGCTTATAAACGTAACAACTGCCCAGTTAAAGTTAAAGTATCCGCGATCGATTACTTTTGCCAGCATACAGAGGACATACACGCTGCGGCCCATGAGCCTTTGCGCGAAATTGTCGCAAAAAATACTGCAGTTTTACATACAGTTCACAAGATTCAAAACATTGTTTGACATTTCATTTTCACACCGTATTACTTAACACACTGGCAACTATTGATGCAAATTGAAAATAAACTGCTGCCAGTGAGTCACAGTCGGCACCATGACAGAGAACACCTGCGCACAGAGACTATAGCCTTCTTCGACGCTTGATTTGTTATGCCTTAAACTGATGAGTAAGGAAAATAACGACGCGGGGTGACGCCCGTGTCCTCGTAAACATAACGAGAAGAATTTTTGAAGGGGCATAGGTCTGTCTGCTGAGGTGATTCGCCTACTTTGTGAGATGCCTCGTGGAGCCAGGACCTTCCCCGTACCCCCTCACTGTTAAAAAACAAAATACAAATGCCAACAGCGGCAAGGAAACATCACTGATGTGTGTCATTGTTAGTATAACAGACACAAGTCCAGGCTCACTCTCACACGCTCACGTTCAACTCAATTATTTGTTGTTTGTAATGTATTGATGTTGTTATCATATTTCATATATTGTCGAAACATATTAATCAATAATATTTAACGTAGTCATATCTTATGCATATTCATTTTATGTTCTCTGTAATGTTGTAAAAATGTAATATTATATAGATGGAGACTTCAAATAAGCCCAGTTGGCTTTTTGCCACTTACTGCACTGTGATATGTATTTATTTTATTGTTTAAATTGTGCAAAATAAAGAAACTAAACCAAACTAATAGGTAAAACTGTTACGATGAAATGGTCGGACTATCTATAGAAGACTAAACTATTAAAGTTCAAAGTTCAAAGTTAGCTTTATTGTCAATTCCTCAATATGTACCGAACATACAGAGTTGAAAAAACGTTTCCACGTGCTGCTAAATTCATTCTGTATTTAGCAGCAGTCAGACACGGGGAGTCTTAAAAGAGAGGAGGGAGAGAGTTCAGCACTATTATATACATCTATTATAATATAATGTGACGTTAATAACGAAAGCATAAACATTACACATTAGCTGTGTCCCAATCCTGCGGCTGCATCCTTCGGAGGCTGCATCTATAAAGCTTTTATAGCATTTATTTTATCCAACATGGCGGCCAGTGAAGTGGCAGCTGGAGAAGCCGCAGTATTCACTTTTAAATGTAATTATTGGGTTTCAACTCATTCGAATATTACCGATAAAAATAAGCGACCTTATAACATCACGTTTGTTAAAATGATCGGTCACGTGACGTTCGTAGCTGACAAGCTAGCGGTCCTGGTTGTCCAAGGTAACGTTACGAGTTAACAGCGGATCTGACCGCCAGTTGTTTGGATTTATAATTTAAATCATGTAGGTGTAGCTGTGTCAATGATACATTTTAATTAAAACCTAATGCAATCATATTTAGTGGAATGTTTTAACGTTACGCCATACGTAATGTGTAATAGGTAGATATGCTCCTGTCCTGTTGTTCATTCGTATTTGCCCCTTTTTCCTCTTTTTTGAACTCAGTGGGTCACGCTACTGCATTCTGGGAAATGAAGGTGTGAGCGGAAGCCTATTCAGTTGGTTGTAATCTAAAACCACAATCGTGGTTAGTCGTCTTTTTATTTGTGATTTTGTTGTTCAATTTTTTTTATTGAATGTATTTTGGATTACGTTAAAGTCATTTATTTTCCGTTAAATGATAAATTGCACACTGCACAAAAAAGTCATCGGAAAATTGAATGGACATCTTTTTATTTGGGTCATAGGAGATCCATCTGAACCCCCAAATTGCTCCATCGAGGACAGCAGAATGATTAAAGTTGAACTTGCAGGTTTTCCATTTAGTCACTGAGCTCTCAGAATTTGAGTAATGGGAGAATGTGTTCTTTTGGCTGCCTAAAAATGTGAATGACAGACCTATCAGTCAGTGTGATATGACAAGATGACCGTGTCATATCATCATTATATTTTGTTATTGTCCAATGACTCAAATTAGTCAATGATCTATTTAGGCCAACAGTACCCAACAGTACTTCTACATCTACCTCTGTTTGTTGCAAAGTAAAAACACAAATGTACCTTGAAGTTATTTTCTATGTAGTTCCTTATTTTGTTATCATCTGTATGGGGTAATCACAAATGCACACAGAAGGATTTACAAATACATTCCAATGCACAAATAAATATTCACAAATTACAGAACAATTCACAAATATATTCGATTTACAAATGCACACAGAAGGCTTTACAAATAAATGTGACTCACAAATGCACGCAGAACGATTCACAAATACATTCCAATGCACAAATAAATAAATTACGATTTATATAAATATTTTTTAAAAATCACAAATATATTTCTGCATTTGTAAGTATTTCTGTGTGGATTCTTTATATTTGTTTGTGGATTTGTATGTATTTATTTGTGGATCACACTGCATTTCTTTGCAGATCGCTACAGAATGTATTTGTGGATTATTGAGACTCCCCTGACGTGCCTCGATTCACAAATGCGTTTTTTCAACGTTCTCTTTTTCAACCAATCACATGAGCGCAGCTCCCCCCTCCCCTCCCCACGAGGCTGCCAGGCGTTAGAGTTACGCAATTTGCGGAAGCGACAGGGGAAGCTCAAAGGCACTTCCTGTTGCAAGCGCCACCGTTTTGGTGCGGATTCCGCGGTAGTGTAGCCTTTATTTGTCGTTATTTGACATTATGTGACAATACATTAAGGTCCTTGAAGGTAGTTGTAATTAGTTTCGTAGCAATTGGAGTCAAAGGAAGTAACTAAATGAAAATCATTCATGGAGGTGATAACTGCAGCACTGATGCAACATAATCTACACATTCATTTGATAGAAACAATGTTGATTTTAGGTGATCCTTGCTGCTCAAAATTGAATTTGTTTTCTGGAGCAGTTCAATAACTAACTATTCATACATAACCCTATTTTCATTCACATTGGAGAGCCAAAATCATCTCACTGGAAATAGTATTTATTTGAATCTAGTGCTCTTTTCAGCTGATCCCAACAATGTAAAGACTTTGTGTTGAGATTGCTGACAATTATGTGCAGTCTGTTTAAAGTAAAATGAAAAGTAAAACATTTGAAGATACTCCAGACAACTAAAAATCACAAATGTAGCCAGGCATGCATTATAAAATACTTATTTAGAAGCAAATAGGTCAAATGGGTTGACTTAACATATTTACCCTGGCAAACTTTGCTTTAACCCAAGAAGTAAGGGCTCATATACTTTTGTATGGTTTTTTTGTCAGTACCTACCCATAAAAAACTGAATTTACTTTTTTAAAAAACAATGTAACTTTAGAAACCACTATGGCCACAAATGACAGTTACAGGATGATAGTGAATACCAAAACATGTAATGTCGGTAACAGCCATACAGCTTGATTTAGTTAAAATTAGTTGAGCGAGTGGTCCTTTATGAGATCAATAAAGATGTAAACAAAACGCCTAAGTATATGAATAGACCTTTCCCACAGCAGACTTTGACTTGTCATAGATGGTGAAGCACAAGTGTTATTGATAACACCAACAATGTCTGTTACGATCAGCACCAACAGTCAGCCAGCATGCACGATACCACCTGAAATTAAAGCAGCTAAGTGGAACCCAGCCATCATTAACTTCATTATTTACACCTGTGCTTTTCCTACGTGTGACAAGTCTAAATGTCCTCCATGGAAAAGGCTGATTAAACAAGGATATGTTTTATTGCTTCGAAATTTAACAAAGAGGAAGAATGTGTTATTTCTGCATAGAAGTGTTACATACTCTGGCTTTCTGATCCCCCTTTACAAAATGTCACTAACAGTCTACCAACGCAGCTTTAAGTGACAAATGGAAAACAAGTCTTGGTATTATTTTGGTATCAAATAAAAAAAGAAAAGCTAAGGCATCTACATTTACTTTTTAGTAGTATTATCACTTTAAATATGAGGAGATTGATCCTCAGACAATGACTTGATATATCTCTGTTGACATCGACCCAGTAAAGCCAGAGTAGAGTTCTAAGCTGGTTGGTCGGTCCTGGTGATTTGCTTGACTTCACACCTGCTTTCAATTAATACAAATTACAAGCGCCTTCTGGATTCTCAGTGGGAGAACACCATCAGACCTACGTGGAGGTGAAATAAGTCATTCTTAAGGCCAACATTGCTTGTCTTCCAAAGAGTCAGGGGACTGTAAGATCTCCATTTAGCAAGACTTTTGAATGCATGTAGTGAATTAACACATTAATCGACAGATCAACATGAGTAGAGTTAAATTGACGGGTGAAGACAGCATCAATATGCAGCCTGTTGACATGGACATGACTTGTAATGTTTCCCCTGCCAGCACTTCATCCCAGCAGGTAATGTTTTTTTCCCTTTCTTGTTTTAATGGCACAGTACAGTTCAGATTGTCTTTCACTTTGTACTCGCGCGTTTTAGCAACTCTGACCAAGGATGCCTGTTCCTTGGCCAAACAGACTGAAATAAACCCTACGACTCCTCGTCTGCACTGAGGTTTAGTTTCTGGTCTGACTGTCTTCTTTGTTTGTAGACTGAACTGCCAGGTGGTGCTGAGCAGCAGACCATGAGAGTTTACCTCAGAGTCAGGCCCTTCTCTAAAGAGGAACTCTCTGACAAGGAGGATCAGGTACAGTGTATCACCGGCTAGAAAAGGTGTCAACCAGTCCATCTCGTGCTCGATACAGTAACTAATAATCATGACAATGAATGTGTTTTTAAAGCCAGAAGGGAGCACTAGTCCATAATGCTACACAGACCATGTTTACATGTAATGAAGTCGAGACATTACTCTGTAGCCTAATTTATTATTTCTGCAAGTGTTGCGCATCATTTATATTGTGTCTGATTTCCACTGAGGTAAGGGACTGTACGGAAATTATTTAAATATTGTATTTAATTTGATGTAAAATCAAGATCCTCCCCAGCATTATTGACTTAAGTGTAACATACTTCACCAGTGTCCCTGTCTTCATTTAAATGCACTAAAATTATATAATGGGTTGACTTTATGTAACTCATTGTACGTTTCTGCAGTGCGTTCTATGTTGATGCAGAATAAAGTGGAGGTGGGAGCTGAGATAATTGCTTCATTATGTGAGGGCCAGAACTGCCCCACCGTGAGAGCAAGCCTGTACCACGCGGCGCTGCAGTCTTCAGCAGCGCAATAACGTTACCGAAACTGGTTTACAATCAAAAGGAATTTAATCCTACTGAAGGAAATACAATTATACAGTGAAGTACACGACTTCTATGGAATATTTAAACAAAAGAAAACCCTCGTGCAAAAAAAACTCATCTTTAGCTCTTCAGCCCATAAAAACATGTCTGTCCGCTGAGAGCCAGACCAAGACGAGAGACTTAAATAAAACCTCCCACATCCTGTTTGAAACTCCTCCCCTTTTGTCCATCACAATTCCTATTGGCTAACTCCCAGGTCCCAGGTGCACTCTGTAATCGCCTGTCTAAAAGTCTCTCTCTGTCCCTTCCTTCTTAATACATTCTATATAAAAGATAAGACTTTGCAACTTTTGGCAAAAGCTTCATGTCTCAAATTCTACTTCTAGCTACTAATCCTAAAACACCTTTATGCTTATCTTAATTATGCATTTCCAAAACACTTATGATTATGAATTCTTAAATATGAATCATGAAACACTTTTATTATAACTTCTAAACACACAGTTCTACACTCAAATTTCTTACAATTACTAGTAATTATAAAGATCCATGCGTTTCCATAACATGACATATTGGTCCTATGAGTTGATTTTTGCTGAGGGAAATGAAACTAGACTGTGTGCATATGCAGACGATTACAAACGGCTTCTATGAGCCATGGCCCACACAGAAGCCATCATTTCAATGCGTCCGTATGAACGTGTGTTTTCTCCTCAGGGTTGTGTAGTGATTGAAAACAACCAGACGGTGACCCTGAAGGCACCAAAGGGTTCCGCCACCATGAAGAGCAGTGAGAAGGGCATCGGCACATCACTCCACAAATTCTCCTTCTCACAGGTCTGCGATATTATCCATTTTAGTGCTGCTCACATATCTGCCTGAAAGATATTTTGGATGTGCTTTGAGCTATGTTAGACCAACCCATCTTTCTGTTGGCTTTTAGATTTTTGGGCAAGAGATGACCCAGTCTGAGCTTTATGAGGACACCGTCAAAAGCCAAATGTCTGATTTCTTGGACGGGAAGAATGCACTGATATTTAGCTATGGCGTAACCAACGCAGGGAAAACCTACACAATCCAAGGTAAAGATGGAAGCTCAACAGCTTCCGAATGAGCGTTGGTGCCCCTCAGGAGGAGTTCTGCCTGTCTTGAGTGCGTTGTGAAATGTTTTAGGAACTCCAAAAGAGCCGGGCATACTCCCTCGAGTGCTGGACGACACCTTTCGCTACATCGGAGGCCGTCTGTATGATGGGATGGACCTGAAGCCCTACCTCAGGAATGACGCACAGTATCTGGATCCTGACCAAGTCAAGCAGGAGAGAAGCGCTAAAGCTTCCATTTTAGCTTCAGTCAAAGATGTGAGAATTCTCGCCAACTTGAGATGTTTTCTGCAGGCTTCGCTAGAAATATTACTACGCATTTTTTTTGATTGATAAATAACCATAATGCTCTCCCATCTAGGAGTGTGATCCTACCAGAGCCAGTGGTCGTTTGGCTTCTTCTTCTACCCGGTTCTCTTTCTCTTTGTCCTACAATCAAACCGGTAGCTCTCACAAATTCGACACACACAACATATATTGTCTTGCATTTAAAAAAACAGTTTGAGCTTGAAGTTGTCCCAGCGTGGACTCAGGATGTCATTATGTGTGATCCTTAGATGTTTCACGCGCCATATTCATTTTTCTTTTGTTTTCTTTTTTTAGTGTTTGCAAGCGACTCAACAGAAGCAGGCAGCGGCCAGTTTGCCTTATGGGTGGCATTCTTTGAGATCTACAATGAGTGTGTGTACGATTTGCTTCAACCTTCTTTTTGCTCAAAGTCCAAGAAACGTGCTGCTCTTCGAGTGTGTGACGATGGTGCTGGAAATGCTTATGTTAAAGGTGAGCGTGACTTCACCGGGCGTAGTAAACAGCAGTAGTCTTCACGTTGCTCAAGGCTTAAAACTGAATCGAAAATTTTTGTTTTATTTCAGATCTCCGGTGGATTAACATCCAGACCCTGGGAGAAGCCTCCAAACTGCTACAGTTCGGAAACAAAAACAGAAGTGCTGCAGCCACGAAGATGAACCAGTCGTCGAGCAGAAGGCAAACTTTTCGTTTCATCGTATCGGTGCTTGGTGCCATTTTTCTCTTTTCAAAACTCAACCCAGCTTTCCTTACAGCCACAGCATATTTACCATGAAGTTACTGAAGATCGATGGCAGCGCAGTGAAACGGCTCTCAGAGTATGTATCTGCCAGAGACGTCATGAATATTCAAACAATGCTGATGTGGTTTTGTTTTTTTTGTGTGGCTGCAGCTGTGAGAGGAATTATAGGCTCATCTACTTACAATACACAGTGAAACCGACAAATAAAGCAGACAATTTAAACACTTAAAATGCATCCAAAGAGGTAAGAATAAACACGAGACTGAGAAAGAGAGAACTGAATCAGAGCCTTGTTGCTCAGGAGTTATTGGACCCGATTTTAAGTTTGTACTTGATTTGTCCCTCTCCAGCATGAAAGGAGCTGTAATGCACAAAATAACTTTTTGTTTCTCAGGTTTTCTTTGTGTGACCTGGCCGGCTCAGAACGATGCAACAAAACCAAGACATTCGGGGAGAGGCTGAAGGAGGCCGGGAACATCAACAACTCCCTGCTCACTCTGGGGAAGTGCATCAGTGCCCTTCGCAACCATCAGACTGACAGGTGCAGTTGGTTCTTAACAGGTCACCAGCTACAAATACTTGAAGCAAAGCAGCAACGGCTCTAAATCATTTTGATATTTTTGCATCGCTAAAACCCTGCAGCATGTGCTTTAGCGTCGTTAATGTCCTTTTTGTTTTCTTTTGTCTTCTGTGCCTTTTACCAGAATGAAGGGCAGCTCCATTCCTTTCAGAGAGAGTAAGCTCACTAAGCTCTTCCAGGCGGTTTTCTGCGGCAAAGGGAAAGCGTCGATGATCGTCAACATCAACCAGTGTGCTTCCAACTACGATGAGACTCTCCATGTTATGAAGTTCTCCGCTGTTGCCAAACAGGTTAGTCTCGAGTACCAAATGGTGTGAGAAGAAGCGGTGCCGTGAGCCAGACCGTGAAACACCTTTGATCTGTGCCGTCTGTAGGTGGTGCAGGTGATCCCAGACAAGTCTCTGGAGTCTCCGGCTCCTTGTTTGGTCGGCCGTGACTGCAAGCCTCTGGTGAGGAATGGGGTGATCGACAGCCAGGGCCTGGAGAGCTCCCTGTCTGAGGAGGAGGAGGAGGAGCTGCTGGATGAGGAAGACGAGGCGGACATGTCTTTGCTGCCAGAGGATGTAAAACTGCTTTTCCGTGTCACAGTCCTTGTTTCAAAAATGTACCAAAGATGGACTGTTCTCCAATTGTATTTTTTGTATCAGAATCTGTCCCATCTATTGCCTTCAGGTTTGTATGTCGGAAAGCCCTTTCTTCCAGAAACCTCTTAGGTTAAGGCAGTAAACATGCTTGGTTAGGTAAGAGGTTTGTGTTGAAAAAGACCCTTTCTGGTAAAAAGCCCTGAAGGCAAACTTCTCTCGTATATAAATATCCCAACTATTTAGTTTGGTTTGTGCAGATATTCATGGTCCCGGGAGGATATAGCCTACTAACTGTAGTGGTCCCCTGCCTTTTCCTCAAGTGCCATCACGAAGTTCACATTGTTAGCTTTTAGTGAAATATCTCTTAAGTATTGAATCGATTGCTGTGACATTTTGTGCCGACACTTTGTGCCCCGAGGATGAATCTTAAAGATTTTGGTGATTCCCTGACCTTTCCTGTAGCGCCACCATGAGGTTGACACTTGTTGTTCGCTATGGCATGGATTGCCATCTGGAACACATATTCATGTTCCCCAAAGGATGAATTGTAATAACTTATTGTAATAAGCTCCATCAGGAAAACTGACATTCCCGTCTACATCAGCTCTACTCCTCGTTTATTGCGAATTGTCAAACATTACTGAGCTAAACTAAGATGAATGCAGTATCACCTGCTGAATATCGGCGTGTTAGCATTGTCATTGTGAACATGTTGACGTTAGCATTTAGTTCAAAGCACTGCTCTACGCAAATACTGTAGATTCTTAACGTTTTGTCAAATACAGCAGTTGGGGAATATTTAACTTCAGTCATTCTAAGATTAACTGTGCAGATCAAAGTTTTCTCCATTAATGTTTTACTTTCACTCTCCTAGGACCTTGTGGATATAATTGAGAGCCTGCGAACGCAACTCCTGGCTGAGCGAAGAAGAAACCTGGTTCAGGAAACGGAGATTCGGAAGGAGATGGGCGATGCCATGTTAGAACAGCTCATGGAGAGCGAAGACCTCCGCATGCAAGTTACTGTTTGTTTAGCAAGAGAAGGCTAGTCATGCAGATCTTTGCTATTGTATGCAGTCTTCATTTTTAAATGCATTTCGGCATATTGGCACTTAAATCCCAATAAAGCTGACTGATAGTTTTTTTCACAAAGGGTTTAGTTCGGGATGTTGTTGCTGACCTCTCACCTCGGTTGCATTAGTGTATACCCGTGCAACATCCCGAACTCAACCCTTTGTTAAAAATCCAAATGATGTTTGCTTTGACTGTTTAGTCGGCAGATGGCGGAGCAGAAGGAGCGCGACCAAGATAAGCTGGAGGACACTCTTGAGATGTACAAGGATGCTATCAAAGAGCACGCCTACCAGTGTGCTATGAAAAATGTGTTGGATGACTACGTACCTCTTGACGAGTTCATTGCTGAACAGGAGAAAGTGGAGGTGTGTCATTTGATCAGCTGTTAACAAAACCCATTCAAACCTTTTTTTTTATATGTCTCACTGAAATGTACTGCAGTAATGCACTGTTCAAATCCCCATTGCTATATTCAGTTGTTGAATAGCCAAATTGGCTTCACAGTAATCTGGTATTGTCCCATGTTGAGCCCAAGCAATTTTTGGTTCGTCATTAAAACTTAACATCTGTCCCCAACCAACTGTGTGCAGGCCCTGGAACGTAAAGTGTCAGAGTTGGACCCCTTAACGTCCAGTGTTGGACAGGAATTGTGTGCAGTTCCAACAGTGGACCAGTCGTGCCGGACTCCACCATCCAAAGCGACAGAAGCAGCAGCAGGTTAGAATACACACAGCTTAGCAGCTTCCTCTTTCAGGAAATGCCCTCTTGGATGAATGTAGATCACTTTGTTTTGAATGGGAGTGGTTTAACAGAAGTACACTCCATGGAAGTTTAAGATGCATGTTGTTTATAGCTTTTTTCCTTCTTTGAATTTAGTGTGTTTTCATTAGTATATTCTCCTTTCAGTCTTGTTTCATTGAGCTCACCAGTTTTTGTTATAATGGTAATAAACGTCACTCGGCTCATTTCCTCCCCACAGGGGAAGATCGCTGCAAACGGCTGTATGAAGAAAAATGTGCGATAGAGAAGATGTGCGAGGATAAAGAACAGGTAACGAGGGCAACATTTTAAATTCTGTTATTCAATTAAACTTTGGCTAAGACTGGTTATGCGGCCACTTGCTCAGCTTTACATTTAATGTTGGGTTCAGTTGATTGTGTCCCTGGAGAGAAGGCTGATGGAGCTTAGTGAAACTCTTCAGAAGGTCAGAGATGACTTCCTGGAGAAATCGGCTGATTTGGAGATTTTACAGAGCAAGTGGGACGATCAGGTGAGATGATACAAAGTGGGACAGATCATACACTTAATGGCTTTAATAAATAATACAGTTTGACTGGATCCAAACCTGATGACGTCACCTGTATGGAAATTATTGTGTTTTTTTCTAAGACAAAATCTATGGACGACATCCTACGGCAGAATGTTGAAAAGGACCGGGAGATTGCATCACTGAAGGCAGAACTTGCCAAGCACTCCCAGAAGTCTCCTGTGCAGCCCAAAACCAAGCGAGGCCTGCTGGCCAACATCAGGGAAGCAGTGACTTCTCCACGGAATAGTTCTCCTGGGCGAAAGCTAAGGAAACCGGTGAAGATTGCACACACTTGAACATCATCTGGACAAAAGGAGAAATATCCCCCCCCCCCCCCCTTCTTTTTTATTTTTTTTATTTTTTTTAATTTTTTTAACAACTTAAACATGGACAGTTTTAGGGCACCTGCAATTGTGACTCATTATTTGTTTTATTCAGGTGTAGTGTGTTTCTTATGATGGCATTTCCTGTGTTTTTAATCGAATTAAATTGCTCAAACTTAGGTGTGAAGTCATTCATCTTCATTTACAGCATCAATTCTTAACTTGTGGATAACTCAAATTTTAAAGCTTAATTTGTATGACGTCATTTGTTGGCCACATGTGTACAGTTTCATTTCTTGTGTGCTGTATACACAAAGAAGCTCATGCGCACTTCTATAGAACTATCACGCCAGGGAATAAATGCTTTGAACACGCTGAACCTTGTATCAATCTGGTGAAACGAGGCCATCCGTTATCTAGAGCCTGAGGAAAAGTAAAGTACAAAAGACCTTGATGGGACAAAGAAACCATGTTCAATTCCTTAAGTGCATCAATATTTAATTAGTTTCTAGTCTCTTTGCACCCAACCACTGAGATCCCTTCATACAGCCTCCTCTCAGTTAGTGAAAGGGCCATTGTGGTAGAGACAGGCAGCTGGCAGTCCATCTCTCTCTGGTCTCTGTGATGGTTAATGAGATTAGCTGTTCGTCTTGGCCTGCGTCAGTCCAAAGGGGTCAATCACAGGATTAGCACCTTGCTTAGAGTTACATCAGTTTATTACACGGACTTTCCAACTTTCTGCTCTTTGAGGTATTTTTTTGATTAAGGTAAGCTGCTTAAAGTTTTAAACATCTTCTCTGTATGTCATGACCATTTAGGAATTAAAAGAATGTTGTGGTGTAATACTGACATATTACATGTATTATAGTGAGTTATTTATTTTACAATTGAACAAGCAGAAAGAAGAAATGTCAATGTGACAAAGACCCTCTCCATTGCACACATTTGTGGACTGTCCAGACAATAAGAGACTCACGCACTCAGTTGAATGTTTATTGTAAGGTTCTGATATGGTCTCAGGAGTAATTATTGAAGGTCGGGCCTGTAGACACAAACATATTATTAGGTTGCTTATCTGTAACTTAAATGATTGCATATATGAATAGTGCTGTCAAATAACGTGCATGTTCTTACTTACCTCTGCTGTGTTTCCTCTCCAGGGTGTTCATCCTAAAAGAGTCCCCAGGGTACAAGCCCACCATTTTATAGTTCCGGGAATGTACCATGTGGGAATTACTAGAGGGGTGGTAGGAAAATTGAATCCTCTGTTCGGGCTAGAGATGATCTCTATGGTGAAGTTTTACCACAATAGAGATCAGATAGAGAATTGACCTTCAGAATGTTAGGCATCTATTTTAATGTATTGTTGTAGATTAGGGGATTGTGTGGTAGAGTGAGGGGCGGAGTCACCTATCTTGCAGTGATGTGGAGGTCCTCGTTAGTGGCAGGCTATATAAGGCTGCCATGATTACATCTAGTCTGTCGCTGCCAGGACCACATGCTGCCCGTGGTCCCTGGAAAAAGTATGCCATGTATTTGTTTGTTGTTTTTGTTGGTGAAATAAACACCTGGTTGGGCACACGTACTCTCGGTGTCCTCCTCCTACTTCCAAAGTCCGGCCGCTGCGGGCCAGCCTAACAGTCAAACACCTATGAGGTTTTTTTTTTTTTTTTTTACATAGCGTTTTATGTAACAAGAAGTTGCTTTGTTTGTCAATGTCAGCAAATATTCTATCTTCTCTATCATTTTTTTAAATATATTTATATTTCACAGACTAAACTTACACAAGACGTCCAAGCATCATTTTTTTTCACCCCTGTGGCTACAAAAGCACTAACTGAAAATAATTCCTTGGTCCACTGTGTCTTTGTGACCGCTCCGATATCTTTGTTAGATAATGCTACGGCCATGCCTGGCATTTTGTCTGTTATTGACCTGCATGTAGTTTTAACCATCATTTACTATAATATTTTTGCTGTTTATGGCATGTCGTTAATTTATATGATGGAAATATTTTTTGCACAGTGAGAAATGTGTCCTATCCTAAATTTAGCTCCTCGCCGAATATTTGCTTGATATGCATTTGAAATATATCTTAGTACTTTTCACTTTCTAGTATACTGTGTACAATTTGCTGGAAAGTCACATAGCTTCAGGGCTCTGAGTGTGCATTTCAGACAGTATGAGCAAACATACTTTATATGGTAAAAAGAAAATGTAACTACTTATGCATAAATACTGTATGGAAAGGCATAAACGGCAATAAATACATTCAGGACAAAATAATACAGCATATAGTTATCATTGCTTTATAGGAAAGAGACCAGAAGGAAAATGTCCTGGGGATGACAGAGTCAGTGGGGGACCCGGGCTCTGTTAATAAGCCCGATCACGTTTATATAGTTTGGAGAGTTTAGAGAGAGATAGTTTGGAGAGTTAGGAGAGTGAGGAGAGAAGGATAGGTGATAAGATGGAGCCAGCTAGGAAGAGGAGGATTTCTCCTGTGTGGGAACACTTTGATTTGATAACTCCTAATAAGGTAAGCTAAATCTAACTATTTCAGACACATTAGGTTTGCTTATCCAGAACTGTATTTTTCACAGTTTCTCATGAGGCTTCATCTCGCCATCACTACTGTATACATACAATACTGTCATTATAATAGTAGTAGTCCAGTACATCTTTTGTTTGTAATATTAATTAATTAATATTTTTTAGCACATTTCATATCTTGTAAAACATCTTGTGGTGAAGCCTGACCGGAGTGGCTTCTGAAGTGGTAGGCAGACGCAAGATACTTTGTTCTGATATCAAAAGGTGTTTTATTTATAAAAGTGCCCTGCGATGCGTGTAACTCAACTCAACTGTAACAAACTCACATGCCCACAGCTAGACACTGACCTTCCCTCCTCCCTGTTCAGTCACAGTCATCTCCTTATATAGAGCCTCCTATCAGCAGGCTATAGTTCCTACCATGAGTGCAGGTGACACCAATTACTGACTCACTAGTTAACAGACTAAACCTATAATTTACAGCACCCCTTTAGATAGCCAACAATTGTATATGGATTACATTTTGCTATACACAAATAACAATGTAAAACAAATCATAACCCACCTACAACTCTACCGGTACATACTCTACTTCCCACCCATACTTGGTCTGACCCAATGACATCACAGATGACATCATCCAGTGTATAAATAGAGCAAATGGATGGGCACCTCCCACTTTAGCCTCTGGAACACATGGTGGGTATGGTAAGCAAACAATTGACAAGCATGGTCAGATGTATAGATGAATGCACTGTGGGACAAATGGTGTGTTCTCACCCACTTTGTCACACATCTTGTCAATAATATTTCACGTCGTCATATCTCATACTTTATATACCTTCTGAAGTGGAGACTTCAAATGAGCTCAGTGGCTTTCTGCTCTGAGATATTATTTATCTCTGTTATGTTTGTTTGTTTTTATTTCATTTTATTTTATTTATTTCTTTATTTCTTAATTTTTATGTATTTATTTCTTTCTTAGTTTATTTTGATCATAATGTTTCACTGAGCTGCTTTATCTGTCAAATACCTTTTAAACTGTGTTTAAAGGGGCTATATGAATAAAGTTGTTATAAGTTTATTCAGGTGTACCTAATAAAGTGGCCACCGACTGTTTATAGTAACATGACTTGACATATTTGTGTTTCTGATACTTTGAGTACATCTTTGCTACGAATACTGCAGTACTTTTACTGAACTGTTGTGATGTTGTTATTTTACTCTTCACAGTGAGACGTCATGGAGTTCGCAGAGAGCCGATTCGCTCACCTGCTGCAGCCAATCAGAGAGCTCACCAAGAACTGGGAGATCGACGTGGCGTCGGAGCTAAACGACTATTTAGAAGAGGTAGAACACGTCGGATAAGAAGCTCTCTGATTAGAAAGAAGACTGTCTCTGAGTCTCTGTGTCTGAGTTTCTGCGTCCCTGAGTCTCTGTGTTTCTGCGTCTCTGAGTCTCTGAGTCTCTGTGTCTTTGTTTCTGTAGCTGGACGACATGTGCATCACGTTCGACGAAGGGAAAACCAGACTGAACTTTGCCGAAGCGGCGCTGCTGATCCAGGGTTCAGCCTACATCTACAGCAAGAAGGTTCATGTTCAAATAAAACCAAACTGTAAAACTTCATTAACAACCAACTCGTATTAAACATCACTGTCGTCTGTTTCAGGTGGACCTCCTGCACAGTCTGGTCTACCAAACTCTGGAGTACATCAACGACGGGAATAAGAAGTGAGACGGTCCTCCAGCTGTGAGTCAGTGTTGGACAGACGCGTTCAGATGATTCAGCTTTTCTGATGTTTGTTTTCTCGACAGACGGAACAAACAGACGTCAGCGTCTCAGGAGGACGACGCTGACGGAGCAGCGAGTGAACACGATGATGAGGCTGTGGTGAGAAACAGTTATATTTATTGTGTTTCTGTTATTTATTATTCTCAGAGCTGGAGGGGGAAACAAAGCATGTTGATATATTTATCAAGATATTAAAATGTGTTAAATTAAATATGTCAATGTGAAGTGTAAATGTTTACAAACAGTAGCCACATGATCAACATGACAGGCTAATAACCTGCTTCCTCTGCTGAACTGTTGCAGAAAGGCATTGTGGGTAATGTAGGACATAATTGAGCCTACCAGTCTGTCTGTCTCCTTCAGTTCACTCCGCTCAACATCAAGGTCTCTGGGAACTCTATGAATACACACTCCAACACGGTGAGGTTGTTCCAGACTAACTCTCTGACTACAGACATATTATTCCAGACTAACTCTCTGAACACAGACATATTATTCCAGACTAACTCTCTGAACACAGACATATTATTCCAGACTAACTCTCTGACTACAGACATATTATTCCAGACTAACTCTCTGAACACAGACATATTATTCCAGACTAACTCTCTGAACACAGACATATTATTCCAGACTAACTCTCTGAACCCAGACATATTATTCCAGACTAACTCTCTGAACCCAGACATATTATTCCAGACTAACTCTCTGAACACAGACATATTATTCCAGACTAACTCTCTGACTACAGACATATTATTCCAGACTAACTCTCTGTCTGTGTTCAGAGAGTTAGTCTGTACTATTATGTCTGTAGTCAGATTATTCCAGACTAACTCTCTGGTGTCTGTAGTTCATCATGAAGTGTAACTATCTCTGTTTCACCGTCAGACTGTGAGTGTTGCTCCTCTTCCTCCTGAGTCTCTGATTCCTCCTGAAACCTCAGAGAAGCACAAGCTTCCGCTCATCAGGTCAGTTAGTAAAACAACACAATGAAGTATTTTATATGTTACTACTACAGTGTTCAGATATTGTTCATAAATCTGTGTGTCTCAGTGTGACCGGAGACGTCCTGTGCAGTCAGAAGGACTTCAGGATCAACCGCTTCATCCCAGGAGACCAGGATCTGATCCTCCTCACTCTGGGATCAGCTGCATCCAGGTTTCTGATGGATGTGGATCAAACCCCTGCAGAGTCTCTGCAGCAGAGAGGTACAGATCCTCGTCCTTTTGAGGCTCTGGTTGAAGGTAACGGAGGTGATGCTGAGGAGGACTTCCTTCCTTTAGAGGATATCAACATGGAGCTGGACCAGGACCCAGAGCAGCATTTGGGCCTGCACCAGGTCTGGTTTTTGTGTTCAGTTAAATTCGGAGACTTTGAGACTCTTTGAGTTGTTGTTAAAGGCTTTAAAATGTGTCTCAGGCTCCGAGTGAAGGACGGATGATCCGAGAGAGACGAGAGGTTGAAGAGAAACCAGCGAGGACGGAGGAGACGCCGCCGCCTGTAAATTTGATCATCTTTATTCTCATTCTACCAGTTTAAACAAGTTTATCATGGAAATATTCTAATGTTGCAATATTACTCATTTATTCAGTACTATTTTTCTCTTCACTCTCATGATATTAGATTTATATTTCTCATTATTTTACTTACATTTTTTTCTTTAGTGTCTTTTTTCATAAAATTATTTCTTAAAGAAATGACAAATTCATTTTTTCATTTATTTACTGCTCATTAAATCATGTAAAATTAGAACTTTATTCTGTAAATATTGTGACTTAATTCTCATAAAGATTCTGTCTAAATATCCACTTTATCCTGTAAACAACAGACGTTTCCTCATAAAGTTTAACATAAAGTTTAACATAAAGTTTAACATAAAGTTTAACATAAAGTTCAACATAAAGTTTAACATAAAGAACGATGTCAACGTTTCAGGTCAACGTGTGGACGTTAAACGACCCGTACGTCATCCTCAGAGAAGACAAACCTTTTAAATCTGGGAAGTGCTACAAAGTCCCTGACGGTCTGGACGACAGAGGGAAGAGGAAACGAAGACGAGCTGCTTCTCTTCAGGACTTCAGGAGCTGGTTCAGAGGAACATGTGAGAACCACAGTCTGTTTACAGGAGGAGGAGGAGGAGGGTGATGATGATGATGAGGAGGAGGGTGATGATGATGATGATGATGATGATGAGGATTTATTTTGTCTTTCAGTTGATCCTCCAGAGTACAAGTTCAAAAATGGACCAGCGTTTCCAGGTAAACAATTTTTCACTATTTCATGAATAAAACTAAATCTATCATAAGAAATAAAACCATAACATGTGACGTAATGACGGCCATCTTTGACACAGTTATAGAAAATCATGTTTCATGTTTTTCAGACCTGAACTACATTTATTTAAAAACCATGAAAAACAAACTGAAGACTCGGAAGATAATCTACAGGAGAGCAGTAAGTGTGTGTGTGTGTGTGTGTGTGTGTGTGTGTGTGTGCGCGCGCTCAGAGATGGGCAGTATTTCTATTACTTGTGTTTGAAATACGTATTTCAATTACTTTTGAGTATTTTGTAATTGGTATTTGATAGGGCCGATAAAAATCTAACGTAATTTGTAGCAAAATACTTTAGAGTGGAGTCATTTTGTATTTAAAATACTCAAAATACTTTCTCCACGAATCAAAAAACAGTTCACGAGTTCAGTCTTCAGATCTTCAAGTTCAACAAATTGTCTGTCAAGTTAAATATTTTATCTGAGTGTGACAGATATCAACTAGCGTGATGTATAATTGATGTCTGGGTCTGGCTACATAGCCTATTGTTTCTACATGGTGATGGTTATAATATCAAGCTCGAAGCTAACATGCTAATGTCGCTAGCATGCTGTCTAGGCTAGTGCATAGCCAGTGTTTAGCAAGTTAACTTATCAGTCGAGGAGCTAGCTATATAGGAAGAGGGATATTGGGAGCTTGTCTGTTCATGATAACCTCATCAAGAGACGTCTGACCATCTAATCTTGCACTGAATTACAAGTTATGCTGTATCTTCTCAATGTGAATATCATAATGCCATATCAATTACTGGCAGATAGTGTCGTTCACAGTTAGCCAGGCTATGACAGTAGATGTCCATTTGTTCAAAAAACATTAAATGTCCAATATATTTTATTTAAAAGGCATATTATGAAAGTATTCTTAGTTTTATTATTTCATACATTCTACAGTTGGCCAGGTGGACAACATGTCTCAGCAAGATGATGTTCAAGAAGAACCATCAACAAGCACAGATGTGCTTCGTTACATGTCTGACTGTTCTTCCTTTTTGTGGGCTTCACCAGAGCTTTGTGTAAATTATATATAATTATATTATATCATATAGCCCAAACCTGAATGCTCTGCTATACCAAATTGTGAGAAAACGGAAAATCCAGAAAAAGGTATTTCCTATATTTTAAATACAAAATACATGTATTGTATTTTGTTACATTTCCTGGCACCAGTATTTTGTATTTTATTTTGATACATTTATTTGAGGGGTATTTTGTATTTTGTATCAAAATACGTTTGTGCGTGTGTGTGTGTGTGTGTGTGATACAGATAGTTTTGAAAATTCATATATTATCGTTTTAAAGACTCGAGTTCTGCATTTTGGCCGTCGCCATCTTGGTTTTTACAACCAGTGAACAGGACATGACCATATCTGGACTGAGGAGTGACGTAGAGATGGCGTATAAGTCTCTGGTAGACCTGTCAATCACGTGTAGCCCCCCCCCCCCCCCCCCCCCAGAGTCATTTTCTCATGACACTAAGTGGGTGTGGTCAGTGATGCTGTGTGTGTGTGTGTGATGTCACTCAGGGGGTGGCAGTCTCTGATGAAGAACTCAGGAGGACCTTCCTCCAGCCGGAGGAGGCGGGGCCACAGCAGCAGGGGGAGGAGCCTATGGACGGATTCAGACCCCCCGACATGCTGGGTAAGACCTACACACACACACACACACACACACACACACACATCACACAGACACTTTGTAGACATCTCTTCAACTCCTCTCAGGTGTCTGAGTCTTTGAATCTTTTAAAGGTGGAGACGACGACAACTCAGACAACGACCAGGAAGCGTTTCCAGATCTTCCAGCTGAGTTTGCTGTAGGACCAGACTTCATATCTACAGGTAGAGATCACACCTGTAGGACAAAACTTCATATCTACAGGTAGAGATCACACCTGTAGGACCAGACTTCATATCTACAGGTAGAGATCACACCTGTAGGACCAGACTTCATATCTACAGGTAGAGATCACACCTGTGATATACTTTTTGTTTATTTTTAGGCGCTCATAGCGATGAACTGAGTTATGAAGATCTGGTGAAGCTGCGTGTGGTGAGAGATGACATGATGACTCATCATTAAACCACAATACCTGAGATGTACTGATCACTGATCACCTGTGTGTCTGTGGTGCGTTCAGGAGCAGCTGGTGGTGGACTGTCGAGGTTACACTCAGGAGACGGCTCTGTCTCGTAGAGTCAAAGACTGGGAGGACCGGATCAGACCGCAACTGGTGCTGCAGGTAATGAACCAGTCTGTGGGAGTTGTTGTGATCAGCTGGTTGTTGTTGTTGACGTTGTTGTGTTCAGGAGCAGTGCTCCGTGTTCGACATCCACGACTACGGAGACCGGATCGTGTCGTCGTTCACCGGCGTCGGTCAGAGAAGATCTTTCTCCTCCATCGTCTCTGGATTCAACAACCATGAAGCCTGTAAATACCTGATGGCTTCTCTTCAGCTGGTAAACACATGACATCACAGACAACACCTGCAGCTTCTAACATCAGTGTGTTTGAGGCGTCTGGAATCAACCAAAGCTCTTCTGATATTCACCTTCTAACCTATTCAAGTTGAAGATGTGATTCACATGTCTCAGTGTCTGTGGAGGGTCATGTGACTGTCATGTGACTAACTGAAGGCGTGTCCTCTGGTGTCTCAGGCCAACGACCTGAAGGTGGAGGTGGACAGTGTTGGAGGTCTGGAGGACAGCGTGGACTCGATGGGTCTGACTCTGATCAGCACACACAGAGCTACAGACAGGTTCAAGAATTTCCCGGGTTCCACATGAACACACATATGTGTATATATATATATACACATACACATACACACGATCTGAACCCTCATAACTATCATGATCTGTCCGTCTGAGGATAGAAATGAACATTTGTAATAAAAACTCCTGTTACTAAACAAGCTGATAGTACGGAGGACAAAAGATACTAAAAATCAAAGATATGTAAATAAATGGCATGAGAAATAAATCTGTATTTAATTCTCCTTTATTTTATTATTTCTTAAATGTATTTCTTTCTTTTCTCCCAAACATATTTTGAATTATATTCTTTATTATTTCAGGAGGTTTTAAGATTCACCACCAAAGACAAAAATACCAAAAACTAGTAAAAGTTTAGTTTTTTGAAAACACACAACGGAGTAAATCAAAGTTATATTTCAAAAGTGAATAATATTTAATATGTTAAATCACAGAACACAAAGCATTTGATGGATTGATATCGCAGACTGGTCGTGAGCAGAAGGTTCTGGTTCCTTCAGGGACCCTATGGTTCTGGTTCCACTGGTTCCTTCAGGGACTCTAAGGTTGTGGGTGCAGCTGCTCGTAGTTCTTGATGTGGTTCCGGACGCTCTCAGTGATCTGGATGGCGCGAGGTGAATGTGGCGAAGGACCGCGGGGACCAACAACTACCTCCATCTCCTCGCTTGAGTCCGACAAAACAATGAGCTCAGGTTCCTTCTTCTCACAAATACTACGAGGACCAGGACGCTCTCGCTTCAAAGCAAGATCATCTTGACCGGGAGACTGACCCGGGATAGGCAGGTTGGATGCATTTGGCGGAGGGCTGAGGTCGTCAACCACGCTTGCTGAGGACTGAAGCAGAGAGGGTTCAGATGAGGGTTGATGAGGGGACTGGCGTTGCTGGCATTGAGGCGGGGGGTGGGTCTTAGCCGGGGCAGAAGTGGAGGGTAAGGAGGAAGGATCTTCTTCCTCGTAGACCCCCCAGCAGTCTGAGAAGAGGCGGCTGTAGCTGCGATCCAGACCGGGGTCCGGCTCAGGTTCACAGTTTGGCTGTGGCTTGTTTATGCCGAGGCCTGGTGGACTTCTTTTGGGTTCTGTGAACACTCCTTCTCCGGCTTCTTCCTCGTCTACCTTCTCCTCCTCCGTGCTGTCTTTCTCCTCCTCCCTCTTTCTCTGCGTGGCGGCAAACTCATAGATCTCCTCGAGCTCCTCCTCGTTCACGTTCTCCTCGCGGATCTCTCGGTCTGCGAGGAGAACCACGGCTTGTTGAGCGTCTTCCAGTTCTCTCTCTTCGTCCCTCCCTCCACCTGTCTCTGTGCCCTCGCCGTCTTCATCCTCTTCGTCCCACATGGAGCGGAGCAGCTCCGTGAGGGCCTGGTGCGTTCGGTTGTTGACATTCTCCTCCTGGTTCATGTCGTCTTCCTCATCCCCCCCCCCCCCCCCCCCCGAGTCGCTGGGTCCTGATGGGGAAGCTCGCAAAGCAATTGTAACTCCTGCAAGTCAAACCTTAACGAACACAGAAAGAGTCGTCACAACACTGAATTCAATCTTTCCAACTGACCAACAATGTCATTTTTAGGAATGTTTGAACAGTTTTCATCTCCTGAACCTGAGTCATTATGAACTACTACGTAATACTTGAGCGGACATTCTTAAATGTGATTTTGAGAATTAGAGTGAGACACGGGACCGATTATGCTGCTCAACATACAATACTACAAATCAGAACAAAAACCTGAATGGCACCAAATTATCCTTTTTAACTTGTAAGAGAAAAGTGTGTATTATTGTCCCGGCTCGTGCACTGCCTACTAACCTAGATGCCAGCTGCAGCACATGAGCCCGGAGCGATGCTGGGACGGAGCAGCGGGCCGTGTAGAGATACTGCAGCAAAGCAAACACCGCCCGTCCCGGGACGTCATTCATCAACACTCTTTGGGCTGCAGGCTGGCCTTCCTCCTGCACCCCAAAACCACTTTCATGTACCTGTGAGAGGAGCAGAGCAACAAGGAGAAAAGAGGATTCTTCATGTATCCTCTCTTTTTATTGATTTTACAGGTTTAGAACACAACAAAAACAATATACAGGAAAGGATACAACATATTAAAGGTAAAAAACTAAACTGAAATCCACTGGCTTAATTAGAGAAGCTGAAACTACTGGCTGGTAAGTGTCAACTATAGTCATATTATACCCTTTTTCAATCGTTTTGGCCCAAAAGAGACGGGTCTATGAAGCAGTTTAGCCAATTGCTGATTCAAGATATAAATGAGTGACATACAATTTAGCCAATCAGCGCCCTCAAATAGATTCAGCTGTGGGCCAGACGATCAGGCCCCCGTCGCTGCGCGTTCTCGTCAGGAGAAGTCTCTACAGGCGAGCACTCCTCCTCCTCCAAGACCCGTTTGAGAGGAGAACTTTGCCGGAGATTCTGCAGCCAAAGAGCTGATATCAGATCAGCCTGACCTCACAATCAGACAGCAGACTACATGCGAAGCTTCACTAGCTGTACACCAGACAGGTTTGGCTAGCTGGATGACGTCATGCTAATCATTTATTTAACTTTTTAAAACAACGGGGACGGATCCAGCACGGACAGTTACGGGAGTGAGGAGGTAAGGAAACATGAGAACACCAGGACACACATGAGAACTCTGTCAAGCTACATATCAGACAAAGTGAACATCTTCTCTTCTACATAGCTGTCCTCAGTCTCATCTGCTTAACTTGGTCATGGAGGCATCAACATGTAATAGAGATGGTAAATTAACAGTGAAAACTCATCATAGCTTAATTTATCAGTATTCATAATTACACTTCATGTTTACTTCTCCTGATCTTTACTTCCTATAACAAGGTCCATAGGGGCATCTCAATAAATAAACATGTTATATTTTATTATATAAGTGTTATTTACTGCTTTTTTTTCGTGTTGGAATACATGTTAAATATGTAACTGCCAAGTAATAATGCGTGTTTGATACTTACATTTTTTTTTGCTGAAATTGATAAGATGGTCCTACCGAGAACATTTTCCACCAGCCGCCACTGGAGCCACGACTCGGTGAAGCACAAAACGGAAGATGAAGAAAAGTCTCTGTCTTTCCCCACCAGCAGCTGAAGTTCGTCCAGTTTGTTGCACAGTGAGCGGACGTTTGAAAGAAATATGCCCGGTAGCGGTGTACGAAATCCACGTGAGCGGAGACGTACAAGCACGCGGGCCCGTTTTCCATAAAACTGTAGCCAGGAAGCCTCGTCGTCTCCCTGGCACTCATATTATACCATACAGTTGAACGTATGGCAAAACCCCTATGACCAAATAAAAAAATAATTTTCCAGGACTGGTTTTTTTTTGTATTGCGTTACTGGAAAACACATTTAAGGCTTGAAATATCAAGATCACATTTTTTATGTAGGCTAGTTTACATTAATTTTAGTTTGATTCGGATTTCCCTGAATATAATATAATGGGGCCTTAGTGTGTTTTTGCTTCGTTTATTTATGTATCTACTTGTTTTTATAAATGTTATGGTATTTGTGCATGATAATCAAAAACACGGGAAACTAAAAGTCCCAGGATGCAGTTCGGCAGGCGCAGATCCAACCTGGTGCCCTCGCGCTGTTCATCACTGCAGCCGAACGTCGCTGCTGCCTCTCGGATCCTCTAGAGGAGAAATGGCTGCAGCTCTGTCCCGTGCCCTCAAACTACCCGGTGAGATGCTCCGCACGTCTTTACACCACACACACACACACACACACACACACACACACACACACACACACACACACACACACACACACACACACACAGAGGGGAGATAGACTCGAGCACATCATTTACTGAAAGCGTTATCAGTCAGGACTAACTACGTGGTTTGTGAGGACTATCTCTTGCTGCTCGGCTCTTTAACGGTGTCAGCAACTGATTCATTTGATGCGATGATTCGTCACAACACAGTTAGCATGTGCTCCATATCAGCCCAGATTAATGCACACGTTTTGTTACAGATGCCATTAAATATATCTGCGTTTCTAAAGCAGCGTGTTGACGTCTCTCTGTGTCAACGCGTCTCTGCTGTGTGCTGCCTCTGAGCTAGCTGCTAGCTAATGATAACCCGACACAAGCGGACCTGCTCGCGAGAGTAAACAAGCGTTTGAGCGGGATAACACACATTACAGCAGATACCAGGCACGATGTTGTACCGTGTATACAAACGTTATTTATGTGACAACGAGGGATGTGCGACAGTACTTTAAATGTTTGTTGAAGTATTTCATTTGGTATATTTCTCTTTTGCTGTATTGTCTTAGAGGTCTGCAATTATGAGCAGGCTACAATAATGATTTATTTAAAACGTTTTGAACATCAAATAACCTTCATGCAATAATTATAAGGTATAGTATTGCAAGTAGTAGTTGTAGTATTATTAGGAGAATCAATATACGGCAGATGAGATCATAGAAACAGTAACTTTATCCTTATTACTGCCCTCTAAAATAAAGCTACTATATATAGATGTGTATATGTATATATATATATATATATATATATATATATATATATATATATATATATAAAAATAAATAATGTGTATGTATATAAATGTTTAATAGTGTTAATTACATGGAATGCTTAGAGTAAATAAATGCAATATGTTTGAGTACTAAATGCATTAAGACCCATACCTACATCTGAAAAAAAAGAAAACATGAGTAGCTAGAGTAAAGGAAGGATACATCTATAATGCATCAGTATTGTCAAAGAATATATGAGTTATTGTGGATCAATATGTGTCTCTGCAGGGAAGAAGGGCTCGGAGCTCGGCGAGTACGACCCTCTCACCCAAGCAGACAGCGAGGACGAGAGCGAGGAGGATGACCTCGTGCTCAACTACCCCCGGAACGGCCTCGGCGCGGGCTCCTCGAAGCTGCGGGGGGGGCGATCTGGAAGACTCGTGGGGGCCGACGACGAGGCGCGGGAGGACGAGGAGGAGGAGGAGGAGGAGGAAGAGGAAGAGGAGAACGAGTGGCGGGAACGTCTCCCCAGCAAATCCAGGCAGGACAGAGACGACGCCAAGGGCACGCAGTACTGGAGCCACAGGGACTCGGCAAGGGACAGAGGCGGAGAGGACAGGGGAGGGGGGCCCGGGCCTTTGGGGGGCTCCGGGGTCGGGGTTCACGGCGCCGACGCGGAGGAAAAGAGGTTGAGGGTGAAGAACACCGTCCGGAGTGCGTTCTTCCTGGTGCCTCTGGTCTGCGCCGCGTCGCTCGTGCTGCTCTGTGCATTTCTGATCCCGTGCCAGAAGGGAGAGCTGGAAAAGAGGCCGCAGTGGGAGAGAGCACTGGGAAATGCTGGAGGTAAAGAGAACGACGTCAGAGTTGGATCCATCGCTACGGCTACATTATCTCTGATACTGTCCACATACAGCACCACTTAATAATGCTCACTTCATACAGACTTACGTAGGAGTCTCTGTGGCTAGACAGCACGGCCACGCCCATTAATCAGTCCACTGTAATTACACAGGAGTGTGAGCATCACATGCTCTGTTTCAGCATGCCCCATGAGAGCTTCGTAGAGTGGCAATAAACTCAAACTTGACAGGATTGCGCATTTAATGACCACATAAGTATTTTTTTTACCAGTGTATTGAAAGCATACACGGACAACTCGGACAATAAACATAACCACTAATGTTTTGGTACTTCATTACTCCTGTACATTTCTCCTCTACTGCTGGACTGTCAAACACTGACGAGGATTCTCCTGGTGGTGTTCATCATGTTGTGGTTTCTATGTCTAGGCGTCACACCACCCGCGCTGGCGTTGTGGGATGTCGACGGCGACTCGGTGGAGGACGTGTTTCTGGGTGTTACTGAATGGACCAATGACACCCATTCCACCCAAGGGAACAAAGGTATGCCAGGAATCATTTCCCGGCGCCCCCACTTTAACATCTCATCCTCTCTCCGATTCTTGTAAACGCCGTGGTTCATTCATTGATCGGCCGTCTTCTCTCCTCCAAACCAGTGTACAGCGCGGTGGCCCTGTCGGCGGTCAGCGGTCTGGTGCTGTGGAAGAAAGTGGTGCGGGAGTCTGTGATGTACATCCAGTGTGGTCTGCAGTACAGCACCCAGCCCCCTGTGGTCCTCCTCATCGGGAAGTCCGTTCTCATGGCAGTCAACGGCACCACAGGTTAGAAGTAGAGCCGAGCCACATGGGTCTGTCTGTTTCATGCGAAGATCACAGGACTTAGCTATAACCACCTCTGTGGACCTTTTTGTATTTGTTCTTTTATCGTCTTAGTCTGGTGTCTGGTGTATGTTATTCTTTCCTTTCATTCCCTCAGGGAAGACCTTGTGGTCGTGCCTGCTTAAGAACATTGAATCCCAGGCGGTGCTACTCCCAGACCTCCAGGGCGATTCGGTCCCAGATCTGCTGATAGCCACCCTGCCTGCAGATGAGGTAGTGGAGCCGCCTCCCTCTTTATCTGACCGTGAGCCAGCGTCGGAAATACGAGGGCAAAGGGCAAAACTGCCCCTAAGAAATATCATTTTGCCCCTGATATCACTAGGAGAGGGGCAAAAAATGCCCCCGAAAAAAATGGAGCGCTCCTTAATCAGACCTGTGACTCCTGCGGTCAACTCAGCAGACACTTACATTTTAGTGCACCTGTATGCTGACATTCACGGTAAACGCAGTTAAACGGCACAGATCGGGAGTTAGCGAAGGACTTTGAAAGTTAACGGAAAGATTAACGTGAGACAACATCCGGTTTTCAGAATAAGATGCCAACAAAGTATACATATTGCATAATGGAAATTAGATTAAATTAATTATATTCACATTAAGTATAAAACATGCTACCTGCATCTCGTGAGTTAAAGGGAAAATACACCTAAATTGTGCGTAGTGTCTATTCTTTGATTTGAGGGTTGCTGGAAATGAATAATACCTGACTGACAGTCAATTAAGATATTTTACTAAGCAAAAACTCTGAACTGAATTTGTACCTTCAAATGGCACATTTTTTTAAATTTGAAGGTGCTATAAAATTGTTTTTCTCAAAAAGTCCACACAATGATAAATGCATAAGTTCAGCACAAAAATGGGTAATATCACAATATTTGAGGTGCTGCAAAAATATTTTTTCTCAATAATTCCATACAATGACTGATATAATATATGTAATCAAGGCATCGTTGACTTAATAATTGTGAATAGTTGTTTAAAACATTTAATAATAACAATAAATAACCACAAAGAAATAAGAATAAAATTGAATGTGATTGTCTGATTTGTTTGTTTTTTGTTAAATAAATCTAAGAAAACACTTTGAATCTGTAGGTTACTGCCTAATAGTCTTATTATTGCTATTTGATGACAATTGCTCATATATTGTAAGCCTAAATAAGTATGTGTATTATTTTGAACAAAGGTTAAATGTTATTTCAAAAGTTTCAAAAAATGCCCCCAATTTTTTGAAAATGCCCCTGGATTTCAGTCAGTGGGGGAAAAAATTGCCCCCAAAAAAATATGTGAATTTCCTACCCTGCCGTGAGCTGAAAGTCCACACCTTTGCATTCAGTGACTTCATACCTTTTTTTTTTAAATTTTGTATCTTTTTTTGCTGTCCTCATTTTTCAGAAGTTGGATCTCTCCCTGACCTTGTTGTCAGGGCGGACGGGGGCGAAGCTCGGACACCCCGTGCCTTTCAACCTCACCGGACAAGGAAAGCTGATCGGCCCTTTGCTGCACGAGACTCAACAAGGAGCTTACTACATCCTCTTTGGACTGGGTAAAGGAATCAAATGTGTAATATACAGATCAACAGTCGGCATGTGGGCTCAGGCTGTCAGTATTAGTTTAGCTGCAGCTGTAAGGATACAAATAGAAAAAAAAGCACAACTCTCTCTCCTCACTTTATCCTGTAAACAACAGACGTTTCCTCATAAAGTTTAACATAAAGTTTAACATAAAGTTTAACATAAAGTTTAACATAAAGTTTAACATAAAGTTCAACATAAAGTTTAACATAAAGAACGATGTCAACGTTTCAGGTCAACGTGTGGACGTTAAACGACCCGTACGTCATCCTCAGAGAAGACAAACCTTTTAAATCTGGGAAGTGCTACAAAGTCCCTGACGGTCTGGACGACAGAGGGAAGAGGAAACGAAGACGAGCTGCTTCTCTTCAGGACTTCAGGAGCTGGTTCAGAGGAACATGTGAGAACCACAGTCTGTTTACAGGAGGAGGAGGAGGAGGGTGATGATGATGATGAGGAGGAGGGTGATGATGATGATGATGATGATGAGGATTTATTTTGTCTTTCAGTTGATCCTCCAGAGTACAAGTTCAAAAATGGACCAGCGTTTCCAGGTAAACAATTTTTCACTATTTCATGAATAAAACTAAATCTATCATAAGAAATAAAACCATAACATGTGACGTAATGACGGCCATCTTTGACACAGTTATAGAAAATCATGTTTCATGTTTTTCAGACCTGAACTACATTTATTTAAAAACCATGAAAAACAAACTGAAGACTCGGAAGATAATCTACAGGAGAGCAGTAAGTGTGTGTGTGTGTGTGTGTGTGTGTGTGTGTGTGTGTGTGTGTGTGTGCGCGCGCTCAGAGATGGGCAGTATTTCTATTACTTGTGTTTGAAATACGTATTTCAATTACTTTTGAGTATTTTGTAATTGGTATTTGATAGGGCCGATAAAAATCTAACGTAATTTGTAGCAAAATACTTTAGAGTGGAGTCATTTTGTATTTAAAATACTCAAAATACTTTCTCCACGAATCAAAAAACAGTTCACGAGTTCAGTCTTCAGATCTTCAAGTTCAACAAATTGTCTGTCAAGTTAAATATTTTATCTGAGTGTGACAGATATCAACTAGCGTGATGTATAATTGATGTCTGGGTCTGGCTACATAGCCTATTGTTTCTACATGGTGATGGTTATAATATCAAGCTCGAAGCTAACATGCTAATGTCGCTAGCATGCTGTCTAGGCTAGTGCATAGCCAGTGTTTAGCAAGTTAACTTATCAGTCGAGGAGCTAGCTATATAGGAAGAGGGATATTGGGAGCTTGTCTGTTCATGATAACCTCATCAAGAGACGTCTGACCATCTAATCTTGCACTGAATTACAAGTTATGCTGTATCTTCTCAATGTGAATATCATAATGCCATATCAATTACTGGCAGATAGTGTCGTTCACAGTTAGCCAGG
Organism: Melanostigma gelatinosum; assembly: GCF_949748355.1. Lineage (NCBI taxonomy): Eukaryota > Metazoa > Chordata > Actinopteri > Perciformes > Zoarcidae > Melanostigma > Melanostigma gelatinosum. The sequence continues at coordinate 10,238,666 of NC_136646.1, forward strand.
CTATGACAGTAGATGTCCATTTGTTCAAAAAACATTAAATGTCCAATATATTTTATTTAAAAGGCATATTATGAAAGTATTCTTAGTTTTATTATTTCATACATTCTACAGTTGGCCAGGTGGACAACATGTCTCAGCAAGATGATGTTCAAGAAGAACCATCAACAAGCACAGATGTGCTTCGTTACATGTCTGACTGTTCTTCCTTTTTGTGGGCTTCACCAGAGCTTTGTGTAAATTATATATAATTATATTATATCATATAGCCCAAACCTGAATGCTCTGCTATACCAAATTGTGAGAAAACGGAAAATCCAGAAAAAGGTATTTCCTATATTTTAAATACAAAATACATGTATTGTATTTTGTTACATTTCCTGGCACCAGTATTTTGTATTTTATTTTGATACATTTATTTGAGGGGTATTTTGTATTTTGTATCAAAATACGTTTGTGCGTGTGTGTGTGTGTGTGTGTGATACAGATAGTTTTGAAAATTCATATATTATCGTTTTAAAGACTCGAGTTCTGCATTTTGGCCGTCGCCATCTTGGTTTTTACAACCAGTGAACAGGACATGACCATATCTGGACTGAGGAGTGACGTAGAGATGGCGTATAAGTCTCTGGTAGACCTGTCAATCACGTGTAGCCCCCCCCCCCCCCCCCCCCCCCCAGAGTCATTTTCTCATGACACTAAGTGGGTGTGGTCAGTGATGCTGTGTGTGTGTGTGTGATGTCACTCAGGGGGTGGCAGTCTCTGATGAAGAACTCAGGAGGACCTTCCTCCAGCCGGAGGAGGCGGGGCCACAGCAGCAGGGGGAGGAGCCTATGGACGGATTCAGACCCCCCGACATGCTGGGTAAGACCTACACACACACACACACACACACACACACACACACACACACACATCACACAGACACTTTGTAGACATCTCTTCAACTCCTCTCAGGTGTCTGAGTCTTTGAATCTTTTAAAGGTGGAGACGACGACAACTCAGACAACGACCAGGAAGCGTTTCCAGATCTTCCAGCTGAGTTTGCTGTAGGACCAGACTTCATATCTACAGGTAGAGATCACACCTGTAGGACAAAACTTCATATCTACAGGTAGAGATCACACCTGTAGGACCAGACTTCATATCTACAGGTAGAGATCACACCTGTAGGACCAGACTTCATATCTACAGGTAGAGATCACACCTGTGATATACTTTTTGTTTATTTTTAGGCGCTCATAGCGATGAACTGAGTTATGAAGATCTGGTGAAGCTGCGTGTGGTGAGAGATGACATGATGACTCATCATTAAACCACAATACCTGAGATGTACTGATCACTGATCACCTGTGTGTCTGTGGTGCGTTCAGGAGCAGCTGGTGGTGGACTGTCGAGGTTACACTCAGGAGACGGCTCTGTCTCGTAGAGTCAAAGACTGGGAGGACCGGATCAGACCGCAACTGGTGCTGCAGGTAATGAACCAGTCTGTGGGAGTTGTTGTGATCAGCTGGTTGTTGTTGTTGACGTTGTTGTGTTCAGGAGCAGTGCTCCGTGTTCGACATCCACGACTACGGAGACCGGATCGTGTCGTCGTTCACCGGCGTCGGTCAGAGAAGATCTTTCTCCTCCATCGTCTCTGGATTCAACAACCATGAAGCCTGTAAATACCTGATGGCTTCTCTTCAGCTGGTAAACACATGACATCACAGACAACACCTGCAGCTTCTAACATCAGTGTGTTTGAGGCGTCTGGAATCAACCAAAGCTCTTCTGATATTCACCTTCTAACCTATTCAAGTTGAAGATGTGATTCACATGTCTCAGTGTCTGTGGAGGGTCATGTGACTGTCATGTGACTAACTGAAGGCGTGTCCTCTGGTGTCTCAGGCCAACGACCTGAAGGTGGAGGTGGACAGTGTTGGAGGTCTGGAGGACAGCGTGGACTCGATGGGTCTGACTCTGATCAGCACACACAGAGCTACAGACAGGTTCAAGAATTTCCCGGGTTCCACATGAACACACATATGTGTATATATATATATACACATACACATACACACGATCTGAACCCTCATAACTATCATGATCTGTCCGTCTGAGGATAGAAATGAACATTTGTAATAAAAACTCCTGTTACTAAACAAGCTGATAGTACGGAGGACAAAAGATACTAAAAATCAAAGATATGTAAATAAATGGCATGAGAAATAAATCTGTATTTAATTCTCCTTTATTTTATTATTTCTTAAATGTATTTCTTTCTTTTCTCCCAAACATATTTTGAATTATATTCTTTATTATTTCAGGAGGTTTTAAGATTCACCACCAAAGACAAAAATACCAAAAACTAGTAAAAGTTTAGTTTTTTGAAAACACACAACGGAGTAAATCAAAGTTATATTTCAAAAGTGAATAATATTTAATATGTTAAATCACAGAACACAAAGCATTTGATGGATTGATATCGCAGACTGGTCGTGAGCAGAAGGTTCTGGTTCCTTCAGGGACCCTATGGTTCTGGTTCCACTGGTTCCTTCAGGGACTCTAAGGTTGTGGGTGCAGCTGCTCGTAGTTCTTGATGTGGTTCCGGACGCTCTCAGTGATCTGGATGGCGCGAGGTGAATGTGGCGAAGGACCGCGGGGACCAACAACTACCTCCATCTCCTCGCTTGAGTCCGACAAAACAATGAGCTCAGGTTCCTTCTTCTCACAAATACTACGAGGACCAGGACGCTCTCGCTTCAAAGCAAGATCATCTTGACCGGGAGACTGACCCGGGATAGGCAGGTTGGATGCATTTGGCGGAGGGCTGAGGTCGTCAACCACGCTTGCTGAGGACTGAAGCAGAGAGGGTTCAGATGAGGGTTGATGAGGGGACTGGCGTTGCTGGCATTGAGGCGGGGGGTGGGTCTTAGCCGGGGCAGAAGTGGAGGGTAAGGAGGAAGGATCTTCTTCCTCGTAGACCCCCCAGCAGTCTGAGAAGAGGCGGCTGTAGCTGCGATCCAGACCGGGGTCCGGCTCAGGTTCACAGTTTGGCTGTGGCTTGTTTATGCCGAGGCCTGGTGGACTTCTTTTGGGTTCTGTGAACACTCCTTCTCCGGCTTCTTCCTCGTCTACCTTCTCCTCCTCCGTGCTGTCTTTCTCCTCCTCCCTCTTTCTCTGCGTGGCGGCAAACTCATAGATCTCCTCGAGCTCCTCCTCGTTCACGTTCTCCTCGCGGATCTCTCGGTCTGCGAGGAGAACCACGGCTTGTTGAGCGTCTTCCAGTTCTCTCTCTTCGTCCCTCCCTCCACCTGTCTCTGTGCCCTCGCCGTCTTCATCCTCTTCGTCCCACATGGAGCGGAGCAGCTCCGTGAGGGCCTGGTGCGTTCGGTTGTTGACATTCTCCTCCTGGTTCATGTCGTCTTCCTCATCCCCCCCCCCCCCCCCCCCCCCCCCCGAGTCGCTGGGTCCTGATGGGGAAGCTCGCAAAGCAATTGTAACTCCTGCAAGTCAAACCTTAACGAACACAGAAAGAGTCGTCACAACACTGAATTCAATCTTTCCAACTGACCAACAATGTCATTTTTAGGAATGTTTGAACAGTTTTCATCTCCTGAACCTGAGTCATTATGAACTACTACGTAATACTTGAGCGGACATTCTTAAATGTGATTTTGAGAATTAGAGTGAGACACGGGACCGATTATGCTGCTCAACATACAATACTACAAATCAGAACAAAAACCTGAATGGCACCAAATTATCCTTTTTAACTTGTAAGAGAAAAGTGTGTATTATTGTCCCGGCTCGTGCACTGCCTACTAACCTAGATGCCAGCTGCAGCACATGAGCCCGGAGCGATGCTGGGACGGAGCAGCGGGCCGTGTAGAGATACTGCAGCAAAGCAAACACCGCCCGTCCCGGGACGTCATTCATCAACACTCTTTGGGCTGCAGGCTGGCCTTCCTCCTGCACCCCAAAACCACTTTCATGTACCTGTGAGAGGAGCAGAGCAACAAGGAGAAAAGAGGATTCTTCATGTATCCTCTCTTTTTATTGATTTTACAGGTTTAGAACACAACAAAAACAATATACAGGAAAGGATACAACATATTAAAGGTAAAAAACTAAACTGAAATCCACTGGCTTAATTAGAGAAGCTGAAACTACTGGCTGGTAAGTGTCAACTATAGTCATATTATACCCTTTTTCAATCGTTTTGGCCCAAAAGAGACGGGTCTATGAAGCAGTTTAGCCAATTGCTGATTCAAGATATAAATGAGTGACATACAATTTAGCCAATCAGCGCCCTCAAATAGATTCAGCTGTGGGCCAGACGATCAGGCCCCCGTCGCTGCGCGTTCTCGTCAGGAGAAGTCTCTACAGGCGAGCACTCCTCCTCCTCCAAGACCCGTTTGAGAGGAGAACTTTGCCGGAGATTCTGCAGCCAAAGAGCTGATATCAGATCAGCCTGACCTCACAATCAGACAGCAGACTACATGCGAAGCTTCACTAGCTGTACACCAGACAGGTTTGGCTAGCTGGATGACGTCATGCTAATCATTTATTTAACTTTTTAAAACAACGGGGACGGATCCAGCACGGACAGTTACGGGAGTGAGGAGGTAAGGAAACATGAGAACACCAGGACACACATGAGAACTCTGTCAAGCTACATATCAGACAAAGTGAACATCTTCTCTTCTACATAGCTGTCCTCAGTCTCATCTGCTTAACTTGGTCATGGAGGCATCAACATGTAATAGAGATGGTAAATTAACAGTGAAAACTCATCATAGCTTAATTTATCAGTATTCATAATTACACTTCATGTTTACTTCTCCTGATCTTTACTTCCTATAACAAGGTCCATAGGGGCATCTCAATAAATAAACATGTTATATTTTATTATATAAGTGTTATTTACTGCTTTTTTTTCGTGTTGGAATACATGTTAAATATGTAACTGCCAAGTAATAATGCGTGTTTGATACTTACATTTTTTTTTGCTGAAATTGATAAGATGGTCCTACCGAGAACATTTTCCACCAGCCGCCACTGGAGCCACGACTCGGTGAAGCACAAAACGGAAGATGAAGAAAAGTCTCTGTCTTTCCCCACCAGCAGCTGAAGTTCGTCCAGTTTGTTGCACAGTGAGCGGACGTTTGAAAGAAATATGCCCGGTAGCGGTGTACGAAATCCACGTGAGCGGAGACGTACAAGCACGCGGGCCCGTTTTCCATAAAACTGTAGCCAGGAAGCCTCGTCGTCTCCCTGGCACTCATATTATACCATACAGTTGAACGTATGGCAAAACCCCTATGACCAAATAAAAAAATAATTTTCCAGGACTGGTTTTTTTTTGTATTGCGTTACTGGAAAACACATTTAAGGCTTGAAATATCAAGATCACATTTTTTATGTAGGCTAGTTTACATTAATTTTAGTTTGATTCGGATTTCCCTGAATATAATATAATGGGGCCTTAGTGTGTTTTTGCTTCGTTTATTTATGTATCTACTTGTTTTTATAAATGTTATGGTATTTGTGCATGATAATCAAAAACACGGGAAACTAAAAGTCCCAGGATGCAGTTCGGCAGGCGCAGATCCAACCTGGTGCCCTCGCGCTGTTCATCACTGCAGCCGAACGTCGCTGCTGCCTCTCGGATCCTCTAGAGGAGAAATGGCTGCAGCTCTGTCCCGTGCCCTCAAACTACCCGGTGAGATGCTCCGCACGTCTTTACACCACACACACACACACACACACACACACACACACACACACACACACACACACACACACACACACACACACACAGAGGGGAGATAGACTCGAGCACATCATTTACTGAAAGCGTTATCAGTCAGGACTAACTACGTGGTTTGTGAGGACTATCTCTTGCTGCTCGGCTCTTTAACGGTGTCAGCAACTGATTCATTTGATGCGATGATTCGTCACAACACAGTTAGCATGTGCTCCATATCAGCCCAGATTAATGCACACGTTTTGTTACAGATGCCATTAAATATATCTGCGTTTCTAAAGCAGCGTGTTGACATCTCTCTGTGTCAACGCGTCTCTGCTGTGTGCTGCCTCTGAGCTAGCTGCTAGCTAATGATAACCCGACACAAGCGGACCTGCTCGCGAGAGTAAACAAGCGTTTGAGCGGGATAACACACATTACAGCAGATACCAGGCACGATGTTGTACCGTGTATACAAACGTTATTTATGTGACAACGAGGGATGTGCGACAGTACTTTAAATGTTTGTTGAAGTATTTCATTTGGTATATTTCTCTTTTGCTGTATTGTCTTAGAGGTCTGCAATTATGAGCAGGCTACAATAATGATTTATTTAAAACGTTTTGAACATCAAATAACCTTCATGCAATAATTATAAGGTATAGTATTGCAAGTAGTAGTTGTAGTATTATTAGGAGAATCAATATACGGCAGATGAGATCATAGAAACAGTAACTTTATCCTTATTACTGCCCTCTAAAATAAAGCTACTATATATACATGTGTATAGATGTGTGTGTGTATATATATATATATATATATATATATATATATATATATATATATATAAAAATAAATAAATAATGTGTATGTATATAAATGTTTAATAGTGTTAATTACATGGAATGCTTAGAGTAAATAAATGCAATATGTTTGAGTACTAAATGCATTAAGACCCATACCTACATCTGAAAAAAAAGAAAACATGAGTAGCGAGAGTAAAGGAAGGATACATCTATAATGCATCAGTATTGTCAAAGAATATATGAGTTATTGTGGATCAATATGTGTCTCTGCAGGGAAGAAGGGCTCGGAGCTCGGCGAGTACGACCCTCTCACCCAAGCAGACAGCGAGGACGAGAGCGAGGAGGATGACCTCGTGCTCAACTACCCCCGGAACGGCCTCGGCGCGGGCTCCTCGAAGCTGCGGGGGGGGCGATCTGGAAGACTCGTGGGGGCCGACGACGAGGCGCGGGAGGACGACGAGGAGGAGGAGGAGGAGGAGGAGGAGGAGGAGGAGGAGGAGGAAGAGGAGAACGAGTGGCGGGAACGTCTCCCCAGCAAATCCAGGCAGGACAGAGACGACGCCAAGGGCACGCAGTACTGGAGCCACAGGGACTCGGCAAGGGACAGAGGCGGAGAGGACAGGGGAGGGGGGCCCGGGCCTTTGGGGGGCTCCGGGGGCGGGGTTCACGGCGCCGACGTGGAGGAAAAGAGGTTGAGGGTGAAGAACACCGTCCGGAGTGCGTTCTTCCTGGTGCCTCTGGTCTGCGCCGCGTCGCTCGTGCTGCTCTGTGCATTTCTGATCCCGTGCCAGAAGGGAGAGCTGGAAAAGAGGCCGCAGTGGGAGAGAGCACTGGGAAATGCTGGAGGTAAAGAGAACGACGTCAGAGTTGGATCCATCGCTACGGCTACATTATCTCTGATACTGTCCACATACAGCACCACTTAATAATGCTCACTTCATACAGACTTACGTAGGAGTCTCTGTGGCTAGACAGCACGGCCACGCCCATTAATCAGTCCACTGTAATTACACAGGAGTGTGAGCATCACATGCTCTGTTTCAGCATGCCCCATGAGAGCTTCGTAGAGTGGCAATAAACTCAAACTTGACAGGATTGCGCATTTAATGACCACATAAGTATTTTTTTTTACCAGTGTATTGAAAGCATACACGGACAACTCGGACAATAAACATAACCACTAATGTTTTGGTACTTCATTACTCCTGTACATTTCTCCTCTACTGCTGGACTGTCAAACACTGACGAGGATTCTCCTGGTGGTGTTCATCATGTTGTGGTTTCTATGTCTAGGCGTCACACCACCCGCGCTGGCGTTGTGGGACGTCGACGGCGACTCGGTGGAGGACGTGTTTCTGGGTGTTACTGAATGGACCAATGACACCCATTCCACCCAAGGGAACAAAGGTATGCCAGGAATCATTTCCCGGCGCCCCCACTTTAACATCTCATCCTCTCTCTGATTCTTGTAAACGCCGTGGTTCATTCATTGATCGGCCGTCTTCTCTCCTCCAAACCAGTGTACAGCGCGGTGGCCCTGTCGGCGGTCAGCGGTCTGGTGCTGTGGAAGAAAGTGGTGCGGGAGTCTGTGATGTACATCCAGTGTGGTCTGCAGTACAGCACCCAGCCCCCTGTGGTCCTCCTCATCGGGAAGTCCGTTCTCATGGCAGTCAACGGCACCACAGGTTAGAAGTAGAGCCGAGCCACATGGGTCTGTCTGTTTCATGCGAAGATCACAGGACTTAGCTATAACCACCTCTGTGGACCTTTTTGTATTTGTTCTTTTATCGTCTTAGTCTGGTGTCTGGTGTATGTTATTCTTTCCTTTCATTCCCTCAGGGAAGACCTTGTGGTCGTGCCTGCTTAAGAACATTGAATCCCAGGCGGTGCTACTCCCAGACCTCCAGGGCGATTCGGTCCCAGATCTGCTGATAGCCACCCTGCCTGCAGATGAGGTAGTGGAGCCGCCTCCCTCTTTATCTGACCGTGAGCCAGCGTCGGAAATACGAGGGCAAAGGGCAAAACTGCCCCTAAGAAATATCATTTTGCCCCTGATATCACTAGGAGAGGGGCAAAAAATGCCCCCGAAAAAAATGGAGCGCTTCTTAATCAGACCTGTGACTCCTGCGGTCAACTCAGCAGACACTTACATTTTAGTGCACCTGTATGCTGACATTCACGGTAAACGCAGTTAAACGGCACAGATCGGGAGTTAGCGAAGGACTTTGAAAGTTAACGGAAAGATTAACGTGAGACAACATCCGGTTTTCAGAATAAGATGCCAACAAAGTATACATATTGCATAATGGAAATTAGATTAAATTAATTATATTCACATTAAGTATAAAACATGCTACCTGCATCTCGTGAGTTAAAGGGAAAATACACCTAAATTGTGCGTAGTGTCTATTCTTTGATTTGAGGGTTGCTGGAAATGAATAATACCTGACTGACAGTCAATTAAGATATTTTACTAAGCAAAAACTCTGAACTGAATTTGTACCTTCAAATGGCACATTTTTAAAAATTTGAAGGTGCTATAAAAATGTTTTTCTCAAAAATTCCACACAATGATAAATGCATAAGTTCAGCACAAAAATGGGTAATATCACAATATTTGAGGTGCTGCAAAAATATTTTTTCTCAATAATTCCATACAATGACTGATATAATATATGTAATCAAGGCATCGTTGACTTAATAATTGTGAATAGTTGTTTAAAACATTTAATAATAACAATAAATAACCACAAAGAAATAAGAATAAAATTGAATGTGATTGTCTGATTTGTTTGTTTTTTGTTAAATAAATCTAAGAAAACACTTTGAATCTGTAGGTTACTGCCTAATCGTCTTATTATTGCTATTTGATGACAATTGCTCATATATTGTAAGCCTAAATAAGTATGTGTATTATTTTGAACAAAGGTCTCCCCAAATGTCTCTCACCCTTATTGGAATCTATCGACCACCCACTGCCAAAAGCATTTTCTTTGAGCAAATTCAATCTATGCTAAAAGGATGTAATCTTGAAAAGGAGGTCATAATAATGGGTGATCAACTGGGAGAACAAATCCGTCAGGAAACCCTTAAAGCAGGTTGTTGATGCTTTTGATTTAACTCAGCTGATCAAAGGCCCTACTAGGATCACCTCCACAACCCAGTCACAGATTGATCTTGTATTCAGTAATAAACCAGAAAGGATCACTAAATCATTCAACATGGTGACAGGTCTCTCTGATCACAATCTGACACTCATAGCCCGGAAACTCACTAAACACCGTTTTAATTTTACCACAAACAGAAAGCCACAGCGTCCCAGAATACCTAGGGGTAACATCACTGAATTTGAGAACACTATCAAAGAAATTAATTGGATATATAATCTGAAAAATCTTAATGTTGAGGAAGACAGTCAGGTCATGATCTCCACCATCCAGTCCATAAAAGGTAGATTCCAGAAGGTCTCAAAACCAAAACATGGGCAAAAAACATCTCGGCCATGGATAAAGGGTGACATCTGGAAGATCATGAAAGAACGGGATAGGGCACTTAAATCAGCCCTCAGTTCCAAACTAACTGTTGATAGACACAGATTTGTTATGCTTAGAAACAAGGTCACAAAAGAAATCAGGAAGGCAAAAGCTAACTTTTTTTATCCAAATATTAAGTGAAGCAAAGGGCAACCCTAAAATAATTTGGAAAAATATTAAGCTGCTGGCAGGGAAAACTGGTGACAACTCAGAAGATCAAATCCAGGTTAACTTAAATGGCAACTTAACACGTGACCAGGAGGAGATCGCCACCGCCTTTAATTCTTACTTTGTAGATACCGTTAAGTCTCTCACACAGAATGCAAACAATGGGCCCACCATTCTCCCCTCCACAGACTTTACTCAACCAGTCTTCAGCCTAAGACTCATTTCTGAAACTGATGTGCTGAAGGTGATAGATTCACTTAGAAACTCTAAAGCCTTAGATGTATTCGGACTAGACACCATGTTTCTTAAGAATATGAAGGAGTCACTGTTATATCCCATCACTAAATTAGTTAATCTGTCTTTTGAACAGAATGCTTTCCCTAGGGTCTGGAAGCCAGCTATAATTACACCCATCTTTAAGGCAGGTGATAGAACCCATGTAAATAACTACAGGCCAATAAGCATTCTCCCCGCTTTCTCTAAGGTAGCCGAGAGGTGTGTAGCACAACAAGTAATTGCTCACCTCAATAGCAGTCCCTTCAGACTCCACCCCATGCAGTTTGGCTTTAGAGCCCAGCATTCTACTGCAACAGCCAACTGCTTCTTTACAGAACAGGTTAAAGCCAAGCTAGATAAAGGGGGAGTGGTGGGAGCAGTGTTTCTAGACCTAAAGAAAGCCTTCGATACAGTAAATCATTCCATATTAATTACAAAATTGGCCAAATTTAATTTTTCTCCTGACACCCTATGCTGGTTCAAATCCTACCTGGACAATAGAACGCAGTGTGTACAGATCAACGGTGTTTCATCCCCCATCCTCAATTACAGTGTCGGTGTTCCACAGGGCTCTGTGCTAGGTCCTCTTCTTTTCAGCATGTACATTAATGATCTGCCATCAGTATGTGCACGGGTGGATATACAGATGTACGCTGACGACACAGTCATTTTTGTACATGCACCCAACATCAAACAGGCAGCAGACAAACTCACTGAAGAAATGGTCCATGTCACTAAGTGGCTGTCAGACTCTTGCTTACATCTCAATGTGAAAAAAACAGTCTGCATGTTTTTCTCAAAGAGGGTGAATAATATTACAACAGAGCATCCTGTGTACATATCTGGTGAACAGCTTCAGGTGGTCCCTAACTACAAATATCTGGGGATCATTCTTGACTCCACACTCACATACAAAAAACAAGTGAAGCATGTAATGGCAAAGGTCAAGTTTAGTCTACATAATTTCCGATACATACGCAACAACCTCACAACTGAAGCTGCTAAACTGTACTTTCATGCAATGATCCTCCCTCATATCACTTACTGTCTAACCACCTGGTCACACACTCACAACACAACCCTGAAGCCCCTACAGTCCGTCTATAAGCAGGCTATCAAGGTACTTGACATCAAGCCCAGACACTACCACATTTGCAACATCTTGCCCAAATACCATCTTCTGTGTTGGGATAGTCTTGTCAAATTCCATAACAGCTGCTTAACCTTTAAAATTCTTAATGGCCTTGCACCTCCCCCGTTGAGCACTTTCATAACACAAAAGACCAATAGCAGACTAACCAGAGCAACAGCTCGCGGGGACCTAGTGGTCCCAGGCAGGAGAAGCAAGTTTAGCCAGCTATCATACTCTGTCACAGCTTCCGTCACCTGGAACACTCTCCCATCACACATAAGACAGAGCACCACATACAGGTTCTTCACACACAACCTCAAAGCCTGGCTCATTAACAACCAGGTGTGTCAGCACTAACAGTCTCATGCCTGCCATGTCCGTATGTAGCCTGCCTGTCTGTCTGTCTGCCTGTCTGCCTGTCTGCCTGTCTGTCTGTCTGCCTGTCTGTCTGTCTGTCTGCCTGCCTGCCTGCTTGTCTGTCATGTTTGATCCTGTGTCTGCAGGATTGTATTGCACAGCTCTGTTTGCTTGTTTCTGTGTTGTTGTCTTTTTAAACAGTTTTTAAATGTTTAAATGTTTTTAGCGGCTTCTAACACCGTGCCCAGGGACAACGGTTGAAAATTAGCTTTTTTAGCTAACACTGTCACATTTACAGTCATGTTTTTATTAATGTGTGCTGTCGATTAATGTGAACTGTCCCTGTACAAATAAAATCTTAATAATAATAATAAAATGTTATTTCAAAAGTTTCAAAAAATGCCCCCAATTTTTTGAAAATGCCCCTGGATTTCAGTCAGTGGGGGCAAAAATTGCCCCCAAAAAAATATGTGAATTTCCTACCCTGCCGTGAGCTGAAAGTCCACACCTTTGCATTCAGTGACTTCATACCTTTTTTTTAAATTTTGTATCTTTTTTTGCTGTCCTCATTTTTCAGAAGTTGGATCTCTCCCTGACCTTGTTGTCAGGGCGGACGGGGGCGAAGCTCGGACACCCCGTGCCTTTCAACCTCACCGGACAAGGAAAGCTGATCGGCCCTTTGCTGCACGAGACTCAACAAGGAGCTTACTACATCCTCTTTGGACTGGGTAAAGGAGTCAAATGTGTAATATACAGATCAACAGTCGGCATGTGGGCTCAGGCTGTCAGTATTACTTTAGCTGCAGCTGTAAGGATACAAATAGAAAAAAAAGCACAACTCTCTCTCCTGTTGTTAGCATTCTGAGCTAACTGATTCAGTTCATTAACCTTTTAACTGCAGGTTTACGAGACTTGTTGTTGTCCATCAGGTAACGTGGAGGCCATCTCCCTACGTGATATCTACTTTCGAGCCACTGGCAAGCCGCCCATAACTCAGGCACTCGGAAGGAAGGATGCAGGGTGGGAGGGACTCAAGGAAACCAATTCCTCCTCCTTCATACACATTTACAGGTACGCCTCAGTCGCTGGCTCTCACTCGCTCCCACTTTTTAATCCTAATTGAATCTCAAACAGAACTTATATCTGAATCTGATTGGTATATGCAGTTTCTATTGCAGCATTCTTTGTGGTCTAAAGTCACATTTGCACATATTTTTAAAAATATTTTAAATAAAGATGTCAATGATTTGTTTACTTCCTGTTATTAGACAATTCAAGGCTGATGTAGTCAAAAATCGCACCTTTTATTGTCTTCCCTCCAGAGGATCTGATCGAGTGGAGTTCCTGCTCCCTCTTGTGGTCGGCTTGGGCAACAACCACAACAGCCTGGACACGGCCTCCAACCTCAACTCCAGTAAAAGCGACTGGGTGCTGGTGTACGGCTCCAGCAAACTGTCAGTGCTCAGACAGAAGGACATACGCAAAGAATGGACCTTCAACTCGGCTGGCATTCGCAGGTAAAGCGCTGCATGTCGTCGTCACATTTATGAAGAAACGCAAACACAGCGGCTTTAAGCTTGCAGGGTGTGGAAGCTCGTGTTCAGAGGAAGTTATGTTTCAGAGTTTTGTGAAATCGCCTGAAAATATTTCTTGGCCCGTCACAGCCAACCGGCCCCAGGACACTTCAACGATGACGGAATCCTTGATCTTTTCATTCAGCATTTCGCGAACGGCATCATGAAGGTAAAGCAGACTGTCCGCACGTACATGGAGGCGAAAAGAAGGTTTGGGGATATTGAGTAGACAGATAATTGTACCGGTTTTCGCCTCGTCTCTCAGGTGCTGGTTGTCGATGGCGCAAACGGGCATCTCCTCTGGTCGGCAGAATTCGTGTGTCCCCATCTCGTTTTGGAAACGTCCGCGATCTCCACCTCGACTGGCCGATCGGCTTTCCTCTTCTGGGCCAGCGATCCAATCACAGCACAGAAGAACGGTACCAAAACAACCGTGAGTCTGCCGCAGAGAACCCGAAGATTAGTGAAACAGGAAGAACTTACTGTGTGTGTGAATCAAGCGCACAGCTTATTTAAAGTTATTGTCTCTGACCCTCTTGACCTGGAGACATTAATGAAATACTCACCTGTCCACGCCGGCTGTGTGTAGGTGTCACCGGGCGTTGCTGCAGCAGAGCCGCTCATCAGGAAACTCTTCCTGTTGCACCCTGCGCATCCCACAATCCTGCTGGAGCTCACCAGCACCACGGACACGACCGTCACCTCCGCAGGTGAAGGTTTAAATCTGATGTGTGCTTCAATGCGTGGCTTCCTAATCTTTACCATTCACCACCCCCAAAGTCTGATTACCAAGCTGTCTTTAAAAGTATTTGAGTCGTAGACGAGGAAAAAGATGTAGTAATTACACATGTTCAAGTAATACAACTCCTCCTGTTTTCTCCTACTTTGTGTCCGACAGTGAGCTATCAGGACCGCCAGAAAGACGTCTCCTACATCACCGTGTCCTCCCGACCCACGCCGGGCTCGGAGCAGGGCGCCCGGATAGTCAAGAGCATGAGCCTCCGAGCTGCCATCACCAAGGGCCAAATAGTGAGACTGGAGGAGGGCAACAAGCCCGGCGTGTTCGAGGTCAACAAGTTCTTCAGGGGGTTGTCCTTCAAGCAGTAGGTGAGAGAGACGCACAGTGTGGCATCGTTTGAGCGCCGCGGGTCAGTGTGATTGATTAACCGCAACGATGAATGTGTCTCCACTGTGTTTTAGTGAGGAGCCACCAGCACGACAGGAAGCGGGGCAACCAAAAGGACTTGCGCGAGGTTGAAAGGGGACCTGCACTGAGGGGCCACTCTGGATTCATTTGGAGCTGTATATACATCTCGTTTGGCTTACGAAGTATGAATTTGATTTCCATTGCGAGACTTCTGCTCTGTACAAAGATTGTGTAGGTAGGTTGTGGTTTATTTGATGTTTGTACAAGGCTTATTTAAATTGTTTAACTTGCATTTTTTGGGGAAGTCTTTAAGATGAATGAAGACAATAATCCTGTAAATGTGTTTGCAGTACGCAGCAGTCGTTTAACTCTTCCAAAGCCAGTATGTTCATGTGGCTTCTTGTTGTCATAAAGCCACCAACAGTGTTCCTACTGCTCACCACGCAGTTATCAGTCTGTAAATATGTAATGCTGTACTGTATTTATTGGATTTGCTTCAGCATTTTTAACCTTCTCGTTTCATTTGTTGATTTATGTTGTGAAATATTTTAGTTACATTTTTGTTCCCCCCCCCCCCCCCTCTGAATATGTGGCTGCTAAATGTTCTGGCATTGAAATGTAAACTGCAATTTCACATATCGGCAGTAAAAGTATGAAAATTCTAAACGCATCATTTATTTATTTTCACCCCTCATGAGTTTGCAGGTCTGACTACTAAAGTCTTAATAAAAGGGGAATAACAACAGTAAACTCAGCCCATGCTCAGTGGACACACATCAGTGAGTCTTCAAAACTATGAAGAGAACATAAGCATCGTTTATGACAAGAAATATCTAAATAGGAAACCGATTAAATCACAACACACACACTTTTAAAGATACACATTAGTGAGCCTTAACTCCAGATTGAGTATGTATGTATATTATATTATATATATAATCTTTGCTTGAAAGGATGCCTGCCTTCAGAGCAGGATTCCCCGGTTCACAAAATATCGAACAATTCATCCAAAACTCAATAAATGTATTTTTTGGTTGAACTGTCCCTTTAAGATAATCACATCTGAATAAAAGACACAACCGTATGTATGTGAGTGTTAAGTGTGTATTTACAGTAAGGGGGAACATCTGTCACACAGGACACAAGCAAAGAGGGGTCAGAGGTCAGCAGCACAGTTCATGGGTCGTGACCCCTGTAGAATTTGGACAGGAAGTCGGTGCCACGAGGCTCCTCGGTCTCGTGAAAATAGCGCATTATGTGGGTCTTCTGCTTCCACACATGGATCGTTTCCTGGAGCTCTAATTTCCCCTGGGGATTAAACACACAAAGGGAAAATGTTTCAACACAGTAAAGTTTTGCTCTTGTGCGACACTGAGATGAGGTCCTGGGCCGTCCTATGAAACAACTCAAAAGACAAAATGACGAACTGCTTCAATCACAAAGGTGAAACGATGATGGTCGATGGCAGGCTGTTTTTACCTTAATGACTAACATGTCGACCACACGGGGGTCAGTGACATGCTTGTTTCTGTCGAACATCTCCCTCACTTTGTCTCTTCCCTGGCGCGTATTGATGTCCAGCTGAAACGTTGCCACTGCAGAGAAAGAGAGATACAAACAAAAGCTCTGTTTCCACCATATCCAGGAACAGGATTAACTTGGTCTCTCCACCATAATCTAGAAAAAGATGGTTCACCTTAAAGTATGAACCCACATGACACCTGATTGGCATGAAGGAAATAGTTGTCAATATAAAATATGGTAAGTATAGTATTTTATAACATGTATAAGGTAATAACAAAAGCAGTTTTCACAAGAATTCTTGCACATGGAGGTGTTAGCCCCGCTATTGCTTTAAGGAACCAGATAAATGTTGAAAGGACGAACTATTGCAGGTATGAACGCTTCGGCTTCTCAGTATTCATTTAAAAACACACAGCTAGTGTCTGCTACATGTAATGTTATGGTCCGGTTGCTGTTCGCTAGCAGCTCCTGTTCGTTATGCCTCCACACAGACACGACCTTGACGCTGGCGCTGCCTCACAGCTGCCACTAAGGACCGACATACCTGTGGTGGGGACCTCTCGGTACCAGGCTCGGTACAGGTCCCGGGCCCTGCGCTTAGCCTCGTCCAGGTCCCGGCTAAAGAGCGGTTTCACAACTTTAGAGGCACCAGCCGCCGCTCGGGTCGCCGTCGCGGACGCCATGACTGCTGTGTCGGTACAGCGTTTCCGGTTTTACTTCTTCGATGGTGTTATGAAACACAGCGGTGACACCTCGTGGAGGGAACGGCTCAAGACGGGAGGCGGTGAGTCAC
The DNA here is from genome assembly GCF_949748355.1 of Melanostigma gelatinosum. Classification (NCBI taxonomy): domain Eukaryota; kingdom Metazoa; phylum Chordata; class Actinopteri; order Perciformes; family Zoarcidae; genus Melanostigma; species Melanostigma gelatinosum. The sequence goes on from NC_136646.1 coordinate 10,255,704, forward strand.
AGACAGTCCGTTAAAATAACTACATTAAACAATTTTTAATAAATAAATAACATTGTTGTCAATGTTTTAGAGACATTCTGTTGTCCTAAACTGCATTAATAAATATAAATGACTGAGACTAAATATTAGACACCACAATGTACCTGGTTGTGTCTACACACAGGGCTATTCAATTGCATTAACGTTACATCATGCAGCTTTTTCTATATTTCTGGAACTGCAATGCATATTTTTTTTCCTGCGTATGTAGCAATAGTTTACTGTAAAATAAACAGATATAAGCACATGTGTCTAGTCTGCCCAGGTAGGCGCACAGCATTACTGAAATGAAATGTATAGTTTCTGTTGAACTTATTTTATTGATTGCAGAAATGGTGTATAATTTATAAAGATGATACAGGCTTTTACAGTACATTAAATATGAAAAATATTTTCAAAAGGCAGGTAGATAAGTCATTTTATCACAATTCATACTGTCAAAAAAAAAATTGGCTCATTGATGCAACACCTGTCATTTGTTAAGTGGTGGCACATACATGCCAACAATGCTTAGAGGGGGGGGGGGGGCCTGGAAGCTGGAGAGTTCCCGCTTCTCAACCATAGTTTCAAAAATTAAGACATCTGTGACGTGGGACACCATTATTTCAACAGCTGTACAATCAGAGATCAACTTCCAATTCAGCCTGCCAGGAATTAAAAAAGGTTTGCCATCTTGTCCTGTAGTAACCCCAATGGATTTTTCAGGACGTCATGCTCATAAACACGACACTACGTAAGCACACTTCTCTCCAGGTAAAAGAAAAGATAATTACAGCAAATGATAAGCTCCCATTTCTATAGAAACACAAGCCATTTTCACAGAGTAAACATGACTCAACAGCTGTACAACATAGAAAACTGATGACAGTAGTTCTTATGTATGAACAAAAAAAGTATTGGATACGGTATGAAATCTTTATCTACAATACCTGATAATAACAAAAAAAATAAATCATGTCACTCAACGGATATTCCAGTTTTCAGACCAAATGCGCACTCATACATTCTTGCACTCAAAGCAAGCAAAAGCTAAAATAAAAACATAAAAAGTGCAGTTATAACGTGTGTGTGGCCCAGTGTAATAAAACCAGCTAACAGCTACTCTATGCTGCTCATTGGCAGAAGGATAGAAAACTAAGGCACTATCATGGTCCCCACACAGCCGCAACTGTACAAGTCCTCCGCTTTCTTTTGCTGCTGAGTATCAGTCACCGTGGTGCAGACACACCTGCAAAACAATAAACATACAGAAAGAAAGAAATGGAAAAAAAAAAAAACCCTATCAAATACTTTATGTGCCTTTCAAAATCTCCACAGAGACGGTGAGATGTTGCCCGGCTCTACATCCGTCCACACCTGTCTCCTGGTCTTCCAGAGCGCTCGTACCAGCAGCAGGGTCTCAGTGGTCCAGGCTGTTGCCCAGCTTCTGCCCCTCCTGCAGGGCGGCCATGGCCAGCCTCAAGTGCTCCTTCAGACTGTGGATCTCTCGCTCGCTCCGGCCCTTCATCCCGCTCAGCTCCTCGTGCACCTCCGCATAGCGCTCACAGGCCAGACGTTTCTCCTGCGGGGCAGAGAGGAGCAGACCGACTCACTAAAGCTTTATTACAACATTCATAGGGTGTTCCCAGCCCATCCTAATCTAAGGAGGGCCACCAAGGGGTTTGCCAATTACATAGATTCATCCCAGTGTTTTTTAAATGAACATTCTGTTCATTATTTCTCTTTTCTCAACATAAGCCAAATGATCTAGAAGAGTTGTTGCTCTGCATTTCCTGAAAGGTTTCAGGCTGAGAGACACGTAAGCACCGTGTTCACGGATTTGAGGATTAACATTCCATGTCATTCATCGAATAGTGTCGGGATTACAGAAAGAATAAATAAAAACAATCACTTATTTGTAGAACAGACGCACACACACAGACAGACGTACCGTGTTGAGAAACTGCAGCTCGTTCCTCAGACAGCTGATCTCCTTGTGTAGATACTCGATCTCGTTTTCCTTCACCCTGACAAGAACCTGGCAGAAAAACACAACATAGTGCGGTTTGTCATTCGCTGCCGGAAAGAAACACAAACAGAACATAAATCTTTATAATTATCACTTAAGTCCAAGAAAAAAAGATCAATTGTGTTCTGGCTGATTTATGATGAACCCAGAGGCGTCATTGAGGAAGTTTACAACTTGGGCTTTTGGCTAATTACAGTTTGACGTGACATTCAGTTTGTGTTCTTAAAAACCACACAACTAGTTTGGAAACAGGAAACGGTATAAATGAACTGCTACATGTGTGCTCCTTCAGGTTTTGGGTGACATGTCAGTATCAGATGCTCCTCCAGAAGTCTCTGATTAAGTGTCCTTGAGCCAAAAGTAGAACGTACTTAGTGCAGTGCTTCTCGGTGCTGTTGCTGAACATTTGAGGAACCCTGTCACTGTGACACAAACACTGCAGGTCATGCTCCACACGGCGACATGATGCAACCTCCAGTGTTGCCTCATCTGTGACTTTTAGCCGATTGAAGCAGACCGCTTTCTTATCTTGCTCTCGGCTCTTCTGGTTGAATTTGTCCAGGTTTTGTGGGATATACTGATGAGACTTTCGCCCATAATGAAGTCAATAGGAATTTTATTGAGTAATGAAACACTGATCAATAACATTAAAAAAACAAAACAGCTGCTGGTGTCAGTTATTGTTAACTTCAGCAGAAAAACAAAACAAATATCAGTATTTTTTTCAGCTTTTTTTCTAAGTCTCTTAATGCAGTGGGTGATATTTTCACACTTGTGCACATCTGGTACATGTTGCTGTCAGTTCAGGAAGTTACAAATACCACTCGCCCGTCCCATCTACTTTCAGTATATATGTATATATATATATATATATATATATACAGCATATATAAGAGCCGTTACCTCTAGTTCACTGGGCGTCCTGTCTTTGTTGTTCTCTGAGCTCTGACATGTACGCGTACGACTGATCTCCGCCGCCAAACGAGCTTTTAAATCCTGCGGAGGAAAAACACACATTTTGTCTTCATGCGTGACGCTTCTCAAAAATCCTCTAAAGTTAGAACATTTATAAATCACACCGGGTAATTCTGAAATGTAGCCTGACATTTTAATGGACCACCGTTTATTTGAGATGGTTTACGACCAACATGCAAAGATCGCGCCGTCACTCGGTAACTCGCCTGGGTCTCCTTCCTCAGCTGCTCCATGTCTCTCTCCTTGCGGCTGATCTCCCGCTCTCTCTCGGCGCCGTTCTGCTCGGCTCGGTTCAGCTCCAGGCACTTCTGAGAGTAGCGCTCAGACAGTCCGGCCAGCTCTCTTTGCGAGGCCTGAGTTTCTGCCCTGCAGGAGCGCAAAGATGAGTGAGCTGCAGAGAGAAGGAGTAAAACCTGCCATGCTGCAGAACGTACGTCACATTACCTGCTTTCTCTTTGCTGTGAGAGCAGCAGAAATAAAACAAGAAACAACGATATGAATCCAAATGTATTGACCAAAGATTAGCTGCGGGGGGGGGGGGGGGGGGGGGGACCTTTTCGTAAACATCATGCACTGAAGCTGAAGCATACATTTAATAAGAGCAACATGCTGTGAAAAAGTGCACGGCAGTTTTTTCTTCCATTTTCAGGACCAAAGTATTTCCTACTGCGGTTTTAAAACATATTTACTGGTCATGACCGATAACCACAAAAATAAGGAAGAGCATGCAAAGAGGGGGGAAAACGCATAGTAAGCACTTGTGTAAGCAGCACAGATAAGCCCTAAAATACAGGTTCCAGTAGCAGCCACTGAGACAGCGCCGTGTCAAAGGCCTCGTGACGCTTTACAAAAGGAAAACCAATCCATGACAAAATTCTTCTGCATTCCTCAAGTACCCAACAGGACCCAGTGTCCGCCGCGGTAATGGCCCCCGCGTAGACAGGGAAACCTGGATTGTTGGCGCAGTCTGCAAATTCTACCTTTAATCTCAGCGAAAAACCCTTTTGTGGCCGGCTAACTCCCACTTAAAAGCACAAGAGAGCCATTCACACAAATGACCAGTGTTGGCCTGCGCCGACTGAGACAGAGACCGAGAATGTGTTTTCAAGGCAACATGAAGTACAAGTGTTCACTGGGGCGTTTGCTTTACAAACTTTATATTCTTCTATTTCCCCATGCACGTAAATGATGTTTCATTTCTAGATTGCCACTTAAACAAATCTAAATCTTATATTTATATGCATTAAGTGTCTGGGTGTACATCTCTGCCCAGCTGGCATCACACAGATTTGAAGCGACTTACTGCTGTTGGGCTCGTAAAGCCTGTGAATCTATCGCCCCGCTGCTCAGCCGCTTGACTCGCTCCACCTCTCTCTCCAGCTCGTCTTTGTGCTTCTTCTTCAAAGCCTCCATGACTGAAACACAAACCACAAAAAAAAGTGTGACAACTTCTATGTGACGTCCCGGTGGCTGTTAACGGCACATGAAGGGACCCCCAGTTCAGACTACTATTCTTTATCATATTAAACCCTTAAAGCCGCCTTCACAGATGAAAATGTAGGTCTCGAGACTCTTCTCCAGACCCGTCCGGTCTGCTGACCTCGTGCAGTGTCCCGGGTCTCCTCCAGCAGCAGCCGGTCCTTCTCGGTCTCCAGCCCCTTGAGCTGGCGTTCGTGCTGCCTCTGCAGCTCCTCCATCGCCTGTCGATGAGCGCGCTCCATGGCCGCCAGGCTGCGGCCGCAGGAGGCCTCGGGGCCGCAGCCGGCCCTCACGCCGCCTCCTCCCCATCGCCCTCCCCTTCCCTGTAGTTGCTCCAGCTGCTGCCTCAGTGACGCCACCTGAGAAAAAGGATGAAGACGGAGATAAAGCCCACTGAGCGACAGGGGTGGGGAGGGGACACAAACCTATTAATCGAATATCTTGTGATTAGCATGTTTACATGAGGGCACACACACACACACACACGCTGGTGTTGGCAGTGGGAATAATGCATTCATACTCACTGAGTTGTACACAGCCACACTGCCAACACACGCTCTACACATGATCACTGGCAGAACCACAGAGCATCAGCTTCAGCTTTTCTCAGGATGGACTAATGATGCCAGCTCTCTGGCTCCACTGCTACATTGGGCATCGAACACCTCTTGGATTTTATAGTTCTTGGAGCTCAAAGTTCAAATTCACAGCCGACCTTTCAAATCCTGATTAGATTCTTGCTACAGAAGAAGCTTAAACACAAAAGAAGCATTCAGCTTTCAATAGAATAGCGTCATTAAAGAATGAATGCTTATGGGCTTCTCTTTAGCATGCATTGAACAGCTCCCGCAGCATCATGTGTAGAGAGACGGCAAACAGATCCAAACCAAAGAAGCACATCACAAACACACACAGACAGAACAGACGGGAGTTCCAGCAGCGCTTCCCATCACTGCATCTGCATATTTTACATGGAAAACACTGCTGAAGAGCAGGTCAGAAGAACAGCGTTAGCAGGCAGAAAGAGGAAACGTTAACTTCATCCGGACAGATGAGGTCATTTGCATTTTATTCAATTTGCAAATTGGAAAATCATCTCCACGCACTACCTCCCTCTGCAGCGCCTCGTTGGCTGACTGGCTGGAGGGCCGCGATCCCATCGGCGGCAAGGAGCTCATCTCCTTTAGCGGCATGCGCTCGAACTCGGCCCACTTCCTCTCGATCTCGTCTTCCGAGCGCGGCCCCTGGTTCGATCCCCCGCCGGTGCCCTTCCTGGACAGCACGGCCTCCCACTGGCTGCTCGTGTTCCTCTCCTCCTGCCACTGGCCGTGCTCCCTGCCCTGCCCCTCGGCCGCCTCTCTCTGACCGGCCGGGAGAGGGCCGGACGAGGCGGGAACCGGCGACAGCTCCACATAGTCGAACCTGCGATGAGCGGGGGCCGAGACCTCGGATTGTACGACGTCGGCGTGACGCGTTGACGGCCGACGGGAAGACGGCAGAAAGCGAGAGTGGGAGTTTTCCTTGTCGCTGCTGCCGTCAGGTAATCTAGAGAGGGTTCGAGACAAAGACATAAATCATAAACCACGGTATTTAATCCTATTTTAGTCAAATAAAGTAAGTAAGTAATCCCAAATTCAGTAAGGCTGATGAAATAAGTAAATCAGCAGCATACAAAGCGTCAACATGATCAGTCATGGCCCAGCTGGGGGTGAGTCACTGTGAAAACTGCTCCCAGAAACTCATGAAACGTTGATTCATCTTCTACAGGAAAAGTGTTCAGTGAGTTCAGGTGCAAGTGAGCAACAGAGCCGCTTGTCTGACTGTATTTAGCAAAGGCTGAGCTGCAGCAAGGCCTCAAATGAGCAATACGAGAATGCTGAGGCAACAATCTGAAAATAATAGGAGAATGAAGAAAAAGTACTGCAAAAACAACTTTGAGTGTTGAAGCATAAAACATCCTGAGAAGCTGCTTTTTTTAGGGCATGAAGTTGCAAGCTACAGTTAACAGATCAAATACAACCACTTAATAAGCATTTAAAAATGTCAGAAATAGTGACAAAAGCACAAGCGAGAGTGGTGTTTCAACATACCGAAGTGAAAGTAACGTGAGGGAGCTACTTTAGGTATAAAACATCTCTTTGCTCTACAGAGAGCCACCACTAACACTCTCCACAATTAAGTAAAACAATAAACATAAAGGAAGCTGTGAAACAGAACTAGCCAACTTTGCTACATTTAATTTGGCCAACTTTTGATCAAACCAAGTTATCTTTGGGTCCTCAATATTGAAAAATGTGATTGGTCGAAGTAACACAATTGCTCACTCAGTGATGTTACATACAAGTGATGAAAATCAATCAGTTATGAAAATGTAATTAATTCATTGACAATGAACCAACACTACCAATGAGGGCACAGCTGACTGATTTGTAACTTACATTTCTGAAATCTGAATTGATCCAACTTTCAATTTTAGGCAAATCATTACTTCTACCGTCGACTGTGTCCCCTCCTAAACTCGCTTGCATTTACACTTACTGCGTGAGGTCCGGAGAGCTGCTGGGCCGGATGCACTTCTTTAAAACCTCTATCCAGTTCCGCCTGATCCCGGCTGTCATGGCGGACAGGGTGTGCGCAGCCTCCCGCGTCTGCAGACAAAAACACAAGCGAGAGAAAACAGGTGAAGGAGACACAAAGACGTGACAGAGCTGGGATGAGATGGAGAGAGAGAGAGAGAGAGAGAGAGAGAGACACAGAGAGGAGATACCGACGTGAGATGTGAGCTATGATGACGGAACAAGTAAACCGCAGCAGAAACAGAGCGGTGGGCGTGGTTTTGGCTGATAAGGAGGACAAGAAGTGAAGAATATAAAGAAGACAATCAGTCTCACACAGTGAGAGACTGACCTGTAACAGAGACACTCACCTGTACCTGAAACCCATAGTTCTTCTCCACATCGAACTCGCACACCTTCACACAGGATGTTAGGTCAATCTCTCCGTCCAAGTCATCTTTCTATACAGACAACAGACACAATTACACATTATTAGGATTGTTACAAAATGTCATATTAACAACAAACATGTCCAATAAAAAATATTTATACATATATACACACATACCTCCTCTGCACTGGAGTCTCTGTAGTACTTCAGTCCAGCATCAGTCAAAACAAACCAATGCTTCTTCCACTGAAGAAAAAGCAGATCTCAATTAATCCCAAGACTGACCTGAGATCAGCAACTCTTAGGTTCAAACGTGACAGGAAGGCGTCGTATCAAAACAGCAGGCCTGCGGGATGGGATGTGTGAAGAGAGAGCAGCTCATTCACTCACGCGCATCATTCAAAGAGAGGAGACACCGGCTGTGCCTCAAGCCACCGCTGTGATAACGGGGATAATCTGCCGCTATCGCCTTACGCACAACCTTTCTAATTCGAGAGGAGGGGAAGAAAAGAAGATGGAGATAGACACGATGTCTGCACTGTTGGGGTCTGACCGTACGGCTTCAACATGTGCTGTGAACAAAGAGAGGCAGGCCTTCCCTTTTGCAAGCAAAGGTTTCATCCTGATTGTGGTTTGATGAGCGCAAACCTCCTCTGAAGGAATTTCACATTAGGGTGTGAATTTCCCCCCCCCCCCAAAAAACTATGGTTCCTGAAGTCACCTGAATGCACCGCTGCAATCTCATTGGCCGAGAGCCAAGAGACCCCAGGACCCCTGTAGTTCAGCAACCGTTCTACAAAACTCCCTGCAGCTCACACCTCAATGCTTTTTCCCCTTCGACCTCCGGCGAGCTAGGAGCACACCAACGCTGCTCCTCTTTTAACCAAAATCCTAGGTTCACAGTTATATTCGCTGGCCGAATTCACCAAACTGTCTATTTTATCTTTGTTCGCATCCACGAAGCGAACCCTTTCAATCCTGCAGAAGTGAAGAAGCAGACTTCTTCAGAACGAGAGACCGAGAATTTCCACTCTCCAAGCGCCTCGTCTGCTCCGGCCATAAGGACGAAACTCCCTTCTCCAGACGACAGCGACTCTCTCTCACCGAGAGAAACGCGGCTTCCGACGCCGCTGCACGAGCCCACTGAAGCTCAGAAGACTCCCCTCCATCACCACGATTGAATCGTACCATAAGGCAACATAGAGTCTGGGCAGAGTTAGAGAGAGTTCATTTGTGTTTATTTTATCTTGTTTACGTGCTTAAAGTACTGTTCATTTTTATAACGTGGTGTATGCTTAACAATCGCCAACACTGACGATCGCTGAGATCGTTGGGGTTGTGTAGAAGTAGCGTGTATTCCATGCTACTGTGATCTGTGTTGAAACAGCCGCAGTGAGATCGAAGCCGCTTCTCATCAGTTCAGGAGGTCAGAACCGCCGGCTGAGACAAAGAGTCGCCGTTCTCTCCCCTGACTGAGAGAGCAACCTTCAGTACTCCTGCACGGCGCAGAGGATCGGAATCGCTTGTTTTATTTCATTTGGTTTGGGTTCCTTTCCCTTCTCTTTTACTAACACACATATAGCTTTGAGCTAATCTAGCTACGTGCGGAACAGCTACCAGCACATGTAGACACCGGGTCTCCTGTGGCTCTCCGCCATTTTGGGTCTCACGCATGAGAGACGTCACCACGTCCCAACTACGTCACACGTCACTGGGCTGTTCCCTCGCTCCCCCCCTTTGCTCATATACACACACACACACCCTCTTTTCAATAGTCTGTTGATTTTAGATAGCGTGCTCATGAATGTATAGTTGTTAGTTTAGATATTAGTTGAGTAGATCATTAGTATTAGAACTGAATAAACTGTTATATTTTAAAGAGCAGCTGTCTGATTACTTGGTGCATGCGTATTGTGATAATAACTGTATATGTGGTCTGTGCTCGAACTTAAAAACCTTCACTTGCACTCTGAATGTGTAATAGTACTCAGACTACTGACATTGTGAGTGAACACTAATTATGAGACTTAGTTGTATCGTTTGGTTATTGGTCCCTGTTCGCAGGGTGGTGCCCCGTTATTTTTAATAATCATAAATAATTGTTACTTACATCAATAATTCTATTGATGTCAAGAATTCAGTTTCTTAGATGCTGATAACCCAAACGCGCTCCTTACGTTTCCCAACAGCGCCTTACTTACGTCGCCGCTCTCGTCCAGTTTGGACATCCATCCCTTCTTGAAGTTCAGGAGGTCGGGCTGCGAGGCAAAGAGCACACACAGTCACTGACCTTCATACGAGTGCTCTGGCAGAAATGTTACAAACACAACAGTTGAAGGACGGACGAAAATGAGAGAGAGAACGGAAAGAAACAAAACAAAAAAACAGGACAAACACCACTTCAAGCTGTATGGAAGGGTGGGGCATTCTCAATATAATGATATTTCTATGCAAGCAATTAGCAGTTCCCACAATGCCACGGGGTTTATTCCATCATTGTACAAGAAGACAACCGATACAATGCTGCCGACTTACTTTGTCACAAAGAACAAACCAGTTTCTATCGTGCTTTTCTTAACGTGCATGTTGAAACGGGTATGGTTGGCTTCTTTATATTCTTTTTTTATACAAATTTTTTCCCTGAACGCATGAATACATCACTAAATGATCTACTTCTTTAGCACTCGATGATACTATCCGCACTGCAATCATTCAACAAAGCCTTTTGATTGTTAACACAGCATCTCAACATGTTTACGTCACAGGCTGCTGCTCTGTTGCACTGCAGAATACCACATACATGAAAAAAGCGGCAATGGTTGCATTAAAAAGACACACATGGGAGGTGAACAAACAAGAGTGTGTGTTTGTACAGGATGTGGACACACGTGTGCGAAGACAACAGACCGACAAAGATGAGGAACTGGAGCAACACGCCATCGGGAAACTCGCAGTGGTACAGTAACTTTGCTGTTCATAACTCAACATTGTCGCACCCTGCGACATGTGTTGCATGTCTCTCTTGCTCCAGCTGGGCGGTACAATATGACCAGGAACAGGCCTGTCATTGCATTGACAGGAAGAGGGGAAATGTGCGTGAGGTACCTCAAGATGTGGTCATCCCAGATTTGAATTAGCCAACTTTTTCCACCGCACATTCCTCACTTTGCTTATCTCTCTTGCTAGCATTTACATTCCACGCATTTAAATCTCTCTCTGCGTTCGTCATCTCATCTCCATTGCTTTTTTCTCTCTCTATTAATTTTACTCCCTTGCTGCATCGTTTCGCTCGGCTCCCTCTCTGTTCGCACTCTGAAAATAGTTTCTCCGTCTGTGCCGTTGTCTCTAACCACCCCTCTTCTGTATATATTCTCCCTTCCTGGCGTCAGTTGTGCTCTTGTAGGCCACAGTACCACCCAGTTTCCCCCCTGAGCCGGTTCATCGATGCTAATCGCTGGATCATCTGGTGCCGGCTATAAACACACAATAGGAAGCTTCTTTTACTGCTGCATCTTATAAAGATCCCCACTCACACTACTAGACCAGGCTGTGGTGTGTCAGACTGCATCATGATCTCATGTCATCGAGTCAACACATGCCCATGTGCGAGGTCAAGGAGCGGCCACAGGAATAAAGGGATCTGATATGATGCCACAGTGGTTCTCCTGGCCGTGTGCATCTAAGGTCAGCGACAGAGGACAGCGTGAGACAACGTCCGTTCTTCCTGACCCCCGTCCTCCATCACTACAGAAGAGTATTGTCTGGTGAGCCTCGTCCTGTAAGCCTCATACAGACTGTGTGCTTCTCTTCTTCACTGCTTTCTGTCCAGTTAAATAGATTACCTCTCTGAACAGTGGAGAGGAGTAGAGCCTCATGTATGCACTCATTGTGTTGGCAGCGCCTGCACTACAATGGTTTAGAGAAACAATACCTCTGGGTAACTTCATTTGGTCTTTTAACTTATTTTTCTTCGCGGCCATGTGTCACAGCTGGCTGTATAAACGGACACACACAGTACAAGCTACTGGCTAATGACACTTCCTGCTACTGTAAACAACAACAACACAGGGTAAACAGATCAAACTACACCACACATGGAAACAAGCATTATAGTTTAAGACTTGTCACAGGAACAGAAATGTACAAATATAACTTCTATCTATCTATCTATCTATCTATCTATCTATCTATCTATCTATCTATCTATCTATCTATCTATCTATCTATCTATCTAGATAGATAGATAGATAGATAGATAGATAGATAGATAGATAGATAGATAGATAGATAGATAGATAGATAGATAGATAGATAGATAGATAGATAGATAGATAGATAGATAGATAGATAGATAGATAGATAGATAGATAGATAGATAGATAGATAGATAGATAGATAGATAGATATAAACTCACTTGGGCAACATTTTTAAGCTAGCGTAAGTTGGAGGCATGTCTGCTCCACGTATCGTTAGCTTTAACGTGCACACGCCTCGAGTCAAACAAATGCTCACCATAAACCATTAAAAACTAGCTATGTTATCTAACTTACATTAGTCTTTCTTACCAAATAAAGTGAGACACGTGAATGCTAGCTTTGGGGCCGGAGCTCATTTAAAACAACACATGTAACGTTGAACTATGTGCTCGTGTACATTCAGGAAGGAGTGACAGGAAAAACACAAGAGCTCTCAATGTGCAACTTACCGTCATGATAACAGGATCCAGAGGGTCAAATAAAGACAAAAGAAAAGTACCGTTACGTCGCCCTCCTTGCCCTCAAGTCCACTACTCAGCTTAGCTAAACCTCACGGGGGGGAAACCCTGACTTTCTCCGGGGACACTGACGTTACGCGAAATGAGATAAAACCCCGCCATTCATACCCATGTTAACTTAATCAGAGGCGCCGCCGACGTCCACAGCGTGTCTCTCTACAGTCTTAAGGGGACAGTACGTCCACCAGAGAAAACACGGAGACACTAGCCTGCGCTTAAAAGTAGTAATTTCACAACTTTCTGACAACTCGTGGGTAGCTAACGTTAGACTTCTGCCTCGGCTGTGTCTTTGCTCGCTGCCGCTGCCTGCCTCCCTCTCTCTCTCTCCCTATTTTCTCTCTCTCTGCTCTGTCTGCCACTTCCTGGGCGGATCCGCGAAGATCGTTTGCGAAAAACAAGCCTACCCCCACCTAACCGCACGGTGCCGGGCTGTAAACCCGGTGTCCGGGGACCTCCAGCGGGCTGAAGGGGATCCCCGGCAGCACGAGGAATACGATAGCTCCGGCTAATTGCCCCCACAGCAGGTTATCATAAGAGGAGCACGTGTAAAACGGACTGTTTAACATATGAGGTGTCACTCCCTCCCTCTCCTCGGGGAACCAGACTTCTGTAAAATCCTGTGGGTCCTTGACATGGAGAAGATTGATGATCCAAACATACAGAACTAACTCACTTTCCTGACTGAAAAATCTTTTGGGGATTGCAAATAAACTGCCCTCCCCTCCCCTCCCCTCTCCAAAAATCCTCTCTTGGTAGCTATTGGTTTCAGTTGAGGAATTTGAACACATGCCCCAGCAGACCACAATTGACAAAGCTCAGTCAGTCTTATGAAATGCCTGCAGGCTGTAGGCGTCTATGGACACACAGCAACCAGCGGTTATGAGTGAAAACTGGATCAACCGCAGATAGGCCAGCAGGTTAAGGTGCCAAGTACATAACATCTTTACAGTTACAGACAGGATCTGTGTGGACACTAACAAGCTGCCAGCATGTCTGGTAAATATGTAACATAGAGATACCATATATTCAAATAAGACTGAAGGGCAATATACTTGCATTGGACCACGTGTGCTCCAGGTTTATTATGTTCATCACAAACATTGGTGATAGGAAAATCAACTGTAACATCAGCCTATACGGCGCAGAGGGAGAGGTTGTTTCCACGTAGCCACACAGTTCCTGTAAACACACCGGTATCACACACCTGCATTTCTTCTGCTCGGTGGTGGGTACCTTTCCAAGAACTGCCCTCGTCTGCTGTGGGACTGCCAGACCTCTGGAGAGGAACGGCTTGTTGTTACGAAGGTAATCAATGTCCGACTGAGCAAACATAGGAACCTCTGGAGTTTCACATCCACAGACCTTTTTCTAATATGTGGTGTATGGTATGTGGACGATGTGGTTAAGCATTAACATATTATGAAGGTGAAAGAGCTGCAATTCCACTGCAATGGGTTATATTGTGCAGGGTTTTGTGCGCTGTGGGGTTGTAAAGCTCAACACTCAGCCCTCTTTATACTGTTGCAGCTCTCTCTCTCTGCTTATATTTAAAAACCAACAATACGACTCACAGTTCGTGGATTGCCAGTTCTGTGAAATGTAATATTCCCCCAGTAATGTTTCGTATTATCAAGGTTACTCCAATAAAACATGGTTGAAGACCATCCTTCATCAAGACTCCCCTTCGCCCCAACCAGCCTACCTGCAATGAGGTGGAGGAGTGAGCTCGAGACAGATGCCCACTGCCACCGTAGTGCCAGTCTCTCTCAGTGTCCCCGGTGTCTTCCCACTCTCTGGAGGGATGCTTGCTCAGGGAGTGGCTGAAACGGCACAAACAGGTCATCGGTGTGTCTGATTTGGTCAAATGTATTCAATCTGATGGAGTCATCTAGATTTACATCGAAGGAGTTTGCGATGGACACCATTAAATACCACGAAAAATACACCTAACACAATGGGCCTCATGCAGGAATTTCCTCAAATTTTTGTTCATTGTATTTTACGTCTTACAGCCTTTTTTTTGGTGGCATTTCTCTAATTATTGGGCATCTGCCAGAGCACACCGCACAGCATCTGCCCTTTTATAGGGTTTAGGGGGAGTTACCTATGCTGATGATAAAACGTTGGCCACACGCCTCCAATTTATGATTCCTCCTTCAGCACAGCTGGGAGTGGTTAACTTCTCTTGTTTTTTCTCTTAACAGGAAATTAAGAGAAATGTAAGAGTTGTTGAAATGTTGCTGCATGTGGCCCAATGTAATGACAACGAACATGCATATTGTTTGAATATGTTCCTTCCGTTCTCTGTGGTGTAATGCAGGTCTGACCTGGCTGGTTTAAAGAGCTCCTGTCTCCGAGAAGGCGGCTGGTTCTGAGGCCGACCCTCGTGGCCCGGATCTTCTCTCTGATGGATCATTTTGACCTTCGGCACGTCGGCCAACATGGCATACTCCTCCCTGTTCCGCCCTGTAGACCCCGCCGACAGTGGACCCGACTCCGAGGACTCCATGGAGCTCTGGGAGGAGGTGTGCTTCCTCAGTTGAATCTGAGGTGAAGGAGAAGGGCTCCGTGTGCGGTGGGAGGGCCTCCTGTCATTCGGGGAGGGGCAACGATCGACATGGCCGCGTCTTCCGACCCCAGACCTGATGCTGCCGGGGCTCCTCGGTGTGTCCAAGGTGACGAAAGCTGTTCTGCGGCCATTCGTGGTCTGTCTGGAGGGTGAAGCAGCGCGAGACAACGAGGAGCTGCGGTGGGAATGTGTCGACTCCCGCCAGGAGCGTGGTGAGCGATTGGAGTCCGATTTTGTGTCATGGTGTGCGTTTTGTGTCTGAGAGGTATGGCTGGAATCTCCGTTAGTGGCCAGTCTGAGGATTGAGTAGCCTGGCAGGTCGCTGTTACCTTTTCTAGCGGGAGACGAGTTGCGGCTGTTGTGGTTCTTGCTGTTCAGGGAGGAGCTAGTTTCTGCTTTCCTCAGTGAGCGCTGGTCAGGAGCATCATAGCTTTTCCTTGAGGGCAACAGACTTTGGCTCTCACGACTTCCGACAGAGCCGTTTGCTTCAGACTTGCGCAGCAGGGACTGAGAAGGAGCTTCGTAGCTTCTCCTCGAAGGGGAGGAGGTGCGACTCTCACGACCACGGCTGTGTGAAGAACCACTGGTGTCTGTTTGCCTAAGCTGATACGGAGTAGGGGTTTCATTGCCTCTCCTTCCCGGAGAGGAACAACGGCTGCCACGACCTCGACTGCCACCGACGGCGCTTGATTCGGTCTTGCGGAGTACAGACGGAGTTGTGTTGTAACCTCGTCTGGATGCAGTCACGGTGGGGCTTTCACGTTCTTGGTCGTTCAGTCCATTCTTAGCTGTTGGGCTTCGTAGCAGAGCCTGGCTTTCAACATCATAGCCTTCTCTTATGGGGGAGCCACAGCGTCCGTGGTGACTACGTCCGCTTAGAGACAGATTTGATTCAGATTGACGAAGGGGGGATTGGCTAGACGCCCTGTAATCTCTGCTTGGCGGTGAGTATCTGTGACTGTCGGATGTTCTCCTCGATGGAGACGAGGTACGAGTGTCGCTCCGGCGTCCGTGAGATGAACTGCTGGTGATTTCCGTTTTGCGGAGAGACATTTGGCCTGAAGGGTTGTAGTCCCTCCTTGAGGGAGACGGGCTTCTGCTGTCACGACCTCGACCACTCAAAGACCCGCTTACTTCCGTTCTCCTCAAGGCACTCCTAAAATCAGAAACCGTGCTGGTCTGGGATTTGACCGAACCAGCAAATGGTTTAAAGTTTCTTGGCAGGGTTCCTGAATCGACACGTCGCCCGTGAGTGCCTTGCGAGGCGTTTCTGGATCCCGGCTCCATCCCTTGAGACCGCCCTCCACCATCGAAGTTATGCTTGCTGAAGGCCGCGGTGGACTCACTGCGTCTGAACGGTAAGTTTCCACGTGAGGGAGAAGAGGAACGAGATGGCAGAGCTGAGCCTGGCCTCGAGGACTCAAAGCGTCCTGACTGATGATTGGTAGAGACGCCAGAGGAAGGGTTTCCCCGACCGTAGGAACTGCTGAAACCTTTTCGCCCCGTTGAGGCCAGCGACTCGGCTATCTTAAAAGGAGTAGGACTCGGAGAGCGGGCGCCGACCCGGGCCTCAACCTCAACGGCAATTTCATAGGGGTCGTGAGGCAGCATTTCCAAAGGCAGGTCATCATTTAGACCCTCCGGCGTTTGCCTTTCAGAGGCCACGCCGAGATTAGGGTTTCTGAAGGGGATGGTGTCTTTGGGCTCTACGCCTCTGCTGCCGTAGATAGGATGTCCTCTCTCAAAATGGCGGAATGGAGCAGGCGGCCCGCTATCGTGGGCCGAGCGGACACCCGCTGTCCTCCCCAGGGAGAAGTACCCGCTTTCACGCTTCTGTGCGTCTTCTTTGAACCCTGCAAGAAAAGAGAGAAGTTGCTCAGTGTGACAGAAATAGAACGAAGGAGGGGTGAGATAAATAAGAGATCATCAAAGATCAACCACTGAGCTACTGCTATACTATTGTGTTACTGATGATTGCTCCGGGACACCTCAGCTGGTGACATCAAACAGTATTGCCAAGTAAAGAACACCTTTGGCTGTAACTGGATATGGATTGGTCAAGTGCTCTCAGTCATAGGTTGACTGAAGGCCCGGACGCGTGTTCAAATAAGAGATACTGAGGTAGAATCCTTCTTCCAATGCTTCTATTATGCCACGCATACAACTCTTATCAATGCATCTCTTCCGCCAGGAAATCAATGAAGCATTTGACAAACGTCACAATATGCCAGCTCAGCTTTCATGTACCCGATTGACCGCTGAACTTGTCTCTGCTCCGAGCTTCGTCCATCCAGGCGCGAGGGCTCGGCCGGTGGGGTGGAGGGTCCAGCCGGGTCATGGCGAGCCTGGCCGAACTCCGCCGACGGACCGGCGGGTACTCGTCCTCTGAGCCGCTGAACTCCTGGCAGTCACCGTGGTCGCGACAGCTGCGTGGAAGACGAGATGGGAGACGGATGACGAGAGTAGAGGCGGAAAGACGAGAGGTCGGGAGAAAAGTACGAGGCAAAAGGAGGAAGAGAGAGAACAATTCAATCAGTATACCACGAATTTCATAGATTGCGTCACGCAACGTCAATGTTTAAGGTTAGAAAACAAAGAACAGTAAACATTAAAGTCTACAATTCTACTTTCTAGCTCTCCTAAAGTACTTTTTACCACCGCCCCGTGCTGTCCTACCTGTCGGTGCTGTCGTCGTCGTCGTCGTCACAGATATCAAGCTCACAGTCGGGGCTCAGGATGCACAAAGAGCTCTCTCCATAACCCAGACGGCCTCCGTTGACATCACAGTAGCTGCTCACCACCGACAGACCGTCAGAGTCCTCCTGATAGGATGACAGGGTAGGAAACGGGCCAATCACAAGGCCTCAGGGTTGAGGGAAGAGGCGCCGATGTCGCTCTCCGGCTCCGTCTCCTTCAGTAGAGAGTTAGCCGAATAGCGTCCGTCCCATCTGTCCTCTCTGACACACACTCGCATGCTGTTCGATTAGGGTTACACCTCTGTAACTCGACCTGGCTCGTGGCTTTCCTCATTAATATTTCACTGCTTTTTTTTTTTCTTCTTCTTCTTGCCATAAAGCCTCTAAGACTTAAGATGTCTTAAAAAGGATCCAAGACTGTGACTTCACTGTCTGTAAATGTCAAAAACTGGCATCCATCCCTGCAACCTCCAGGGATCCACAGGTGGGCTGTTACATTGGAAGCTGAACTGGTACAACTCATGATCCGCTGTGTGTTTAAATACGTTACTGTAACCAGATGACGGTAGTTGTGAATTGGCAGCAGGATAAACAGAAACATGCCCTTCTTTCTGTGTGTGGCCCCTCCGTCTAATATAACAAGTGATTCCCAAGAGGGCAGTAAGTGATCCAGCTTCGTTAATTTATAATAGGAGCCGCTGCTTCCACCCTGCTCCTCGTCAGTGCCTCTCATTCTCCGTCTCTGACCTTTTCTTGATTTACTCAAAAGCAACACAGCTCACGCATGATCTCGTGAGCTGTGTTCATGCGTGTGGGCCGTGTTAAATTAGGAGGTGCGCTTGATTTCGATACAAACCCAGAGAAACACAGACTTCTGAATCAAGTGAGAAGTTGTGAAACTGATTATTTTCCATTCTAAATGATATCATGAAACTTTGAGCGTCATTTCTGATCGGCAAGTTAAATCTGAGTGAAGCCAGAAAGTACTTAATTCTTTCTCCTTGACTTAGCATACGTCAGTGTCAAACTACTTCACTTGTGACTTCTAATGCTCTCATCTTCCTCCAGCTCATCCCATCACTCAGCACATATTCTACTCTTGTTCCCACCTCTACCCCCCCCCCCCCCCCCCGTTACCTAGCTACTGGGTTCATCTCCCTCCCTCTTCCTCTCTTCTGTCCTACCTTGCTGCTGGTGTCTCTTTCCTCTGCCTGCGATGGGATCGGTGTTAACGGCACACCGTTGCCTGATCCGATCCCAGTGTCGGTCCCAGCTTTAGCCCCAATTCCAGCCTCCGCTGTGGACTTCTGCTGTGGCAGTGCTGCCTCTGCGCCGGCGTGCAGGCGCCTCTGACGCAGGCATTCGTGGCAGCGGGAGGGGTCGAAGATGTTGGGCTGGAACTTGGGGCAGATGGGCTCATCGCCAGAGAGGGGCATGGTGAGGCCGGAGGGGGAACCTGCGCAATCATCGCATCCCTCGGAGAAAACTGGGAGACAGCAGCAAAGGGGTCAATGAGGAACATCACAATATAAAACAAATAGTAGCAACTATGAGTATGAATTAAAGACTTCTGTGTGCGACTTATACATTAGAAATGTGTTGCACCTATTAAACCACTTAAAAAAAGTATAGCAGTGTTATGTGCTGATGCAAAAATACATGAAATATAAGAACGTATTTTCAGAGCATCCTCCACAACATGGAATAAGAAGGGTAAAATAGGACTAGGACAGTTTTGAGAATAAAAGCACCCTGTCTGCTGGTGAGCCTGGCTGTGACACCACATTACAGAGACACATGTAAACACAGAGCAGCAGCTCTGAGTGAATACTAAACAGGATCTTTTACTTCACGGTTCATGGAAGATCCAAAGCAGAAGTGTTTCCGTAGGTGATGACTAATCACACTAGAGATAATGAAACACAGCCAGACTGTCAAAGCTCCCCAGAGTAGCATTACTACCAACCACATGCTCTGTAATCTACCTTCATTTACAAGCTGCACGGCCTCTATACATTAAATGAACCAATTAAGATCAAGAGTTTAAATATGAACTTTTAAAAACAGTAGCGTTTGATATAAAAAATCATAAGAATTGATGAGCATTACCTGACGAGAGGCTCCCGCTGTCAGCTCCACTTTGAGTAAGTCATGAAGAGTCGGAGGATAAGCTGCCCATCAGACCCCCCATCAGGCACATGTGTCCTCTTCCCGCATGCTCTCTATCCTCCCGAGCTGCCAAACCCTCAAATCCATCCGATTGGCTGCTCCGACAATGAGTGAAACTGAAGCAACCATGACAGCCATGGTGGCTCTCAGTTAACACAGCGGTGGCCCTGAAGCACACGCGGACCCAGAGCCAACACGGAGGCGGTGGCCCGCCGGTCCCACTACTGTGCGGCTGTATTAAATATCACGGGCTTTAGAAAGCGAAATGAAACGCTCATGCTAGGGACAGCTGGCACACGCTGGCTCAGGTTAACGTAAATAAATAAACACTGGTGAGGTGTAGGTTCAACATACGTTCAAACTACTGGCTGTGTGGGATAAGGTTCTCGGTTAAGGAGCACACAGTTGATTTCCTGATGTTCTGGAGAGGATGTTGACGACAGCGTCAGCCTTCCTATTAAACAATAGCAAGAAAAGAATTCCACACTGACAGCTTGAGAGATGTGGCTGCATCACAAAGTCACTTCTTAGCAAGATTTATGTTTTTATTTGATGAAAATGAAAGGAAATACACTTCAGTTTGTATATACGATCAAGCAATAAACACTACAAAAAACAGTTTGAGCACAAGTTGTTTTTAAGAGGCAGGTACACTGGAAATGCTGCGATAGACGGTCCAACACGACCGAGTTCCACATCAGCTTGAGTTCATTTTACACTCTTCGCAGCGTATACACATCCTGCTCAAACACTGGAGCGATGATGCACCTTTTTCCCAGTCAGTCGACGTCTCTGCCACTTGGTGGTCCTCCCGCTTCTACTTTTACTCTCTGTGGCGGTCTGTTTCTTGTCTGTCTGACGGCCGCCTCGTCCGCCTCGGCCACCTCGGCCTTCCTGCTTCCCTTTCCTCTTCTTGCAGGTGAAACTGCTGAGGGACGACGTTAGGGAGCGGATCCTGTAGCAGCGGGGGAGAGACACAAAGAGAAATGCAGCTGGACTGAGAGAGGGGCTGGAGGAAGACGGGCAGACATCTGAAGACCGCCGCTACGTCACCACTGTATTGTTGGGGCGTACAGCGCATTTAGCAACACTCACACTACCTGTGCATTCCTTAAAAGACCAGTTGATCAACCCTTTAGCCTGTAGATGACGTCAGAAACCAAAGTGATGTCTGGCCAAAAGCCAAAATACCTAAAGTATTCAAGTTGTCACAGGAAAAACTGGCAACACTTATGAGAATATGAAGAGACCTGCGTGATGAACAGCTTACTTTTTGTTCATGACTGCATTCCTGGATTTTCTAGGCATCGCTGGTGTTTCCTCCTGCTGTTCTTCCCCCTTTTCTTCGTCCTCGCACTCCCCATTATCCTGGAAAGCAAAGATCCTCTTTGTTAATTACATTTAATTGCCATCAGTTACATTCATAGCAACCATACCGAGCTATAAGCAATAAAACCGGCATAAGTTGGCCTGATGAAAAACACACGCGAGATGACTCGAGGATTACTGTTTACCTTGTTTGCGGTGGGTCCGAGCAGGTGAGCCCCTGTGAGGTCAAGTTCACTGATGGTTGTGACGGTGACGGTGTGGTTGGGGTGATCGTACTGCACAGACTCCGTTGTAGCGGTTATCACATCTTCCAGATCGTCTTCAGCCTCCTCTGAGCGACGGGATCGAGTGAGGAAACAACAACAACAATAAGCACAGAGTCTCAGCAGATCGATCAGCGATAAGACTTCTGCTTTTGAACTTACCGAGAGCGTCCGTCCTCTCCTTCAGCTGCCTTATGTATTCCTTATGCCTCTGAAAGCAGACAGCCAGACATGTCATCAGTGCACTGTTTCCTTATGTGCTCCTGCCACCAAAACAGATTTGAAGTCTGCGCTCTTTCACTTCACACTTACTTCTACTCGGACTCTGATCTGCTCTTCCTTGATTTTCTTTCGAATTTCTGCCAATGCTGCTTTCCTCCTTTCCACCTTTCTTTTATGGAAACCTGTTAGATAGTCCCTGCCAGAGCAGAAGAGGAAGACGCTTGAGAACCCAGTCACCATTTCATTCTCTACCGGTTTGTCTCGCATTATGGATACATACAACAGCGATTATAATAGAATCAAACGTGGCTTGGTGCATTTTATTATAATGAAAACTCATATTTAGAAATCTAATTAACATCTTGGTCAGTGGAGGTTTTGAAGTTAATGTGTCAGTAACTAAATAAACTCATAAGGAATGAATGATGGCTTAGAACAACACCACGAAGCTTCAATAGTGTGTATTTCAAAATGTTTAGGCTGGTCGTAGGAATGTGACGAACGTTACTGAGCTTCCTATAACTCCGAATTATTAAGTTTTGTAAAAGCTATAATGCGCATGCCCCATAAACCTGGTGATATTTTACAGTATCTGCACTTGCTTGGTTTGATTCTGTCATTAAAAAGTTACATATAAATAGCGTGGATAGAGTTGCAATGCTTTTCAAAGTAATACAAATACTTGGGAGAAAGCCAACCTGGAGTGCTAACCTAAGAGTTAGGGCTAATGCTCAGATGCTAGCTAACATTTCCAATTCAAAACACTGTCATCAGTCGAATAACTTACTGTCTGTCCTTGTCGTCAAACGAAACGATGCATTTGTTTTCTCTTTTCTTGGACCCGGGGTTTGATTTACCCTTTTTGGACACATTGTGTGGCTTTTTAGTGTTCTTCATATCGCACACGTGAGTTTACCCTCCAGCACTTCCGGCTTCTGGTATTGAGGAACTAGTGATTTAACTATGTCCGACTAGAAACACGTGGATAACTCTGATAGGTTCCGCACGGCACAAACATTTAGGTCAAAGTAATGCTTTTGTTGGTTCAGACTGTACAGTTGGTGTAATCACATGTCACCTAAAATAAATACCCTGGTTCATAGACTTTATGCTGCTGTTTAAATGTAAACTATTGATAGAATGATGCATTTGATATCAGGTCAACTTATCTTATTGAGATGTGAATAAAAATGAATTTAATGCTACTTCAAATTAGGTAACACGGTCTGTATTCCTGTTAATCATGATATGACTGCCTTTACTCTTTATTCCTTTGCCCGTACATTTTATATTTTCTAATTTGCTACTTGTCCACTGTCCTGTCTCCTCTGACAACTTTAAGGCAATCCCTCCAAGTGGCAGGGCCTCGTTATGTATCCAAACCACGCCACCACCAGCTGGAGTGTTTCATTTACACCGAGGTGTCCAGTGCTCATCACACAAAGAGAGTGTGTGAAAGAGGACACCAATAAACTTCAGAGTTATCAGATCTACACTGGCGTTCACACCCAGCCAACACCCATGTTTAGATGAAACCTGCTCTGTCTGTTTCTTCTGTTTCACTGCATCCACGTCCAGCATGGCACCTCCAACACTGAAAGATCACATACACACCAAACACGGTCATGTGTCGTTTTATTACAAAGCAAACATCGAAATGAAACACAGAAAGTCAGACAATAAAACACATCAAGGGGAAAGACAAAAAAAACAAAAAACTATTGTAACATAATTATAATGACTCCAGCACTGCTTTACTCTTTGCACACTTTTACTAGTCAGGAAAGACAATCTACACCGATAAAAATATATTCAGGACTCTTTAGGTTGCTAACTTACACCTTTGGTTGACCTGGAAGACAGAGTTCTAATAGCATTCATGTGTGTTTGCCTGCATTTTAAAAACAGCAAAAAAAAAGAGTGAGTCTAAAACGTCAGGCTAATTGCTTAAATGCGGGTTTCGTTAAAAATCTTCCTATTAAAGAGTCTGTGTCTGATCTAGGCTGCCGTTATCGATACAAAACAATAACGACATAACTGCCGATAAAAGCATTTACAGCAATATTACATTACCTTTAAATAAGAAACCCAGAGCACAGAAACAGGAATGACAGAAGTGCCTTCTGGTGTGTAAGTCAACAATTACAAAAGAAAAAGCTAATTGAACAAAGACCTCTCAAAGATACAACTCCCCCATCATTCCACATGTGATGAAACATAATAAAATAATTCTTTACATCACGTCAAGGCCATTTTGCTTGAGAGCTTTACATCAAAAGGTGGACATCACTTCCAAAAGAATAGCTTCACTTTTATCGCTGCGGTCGGCCCCTTTTTCACTCGGATATACGCTCAAGTGATACGCCAGCCAGCATCTAGAGCTTCTGACACTCGACGCCTGTGGACTCGAAAGGCGGCTGACAAGGATGGTTTTTTCCCCTCTTGGAGGCCACAGCACGTATTCGATGGTAAAAAGATGTTCAGTTGGAGTATCACTGTGAGGCAGCTGACCTCGCTCTCCCGGTCAGAGCTTCTGACAAGAAACCGTTACGTTCTCTCTCTTCAACACGCGTGTCCTCTCAAGCAAAAGTACGGACTTCCCCTTTCTACTCCTGTTTGTCTGCATATGTACAACCTATATACAATCACATTGTGAGCTTGAATGCAATTCATTTAATATGGAATATGTAGAAGCATCTGTGCGAGTGTGAGTCTTGTGTGACTGTCTAACTATCGCTCTGGCGGTTTTCTGCAGCTGCAAATCAAATTCCTAAAGCAACCGTGCTGCTGCATCCTAAAGTCTAAAGGACAGCGAGGTTATTAGAATGACGCTGCACAGGATTGAAGCGTCACTTCAAAACGGTCACTTGTTTCATATTCAGGATAACCGGCGCAGTGCTTCAGCATCCTATTTTGCGCCACAGTACAACGTACAGTGTGTATGAGGTAGATAAGAAAGAGACACTACTCAGCGCTGCATGTTTGAAAGCGAGCTAAATCCAGCCATCTGCATCCCACAGCACAGCCGTGCTCAACAGACTCCCGACGCCCCTTAACCCAAGCGCGCAAGTCGTCGCAGCGCGCACATCGCCGTGTTGCCAATAGTGATCGTACAGCCCGGTATCCTCCAGCCAATCAATGCGCTGCTGCACTGCGTTCATTTAAAACAGCTATTAGATAATGGTCCCTTTTCCCTTTGGGGCACATTTAACCTGATGTTCCTTGTTGTGTAGCGTTTTTGTTAAAAGTTAGGCAGGAAGCCAGCATGGTACCCTTAACGGCCAGAAGGTGGCATGATTGTGCTGCAGCAGTGAAACTAAGCATCAGAGAGGCGCTAATGTTGAGCCTGCAGTGTGGATACAGAGACAAAACCAGCTGTCTGCGTGTTGTGTGTGACAAATGGGGACAGAAAAGTCTTAAATGTTGGTGGATGAGTAGCCTGGTTTATATCTTTGTATGTATGATGGTAAATTACACAGTTTGTTGTATTGTGAGTAGCCCTAATGCGTGTCAGTGTGTGTGTTGTGTGTTCAGGAGGCAGCGATGGTTGTGCCCCCGCTGAGGCGCAGCAGGATCTGCTGGCAGTCCTGCAGGGAGCGACGGTCTCCCACCCGCTCCAGGGTGCGCTTGGCCTCGGCCAGCAGGCGGGCGCGATGCCCGGGCGGGGTTAGCAGCGGCATGGGCAGGTGGCGGCAGGCCAGCAGGATGGCGTGAGCCCGCTCCCTCTCACCCAGGACGCAGTCACCTTCGGACGGGAGCGGGGAAGGGGGGGGGGGGGAAGAAAAGTGGAGGTTAGGGTCCATTGCGTGAGTGTGTGTGTGTGTGTGTTAATACTGGGTCGTGTTGCCCTCTAGGACTGTTTCGCCATTAATAGTTAACATTAAGAACGACCACAAGGGAACTCATCCTGAGCCGGCGGTCACGGTGAACTTCCACTCGGAGTTTGAGTGAGACTACGATTCTGTAACCACGGCGATGAGGTCTGTACTTAAACCAATGAGCCTCTCTTACCGGCTGTGTAGGAGTTGTGTGTCCTGCGTCGGAGGTTGTGCTCCAACAGCTGGTGTGTCCTTGTGGGGCTGGCTCCAGCCATCAGCCTCACTGTGGTCTCATGGAGAAACACCTGCAGAATAACAAAAAAAAGACAAAACAAGAAACACACAAACATCAGAGCAGAAACACAACACAGAAAACTACCCAGTGATACCTACAAGAAACCTTCTGCCGTTGATGTAAAGCGCCTCACACATCGAGTGGTCTCGCACCAGAACCTCATGAAACGATGCAGCTCATGTGGTCCTTAAGAGTCTCGCACGAGTCGAGACAGAACAAATGAGCAGCAGCCGCTGCGAGAGCAGGAGCTGTTGAAGACCCTCTGGCTTCAGTAGTGGCTGCTCCAGTAAATCTTACAAGTATGATTGATGATATTTTAAACGACTGGGAGATTTCTGCAGCTGGCAAGAAGCCGGAGAGAACTTGATTTCCTGGGCTGATACAGTAAATGCAATATTATCCCGAACACGATTAGCAGGTCCCAGCTGATTTGTGGGAGTTACGATCAGTGCGGCGCAGAGCTTGTGTTAACTTGACATGCCGGCAACACATTGTGGGTGTCATTGCTTTGGCTTATCAATGTTATATCATCATACATTGTTTTATTATTCCCTGTGAAAGCTAATTTAACAACTAATCTAACATCTTGATTTGGGCATTTGTCCATGACAATAAATACACGAGCAGTAAATGAACCAATAACATGAATATACTGCTTAATCTAGAATTCCCTGACTCTTGCGTTGTCAGTTTGTAAGAATTTAAGCTTCAATGTTGTTTCTCATCCTGCACTTGTTTCTTGCAGATTACGACACTTTATACGGTGTATAAATATATAACGTACACAGTTCTGAACTCTACTGACTTGTAATCTCTTGCCAATTCCTGGTCTATTCAGGGACGTACCTTGTGTTGCGCCTGTCTGTAGCACTGCGTGAGCTTTCGGAGCGCGCTGAGGTCCCTCTGGAAACCAGCCAACTGGGATCCAGGGGCCGGGCCAGGTTCCCCATTACTGCCGCCTCCCCGCTGCCACAAACTGGTCCTCAAGGTAAGCAGCAGGTCGCAGATCAGCAGCTCCACCCCCTTTGTGGAAGGGAAGGAAGACGAAACGGTCAAAGTGCTGTTTATACAACTACAACCGACCCCCACATCATCACCAGCTCTTCTCAACCCAACGTGCACGCTTAAAACGGAAAAGGCAACACCGTGACATTCAGTGGCGTCTCATGTCGAGTGGTGGGGTGTGTAGCGGGTGCGTGCAGATTGGGGAGGCCTCTGTACTGCACTGCAGACACATTGCACTCGGCTTTAAGGATCATGCAATGCAACTACAATGCACCACAGCCACCTCCAGCCACCCACACACTCTCACACACACACACACACACACACACACACAGCCCCACGTCAGCCTGTCCCCAACTGAGCATGCAGTGTGTCTGCATCAGAGTTAAGATGGTGTCTGTGACATGTGTGCGTGCAAGACAGCAGACAAGATCACGTAACAGGTCTGAAGGAATTAAGGGCGCTGCGAGGGATGCTTTGTGCAATACCTTGTTCAGCCAGTTGCCGGTCTGGGCGACGGGCACCGAGATGCTGGAGCGCAGGTAGCCGCTGGCTCTGTCGCAGTGGGACAGGTAGGCTATCGCGCCCTCTCCCTTCAGAGGCGGCAGGCTCATCTGGACCGCCTTGCAAAGCAGCAGCACAGCCTTGGGCAGAGGGTGGCTGAAACAAGAGGACAGTCAGCGTGGTTCCTTTACAACAGAGATGAATGTTTGTTATCATCCTTCAGTTGAGTCCATCTTAGATGTTTGTAATCTACACAAGTTAGAGAAGGTTTAAAGATGATCTCGTTATGACTTCCATGTCTATGAATCACAGACATGATCTGGATTTTCTTGTCGGAGCTTAAAAGTTTTTTTCATATCTAAACCGACTGAAACTAGTTTTTTTCACTTCACTGACTCAAGAGTGTGCAGAGCCCTCGGCATCCGCTCCGCTTCTGCCAACAGTGACCTCACGGCGACATCATCGCCCTGCAGCCAATGCACGCTGGCCTTCAGGACCAAAGCCCACCAACGACTCACTGGGTCTTTCACTGGCAGGAAGAAGAGAGGGAGATTATGTAGAAATTAAAAAAACAACACGGACAAACTACCTCGTTGTTGCTAATTAACGTCCTCTCAACAGATCGTCAATGTGTTCATATCCATTGCAAGTCATTCATTACCACAAATCAATGACTGCAAGTGTTATCTGTGATAATCCGATAAAAAGTTAATCCCAAAAGTGGTCGTCAGTGTACGGTACAGAAAATCCCTTCATGCTGACAGTAATAACTCTGATGGCTATCTGGTTAATACGCAGTAATGAGAAACAGAAATCGCAAACAACATCTGATGTGATTCATGCTTTATCGTGGTTGGACAGGCCTGTTCTCCTCATGCTATTCATACCTGGAGTGGTGGTGTGATTAGGAGGAGTCGAGAAGGGAGGAGGAGGGGACGGAGAGTCCTCCGTACAGCTGTTTAGCAGCTGGAGGAACTCCAGGGCGCTGGAGAACTCCCTGAAAGAGACGCAGATCAGAGAAAAAGAACAGATCCGGGGGGGGGGGGGGGGGGGTTGAGTCATGAATTCGCATCAAACCGGTGGAAACGTCGCTGGTGCAGCCGGGCCTTACCCAGAGTCGCTGTTGCGTTTGCCCGCTTCAGAGTCGCTCTGCGGCTGGATGAGAGTGTGAACGGCTCTCTCCAAAAGCTTCCTGCAGAAGCAGCGGTGCAGCTGGGCGATGGGGTCAGCTGGGGGAAGATCAAGAGGGAAACAGAGAAATCATCAATATTCACTCAAGGTACATAAAGCTCAAGACAATGCAACAACGATCTGTGAGCCAACACAGCTAATTGAGCCGACATGATTGGGTGTGAGATCCATCCATCTATTTTCAAATGACTACCAGGGCCCGTCTCAGATTTTAGTATCATCGCTGGAAATAGATAGCTGGAGTAATACTCGCAATTAAAGATGCAATTAAATCGTTTCATTTAAAAATATTCGATTTCCTTCCTCTAGCAGTGGGATTGAGACTTCTCTAAAGGAGCTCGATGTCCCCTAAAAAGCACGACGACTTCAGTTTATCTTGTGTCGTTTTGGATTTAAAATTTAAAAAAAATGAATATAAAAACAACCAGAAAGATGAAGTGAAAGAACAAAAGAACGGCAGAAACACATAAGTATGAGGAGGCCTGTGTCTGTGTCATACTCGGGTCTCTCTGAGAAGTGTACACCCCGTCGCTGCTCTCCGACTTCACCGACCAATCACAACTCAGGAAGAACTGCCTGCCCAACGGGGTGAAGAGCCAGCGCAGGCAGTCGGGGATCGGCTTGGTCTCCGACTGGTTGGCCACGCTCTCTGCACAACTCAACAGGTAACCCTGGGAGACGAACACGGAAGAAAAAGATGCTGACGATGGAGAGAAAACTCAAAACGAAGTAAACGCCAGTTGAAACGGCAACAAGACAAGGAGCTGGACCACGTAAAGAAGACTCACAGGCAGACAGGAGAGGTGGTGGCCCAGCACGGTGCGCAGCGCTGTTGCTGCAGTGACGTAGATCTGGGTGAGCTGGGCGGGGGCCATCTTGCCTTGGGCACTCTGGCTGAGGTTGACAGCGCTCAGAGACACGGATAAAGCCCACAGGCTGCTCCGCTGAGGCAGCTTCCCTACACAGAGAGAGAGAGAGAGAACAGAAACCGTGTCATCGTGTTTGAATCTTCATATCAGTCCTTATTCTAACCCGTGTGTGCCGTCCTGCCTGTGCACAGCGTTCAACCGCTCACCTGTGAGCTGCAGCTGGCTCAGCCGGTGGTAAACCAGCGCCGCGTCCTTGGCGCTAGTCCGAGCCTCCTCCCCCTCATGCCTCCCCCCAACCTGATGAACCAGCCAACCCAGAGGAGTGGGACGATGCAAGACGTAGCGAATGAGATTCCAGGACAGCGAGCAGACCAGGTCCAGAGTGGTTGAGGGAAGCAATCGGGTCAAGACGGACAGGCAGGTCTCTAAACTGGCCATTGCCGCTGTGTAATCGCCCTGCAGGGGAAATGGTGAGCTCATCAGTATTCAGCGATTTGAACATAAGCTAAAAATAAAGACTTGCAGGGAACAGGCAGGCTAAACTGAGACAAGAGAATCAAAGCCAATCAGACTGGGCGAAGCGATCTTCGGTTAGTGATGAATCATCACATTTAATTCTCAAAGCACATCCAAAACTGGATCCAATATATTCACACTGTCACATGAAATGTAAGTAGGTTGGTCGTGTTTTCCTCTATTGGGAAATGCGACCACACTCTCTCTTGAGAAGAGCAATATTATGCTGGGGGAAAAAATATTAACAGTGTTCCAAATGGGTTTGTTTAAGACTTCTGACCTCTGACCCCAGGGCTCAGCTTTACTCACCCTGTTGAGGTGCAGGTCGGCCTGTTTGCGATGCCTCCAGAAGGACACCGATTTCGGCGAGTGAAGGGGCGTGACGGGCTCCCACAGGTAGAGCACCCTGACACAACCCCACACCGCCCCCACCCCGCTCAGCACCCACACCATCACCCACGGCAGCAGGCACCGCAGCCAGGAAGCTGGAGGGCCAGAGGAGACGAGACACGTGGGACATTTTAGAATACTTCACAACCACGTATCCTGCCGCGTCTTTTTTATTCCATCACGACTCCGCGCTGCTCACCGAAGTCCTGCGTGTGAGTTGGGAACCAGACCAGCGTTCTGGACGGCCCGTGGCCCGCGGCTAGGCTGGGGCTCCCCGAGGCCTCGGAGCCCAACAAAGATGGCAGCGGGTTCAGGGACAGGCAGAAGAAGGTCAGAGCGCAGAGCAGCAGCCGAGAGCGATCCATCACTCCGACCGAGGACGGATAGTCTGGCTCAACCTTCATCTGAGGGACGTTAAGAGAGAGAACAGGTTTACACTCATCAATAACGACAAATTCAATAAAATCCTTCTCGCTGTGCGCTGGTGGAAAGCTTGAATGCAGCATAAGGAGGACTCCATATCATGAACTACGACCATCCTACAGACTACGGCGTGC
This sequence comes from Melanostigma gelatinosum, assembly GCF_949748355.1. Taxonomy (NCBI): domain Eukaryota; kingdom Metazoa; phylum Chordata; class Actinopteri; order Perciformes; family Zoarcidae; genus Melanostigma; species Melanostigma gelatinosum. The sequence continues at coordinate 10,286,319 of NC_136646.1, forward strand.
TACCTGCTCGTGATCCAGCAAGGGGCTGCCTGGCTCTGAGTCCACACAGTAGGGAGAGAACTGTTGAGGGGAACCAGAACCAGAGTCCGAGGCCGGAGGAGACATCATCACTACTTCCTCTTTCATGTCCACCTCTTCAGACAGAATCACCGTCTCTGAAATGGATGGAGCGGGGGATTAAATGAAATCTCAAGTTGCTACAGATCGGCATTCCTTAACGCAAACACTCACTGCTCTTCTGGCTGCCCATCTTAAGGGCCAGGTTCTCCTGCCGTAGTTTGTGGTTGACTTGCTGCAGGTATTTGATGTAGTCGATGGCCTTCTTCAGCACTCCCGACTTGTGCATCTGTGAAGACATGAGGGAGGAAATTTGACGTTCCAACAACTATCAAGTGCATGAAAAATCTGGGGTTGTATTTATTAATCCAAAAAAAAAGAGGACTGTACCGGTGGGCTAACCTTCGCATCATTGCCCATGACCAGGTCCCTGAGCGCCACGATCTTGTCGTTGATGGAGGAGCGATACCTCTTCTCGATGATGTTGTGCGTCGTCCTCCTCTCGCCCTCCTTCATCACTCCTCCCGGGCCCATTACTCCTCCCATCATCTGGCCCTGATCCATGCTTGACCTGACCATGTTGGTGCAGTGAGAGGAGCCCGGCTGCAGCTGCTTGATGGGCAGTTTGTCTCCTCCTCCCATCATCATGGGGACGGTGGTCAGGATGTTGCCGCTCATCAGCGTCTGGGGACGGAAGTGCGGTCGTTGTCAGTGTGGGAACCCGAAACACGAGCATTATTGGCAACCAAACGGTGATCTTTTCAGGCTGGCTAAATACCGGGACTTGCAGAGCTGTGTTCTGCATGGGCGTAGTCAGGTGGGTGATCCCTGTGGGGCTCTGCATGGTGGACAGAACCTGCGTGCCGTCTGGTTTCAGTGTCGCGAGAACCAGCGAATCGGTCTTCAGAATCTGAGGCTGCTGGACAAGAACCTGATGGAAAGATGCCCCCTAAAGGTCAATGCGAAGTGTTTATGTTTGGTTAAAAGATCAAAACAAATCTGCAGAGCCTCTACTCATCTTTGCATTTACACCAGAAACAAAGGAATTAGTGTACGAGCTATCCGGGTTTTGTTATCTGCCCGTTATTATCAGCTGATGGTCATTACACTGCCGTCTTTACTCACGGGAACTTGCTGCATCTGCTGCATCTGCATGGCGTGGACCGTGGTGGGCGCTGCAGAGAGGGTCTGGATGGTCTGACAGGTTGGGGTCAGAAGTCGCTGGTGTTGAATGGTCATTGGCTGCAGCTGCGGTGACGTCATAATGCTCTGCATGTGTGGTTGGAGGACTGGGAATGGGAGACAAGAGGATGTGTTGATTTGAGACACTGTGGACCCCTGAGAATAAACCACATTAGGACAACAACATGTAACCGTGAAGAGAACGATGAATCTGTCTTAATGTCCTGTAAACTATCTCAAACGTTCGACAGATCGGCCTCCTGTTCCTCTCTTTAGTCACCTTGGAAGCTGGAGCCGGGGCTCTGGTGGCAGATGACGGGGCTCTGGATGAAACGGGACTGTCCGCCGTTGGAGGCGATCATCACCGTTTGGGATTGGGTCTGGATGGGCAGACCCGTCTGGCTGTGGGTCTGAACCAGGGTGTGCACCGGGAAGCTTTGGGTCTGCATGGCGATCCCCTGGGTGTGCATCTGCATTTAAGCAAAAAAACAAACCGCATCTAGTTTCATCTCAACGTGCATTCTCCCCTCGGAGATCGCTGAAGTTTTGATGCAACTCAAAACAGTTTTGCTTGTCTTTTTTTGACGTGCTTGCAAAAAGTTATTTCACTCAAGACAATAAACTATATCTGTCAGGCCGACTACAGTTCTGCTGAGACGTGCTTTACTATTTGTGGGGATGCTGAGCTGGATATCATATTTTACGGTCTGTCAGTACTGTGAATTTCTTCTCCTCTCAGCAGAAGCTTTTTTTTTTTGTATGATAGCACAATAGCAGACAATGAAATCACAGCAGGAGAGGAAACAGCCTGACTCACAACTCCAGCACTCGTCCATCACTGCAGCACTTATAATTCAGACACAGGCAGAGATCCAAAACCTCACCTGGAATACTCTCAACACGCTACAGAACTTTGCATTAATTGAACTCATCCCTTGTAGAATTAACAGCAGTATTACCACCAGTAATAAGAGAGTTATTACTCATGTCAAACACAAGAACTGAGTGTGAAAGTGGTGACAGCTGATACCTGGATGGTGGGCTGGGCCGTGTGTTGGACCACCTTAGGCCGCGGCTGGAGGAGCGGAGGGCTGCGGGTCACCAGTTGCTGCACCGTGGTGATGCTGACGGGGGAGGGAGTCTGTACGGGGGTGAGGGGAGGGGTGAGGGGCATGGACACGGGAGACAGTGTCTGGGCGCAGATGAGGCCGACGGCGGAGCTCTGGTAGACGGCGGGGGCTGGGGTCTTGGGGGTCGGAGGAGTCTGGATGGCGGGGCGCGGAGCGGCGACGGCGCTCTGCACGAGGCCCGCTGGGGTCATCTGATCCTCAAACAGGTCCGGGAAGTCCCCCACCTGGTTGCTGACAAACTGCAGCATCTCTGAGGAGACGGAGAGACAGAAGGGACTTCACGACGCGCCTACCGGCAGTTTAGAAATTAAACATAAAGCTCGTGGGAACAGCTCGGACTTTCATTCAGTGATAAACATGATACAGCGCACGAGGAATATGTCAACATCTTAACAATTCTGTCATTTGAAATGTTTAAATACAGCACAATAATAATAATAATAGACCTTTAAGCTCAGGTCACAGCCACACGCAATACTACAGTACCAAGAAGATAAGAATCTATATATCGCTTTCACAAGTGTCCTTGAAAAGATCTCTTTGATTGATCATAAGGTGGTGAGGTTGCCCCGCCGTCGACCTTGGCCCAACATGTGTGAATGCGGTTTACTGCCAACAGATAAGACCAGTAAAGGCCAGAGAACTGCGCGGACTGGCCTTGAGTTGGCACATGAACACACACAGTAAGAAGCTACTGTTTTGTCCATAAAAGCAGAGAAAAGGTTGCCCTGAAAGCTGAAAGGCCTTCACACGGAGAGCCTTGAAAAGGTGTGCAGCAATCTCACTGATGGCCCCGATAGAAACTGGCCTCAAGCAAACACCAATTATGATGAAAAACTAAGCATTTTCATCTGTTTATTTTAATAATTACATGCATGTATATCGCTTTCAAATGGAGAACAACAAATAATGAAATGCATCACTATCACAGTATAAAGCTATGTATACCGTGATCATTGGTTTCATTTTATTGGGTGTTAACGCCTCTTTAATGTCCGCTCTGAGACAAAAGCAGATGGGCGAAGAAGACACGCCCGTCCATTACTGTGGGAGACACCATGCTGCTCGCTGTCCCTCAGGACTTTGGTACTTCAACACGTTTGACAAATGCACAGGGTCCATATGGTGGCGGCTGCCATGACTTCCATGACTTCCACATCACTGATACTTCCTGTCACCTCTGACCGTCTGTCATCACTTGCTGCATTTCGATATAGCGTATAAAACAATAAAGGTGTTTTTATCTGCTTACATAGCACTCTCTCAGCTGTTGTACAATTTCATGACGATAAAAATACGATTCGATGGTCACGAAATACCAACCGGCGGTTCCTCTGACGGCACTAATGGCTGTGAGAGGATGTTCTGTTGACACCGAGAGGGTCGTAAACAGTGAGAGTACTTCCCAAACATCAGCGATATTCATAACGGCAAAACTACAACAATAACGGTCCAGGTTGAAAATATGCAGAATCATCTTCCCAACAGCCCTGATTGAGTGTAGGAGCTTTTACCAGCCAGTCCTGCACTCGTCACATGGACATGCACACACACATCAACTAGGCAGACACACTAGTGCACATCCATGGGGGGGGGGGGGGGGGGGGGGGGGGGGGGCAGACTGCCAATGACAGACAGGACAAAGCAGCTCTGAACCCCCCGAGGGCTTCAGACAAACTTACATAAAGGGTAGATCCATCGGGGGGGGGGGGGGGGGGGGGGTTCCTAGACGCAGAGAAAAAAGGTTATATAATCAGAGTTGCGGCTGCCAAGAGAATAATTGGGAGAGGAAGAATGTTGTAGATGAATATAGGGTCAACTGCATGAGCATGGGGCCTCTAAGACCTCACACTCAATGAACATCTGAAGTAACCGCATAGAAGAGAGGGCAATCAGACCCATCACTGAAGATCTGAACAAGGCCGGGATGACTACAGCCAAACAATTCTCCCGCATATCATTAGGAAGATGGCGCCTACGATTTCAGGAACTCGGGTCAATGTGTTTCTGCAGTTCTGCCTGACGGGAAAAGTGAACTTATCGATTAGCAGCGGGCCAAACAGGGACAGAGAGAAAGAAGAAAAACTCAAGTGAGGGCCGTCTTTGTTGCAGCTCGCCTGTGAATCCATCAGTCCATCCTCAGTTGTCATTTCTCTCTCTCTCAGTCACAATCTGAACATGTAATCTCACAATGATTATGTGAGATTACATAAATGTGGTTGAGGGGGGAGGAGGTTCTCTGCCAACTCTGTCCAAGGGCCCTCTTTGAAAAGACAATTAACACCCCAAACCAAAGGCAGGAAGAGGTTCTGAAGTGGTTCATAAGCCTGCGTGCAGTAAGTATCATTACTGTTTGTTACATCATCTTGTTAAGTAGTTGTTTACACACACTGCTGTGCCCACTAGTAGGCAAAAAGACAGGGTTCCACCTTCAAACCATGTTTATCTCTCTCACGCATGCACACATCAGTCCGGTCTGGTGATTTGGCATTCAGTAAAATTCCACCCAAATGGAAATCTGGTGACTCTGCACTGGACCAGCGTTTCACCAAAAGCCCAGTCCTTTCAGTGGGTGCCAAAGGGCGAAACTTGTTTTGATAAAAGAGAGAGCTTGGATCAGGGATGCTGTTCGCTGAGAGCGCTGACTGGATCTCTACAGAGATGTTGTCCCACAAACTCAGCTCCATGATTCTGCAGAATAAGCTTGGAAAGAATATGCTGAAAAGAGGTCTTCTTCACTTAATTTAGTAGGGAAGTCATGAAGTCTAGATAGTTAAAAATCTAAATGGCTCATCTTATGACTCCTGGGCTCAGGGTGAAAACACACTCACGCTTGATCAGCAGGTTGCATTCTTGTGTCTCCAATGAATGCAACCTCTCACTGACACCCACCTCAGCCTCGAGTGGAAAATAACACTCTGCCTGGGAATTACCTCATTTACTGTTCCATTGATGGCAAAAGATGATGCTTGTACATCTATATATAAAAATCGTACTGACCCAAGCAACAGACACATGCATCAGTGTACATTTTACAAACTTATAGGAACCGTAAGGCTGATCATTCTTAACCTCCTGAGTACTTTGGCTACTGTGTCTTGTGCAGCCTTCATACATAAACAGACCTCCTCAGCTCGCTCAGCATGGATGAGCATCTCGCAGAGCTCACAGCGGAAACAGGCCGACACTAACTTAGCAAACAACACGTTAACAGTGTTCGCGGTGACATAACCACTCACCGTCGATGTCTCCCAAGGTGAATTCGTCCCCTAATTCCGCGAGCGTCGGGTCCATGTTCTCCATGGAGGAGATGTACTCTCCGCTGTCCATCCCGTCCGTTCGCACCTCGCCTCCCCGGCTTTCACCGGAGGGTCGCGAGGGGGGGGGAAGAAGACAAGGCCCGCAGGCTATTCTGTGGACACCTTTATCGAACAGAGAGGATTATTGTTGTCCGGAACAACCGTGAGACAACGCTAAAGCCTCAGGAGAGGCAGACAACGACGTCGATAAACTAGTTCACCCCGATACACGGTTAAGTCGTCGCCATCTTGCTTTACGCTCGTTACGTCATTCACAAACATACTCTGTGGCTCAAAGCGGGCTCTGATTGGTCAACGCGGAGCTGTTGTTGTCATGAGACCAGTCATCATTGTCCAATGACAAGGCCGCGTTTGCCGTGGTCTGATAGTACGTCAACCATCAGAAGCTTCTGTGTCATTTGAATAAACCGCGCCCCCTGTCGTCATGAAGAGAGCTGAGCTCATTAGACAAATAAAGCACCTCAAAAGCAATAATAACCACATGAATCAGCAGATAACATTAAATAAATACTGGAGGCACGGTAATTCAAATGATAAGCATTTTACTCGTCTTATGCAATACTCAACATTGTTTCCATAATTGCAGATTGAATGTTTTGTGTTCAATAAAAATGCTAAAACCGTATAACATTATTTACAAGTTCACTTACTGTCCATCCAAAGAGTTATTGATTTTCACCACTTTCATGCACACAAAAAGTATGCTTCAGGTTAGGTGTTTTAAGTTTTACTTAAAGTGAAAATAAATGTATATCAGCCGTTAAAAAAGGTTTAATACAGATGTAAAAATATAATACAAATATAGGTGAATTATTAATGTGTGCACATAATTCAACCATCAGTTCTAAGGTATAGTGGATTTAAAAAGTCTCACAAAAATAAACATGTTCTTGTGGTCCTTTCATAATAAAATCAAGTGACACAGCTGACATGAAATGAGGACAAAGCATTCACTGAAAGAAGAATTCTGACTAGTTTTTGTTTATTTCACTGCAACAAAGTCAACACTGAGCTGTTGATACATTTACAGTACAAGTTGAAATCAGGTTGTTCAAAACTAGTGTTAATACTTAACTGCATCACTCTGGTAACATATTACAGGATGTGAAACACTGCAAACACAACCACCCACTGTCATCTGCCAGTGCAAACACTTCAGGGTATAAATCACACTGCAGACACTTTTGTTCATTTACAACCCCCATTACTGTGATGAGTAAGCTTAATTGCACAAACACATTGTCTTCATGCTCAGTGGCTCTTCTTCAGAGAGGGCAAAAGATTTTTACAAAGTCAAATTGAAATCAATATCGCTCATTCCGCTGAGCTCACACTGCTGAACTGTGACCGACATTTTCAGCGGCCCAGTTTCCACAGAATTGTCTCTTTGTTTTTATTATATGTTTGAAGACATGACGTCGTGTTGAAAACCAACCAGCTGGGAGATGAATAACAACCGCATACAAATTGACCAAGTCTTTATTAGTCAGCCCACACAGCATTGCAAATGTCACTGAACCAATTCACCAGCCTCAAACTGCTCCAACCCAAATTCTGCAATTACAATTCCTGCTCTCTGTTATCTTTTGTAATTGCATTTTTTCATTTGTTCCAGTAGACCTCATACGACTTCTTCTCTGTGAAACTGGCTTCCGTCGTTCCTGTGCCACATCGTATTCTTTCCTTTACCACCTTCACCACCAGGCCACCGGCCAAGGCGATGCCTGCTGCGGCCTTGCCTATCTCAGCCACCGCGGTCAGGATGCGCGTCGATACGGCCACGGTGCCCCAGGGATCTGACGCCACCCTGCTGGCCGCCGATGCCGCACTGGGCCCCGTTAGGCCACACAGGACACCGGGAGACCCAGCAGCCAGCGGGACGTTCGCAGCCATCTCCAGAGCTAAGGCTGCAGCACACTGAGGAGTCCCAGTACCTGCAGCTACACCTCCTACAGCGGCCACTGCCTGCTGCCCCGCTAATGAGGCTAAACTGCTCTGAGCTACGGCGGCATTGGCTACTCCTGCTGATGCAGTTTCAGCACCACCGAGGGCTGCCGTGCTGAAAGCTGCTCCCTCCAGGGCCACGCTTAAAGCCGCCCCCGCTCCCATGGTGCCTCCCACACCTGCGGCCACCCCCACTGCGGAGGCCCCTATCACACTAACCTGCCCCAGGGCCTCCAGAGCACCCTCCCCAGGACTGGCGGCTTCAGCACCGGCGATGGCTCCGACGGAACCCCCCAAAAGTCCACCTGTCGCTGCCCCCAGAGCCACTGCAGTTTTCCCCGAGGCTGCCGCCACTATGGCCCCCACGGCCTTCCCCACACCTGTGCCTCCCGCTACAGACATCCCGGCGAACTGACTCGCAGCAAAACCCACCGAGTTCCCCATGAGAGACGCCCCGGCCGCAGCTGCCAAAGGGGCAGCCGCCCCAAACACCGCCCCCACCACCATGCCCGTGGCTCCAGCAGCCACCAGGATCTTCACTCTCTCCAGCACCTTAGCAGAGAGCGCAGCCTCCCTCCTCACGCGACTCAGGGACGAATGGACAGACCTGCTCGCAGCCCTGCGCCGGCCTCTGAACTGGTCCCTGCAACGTTCAGCTCCGTCTCTCAGGAAGCTGAAGGCGCTGCCTCTGCTCTCCTCTGACCACCTCTCCACCCTAAAATCCTCATCCTTTCTTCTCTCCAACTCCCTCCTCCTGACCCCTTCTGATCCTCCATCGGTGCTCTCCGCTCTGCTACACTCCAAGTCACACTTTCTTCGTTTCGCAAGTTCTTCCCCCTCTGCTGGCCCTCGCTCCCTCAGCATCCTTCTCTGCTCCTCCCTGATGGCCGCTTCTGCTTCTAAAAACATGGCGTTGGTATAAAACCCTTCTCTAGTCTGCTTCGCCATCTTGTCCACCTTCTTTAGGAGTCCTTTAACCTGTGCTGAGTAACTGGAGTTTTTGTTGTTAAGTACATGGTACCTGCCCCCACACCTGTCAATCAAAGCCTTAAGCCCAGCAGGTGCCGTCTCCCTCAGGTAATCCTTGATCCCTAAGTCCTCCAGGTCATCACCTCTGGTGAAAAGAACCACCGTGTGGTGACGGAGTGCATCCTCCCCAAATATCTTGGTCAACTCGCAGGCCGCCTGGTTCTCATTGTCTGTATACCGTCCTACCGGCACCACCAGGAGGAAAGCGTGGGGCCCAGGGGCAGAGAGAGACACACATTTAGCTACCTCTGAGTGGATCTGCTCCTCGCTCAGGTGAGTGTCCCCAAACCCCGGCATGTCAACCACTGTGACTCTCCTCGTCCTCCTCTGTGGGACAGTCTGTCCATCCTCCTCCTCCTCAGCATCCTCTCCCTCTGCGAGCTCAGCGCTCCCAAGCTGGCAAACCTGGGTGACAGAGCTGGCGCTGATCTGTGACAGGAACTGCCTCCGGCCCAGGATGGTGTTTCCAGACGCACTCTTGCCAGAGCCGGTCTTTCCGATGAGGACCAGCCTGAGTTCTTCAGTCCATCTGGTGTCAGAGGCTTCTCCTTCCTTCTCACCCTCCATATCAACTGGTTGCCTCTTCTCTGATGGGAACACAGCACAACAGAAAGTGTCTGTCACTTACTGAGACTACATTTACTTTAGATCGTCTCACTGCAACAACATGAGCTGATGAAGACAACACAAGCCTCGCTTCGTGTTAAAAGGGCAGAGTCAGTGTTTGAACGGACGGTTCTGGACAGAAGCAAAACGTTTCAACTGAATAGGTTAGCTAACAGCTAGCTAGCGTTACTCACTGGGTGCGTAGTTATGTTTATAAATCAAATATTACCAAATGACAACAAACCAAAAATCAGAAATCAAATGCAAAGATCAAGTTTAATCCAAAACGCAACGCTGTGGCCTCTGCTATGTATTATAAAGCTAACGCTAGCTAGCTAACTTAATATCACACGGCCAAAAGCTAATTCCACAATAACAAGCCAGCTAGCTGCTAATTTAGGACGAAAACAGCAACTATGACGAGTAAACGTCCTCTTACCAGAGTCCGCGTTATTAAACACTCAGTTTGACTAACAGAGGTCGTTTCTTCTCTCCATTCGAGCTTTAACTTCGTTTTCCTCTTCGTGTAGCTGCAGTTACATGTTGGGATCAGCTGTTCAACATAAATATAAACATTGGACTTTAGTCCGTTCGGTGACGGCCCGCCCTCTGTTGGCTGATCTGTACAACTAGCTGTGACGCGCACGCGCACACGCGATATGAAATACATAGGTTGTTTTTTGTACATATCAGTCATTTTATTTCATTAAATTTGATAACAAAATGGCTTGTTCATTCTGCAGCAATGATATTCTTTCTCTGAATATACATATCGTTTTATAACAGTCTTAAACAAATTCAAAATTACATCAATCTCGATTCCATATATCTAAAGCATTAAAATATGTTAATTTACAGCAACAATAAACAGAAAAAGAGCTCATATACTGTAAATCTGACGGACAGATATTTCCAACAGGATAAAATAATTCTTATCAACCAAAGGTCACTAAAATAAGCCAAATATGAAAAAAAGAATTCATTGATGATCCCTTTGATGGTGATGAAATTAACAAAAAGATATGAAAAGAAACAAAACATAAAATGTGTCCTCCTTTGAGCAGCAATAAGAACATAAATCTGCCAACTTACAAACAATATCCCACACATCTCAGTTGAAGGACCAAAAACTAAACCGTATTCCATCAATTCAAGCTCAACCGAACCAGGAACTGGCCAACTGGAATGAGGCGAGGATTTGGCAAACACACGTATTTGGAAGCATATGAGGTTTTAGACACGTTAACTCTAGACCAGACACAGTACAGTGGGGGGTTTGTAGTTTTTGTTTTTTAAAGATTATACTGAAATTAACCATATTCCATAAGTTATCAAAAATGAGCTTCCCTTATCAACTCCTATTCCAGAGCTGCTTCACCTTCTACGCAACGTTACATTTCCCAATTATAAATCACTGCGGATGTACAGCAATCCACACCGTTGCCATAAACTGACACCTCCACTTTACTCTTTTATTTGTGTAACCTCGAGGGTTCCTCTTGTTTTCAACAGAGCACGTGGCTTTTTTTTATACAAGTGATGACAGCTTTTATTTCCTTCACTGTCGCCCCCGGAGTCTACAAGTCAAGCCTCCTCTTGTGGACTGTGCGTGTGCTCCGTCCTTCCTTCCTCGTCTCCTCCGCTCCGCGGTGCAGCGCTATAGCTCGGTGCGAGAGCGGGAGATGCGAGGGCCTTTCCTTATTTCTTTCCTCTTCTCCTCTTTCCTCCTCCTCTTCTCCTCCTCCCTCAGGATCTTCTGGAACGCCTCGGCGGTGTGAAGCACCTGAAGCGGACGAGTCGGGGTTAGAGAGGCAATGCGAGGCTCTGTTTTCTAAAACAAGAGGGGCAGGGTGTGGAAAAACATGCGTCACACTTACGTCGTCTCTCTCCGTGCGGTACGGGTTGATGAAGTCGGGGGATTTCTCAGTTATTCCCAGCTCCTGTGACATCTTGAAGAGATGGGCAGAGTCGACAAATGAGGAAAAGAGGAGGAGAGGTTCACGTGATCATGTATTCAAAAGAGACGAGGAATGAAAATGAGACACCGTGACATCACTTACTCTGCAGCTCAAACGCAGCTGCAGACGAAATCGGTATTTCTTCGGCGCACTATATCTTATCTGATCATTTCATCATGTCAGCTTTAGATGCGATGAGCTACATGAAATAGGGGGGGGGGGGCAGTTATGCTTAAATGTGACGGGCGATAGGTTTGCCAAGTGGCCGCTGACCACAGATACACAACATCTGTTCAATTAAGTCAAAAAATCATTAAAATAGACCAAAAGAGCTCGTTTATAAAACAAATAGAGCCATACGTACATGTTTTAGTGATGGGAGGAAACCGGAGCACCATATACATTTTATCTGATGAATTGTATTAATGTTTGCTCATTAACTGGCCCCAGGGCGAGGTGAGCATCCCTGGAGTCGGGGCTTAATAGCGGGGTTACTGAGGCACTGCTGCCGCTGCTTCCAGCCTCAGAATTAATCCAGAATATAATCCTCTCGGCCCATGGCTAAAGTCACACATTAATCCTGCCAGAGTTTAGTTCATTAACCCGCGCGGAGATACGCCATTTCATCTGCTTTGCTCTTTCGAGTTCTCAAAAGGCCGCAATCCATCGGGGACAAATTTGACGACCAATGACACATTAAGCGGCGATGGCCGACACCGAGGATGCGCCGTGCACCCGCATGACTGCAGATTACACGGCAAGCTCCACATCCATCCCACCCTGTGCTATATAGCGTTGAACTGCTCATTTCATCATGCCCTTATATGTCGTTCTGCATCTAGACTTCACAACAAGGAAGCGTTATCAGCATTTTGCTCAGGATTCAAATTGTAAAAATAAACTAAACTGAATCAGCCTCCATATTGGGACTTGTTTTAGCTCCTTTAATGTGGTCGGAGTTTGCATTTTTAGCAGCGTTGTCTAAACAGCACTCTCTTTCTGTGTAGCTCTGCAGAACGGTGATCTCACAGATGTTCTCAGCCAGTCAGAAACAACAAGAGCCGGGTCGGCGATGTAGTCTTACGAGGGTGAGGACGTGTTGGTGGGCTCCGCCTGTGAAAACCCCCGTCTGGTTACAGAAATTCAGGCCCCAGCGCAGCAGCCCGTCCCAGTCGGTGTTCCGGTCGAAGTAGTGGTGGACGATGCGGGGGAAACGCAGCGCCACGTCGCCAAAGAACGCCGTGTTCTCCACCACGTGGGAATAAGCTGCAGATGTGAGGGAGAGGAGAGAAACAGGTCAACTAAAAAAAATAAGACAGGGGGAGGAACCTTTTGATGCAATGCATGTGTGTGAGCACATGCTGATAAATAGAACAAAAAGGGAAGAGAGCAGCTCAAGTGATGGCTGATCTAGTTCAGGGAACACACTCAAATAGGTGGTGCCGGTGAATAAGCAGGAGAAAGAGGGGGAGATGTTACAGATGATATTATTGGCACCAAAGGGGGATAAGGATGAAAGAAAGGCGGAGTGACACGAGAAACGGGTGACAAACCAGTCAAGAGGTGTTGGAGACAGAAACAGTGAGGCTGCTAAATAAAAGTGTCTTATGTAAGTGGAGCGAGAGCAAAAGACAGAAATGAACCAGCTGTAGTGTGAAAGGGAATCAGACCGTCTTTGATCTTGTCGTCCATTGGGAACGGGTCGTCGGGCTGCATGTTGGCCGTAACCAGGATTTGTCTCGAGTCCTCCAACACCTTAGGAATAGAAAAAACACAAAAAACTGTTTAATAGGTTTAGTTACATTACACGATGAGCCGGGGATTTAAATTGCTGTTAGAAGATCAGGTGTATGTGTAATATGTGTAATATATATATATATATATATAAACAGCAATCTGAGAATTAGTCAGCATCTACTTAGATAGTATATGGAGGAGATGCGTCTTGGAGCCACTGAAGGTCGACTACGCTAGTCGTCCTTGAGAGGCGCGCAGATAGCCGTCCTCTGGGAGGATGAGGCGCGCTGTAAAGCAGAGCTCCGAGAGTCCGAATTAACATTCAAATGAATGCGAGGAAAACATGCTGCTGAATGTGATGTGGCGCTTTTGATTCTCTGTCGCGCGGCGACCCTCCTCGTCCTTCAATCTGCCGAGAGCACAAGACGCTCGGGCTCTTTGAAGTAACTGTTGCTCTGTTGGTTTTTCCGATTTTGTTTTTCCTTGTGCGCTTGGTTTCGCTGCTGCCCACAGACTATGTCAGTACACACGCACACACACACACACACACACACACACACTACCTTGAAGAGTCCTTTAAGCATGATGTCTATGATCTTGTACTGCTGGTTGATGTCGTTCAGCTCCACCAGGTTCTTCAACGCGCTCAGTTGATCTTTCCTCTTGGTCTCAAACAGCCGCTTGTCTGATAAGAGGAGCTCAGGAGGACACACACTCTCCACATGGGGCGTAACGCACATATATGCTCATGCATGCTCCGTCACATTAAACACACACAGACACGCAGAAGGATACAGATGTCCAGGTAGGAGTCGTGTCTCATTCTGTGCGCGTCCGAGTCCGCCGAGCCGAGGGCGGCGGCGAGTGCCAGGACCAGCGCACACACACTCCGCATGGTCGGCAGAGAGGCTCTCTCTGCCGAAGAAGGAAAAAAGAAAATGAAGAAGACAAGTCATGAGATGCACATCGCGTTGTTGAACATCTCGACACTGAGCACACACACTAAGAGATTGTGATCTCAATTCGGACAACTCAAGAAGAGAATTCTTTGACTGAACACGTTGTCTTTTGATGCAGAGACTTCACTTTCATCTCAAAATAGTTCTCTTATTCACAAAGCCGCTTTTCCCCCTTATTTTCCTGAGCTGCTGGAACGGCTCCGTCTCTCTTGATACTTGTGGAATACAGGAGAGATAGATGGGGAGACGTGCTGGGGATACGTGGTCAATGTGGAACACGAGCAACTTCCTTTCCCTAATGGGCTTTTTTTTTTACACATTTGAGAGGGCGGCGCGAGAGCGAGAAGATAAATACAACAGCTAAAAATAGCATCTCATCAAATGAAAATTTGATGAGGGCCATATTTTTAAGAAAACATTGGAAGGAAAAACTGAAGGAACTGGAGGGAGGGAGGGGCAATGTTGATGAAAAGCTACAAGATATAATTCTTCGCTCGGAGCTCTGCTCAGACACGGCGGTAAAACCTAAAGACTCACAGATAGCAGAGACAGTGCGAGATAGATGGAGCCTGTGCAGGAGGATAATGGGCGCCCGGGACTGGATTTCGCACCGACAGAATTAATCTTTACAAGCGGCGCGGCTGCCGACTCTCGAGCCTGAAGGACTAGTAGGATGCGAGCAAACGTCTCGGGTGTGAATGTTAGTTGAGAGTGAATCTCACTTAAATCAGGAGGAGGAAAAGCATATGCTCCTGGACACACACACACACACACTATGCCTCCACAGAGTGCTGATAACGTGGATCCTACTACAACCTCCTCCTGTAGCACGACTGCTTTGCTTTCACAGCACATCCCGAACGCAGCGTGACGACAGTCCAAAGACTCTAATCTGACAGCTGATCTCAAGATATGATTCTCCCGGTGCGAGTGAGACTTCTTTGGTTCGAAGTGGTGGTCTCTGTGTCTCTTATTTAAAAATCAAACAGCAAGAGAACTTGTTTTTTCTTACAGAGTCAGCAGAAACAAGTGTTCCCGAAGACAGCTGAGCGAGGACAACGTTCGATTAAGGCCAATTTGTGCGTTCGGAGAACATCTTTTGGGTAGCTGCCCAGCTTTCTGAGAAATGCAGCACTAAATATCCGTAAGTGCTGCTCGAAAGCCTCCATATTTCTAGAGCAGCCAAGCGAAAAGGCCGCCTTAGTCCCTCCCAGCGTCCAGTTATTTCCCTGTGAGCCTCCATGCAGTCAGCCATGTGGCTCTGACGATAAAAAAAGGTTATCGCCAACAGCACAATTTAATGCAGTCAACACAAGGCTGGCGGGTTTTCCGTGCAATTGGGCAAAGTGCTGAGACTTTTAAGGAGCAGCGGAAGATGGACATTAGGAGCAGATCAATCATCTCTAATGTGGCATGAGCGGCGCAGGAACGAGAGTCTGAATGCATCCATTAACTGCAAGCAGGCAACGCTGATTATACAGGACGGTCATTTGAGGGACTGAGTCACCTACCGGGAAAGCACTCACGTTTTGAAGTCAGATTACACCTCACCGTGACACACGTTAATGTAGAAACCAAGCGCTCCTTGATTCTTACGCTGGGCTGCTTGTGGAGACATGACACACTAACATAACATGATTTCTGCCTGTTGTCATAACAGCAACACCTTTTTTTGCTTGAGGTGTGCAGCACCACGTACACACATCATATTGTAGGACGAACAACACAGCTGCTCTGGGGGAAGCGTGCTTTTGGGTGGATTTTCCTCCAGCTGACCCCCTGACGGCCAGCGTCCACAAGGTGGGAGGGTCTGGGACAGATTCGGTCCGTCAATGTGGCACTCAGGTCGGGGTGAGGCGTGTTCGCCGCGGGGAGATCTGGAGGCGTGTAAGCCCACGTAGATTTGTTTTCCTGCTCTCCCAAACAACAACCCACTGTGGCAGAGTTCCTGTGTGGGAGACCCAGGTTCCAGCGCCGTCAGATAAGTGGGCTCGCATGTCTTATCCCACTGCACACCCGTGAAGATATACAGCTCCACTCTGAACTCCCTGCGGTGTGAAAACACACATCAGATATTCTACTATGCGGTGAAATATCTGCAATTTTCAGGAAACGGTCCAAACTGTTAAGCAACCAGCTCTGACTTTAACTTCAAGAGGCAAACGTAGCCCTCGAGGAGAAAGAGACTCCTGAGAGGATGGAGCGAGCAAGATGCTCATCAGACAGCTGGATGTGCATCAGCAGTGGATCCAGATCCCCCTCAGGCTGCCAGCCTGCTGTGGGAGGTTTGAGGTCCAAGGACTGACACATCATCGCTCTCCCCGTTATCATTCATGCAGAGGCACGGCCACGGACATGTGATGATGATGATGGCAGAGCCTGGATTAAGACCGTCACGTGGCCCATCAATTACAGATTGCTTAGTTGATTGCGCGAACCCCTTCCTGACCAGCGCGACTCTCCGCGAGCAATAACGAGTTAATTAAGAGCCAGAAATAACGCGTTTAGTATGAAGCTGTGGCGTAAGACCCCATCTGTTAGTGAGCTACGTCAACTCCGCAATTCTACATCACAATTATGTGTACGCGGTTTCCTCGAGGGGGGCGCTTTTAGGGAATTGAACAAGTATTTGAAGTCGCTCCTCGACCCAATCGATTCCGCCCGTCATCGCAGCTGTGCGCGCAACGAAAGATTCATCGGCCAGCGGCCGGTTCAGGTGATCAAACAAGATCAAGCGCTGCACAGCACAGCCACGAAAACTCGCGGATCACTCACCGTGTTGTTGTGAGAAACGGTGGTGGTTAGGCGAACGGCGTTTGCTCCAAAGTAGTGCTGGTTAACCTTGTTTTTTTGTATCTCCACACGAGACGTTTAAGGTCAGCTCGCGGATGAAACGGACGGGACAGGCCACGTGCCCCTGCGGTTCCTCGGGTGACAGCAACACGGAGGTGTTCATTTACATGCGGCTCTCGCTGCTCCACTCCGCCAGCGACACGATCGCACCGGCTGGCTCGCCTCGGACGAATGACAGCCAGCGGGCGCTAACCGAGGAGGAGGATGTTGTTTCCGCACGGAGGATTTAGAGAGAGACGCCACCAGAGCGTGGGGTGCATTCCGTTTCCCTCGTGTGTTTTTTTCCCCTTCCATGTAGGTGATTCCTCTGAGATGCTAAGGATGTGCTGACATATTGCAAGAGATATTTTTGATGATACTTGCAGTGTGAAAAAAAGAGCTGTCCGTGTCCTGTCTGACTGATACACCGCTACCAAATAATACGGAGTTTACTTTAGTACCAACAACTACATTGATTTTATTCCTGGAGTAAACCTAATCCAGAGATCATCAGTGGACATTATATTTAAATATCCTGATACAGAAAAGTGTATCAAAGATTTTCTACACAAATTCTAATAAGACACAATAATAATGATTGTGTCCTGTGGGTGGCTTAGTGTGTGAGCGACTGGTATATAGTGTGCGTAATGGTATTATATAATATGAAAAGGAACACAGTTACAGGTGTAGGCCTATAATAAAGAAACAAATTGGTTTTTGATCTTTAATGAATAAAGACGCCACAGTAACGGCGTTGCACGAAACTACAAACTTGATAACTTCAAATACTTTCAAAATACATGCAGGAAATTACCTCACTGAGACACGTGTCAGATGTGTGCAGCTTTAAGAGCAGAACGGGAAAACACACTAGGTCTCTAGTGAACGTATGTAACAATACGTGAACAATGAAATTGGCAAGATGATGGCGTAACAATATCAGCCATTATAATAATGTCAGTGTGCCGGAACATGAGCCTGCTTTCACTTTGAAGTCAGACAGACAGATGGACACGTCTCCAACACGCCTGAGGACAACAGTCAAGGAGCTTAGGAAGCAGAGAGTAACTAAAAGACACCTGAACGTGTGTATTGTGTTTACGATAAGTGCAGAGTGTGTTGCAGCTTGTCAGACACATACAGATGCATGTTTGAGCGAGCGACATCGTGTCAGCATGTGTGTGTGTTCACAGGTGTTCATGCGTGCGTTTCACTTCAGGTAAAGGGATACAGGACGTTGCCGGGCGGACTGGGGCTGCAGCTCTCGCTTGGCGTCTGCAGGCAGAGCGACTCCATCGCAGCCCTCGCTCTCTGCTTCTGCTCCTCTGTGAGCGGCGGCTGCAGCACGATGCTCTGGATCTGAGTGAGCGGAAGAAGAGGGAGGATTTTACTTTGTTGAATGACAAAAAAAAGGGAGAGGGGGAGACGAGCCGCATTACAGGGAAGGAACAGAGGAGAAGGGAGAAAAGAAAGAGCCCGGGACATAATGCCAATATTGGGACTGAAAGGTTAATCGGCAGTGAGGAGGGAGGAAGTAGGGAAAGAAAGTTGAAGGTCTGAATCTTTTTATCCTGCGTGGCTGATATACGAGATTGGGAGCATTTTCATTGCCTCTCAACCGCTCTCAACATGGCGACGGCGTATGAGAGCAGAGTGGGACACGCCCTCATGCACGGACGTGCACTAAAAGCACCGGGGCCAGAGCGGTGGCCGGTACGTCAAAGCTAATACATAGGCAAGACTGACAAAAGGCAAATTCTTCAGAGGGAGACTCTCACTCTCTCTCTCTCTCTCACTCACACACACACACACACACACACACACACACACACACACACACACACACACACACACACACACACACACACACACACACACACACACACATACACGTTTTTGCTACATGGTGGGGACGCCTGTGTAGAGGTTACGCGTGGGGACCTCATTTTCTGAATGGAATAACGGCATACTTTTCATCACATAAATTTTGTTTTGGTCCTGGGAACCAAAATATCAACTCAAGTATCAAAACTTCTCAAATTTAAAAAACTGAATTTTTGTCTGGTGTTTCTATCCCAGCGGGGACGCTCCTATCATGTCATAATACAAACCACCACCAGGGGACACTGTTAAAAATGTGTCTTTCAAGCCTATATACGGAATTCAAGCCTATATAAGGTATTCAAGCCTATATAAGGTATTCAATGGAGGGTAAGTTTATAGAAACTAGAGCTTTATTTAAAAAAAAGAGTTGTTTCTGTATTATATTTTGTTAATTCATTTAATATTGCATTTGTGGATTCACCATTAAATGTTGTAATTGTATAATGACTCATCTGTGTATATTGAACTCCACTCAATGTAAATGTCAGATCAGAATCAGAAATGTTCAAACTTCACAGCTTTATTTCAAAGTTCTGTGCATTTTTCAGATATAGTACACTGAATATTACAGTTGAAAGCATTACAGTTTTGATACTGTGATATTCAGTGCTTTGTATTTCAGTTGAAAAAAAAACCTACAAATGATGGAGCTGAATATCACAGTATCACAACTGCAATGCTCTCAGCATAATATTTCAAAGTAGTATTTCACTTGCAAAACAAATACTGAACTTGACTACTACAATACTTAAATTGTAATTCTGTAAACATTATTTCAACACTTACTGTTTCAAAACCTTTCAATGCCTCACAACTGTTGTGTACAACTTCTATTACAACTGCACTGCAATGTACACTTTTTAAGTGTAGTGAAATGGTTTTAAATAACAAAAAATACAACGAAAATATGTTTGTGTATCACAAAATAGATTCGTACAACTTTAATGCCGTAACGCAAATAGAAATATTCAAATATTTAACAAAGAAAACGAGGAATGTCAAAGAGAACAGGCACGATTATGAATTCTTCAAAAAAAACAAAAAATAAATATTGAACAACGTCCAGCAACAGAAGTGCATAAATGTCCAGCAAAGATTGTACCTGTAGTCTTCCATCTGAACACAATAGTGCACAAATGTAAAAGCTTACCTTTCTTGCAAAGACTTTCGCTTTAGTGCATCAATTCGGTTTTTTGTGTAAAATTTCACTGCCTCCCACCTCCTTCCTTTGAGAGCTAGTGGTGACGTCTGAATGCATTCCAGGAACCTTCCAAGATCTGATGTGGTCCATGAGTGTTTTTTCCACAGCCTGGATTTCGTCGTTGGTCCACTTCTGTTTTTTTGTTTGTGATGACCCTGAATAAAATGAGACAGTAATTTAATGTTATTCAAAAACCAGCAAGTACTGAGGCTATAATGTTGTATCGATCTTGACTGTAGCAGTACACAAAATATGAGTAGAACAACCTGTAGTTGCAGTAACATAAGTATTTGGAGCAACAGTGTCTAATACAAAAATAGAACTCGCAGCAGAAATATAGACGGTAGTTGCAGAAGTATGAACAAAGACACGGTTTACTAACACTAGCTTCAGTATTACATGACACAAGTGGAGTACTTCATTTAAAACAACTGGTCATTGTCCATTTAGTCCAGAGGACATTATGTGATTTAGGACTAGATGAGATCTACTGACCTGAACAAATGAGTCCTTTACATAGATGATTCTGAATTCAATATACTGGATGATGTGAAATTATATTTCCTTACGTAATGATGCCAGTTACTTTAATATGGTGTTTCATTAGCCTCAAAACCTGGGCACACAAAAACCAGGTGCGTGATAGAAACGCACAGAGTAATATTGAAAGTTAAAGTATACTCACTATGCAGAATGGACAAAATAATATATTTATAGTAGGCTGAAATCATTGGATAATAATTATCGATGCATTAATGAATGTATCACTTTAATGTTGCAGCTGGTAAAGGTGGAGCTCATTTGAACTACTTAATACACGTATTAACTAAGTTACATACTACATAACGATACATGATAGTTTATTAGTTTATTTCTATTTTGGATAGGGAATCTATAAAATGTATTCTCATGTCAGTGGACTCACTAAATAACTTGATCCTAGGTGAGAAACTGAAAAACTTTGAAAAGATTACCTTTTTTTGTGTGTGATTGACCAGAGGCCTCTCCAACCAGCATCTTTTCATCCAAACTACCTATTAAAACACAAGCAAAACTGAGAATAACAGACTTTCAATTAATTTCATACATCCAATCAAATAGTGTCTACAATCTGTTGGTGCCCACAGAATAAACACTCATGTGGTATTTTAAGGAAACTGTATTAGGGAAAGTGATTGGAAATAAATCAATAAATAATACAGGCAAGGTAAAAGGCATGCAAATGATTAAGGCTAGCAATGTACCTGGACAGTGTGTGCTTTCTTTCCAAGAGAAATATTTTATCAGAAATTTTCACAATCCTCACATTTACTCGAAATATTACCTTTGGCTGGATGTGGATCATCCTCATCACTGTACTCAGAACTTGATAGAGGTTCTCTTTTGTCTCTGAGCATTTGTCTGTTGAGCTTAAAAAAATAAAGGATTAGACTTCGATATTCTTCATTGTAAAATCACAAGCATTTAACAATAATAAATGTCAAGACAAAACAATAGACTAAAACTAGGCAACATGTTTAGAAAAGAAATTGAGTGCTGGGCTCTTAGGTTTATTTTCCTGTGCCTTTATTTGAGATGCGAGACGTTAGCTCAAAAGACTTGTGCTTTGTCTCGTAGTGGCACTTCACATTACCGCTTTCAATAATCATCACAGCCTCTGAAAATATTACCCTGATTCCTGTAAACTGACAGATGTCATGGCCCTTTTCATGTTAGAATGTGAAGTTTTGCAAATAAACTTACAACTCCACTGTCGGTTCTCATGAGCTCTGGAACACTTGTGTCCTCATCGACATCAGCTGGAGTGGGGTCAAGAATATCGGTATTGTCACTGGACCGCTGGTGTTATTCCTGAAAAACAAATCATTTTTTTGTAATGTTTAGACAGGCTCCCAACCTACCAGTCTGCCTACCTATCAGTCGACCTACCAGTCTACCTACCTACCTACCTACCAGTCTACACTGTTTTACATAAATAAAATAATACACAACCAAACAACAAATACTACAACTTATATTTCATCAGACATTATGAATAAGTGGCTGCAGTGCAAACTATTTAATTTATCCTTGTGGGAAACACTGTCGTAATAATGGAAGTCTAATATGTGTGATTAACTAGCTGTAGTCTGTAAGAAATGAATTACTCTAGCATTGTTTTGATTTCTGTTCGACATTCACAGTCGAGCAGGTTAACTGTCAATTAAGAACCCAAAGAAGATGACATATCCTACCTCGTTGGTCTGTTCAGGGTTAAAGCCATCTGTCACATCAGCGCCTGCAAATATATTAGAGGATAGAAATGTTAATATGGTTTACGATGAACTAATAACTTCAACATCATCTTTGATGGGTCAAAATGTGTTTCATTTGCGTCTAGACTATTTTTAAATAGTTATATGATTTAAACCCTGAGAGTATGATCAGTTTGGGATTGAAACCAATAGACTCCCTGAAGTATTCAGTATAATATTCTCCACTATTACAAAAGACTTTCTCAGTATTTCAAGCTGCAGTGGTAGAATTTTGTGTAATTAAAATTGTTGCCTGAGCTGCTATTATTACATTTTGACTGAAATTAAAAGTAATTTGTTCTGGTCTTATAGGCTGCATTATAGTAAGGTGATCTACTTATTTCTGAAAGTATGAGGCTAAATATTCTACTTCAATACCCATGGTTATTTGAATTACAATATCTGCTTACATGTGAAGAAATACTTTTTTTTAAAGTTAACCTTGACTCAATATGTCAAATATGTCTCTTTGTTGAGCATAATATTCACGTTCTGTGGGAAAAGATAATGATGATAAAATATAAATTCTAAACAATATCTAAATATCATTTTGTGACTAAAAAAGCCCCACGATGTGTAAATTATCCATTTGTAGTTAACTGTAATTAGTTGTCCAGCCTTCCGTTAACGGTAGGCTGGTCTCAGATCGCATACCTGCAAACTCATGAGTGAAAAAGGTGACAAGCCCGAAACAGTGAACAGTGTGATGAGAGGACATGTGAGCCCTTGTTGCTGTAGTTCATCTCCTTGGAGCAGAGGCTACATTTAGCCTGAATATCAATGTGTTAAAACACTGTGACAGCAGGAAGCTGCACTCACGTCTGTTCAGACCTCCACCTTTATCCAGACCCACCTCCACCTTTATCCAGACCCAGCTCCACTCACAGCTCTGTTAGCTGCACATGCTAGCTGCACATGTTAGCTTAGTGTTAGCTAATATTAGCTGTCCATCTCGGTTAACTTCCAGCACATTGCAACAGCTCTTTTTATATGGCAGTACATGTACCAACATTAGGAGCAAGGACAATAATTAAAAACTTACCATTTCCATCCAGGTTCCACAGCTAGCCCGTCAAGTTACATGTGTGTGGAGCCGCTCGACAGTCTGAGGCAGTGAGTCACCTCTCCACGGGCGCATGCACTGATGGGGGAGGGGCCACGCCATGGTCCCCATGATGATGGTAAACGTCAGGTTTTGTGTAATGTCAGCAATGAAACTTAAGGTACTTTACACAGAACATGACATTGACTGTCCCCACCGTAACCTCACCCATCCCCCACTCCTTCGGTCACGATCAGCATGAGGGAGCTCTGAGGCTCGGCCTGGTCTGCAGCCGTTGTTAATAACTTAGACAGGTAATAGTAATTACTAAAACGGAAGGATTACATAAAATACCTGCTTAAGTTGAGACTTTATTGCTCAACTAGAATTTAGTATAAAGTATGTAAAAAAAAAATTCAATTAAAAAAGGACATTGAAATGAAACAAGCATTTCTAATGAAGTTAAGTAATAGAAGCATTTTTGAACTGTTAAAAAATTATACAACCATTGATATTCATAAAATAGAAACTACAACTATTTACAAGCCATTGTATTCAACAGAAGTATTTATATGTGTATTTAACTAACATATTATGAAAAGACTGTTAATGATGTGTACATGTTGCTGTTTCTGTTGGGTGCAATAAAAACACTTGTAAATGGCTTTTTATGCTAAAGTTCACATATGATGGACACAAGAGGACCCTCTTCAAGGTACAATTAGATTCAAGTCATTAGCATGCTGCTAACAGGAGATAGCATTCCAGAGGGTCTGCAGATTTTTCCGCAATATTTTCCTATTCAAGTCATCAAGGGGGATGTTGCCAAGCAATTTCCCATCAAATTCAACCATGTTGTGAGAAGTTATGATTATTTGAAGGATGGGCCAGTTGGTCATCACTTTCCATAAATTTTATCCTGGCAAAATCCCCCATTCAAATGTAGGCCAATTCCCTCCTCCCGCGCAGGCATGCTAAGTGCTAGGGAGTACCATCTAACTTGAATGTGCCTCATTGGGGCCTGTCTACAACATATTAAAAAAACAGGGCTCTGACATCTTCCGAAGTAAAAGATGGTCTGATCTCATCAAGAGTACGACAGGGTGTACAGCTTAGGGACATGTACCCCATGCTGAAGTCTGAGTTTGATACAGGCAAAAATCAGTTCTGGATAATCTAGAGGGCTTTTTTCCAGGTGGTCATATTGTAGGCCTTGTCCACAATGTGTGTGCACAATCTGGGGGTTCTAGGACCCATATTTGAGAAATTATGGCCATTCTTGCATATGCCAAAATATAAGTGAATAAGGCCCCAATTGAGCCCAATTAAGCCCTTTGTGGCTGTTTTTGGGGACCTTAACTTGCAGCTATGAGGCCCAGATTATAGGTGTGTAATGGTGACGAGCCCCTCTTTGAGGCAGAAAGGGATTTAAAACCCTACCCCTTTTTAAAGTATAAAAAGTTTGAGAAAAGACTGGTAAAATCTGGATTGTGACCTTTTTAATATTGATCAATTTTAAAACACTTGTCAATGGCCTTCTTTGATGAAATTCACATATGATGGACAAAACAGGACCCTCTTCAAGGTTCAATTGGATTCAAGTCGTTAGCATGCTGCTACCGGAAGTTAGCTTTCCCAAGGTTCTACAGATATCTCGCTTTAGATCCTGCATCACCTTATCACAGGCGACTGATTTATGCAAAAATCAGGCAGTTCCAACCTTTCACTACGATTTAATGGCCCGTTTCTCACTTGCCAAAACAGGCCGAAAGATGAGGTCATATGCCTCAATTTTGACTTTTGGGGCTGTTTTTGGGGACCTTAACTTGCAGCTACGAGGCCCAGATTATAGGTGTGTAATGGTGACGAGCCCCTCTTTGAAGGAGAAAATGAATCAAATCTCTACTTTAAATTAAAGTGGACATTTTGAGAGAAAAGACTGTTGAAGGCCATGTCGGAACATAAGTGTCATCTGGGTAGAGACATCCATAGTTCACTATGGGAAAAGTGTTTGGAATGTCCCATTGAGTTTTATACCATTTAACGATGGGGCAAAGATGGAATGACTGTGAAAATTTCACGGTCCTAGCCCATTGTTTTATGGGGTAATTAGGCCAAATAACTTTAAAATGAAGAAAAATGCCATATATTACTACGGGAAAAGTGTACCGAATTTCCTATTGATTTTCATACCACGTGGTTTGTGGCCAAGGGCCGACTGACTGTGAAATTTTCAGCGTGCTAGCCCATTGCTTTCTAGGGGTATTAACTGAACGTCTATTTAAGCCAAATAAATGCTAAATGCCATGAATCACTATGGGAAAACTGTACAGAATTTCCCGTTGATATTCAGACCATTTCATCTTGGGGCAGAGGTTGACTTAATGTGAAAATTTCAGCCTCCTAGCCCATTGTTTTCTAGGTGTCTTTAGGCAGAATTGAGTCAAAAGGCCGTAATTTCTACGTGTACGGAGTTTACCATAGCAGAAAGTGTACCATCGCAGAAAGTGTATGGAATTTCCCCTTGATTTTCATACCACATGGTCTTTGGCCAAAGGTCGACTGACTGTTAAACTTTCAGGGTCCTAGCCCATTGCTTTCTATGGGAATTTGGGCAGAGTTCGGTGAGAAATCCATAATTCACTATGGGAAAAGTGTTTGGAATTTCCCCTTGATTTTCATACCACATGGTCATTGGCCAAAGGTCAACTGACCGTTCAATTTTCAGGGTCCTAGCCCATTGCTTTCTATGGGAATTTGGGCCGAGTTCGGTGAGAAATCCATAATTCACTATGGGAAAAGTGTTTGGAATTTCCCCTTGATTTTCATACCACATGGTCATCGGCCAAAGGTCGACTGACCGTTCAATTTTCAGGGTCCTAGCCCATTGCTTTCTATGGGAATTTGGGCCGAGTTCAGTGACAAATCCATAGTTCACCCATCTCATCCAGTTCACCCAGTTCACCCAGTTCACCCATCTCACCCAGTTCACCCATCTCACCCAGTTTACCCAGTTCATAATATCCCATCAAATTCAACCATGTTGTGAGAAGTTATGACTAGTTGAAGGATGGGCCGTTTGGGTAATCACTTTCCATTCATTTTATCGTTCAAAATGCCCCATTCAAATGTAGGCCAACTGCCCCTCTTCCCGCGCAGGCATGCTAAGTGCTAGGGAGTCCCATCCAACTTGAATGTGCCTCATTGGGGCTTGTCTACAACATATTAAAAAAGCAGGGCTCTGACATCTTCAGAAGTAAAAGTTGGTCTAATCTCACCAAGAGTGCGACAGGGTGTACAGTTTAGGGACGTGTACCCCATGCTGAAGTCGGAGTTTGATACAGGCAAAAATCTTTTCTAGATAATCTAGAGGGATTTTATTCAGGTGATCCTATTGTAGGCCTAGTCCACAATGTGTGTCCACAATATGTGGGTTCTGGGATCCATATGTGAGAAGTTATGGCCATTCTTGCATATGTCAAAAAATCCACTAATATAAGGGATTAAGGCCCCAATTAAGCCCTTTGTGGCTGTTTTTGGGGACCTTAACTTGCAGTTACGACGTCCAGATTATAGGTATGTAATGGTGACGAGCCCCTCTTTGAAGGAGAAAAGGATTCAAAACTCTACCCCGTTTTAAAGTATAAAAAGTTAGAGAAAAGACTGGTGTAAACTGGCTTTCGGCCACTTGGGAAGATAAGTGTCATTTGGTTCGAATCCTTTCTGTTGGGTGAAATAAACACAGTCCATTTCCAATTGATATTCGCACTATTTAATCTGTGGGCAAAGGTCGACTGGCTGTGAAAATGTCAGGGTCCTAGCCCGTTGTGCTCTATGCGAATTTAGGCCGACTTATGTCAAAAATCCTTAGTTCACTGTGGAGAAAGTGTATGGAATTTCCACTTGATTTTCATACCATTTAATGAATGGGCAAAGCTTGAATTTCTGTGAAAATGTCAGCCTCCTAGCCCATTCTTTTCTGGGGAAATTAGGCCAAATAAAGTCAAGATAAAGTCAAAATGCCATAAATTACTACAGGAAAGGTGTACGGAATTTCCCATTGATTTTCATACCACTCAATCTATGTGGAAAGATTTAATTACTGTGAAATTGTCAGCATGCTAGCCCATTGCTTTCTAGGTATTAACTGAACGTCTATTTAAGCCAAATGATTGCAAAATGCCATAAATCACTACGGGAAACTGTACAGAACTTTGGAAAATCGTAACTCGGCAGTCCGGAAGGGCGGGACAAAAAGTCAGGGTTTTTATCCTTACCCCAATGCAATGTTGCTCCAAGTTCTTCCTATAGTATATATATAGTGTTGTGCGCAAGAGAGTTTTATCCTCAGATTCCATGCATTAGATCAGAAGGTCACCACGGGAATATTCAAAGTAAGAGTTAAAAAATGAGGCCTGTAGCCACCATATAGCTAGTTGTTACAAAACAACTTACAATGAGCTTTGCTAGCTACAAGGGGTGCCACCATAGAAATACATTTTACGGTTTTCCGTGGTCTATTGAAGAGTTAGTTGTTATAATGACAACGCACGTCTGTGTGGCTAAGTGTTGTTGCAGCTTGGAAGAGAGCAGACTTAGCTCCAGAGACAGATGGCTAGCTACTGAGCTAGGTAGCTTATCTTTCTCCTGAGCAGGCAGGGAGTTATTCCATTATTTACATGTATCACAGGCTTTGTCTGACCTTTTGTTTCTTCTGGAAATGTTTGCCCTGTAAAATCATACTAAGCATACTTAAGCACGGTGCAAAAACACTGGCACTGCACTGTTATGAATTGCCATCATGATTCATCCAGAGAAACTGATATGAAGAGGTCAGAAAAGCATTATGAGCTCGCAGCTGCTTGTGAGAACTGCTGGTGCGAAAAATAAATCATGGTACACCAAAGAGTGAAATGTAGAAGGGCCCACTTTCAGCACCAGCCAGATGAGTAGCAACTTGGGTGGCTAATTTTCTGTAAATAGAGAAGCATTCAAGCATTGTTAAATTAGCAAGCTGGCTAGCAAACTAGACAACTGGCTAGTTAGCTAGCTTGCTAATTCCACTATGCTTAAATGCTTCACTAGTTACAGAAGATGGTCACAACAGCGGGCTGGTGGCCAGCAGCATCGCTGGGTCTAACAGTCCCTCGCCCTAACTCCCTATACAGAAAGTTTATTTTTTAGCTTTTGCAGCGTTATCTATGGTCGTAATAGTGGTCCAAAATGATGTCAAATTGCATACTTTAAGTCAAAAATATTCAAATATCCTTGGAGGACAACCAAACCCAAACTATCCTAGTATATTTTATTCAATGTAGAAATTCACGACTCTTTATCCTGCTGCGTAATATATCCTGTCTGATATGCTGCTCCTAAAACCTGAATAAATAGCTCACACCCTGTTGATTTCAGGCTGAAGGCATCGTACAGTAAAATATGTTTTAGAGTGATACTATAGGCTACAAATAACAGGAAAGCACTTTAAGTATTAACACTATGGGTAAATATACAAGCACACCACCGTAACCCTATACTGTTTCAGTTGGCGTATTATAGACCTACTATAGAAGATGCATAGCATTTGAATAGTATAATAATAGAACAATCAAATCAAAAACTGACACAGAATGCTATAACATGCTTAAAGATATAATAAATAAATAATTCAATTAATTTTGTAGAGTCCAAAATCATAAAACATAAATACATAAGGAGCAAGACATTGCTGACACCAGCCCACACACACGCCAACAAGTGAATGAATAATGGGAGTAATGGGACTTATTTTTCTCCGACTTCAAGAACGGCATCTGGCTATATCAATGTGCTTTCCCACGCTGTACAAGAGTGTGTGGATGAAGCATTAAGTTGCGACTCTATGCTTTGTGATGTTACTACTCCCCTTGTCTTTTCAGTCATTACTGCAAAACCTCTCCTCAGTGAGTCCGCAACTTGCCATATGTAGTTTACACGGAGATTAGCCTAATATAACGATTGCAATAGTAAGTGTACACATGAAAATGGCCGCCCCTCAAACCATCCTGCTGTATTGATTTAAAGGAAAATGTCTTTTCTACTCCTATTTTATGTTTATGGATACAACTCTAAACCTGCATTTGTCTGTTATCATCAATATCATTGTCATTGAACAGTGAGCACTGTTTAAAAGTTAGCTTTAAAAAAGCAGTGCAACAAAACAAGACCTTATTGATCTTACACCTCTGACATGGCAAAATAAATCAAATATAGACTATTATTATAATAGTTGTTGTTATTGTCAATAATATCAATGATGAGATAATGAATTGTGGTAAAATATCATTACAATTGTATGGAAGAAACTTAAAACAGGCATTTTACATGAGAAATATATAGACAATATACATTATGGTTATCGTTGTTTTTATGCAAATTTTTAAAAAACTATAGCAATATAAATAATATCAATATTAATATTAAGTATTTGTGTATTTATACATATATTTCTTTTTTATCAAATGTAGCATTTCATTCATGCTTATCTTTGGTCAAAAAGACACATTTAAAGTGTATTCCCAAACTGTAATACTACCTTTGACCAATAGGGGGCAATAGAGAGTGGACAAACAGCGATACACACTTCAAGAACAGCCTACCTCATGGGGACTGCAGTACTAGTGTGTATACACTAGGGGAGCATTCATACACACACACACACATTTTTTTCTTGAAAATGGTTTCCAGGGGACTTCTGAGAAAACTACATGGGGCATGTCTAGACACTGTTCTGAAGCTTGTAGGAGGGGTTTGCCGGTGGGGACCTCAGTTTTTGTCCCCACGTGACACGAGTCCCCATGGGTCTGTGTGCAGTCAGGTCAAAGTCCCCACCGGGATACAAAGACAAACACACACACACACACACACACACACACACACACACACACACACACACACACACACACACCTGGGATTTGCAGAGTGCTAAATAAGTAAGCATGACATAAAGCTTCTACTGCCAAAACAAAACTATTAACGTCAGTTGTCACAGGAAATGCAGCAGAATTATAACTGTATTAACACAACATTGTTGAGAGCTACACCAGCCTCAGTATTGTTATTAAAGCAACAACATCCGTTATGTTGTCATCATCATCATCATCATTCTCTGCATTACAACAGGCGAAGGTGAAGGAAAAATAAAAACTTGATTTGGTAACTGAAAAGAGCAAAAGGGAATGGAGAGGAGTTGGTGGGGCGAGAACAATGTTGGAGAGCAAAAAAAGAAGAAGAGAGACGGGGGCAATGGAATAAGGAGGAGAAACAGAGAAGGGGAGCGAGTGAAAGGTCAGGCTGTGTACCAGAGAATGAAAGAGATAGAAAGAGCGTAACAGAGGCCCTCCGGTCTGAGGGACGTTATTAATAGTCTGCCAGCGCTAGAATTTATGAAAAGGGACTCTCCCTTAAGACCAGCTCCTATCTGACAAGCTGGCTTATGCGCAACCCGTCACCACTGGATGATACAGAGACATAGTTAGAGAAATGGCCATGGGCTCAAGCTGCAAAAGCAAATGACGCATGCATGCACACACATGCTTGTATCATATCGTGTGTGCGTACATGCCTCCAAGACACACACACACACACACACACACACACACACTCAGTTGACAGTTATGTCACCACTCATCGGGAGGAAGCGAGACAGTGACACGACACCAGATCACTGCCAGATGTGCACAGAGAGCTTCATCAGAGCTCATGGACAGAGTTCAATGGTTTGACAGATTGGAGCAGAGGAGATGTTAGGGGAGTAAACTCATACTGTCTAGCGACCGTTAAGAGATGTCTGCCACATTGAACCCTGCCTCCCCTAAACTGCATCGATGTCGTACACACACACACACACACACGCACACACACACACACGCACACACACACACACACACACACACACACACACACACACACACACACACACACACACACACACACACACACACACACACACACACACACACACACACACACACACACACACACACACACACACACACCTATGCGAGCGCACAGACACACACACTCACACAGCTTATGATTGCCTGGCGCTCGCTGCACTGGGAGCTGCGGTTCGTGCCATCATTCTGTCACTCCTCTGACTCTGAGCTACTTTCAGAATGCTAAATGTGCTTCAGGTCCTAACATAAGATGCCAAATTGGAGCGAGGCAATCTGATGCGGCTGCTGCTCCTTCTGCGTTTCAGAACGTCTCGAAGCAAAACCCAGATGGGCTTTGTGCACCTGCCGCAAAGCTAACAAGGGTAACGACGAGGACATAGTTCATCGTGTTCAATCCATGCGGAAACAAGATGTTCACGGCTTGGATCTGAAGCCGGCTCACACAGCACCGTGTTTCTTCCGGGGACAATCTGGACGAGTGATGCTGATCACCAGTTAATGCTGCGATCACGACTGAGCACAGCAGAACCCCAACTGAGGGACAGAATGATTTATACAGATTCTCTGTTTGCCCTTTTTGTAAAATCAAAGTTAACCTTTGATGGCTAGACAGAACAGTGCAGATTAACCTATAAAAAACAGTTTTAATTAATAATTCAGCAAGCAGAAGAGGCCTTCAGACTGACACAACCTCTTTAACATCTGTGTGTGATCATCTTCAAACAAATGACCCGCAGCAACAAAACGTCGACTGAGTGAGATTGCAGTTGTGCATTTATTCCTCGAGCGCCTCGAGTTTGGGTCCACTGTACGTCGTGGCCATACTCTGCCTCTGTTGCTCGCCTTAACGTGCCGAGGGCTCAGTCTGGAATAATCACAGTATCACGAAAGAGAGAAAGAATGTACGCCAAGATGCAAGCTCAGGCCGAATCAACAGAAACATATAAAAGTCTATGACAATGACACAGATTATTCAGGAAAGCTTGTTTGTTTTGTTTTCCTTGAACCTTTAGTTAGCTATTAGGAGTGCTGATTTATTCTATTTTGTATTTCTTGTGTAAATTATTAATCAATGATCACAGGCCCCAGAGTGAAATATCAAAGATTAAAGCAAATGTTTTCTCGTGCGAGTATTTCTCCCCCTATGGCATCCCAAGAGCACGACAGTATCAGGGGGCAGTGATTATAAAATACAATGTGCACCTGCTCCTTGCTTTGTGTACATCAGGGTGACCATTAAAGGTGCTAGATTCCAAAATCAAAAAGCACGATAACAGTGCTGAGAGAGCTAACGGTGTTAACACTTGTGGGGATCAGCTATTACGTCATCAGCTGTTTTAGCGAGCCAGTGGGCCACACACACAGGCAATCATAGGCACCAGCATGCAGGTGCGATCGGACCAGCTACGTAAACAGAGCTCAGAGAAGCCCGGGTTACAACACACAGTGACTTCCTTCTCTGCTCAGCTATATCTTTACAGAGCAGGCAGCTGTTTGCGGCTGTATTAATGCTCTCATTTTGGGAATTATGCACCTTTGATGATGGTTGGAAGAGGGGTGTGGAGAGAGCAAAGTGGCAGAATGTGCGTGTGAGATGTTTCCATGTTAGGCGAGATAGTTTTGGTTTTTGAGGAGGCATCAGCTCCAGACTACAGACCAGACAAAAGGCCTAGAGCACCACTGAGCCACACCCCCTATGGTGACCTCTGACCTTACACTTTACACCGGTCTTTGCAATTGCAACGTTAAACTACAGCCCCCCCCCCCCCGTCACTGCTGTGTGACTGAAGTATCTACTGTTGTAAATTGGCTCTTTGTTATTGCAGTCCTTCTGTGAACAAATTCTGGTCATTTATTTGCATAAAAATAAACATTTATTGGCTGTGAAGAACAGCAGGAGCAGAAAAACACAAAGTATTATAAACCCAGCGTGAACCCGACTGTTACGGAGCTTTGTTTGAACTTGATGTATTTTCTAATTTATTTATTCAAAGAATGTAGATATTTATGCGTAACGGGACGATAAACGTCTATCGCTGTGAGTGTGTCCATCACGTGTTCTGCGTGTGTGTGTGCGTGTGTCAGCATGCGTGTGTGTGTGTGTACCTGTGAGAGGAGCAGCCTCAGGGCCTGATCCGCTTCCTCACCGAGCACCTTCCGCCCCCTCCTCTCCACCGCCTCCATCACCTGCAGCAGGTCAGTCTCCCACAGCACTGAAGTACTGCCGTGCTGCAGGAGCTGCAGAGGACACGAGCGCCGCGTCAAGAGTGCACGATGGTGCAGATATGTAGTCATTAACATACTGTACATGGGAGGATTACAGTGAGGGGAGTGAGGAAAGTAAAACAGTAGAAGAGGAGCGTAGAAATAAAGAGGAAAGCATAAAGAATCAAGGTGACAATGAACATGCTTTTCTTTTGAAGTGATGGGATATTGTGGACTATGAAGAGGTCAAGTAACCATTCGTTAAGTCCCGCCCTTGAATGCAGACTGGCCAATCATAGCGCAGCATTGGAGATTTTTGGGGGGAATTGGAGCTCGTCGTGGTTAAATGTGCTACAGTGATACTCGTTACCTGGAGATTTTGGAAGGATATGTAAGTTATGTTATGTTTCTACATAAAACAACCTGTGTATTTTAGTCCATCATTAGATAGCGTCAGCACGTCTATGCTACGCTGGCTACTGTAGGTAAACTGGTGATGTGGTGATCTGTAGCT
The DNA here is from genome assembly GCF_949748355.1 of Melanostigma gelatinosum. Classification (NCBI taxonomy): domain Eukaryota; kingdom Metazoa; phylum Chordata; class Actinopteri; order Perciformes; family Zoarcidae; genus Melanostigma; species Melanostigma gelatinosum. The sequence goes on from NC_136646.1 coordinate 10,320,150, forward strand.
CTAGCTGCTGTCTTACATTTTAACCTGTTTTCTCTGCGGACTCAGTTTGACATCCTGGATTAATCCACATATTCTCGACCCGTCTGTCTGCTTCACTCTGAAAAAGCTTCTTGCATTTCTTTTGAAAATGTGATAATATGCATTCAGGGAGTGCAGTTAGTGACAGTGTGGGCTCCACGGTAGCTTGATGGGAGTTGCAGTGGGGGGCGGGGTTTAGCAAAATTGAATCTGCTATCATTTGTTTTGTGTGAAAGGTGCAGAGACCCGACATCAATCCTCAAATATTTGTTTCTCAAATAAGCATGTCACGAAAACTTTTGTTGGACGATGTATCGTCCCAGAAATGATTGCTGCTCATTTGGATGTGACGGGTTACAGCTGATCAATAGTTCCTCCCCTGATTTTATTGAATAAAAATAAAATGTTAAGAGCCTCAGTTCACAACACAAAATATGGTAATCCACACTGTCAGCCTCCATAACTCTGTACTATATTCACTCTCACTACTCATGCGATCCAAACACCACTTTTATGTTTTCATTACCTTCATTAACTTGTTATGATGTTAATGTCAAATATGTATTACTGCTCAGAACCATGCCCAATAAATTATACTTGATTTGAGTTGTGTGTGTGTGTGTGTGTGTGTGTGTGTGTGTGAGAGAAACCTCTCACTATAGTGATGAGGCTGAGAGTGGCAGGGTGCAGACGGGAGCTCTCTCCTGAGCTGAGCAGGCAGCAGACGACGAATCGACTCCACGGCTGACACACCACGTACTTCTCTAACACGCAGAAAACACACCAAGGGGGAGAGAGAGAGAAAGTGACAAGTTAGGATTGTCGAACTCAGATCTAATTCGTTGGTACATTTACTGAAAACAGTTTATGGTTGATGACATACAGCAGGCGTGTAAAAAACAAAAGAAACGTGCTGTGCTACAGTGCTGAAGACAGAGATAACATGAGATAGAATAATACCTGAGAATACTAGCACACATACACATCAGCTTTCATCTCTCTCCCACACGCCCTCTCTCCCTCCCTGTCTGGTACCTGCAGTGGGACTCTTCCTCTGGAGGAAGCCCAGCAGGGAGCTCAGACAGTTGACTGAGGCTCTCAGCAACAGCTCGTGCTTCTGAGGAGAGAAGGAGAGGCTGGTAGGTGGAAACATGAGAGAGGAGCAGAGTACACAGTAAAAAAAAAGAGGAGAAGGAAAGAACATCTTCGTTGGAGGAATGTTATGTGGACACATTGGACACAAACACGCGTGCTGTTACGAGTTGCACCCAGAAACAGAAGGGAGAGCAAGGGAACACCGGAGAGAGCGACCGAGTGAGGCTTTAATAATGCATGTCTCTCCCACAGTGAGCACTATGTAGTGTCCAAAAATACTGAAGTAGGCCAAGGCGGATATGTAGGCGACGGCGGAGAGGAGACAGGAGAGGAAAGGAGGGGATGAGAGAGCGAAGGCGGTGAAGGTAGTATAGGTGAGAGGGCAGGCGAGGAGAGAGACAGTAGAGGAGAGGAGCCGCAGTGTTTCCTACTGCTGCCAAACCAGAGCATCAAGAGGAAACAGAGGAGGGAGGAGGGACGTGTTGCTCCCTATCAGCAGTCGAACAGCAGACTACAGAGCACTGAACCGTAGAGCGGAAGCTCCGTTCACCACTAAAGTCTTTTACACAGAGAAGAAACGCCACTGATGTGGAACCAGAGGCTGGCAGGCTGCAACACAGGCACTGGATAGGAAAAGAAATACATGCCACATAATTACCCCTCAGCTACCATATTTCATCCACCTCATCTGAAGATTGTCACACTCGCAAATATAAATATCTCTTCTTGCCAGTGTGCACGTTGGCGTCTGTGTTTACTCGTCGTGATCGACGCCTTGCTAATTAACTTTAGAGCTGGTATCTGCATTGTGACAAATTTATGAAGTCATTATTATAACCATATGGTGCAGTGTTGGCCGGTGCACCGGAGGAGCCGAGTTTCAACAACACGGTTGCAGTTTGCATGCAAATGAGCGTCAGAATGAGCCCAGCGGTGTTGCACTTCATTAGTGGGAGCCATTTGCAGGTTATTTGATTACGCATTGGGATACATCGCAGGCTTCCACACCGCCTCCCTCCACAACTCGGGACACCTCTCCTCCGGTTCAGACATCGCTTTGATGACCTCTCACCTCCCGCGCCGATGGTTTTAACACATTTGTGTTTCAATGACCCGCCACTGCGATATTGTGGCAAAACAAATCATTTAGCTCTAGATCACAGCTATCTTGATGATTATCTGTTGAGTCAAACTTGTCAATCTAAACTCTAAATGACTGAACACTGGTGTAAAGGTACAGCCTCCACTCACAGATTTTTTTAAGTGCTCATCCTCGTCAGTCAAAAGGACCAGCACTCTTAGGATAGAGCTCTAAACAAATACATTATGACAGTGTTAGACATCAGTGTGTAGGAATACTTCATCTCCAACACAACAGTCAAACCTACAACACCGTCTCGATGTTGATATCGAGGTATTCGGTCAAACGTGTCTTAATATTTGATTTTCTCCGTGAGCTTTGTTCACGATGCATCTTCCTGCCGTTCTATGGACAAAGTAAAAAATGCATCAGCACCATTGGTACTGGAGCTGCTCACAAGTCCTGCAAGCCTCGTGATTCATTGATTCCCAATCTGTTGGATCCAGTCATACAGGAACAGTGCATCCTTTATTGTGCGACTGTTGAGACTCGGCCGTTAAGCGACGCCCGTAAAGGCAGCGGTCAATACACTTGATCGTGTGATAGAGCCTTCGAGCGCTTCATCTTCATGTGCAGTATAGTGCCTCGGTGTCTTGTGATGCTGGAGCTTTGATCGTAACGAATTACCAGGTTGAGACAACTGTGGTATCGAAGCTCCGCGTGTCAAGTATCAACATGTGTTCTCGTTCTGTGCACAGCTCTGACAAAAGGCTCTGCCTGCTGCCTTATTCTGTGCACCGGATGACTGATATTTTGGACTATTTCGGTTCTCGCTGAGCCGGCTGCCACACAGGAGAAGTAGCGCTTCACCTGTTTATTGTCAAACGACTGCTGGCGAGACCCCAGTCAGCCTCTCATAAACAACCAGAGTCAATACAGCGGCTACATGTAATAACTTTGAGGGATTGCGCTGGAGATGTGTGCCATTCCATTATGCTAACCACTAAATCAATGGGAATCTCACCTTCTGAGCAGGCTCAATGTCACGCTGTTAAGATCTCACAGACTACCTCGATGTTGTCTCTGCTGCAGAATGAAAGGTGGAGTGGCAGTAAAGCGAGAGGCATCAGCGTCTAAGCCCCACTGCTGTTATGAATATCTGTACGAGGACAGATTTGCACACTGATTGTTTTTAATTCGTTCAATCAACATCTCTCTACATAATAATCCAGACAGCATTAGAGTCATGAGTGTGTAGCTCTGCTCCCCGATGTCTACCTGCGGGTCAGCACCTCATTAGAATAACTCTACATTCTTCATTCTGTACCTCTGTCCATCAAACCACCATTACGTTGATGCTCGAACAGGACAAAGAAGTAAATGCTGTGAACAACAACACATCTGGTCGCACTGCACCGTGCTTTATTACCACGCTGAGTTTCCCGTCGGTGTTCTCCGCTCTTGCTGCCTCCGCCAACGAGAAATATGAGACATGAAATGTTGCGATGGCATCCCGAGAGCACTCAAATGCGTCTCTTAATGAAAAATCCATATTGCCCTTAAGATGATTCAACTGAGCTATCTGTACCGACATGTGTTTGAGTGTGTAGCTGTATGTACTGTAATTTAGCTGTTAGGGTTCATATCCTGTTCATTCTCAGGTTCATATTTCTGTTTTCCTTTCGCTCCATTTATGCTATGCTACTTTATACCTCACTACATTTTGGAAGACAATATTGTACCTTTTACTCCACTACATTCATTTTGCAATATAATAATAATACTAACATAATTTAAAATGATATGAAACAGGCCATTCTGCAGAATGAATACTTTTAGGTATTTCTTTTCTTTATGTACTTAAAGTTTATATTGATGCTAATACTTGAAGGATCTTTATTTGTAACAGAGTATTTCTACACTGTATCAATACTTTTACTTTTTCACTTTGACTTCGGTAAAAGATGTGAGTACTTCTTCCATTACTGCAAAATGTTTGCTGAATTTTGGTCTTTTGTCTTGCAGTGAGCATTTTTTCATGCATCACTTTAAGTTTTGTAACTTTGACGATATTTAACATGCTAATCCAAAATTATAACACGATACAAATGAGAGAAAAATCACAAAAAAGTAGATATATCCCCTTTAATGGAGAGTCTCTCCTGTCTCCAATAACCCATTTTGCCCTAAATCTCTTTCTCAGTTTCCCTTTCTCACCTACGGTGTGCTCGCACGTACCTACACAAACACACACGCACACACCAACACAAAGATCAATACCCCCAAGCACATTTAAGTTGTTAAAGTCTAAAGTAGTTCAACCTGCAAAAGAAGTCCGCTGAGAGCAGTCGAGAGGCACCGGGCTCCTCTGGAGCCGAGCGGGTACAGAGCACCATCTTCGACCCCCAGAGGTCTGGGCCCCACCAGGCCGGGACCCGTCGTCAGACGCACCACTGCTGACGCCAGGTCAGCATCGAGGAGAGCTTGCAGCAACCTCAGGTAGCTGACTGGAGAGAGAGAGAGAGAGAGAGAGAGAGATGGGAAGAAAGGAGGACTGGTAAATGGCTGGAAAACTGAGAGGGAGGAGATGAAATACCCAAACACACAGGAGAGCAAGAGGAAGATGAGAAAAGAGGCCACGAGAGAAACAGGTTCACGGTAGAACCGAAAGGAGTGAGCGAGAAAAAAGATGTTAAAAGCAAGAAGCAGAGGGAATAAAACGAGAGGCAGAGTTAACAGTCAAAAGCCATTTCTTTTGAACCGATACGTGACAGCGAGAGAGGGAGCGTGTGAGGCAGTGGCAGACAGGGTTGGAGGAAGGTCAGAGAGACTGACGGACCAGTGTAGCGATTGAGATAAAGAGAGAGACAAGGCCAGAGTGATTGCTAAAACACAGAGGGCTCCTGACTGAGAGCTGCCAGCCATCTGAATTGCACTCACGCCATGTACACTGAGTTTAGAGCTCTCGCAGGGAGGGAGGACTCAATTAGTGGCAGCAGAAGAGAGGGAGGAGAGACAGAGCACAGAGATAGAGGGAGAGAGGGAGGGATGGTTGGAGGCTGAGTGAGTGAAGAGAGGGAGAAAGGAAGAGAGAGAGAGAGAGAGAGAGGGAGGGAGCCGATACATCACAGCAACCCTGACAGACCACTTATCCAGCTGACAGACACAGGAGCAGCAGGGATGATCTGTCCCCGAGTGCTGCAGTGACATGTGGGCCACTTAATATAATTAAAGTGTGTGAAATTCATGCTGAGGATAAAGCGTTAACAAACAGACACTTTACCTGCGGTGGAGGAGTACGTGGAAACCAATTGGAGGTGAACCTCATTAGTCTACTCTGAAGCTCTCACAGTATACGGACAGTCGCTCAGGGATGAAAACCTCCAACTCTGACCCTAACTCTACTGACCGAGGCGTCTTTAGTGTCTGTAATGGCACTGGACAGTGTAGAAGTGAGCAGCACAACAACTCAGAAAGGATGAAGCTAAGAAGAGATTTAGAGAAAACTGGGAGGACCAAAACAAAATGGGGGGAAAAGAGAAAACGGGGAACCGAGCACAAAATCCCGTCAGTGCTCTCAGGTTACACACACTCGCTTTCAGCATCGCACTGCCATTGCCGATGAACTGTTTTGGTACCTGCTGTCAAGTCTTTTAAAAAGAATCATCAAATAACATTCAGAGTGTGTTACCCAGCAAGAGATTGTCTGTTTTTCTTTTCTGAAAAAGGAGTCGTTGCACAGCTGTGTCCAGACTCCAGCTGATGCTCTTTTGGACCTTAAATGATGGAGGAAAAGAGGGAGAAAGAACAAGAGAGAGAGAAGAATAACAAATTAAAACACATAATTTGCATGTTACAATGTATTAACTCTGCAGTGCCAGCAGAGAGCAGAGAAGAAAGTACATTGTTTTGCCCCAACTGTGATATGTGCAGATCAAATTCAGTGTTTTGTATTCGGTGTTCACATCTGTGTGTTAAGTTGTCCATGGAAGTTGTGATAAGAGCAGAGCTGAGCTGCAGAGTGTACCTGAGCAGAGTGAACGCGCTGCAAGGTAATGAGGGCGGACAGGAGGAGATGGCTGCAGCACAGCAGGGCTGAAGGAGGACAGGCTGATGGAGAGAGGGATGTAGCAGAGGAGGAGGAGGAGGAGGACACCGTCTGCAGCTGGTCCATCAGTCCACTGTTGGAGAGCAGCACGGAGACAGCTGGGGAGGACAAAGCGCTGTGTATCACACTTTGATGGGATTTGCACTTGTACGTCAGTGTGTGTGTGTGAGAGAGCGAGAGCGAGAGAGAGAGCGAGAGAGAGAGATCGAGAGAGAGAGAGAGAGAGAGAGAGAGAGAGAGAGAGAGAGAGAGAATAACAGTTGGTCTGGATGACTGCATGGTGACATGTTGCAGGCAACCACACACGCACACTTTTCTGTGAAACATTACAAATTGAGAAACTTGTCACATTGAAAACACATTCAGGCACAATCACACACACACACACGCACGCACGCACGCACCAACACACACACACACACACACACACACACACACACACACACACACACACACACACACACACACACACACACACACACACACACACACACACACACACACACACACACACACACGACAACACAACCCTGAGCTCTTGTCGTGATCTTCTGCCAATGTGTGAGAAGTCCTCTGACTTTAAGTGTACAAGACAATGTGCAGGACTGGGCCGCATCCTGTGTGCCGTTATGTAATGATGTTCAGCAGCTTTTATGCTTTATTGCTTCCTCTGTGTCTCAATGCTGCATGACGGTCAAGGTCAGCCTCTCGCCTCTGATAAAACACGACAAAAGAAGAGACAAATTGGAACAGGGAGCGAGCCAGAAAGAGGTAGAGGGTGAAGCGGGAGGGAGAGAAAAGGGGAAGGGGGGGGAGTACAAAACTAACGAGGAGATAGAGAGACAAGAAGAATAGTGTGTCTAACCTCTGTCAGTGCAGTGTGCTGGGGACAGACTCAGGCAGCAGTACAGGTAGCTGAGGGCAGGTAGCAGACTCCCCGTGTCGGTCGGCTTCAACCTCCCTGCGATATTACTCACTGGAATACACACACACACACACACACACACACGCACACACACACACATACACACACATACACACACACACACACACACACACACACACACACACACACACACACACACACACACACACACACACACACACATCCAATACTGACGCCTCACTTGGTATTTTATCTGCAGCGCTCTCAAATAGACGAGAGAGACACCGAGACACGATATGACGAGACGTAAAAGAGGCAAACATTTACTGCCTGTCAACGTCACGTCGCCCACCGGTCGGTAAAGACTGAATTAATCTGATCTGCCGGTACATATATGGAAAAGATGAGAAGCTGGAAAATAGAACTACCCACACAAAATGTGAAAACACAAGTCACAGAGGGACGAGGCCGCGTTGACGTCGAGGCACTGAGAAACGCAAATGCGATTCTAATCATAACGCGCTTAAGAGTTACAAATTGCCAGACACGTCTCGTAAATTTCTGAACGGCATTTTCATCTGCAGATCAGCAGCGAGCACTCCCCCGCTGATGAGGATACTAACTCATGAATGAGCGATGCCTCCACTTTAAAAGGAATAAAGGTGAATGCGGAGGGAGGTGAGACAACGGAAACAGGTGTTGAATGGAGACTTATGTCTTAGTGCTGTTACGAGATGTGTCTGTAATGGAGTCTGGAAGTGCCTGTGTGAGTGAGGAACATACTGAAGGGTGTTTAAGTAGTCTGTGTTTACGACTGCAGAGAGCTAAATGCATTGTGTGTGTGTGTGTGTGTGTGTGTGTGTGTGTGTGTTGTCAGTGAGTGTGTGGCAGACAATGTGTGTGTCTGGGCTGTAATGTGGCAAACCTCTTCTGCCTCGAATGCAGGCTGCGTGCCTCACATGTAAACAATGTGTAGCTGTTTGTGTGTGCTAATGGGGAGGGCTGTGTGGGGGGGGGGGGCCTGCCTTTTGACCTCACCGTGATAGAGCAGCTTGAAGTGCACTCCGTCCATCTTGCTGTCGGAGGACGATGAAGGCGGGTCACTGGCCTGCGTCGCACAAAGCAGCTTCAGCACCAGAGGGAATGAGTTCACCGCTAAACAAAAGGGAGGAAGGAACAGAGAACGAGAGTAAGTGCAGATGTGTAGAAGATCACAGAGAGACGGGGACAGATTACATATATATGAAAGTCAAAAATACTGTGAGGGGAAAAAACAAACAAAAAAACAGTGTGTTGGTGTGAGAGAGACGAGGATGAGGGAGTGATGCAGACATCGCTGAGTCTGAAACCTGATGCGCACACAGTAGTTTGCAGTTAAGTCAAAGAAGAGGACGTTAAAACTGACAATGACAGAAGAGAAGCTGGTGGATTCTGAAGTTCTGGTCTACGAACAGGGTGTAGCTGGAGCACACAGTGATCATCAAGAGGAGCCGAGAAGAAGAAGAAGTCAGCACATCTTTCACAGAAATACAACAAAATACCATGCATACTTAAATAACTATATTCCGGGTCTGAATCCAGAATGGGCTGAGTGAGTAAGAAAAAGGAGAGATGGAACGTGAAGAAGGGAGACGAGGTGAAAGGAGACAAAGAGAGGGAGTACTCCAACGAGGAGCCGACTGCAGGAAGATCAGGCACGACTTTCACCACCGTAGTGCGTCACATTAAAATATGTCTCCCCTTGGAATGCCTGCTGCATTAGAGGCTAATATGAAGTATATATTAATGCAAATGAAAGTGGGCTGAACTGGAGGACATGCACGGATAACGGTGTGTATTCCCCTCAGGGCCCGTGATGAGCAGGAGGCAGGCAGAGGCCAACCACAGCAACAGCTCCTGAAGCCCCAGCTGGCAGCCTGGTGCTGCGCCCTTCAGCTGTGCTCATTAACCTGGTCAAGTAGACAAGACGTAGGAACAGCATCTGGTGGGAAACCTCGACCAAAAGCAACAGATATGCACGCGTGGGAATTGTACCCCTTTAAGGAGGGTTCAAACCTGGCCTTATTTGGACAAGACAGATTTGTTCGGGTTTTTTGTTACTTCTTTAGAAGGTTTCATTTTAAAAGTTTCACCCAAATCTCCTTATTAGTTTGTAACAATCAATAACTTTTTAGGGGAACTTGTATTGCGATGACAAGATCATACTGTATTATCATTTTACTAATCTTTTGTCAAATGTATGATTCAGAAGAAACTGTAATTAATTGTAATCTCCTTTTACAACATGAGTTTAGTCTGATGTTTGACGGTAAACATGAATACCGTCTCTTTTATGACACGATCTAACAAATACTGCACATTACTAACAAGACACAATATGTTGCACCCGTCTGATTAAACCAATGTCTTCCAATATTTCCACTTCCCCTGACCAGTTTATAATATCTGAATACTGAAACGTAGGATTAATATCAGCTTGAAACAAAGCCGACACTATTTTCTTCTCATAAGAATAGAAAAGCAGTGTTTAATAGCAACCTCATGCAAACAGATCCAACTAAATCAATAAACTGTACTTCAGGCAGGAGAGTCAACTAGATAAACAAGTCTCTCATTTCCCACCGTCTGTACTGACAAAAGCATGTTCGGAGGATTCGTCTTAACGGAGGATTAATGCTTCTTCCCTTCCAACATTAATCAGAAGCGACAAGTGTTCTGGGACCTGTTTTCCATTTCAATCCAATTTAAAAACAACCACGATCTGAGGGATCAGTTAAACCAGCTCGCCCGGATAAACAGCAGAAAGAAACAACACCGCCACATTGTCTGCCTATAAACGAGCTCTGAACAGTGTCCTTGAGTAAGACGATGAATAGTTATGTTTTAATGTGAACGGAATGAGCCCACCTTTTATTACGTCTTTATTCATTTAGTGTAACTTGAACAGTTGTTAGAGCCATCAGAAAGACAATGCTGGCACGGGGAATGACCCGACGATCATAAGTGGACACAGTGGGAATAATTAAACTCAGTGCTTTCCACTATGTTGCAAAAGAAGACTGTGCCCAATGGATTTATTAATCCATGCAGGTGACTTTATAGATGATTTACTGCCGAGTCTGGAAATTGGTATTTTCATATTATTTGTCGGCTCACTCAGATCAAGTTTGTGGAGTTCAGGATGAATACACATGTATATGATAATTGAAGGATTTAAAAAATGCATTCCAATAATCCTAATTTCAATGTAAAATGTGAAACAGACAAACACAAATTCACATTTCAGCACATTAATTAACAATGTCTACAAATTTGCTTCATGCAATTAACATGTATGCTCTTGGTATGCCATTGACACACGTTTTGCAATTTTCAGTCGGCAGGGTTGGAAATAAAACAGCCAGCAGCCAAATGCTGGTAAAATGTGCAAGTGGCTGCTCGATGTGCTTCACTCACCAGCCAACAACCAACAGTTATCCATTGAGTGGCAGTTACATTTCAGTGGCAATGTCCAAACTCACTGTCATTCATATTCTAGTTATCACCAGAGAGGAGACATGCAGCCAGCACTGCGTCTAGTACAACTATAAAATCTATCAAGCAGCAAAACTTGGCCCCGAATACACATTCGTATATTGTAACACTTCAGTGTATCATTATTCCTGGTATCTTCCATTATGGTGACTCTCATCTCATCTATTTTAATAAACTTGAGCTACGGGACAGTTGCATTAAACTCTGCAAAGGTTTTTTGCCACAATGTATTTGTTCTCTGGGGATGCAACAGGTATTTCTATATTACGTCTAAAAATACATGTATTCTGTGTGTTTATGTCTCTCACCATGTGCAGTGTGTCCCTGTCCAAGCCCGTGGCCCATGTTGTCCACGCTGAGCCTCTGTAAGGCCTGCAGCAGGGCTGGCCTGAGATGTGCACACAAGTCAGCCTCATAGTCTCTTTGACCACGAAGAACAACTTCCAGCACTGACAGAGCTCGTCCTGCCAGGGCGGCCTCCCTGGTGCAAACCATGTTCTGTAGTCAGACAGACAGACAGACAGTCAGACAGACGCTTTAGGACAGACTGATTGAGAATATATATATATTACAGTGTTGTCCTCACACTGTAAAGCGGTACTGAATACAGGTTAAAGACAAAAATGCGTTTTCCACAAACTATGAGACCCGAGTCTTATTACTGCTTCATGGTGCTGCACAGAAGGCAGCGTTTAGAAATATGTTTGGGGTCTCTAGTTCTCACCAGGAGGGTCAACATGACAGATGGCCACTTCTCTATCAGAGTCAGCAGCGCCACAGTTTCCGTGTCTGGCTGCTGATCCTGTTGTTCGTCTGCAGGTTTCTCTCCCTTCGCCTGTACACAGTCAGGAAACACAACCGCCTTTTCATCAATTCTTATTAATCGGAGTTCAAAGGGAATTAAAAACAAAAACACAACATAATGCAACTCCAACAGTTACGCTGTTAAAGTGAAATCAAAGCTTGGATGGGTAACATTGGGAGAAACCAGCGTAAGCATTTCTTATAATTAGCCAACTGAAAAAAACAAACAGCCGAGCGTTGCCAACCTTTTTCCAATGAAAGCAGCTCCAAATGCTGATATATGCGGCGAGAATGTTGCCTAGTTGGCAAACACTGACGGCCCGTCCCTTCAGGCCTCCCATAGATCTCCCAAAATTATCACAATGAACGTAAACAACAAACATGGCTATTGTTACTACTAACAGCTGTAAAGCTAGCAGCTTGTGATAAGACTCTGGTGGCAGGTAGGCAGAGAGAACGATCATTTAATTCTGCCCGTATGGAATTATTGGACAAGCTTATTGCAACCTGCGACAGCCACAGATGCTCCTTTGTTTTCTCTTTTCTTCAGTGCATTTGATTCATTGATCGCTGAATTTCAATAAATATAACAAAAACAAATTCTAGAATACATTACCCACCCTAACTTTAAGTAAAGCGTGTTCAATCAAATGACTACTATAAGTTATTGATGAATACATGTTACCCGAGACAAAGAAAAGAGGCGCACTGAGTCAGTTTCCTGTCACAGATTAGAATCCTTGTGAGTCTGAGATAGAAGGAAACATTTGTCCCCTTACCGTGCTCTGCTCTGCATCTCTGTGCTGAGCTTGCTTGGTCAACCAGAGCTCCAGGACCAGGGCCCCGTATTTCTCTTCTAGCTCTGGATATCGCCAGATGAAGTGGAGCAGTGCAGGGTGGTGCATGTAGAGGGAGGGGAAGCTTTGGCAGGAGGAGAGCGTCTTGCTGATGCAGTTCAAAGAAGCCTTGAGTGGGGTTCGGTAAAGACAGATTCAATAAGCTAAAGCACCGTCTACAGAGCCCTCAGTCGCAGCAGGAAGTCTCCTGTAATCTAGTGCTTATACATGTTGATAGTATATACTATTCAGCAGTGTCCGCCCTAGTGCTGCAGTGTTATGCTGAAGTCTGAACTCAACAAGCAATATAAAAGATTTTATGGATACACGCTAAGGCAATTTACTGTACAAGCCTTAAACAACTCATCACAAAGGATAAAGTTAACAATAAGGTGACTTCCAATAAAACCATGCAACAACCATGTCTGCTACATGTCTGCAACAACCATGTCTGCTCTGTCTGGCATTTACAGCCAGTCTTGAGGACTTCCCTTCATGTTGTTAGGTTGACTCACTGGACAAGTTTTAAATATTCTATTGTAAAAGATACTGAAATGTTCCAGCAGATGTGGACAGTTTACAGTTTAAGCTTTTCTTTAACTGTAGCTTGATGCTGTTTATCTACTGGGCTACTTTTGTTGGTTACAGAGTGTGTTCTGATCGGACTGATCGTCGTTACCCCGTCCAGGTTGGGGCTCTTGTCCTGCGTCACGGCCAGCAGGTAGAGGGCAGAGCGGAGCACGGAGCGAGGCAGAGCACTGCTGCCCTGCGCCTGCACTGAATGCAACAGCCACATCACACTGGAGAACGCCGTCGGGTCTGGGAGGAGTCTGGACCACGCACACATGCACAGTAAAGAAGACATTATTATAAGTATATGTGGCCAAGCGTTTACATTTGAATGTACACAAACACGCAGACACACATATATACGGACACGGTCAGCGTGAGGGTCATCAAGTGGACAAACACGCAAAGTCTGTGTGCAAAGCGGATAAAGTGCTGCAGGGCCGTGTTGATGTCCCACACTTGGTATGTCTCATTCTCACACAGAGACAAACACAGACGGTCAGAATGTATACCAACACACGCACATCCACAGATCCTCTCCCCGAGTGCACACTCAGCCCTCCCGCGCTATGTAAAGCTGTGGACACGGCTCCCATTAATCTAAATGAGACCACACAGTGGTGGGGAGAGGCGTTCATCCAGAGAGAGACAGATTCAACTTTCCAAAGAGGGCGACGACTCTCAGAGCTCATAACATATGTAGATAAGAACACCCGCGGTGGGCCGCTGGAACAGGAAGAGAGCTGCATGCAAAACCTGCTGGTTTCCTGATGTACACTGATACGAGTCTGATGACTCCAGGTGTCGTCGGCTATTTTCATTGTTCAACAACTGTGATGTCGCTCACATGTTGTCTTTTCTGCTCAGCAAAGTGGTGCTTTGTGAAGAAATGTTCTCAAGTTATTTGATTGATGTGTGTATATACAGACTAGCGGTGCAGAGGGTTGAACGGCAGCGCTGCTATGAAGAACAGAGAGGTTCAGTGACATTTTACTCATTATATTGATTCTCGAAGCACACTGAACGATGCTCTACAGCAGTACCAAGCACAGGTGCTTACAATTTATAATACCGAAATGAACAAAGATGCACATTCTAATCGGCAGAATGTTTGCAAAACCAAATGCTAATCTCCTTTTTAAAATCTTGATGAATTATGATTTGAGAAAGTGTTTTCATTGTTTTCTGTAGCTCGATGCCGTCCTGTGTGTTCACATTACCTGTCTCCCTGCTCCAGGGCAAGGTGGAGCATTATCACCAGACAGTACTGGGTGGCCCGCGGCCCTTTGTAGTCACACAGCTGGAGGCCCGGCGCTTCACACAGCAGAGAGGGCCAGTCTGACACACGACAACACAGAGAGGGAAGGTTGTAGATCAGAAGATTCTCCACCTCCTCGGCATCTGGGGGATGGGCAAGGAAAAAGAACAGAAACACAAGGGATAAGGGGTTAACAGTCAGTGCTTGAAACAAGAGCAGGAGGATATGGATGAGGGAAAGAGATGGATGGAATAAAGCAAAACACATCAGGAGAGGCCCCGAGGCCTCATTTACAAAGCGTCATTACTCACCCGTTCTGTGTTTACGACTAAAACGAGCCAAAGCTGTTTCTGAATAAATGATCTGAGGGTGAAAACGAGTGGAGTTACTCTGATTTCACACTTTTCCAATTATATATCGTGTTTTCAAACATAACGCCAATACCTGTCATTAAACAAGCTGTCGATGTCAGGCATACGTTATTTGAAAAGCCGTATTATTTAGCAAAGTTGCCATATTACATGATAATGTAAAATGCCTCGGAGGGCTTCTACCTCTTCTCATCTCTGGGTGGTCTTTAGGGAGCCGGAGAGAGAGAGAGAGAGAGAGAGAGAGAGAGAGAGAGAGAGAGAGAGAGAGAGAGAGAGAGAGAGAGAGAGGGGTGAGGGAGGGAAGGAGCGGGAGAGGAAAATGAGATTCAGCTGACGAAGAGGAGACAGAGAACAACACAGAAAGAGATGAGGAAATGGTAAACAGAACCAGTGAAACATGGCACAGAAAAAGAGAGAAGATGGTGCTGTGCAACGCAGCCTCTTAAAGGTCTGGAGAGAGAAAAAAGGAAATTTTAACCTTTAATCGAGGAGTGAGGGAGGAAAAAAAAAACACCATATGCAGTATATGAGGGGAATTGTAAGAGAGCTGAGCAAAGAAAAGAATGACAAAAAGGGAGATGTCAGACAGGGATGGGGGTCACTGATGCATGACCACACAGAGGCTATAAAGCCACAGCGAGGTCTGTCGGGAGAGAGAGACTACCAATCAGCCAGAGAGGAAAACAAAGTGAAGAAGGGAATGGGAGTTGAAGAAATGCAGAAAGAGAAGGAGAGATAAATATGAACAGGAACCGAAGGGGGTAAGTGGCCGAGGCCCAGACAGAGAGCACTAGTGGTCTGGAGGGATCGCTGCAAAGAAATAGAAGGAAATAAATGGCGTTGTTTGGAAAGCAGAGAAAACATGTGGAAGAGGGCACCGGGCTCCCATGAAGAGAGAGAAGAATAGACCGCCGTCTCAAAGGGAGGGCCGGGGGAGACGAAGGAACACAGCACATGACAGACTGATGGAAAAGATGAGAAAGGAAACGACAGACGGAAGAAAGACAACAAACATGTTGCCTCCTCCTCAGGATTTGATCAACAGGAAATAACAGAGGACAGAGAAGAGGTGAAACAGTTGAGCTAGTATATAATTGTCAGACACATACACAAGAGTCAAAATTATACACTTCAAACAAATCACAACTAATCAGTAACATCACTTCATCAGTGTTTCAATCAACAAAACACACAAAGCTCTGAAAGAGAGGGAGTACACAACAAGAGGACGAGGAGAAACAGAAACGAATATGCTTGAATCTGTATATTAGTCGAGCTCTGCAGAAGCCATTATTCAAATGCCACCAACGCAAACAAATACACACACGGCACGCACACCAACACACACACACACACACGCACACACACACACGACTTCACGCTTGCTCAAACAACTCTTACATCTCATTACCTCAAAGACATATTAGACTCGACTCAGGTCTCTATGTCACATCATGTCTCCAGGGAACAACGGCAGTTTCCAATAAAACGCGTCTTATATTTCATTTTGGGGGACGCCACGGTAAAAAGGGATTGGAAGGGAAACGCCGGCGGAGTTTAGCGTTTGTTTTTCCTCACTTACAGCTTCACTTACCTCAAGTTACCTTTCCTTAACATCGTTTACTTCAGCCTAACACAATCAGAGGCAATGCCCCTTTAGTCAGAGGTGTTATCCGTGCTGTCACAAACGGCATTGGCCTTTAAGAGACTAATCATCAGCTGTCTTCTTGTTTACTGTTATTGATGTTTAAAGTCATCATAAAGAGAGAGAGAGAGAGACGGAGGGAGAGAGAGAGAGAGGGAGGGAGAGAGTGAAAGAGAGAGAGAGAGGGAGATAGAGGGAGGGAGAGAGAGAGAGGGATGGAGGGAGAGTGAAAGAGAGAGAGGGAGGGATAGAGGGAGGGAGAGAGTGAAAGAGAGAGGGAGGGAGAGAGAGTGAAAGAGAGAGAGGGAGGGAGATAGAGGGAGGGAGAGAGAGAGAGAGGGAGGGAGAGAGTGAAAGAGAGAGAGCGAGAGAGAGAGAGAGAGAGAGAGGGGGGGGAGGGAGAGAGAGTGAAAGAGAGAGGGAGGGAGAGGGAGGGAGATAGAGGGAGGGAGAGAGAGAGGGAGGGAGAGAGAGTGAAAGAGAGAGCGGGGGAGGTAGGGAGAGAGTGAAAGAGAGAGAGCGAGAGAGAGAGAGGGGGAGGGAGGGAGAGAGAGTGAAGGAGAGAGAGAGGGGGGGAGGGAGGGATAGAGTGAAAGAGAGAGAGGGAGAGAGAGAGAGAGAGAAAGAGAGAGAGAGAGAAAGAGAGAGGGAGAGAGAGTGAAAGAGAGAGAGAGCGAGAGAGAGAGAGGGAGGGAGAGAGAGTGAAAGAGAGAGGGAGGGAGAGAGTGAAAGAGAGAGAGAGAGAGAGAGAGAGGGAGGGAGAGAGAGTGAAAGAGAGAGAGAGAGCGAGAGAGAAAGAGAGAGGGAGAGAGAGTGAAAGAGAGAGGGAGAGGGAGAGAGAGAAGTTAAACTGGAATGTAACGTTATCTACTTTTTTAGTGTGATATCATTTTGTAAGTTAACAAAATGATAAAAACTATTTTTCTCCATAAACTCAAATTCAATAAATTCCGCGCAGTCAGCTTGATTTAGTCTCTTGGATATCACTTTGATGCATTTATTAAAGCCAGGTGACAAATTCTGGAAACAAATAACTTTAAAGTCAGCTGGGAACCTATTTCAATACACAGATCTCCAAAGTGGCAGCGCTTCCATCAGCGCCATCGCTTTGTGTCGTAAACAGCATCCCGACATCATCGCTCACTGTCTGGGACGGGAGTTCAGACTGTCACACCAAAATAATTACCAACAACTCCGTTGAGTGGCAATAATGACGAATCTGGTAAAGATGGGGGACTCCCTTCAGAAAACCTTTCATTTTCTGACGGTCTGCCCCGCGTAGCAGAAGCTGCATGCCGTACATCTTTTCGTCTGATGTCGGAGACTCTGACCCGATGAGACGCATTACGAAAAACGTACCATCACCTGCTTCTTCTGTAGGTCTGTTTCATAACCAGTTGAAACATTCTTGTAGTAACTCTAAATAACAATTATATCATCCATTTCAACCGGTCAGTCAGGTTTTTACAGGAGTTTAAATGGCACTTCATGTAGCTCTGTGAGTGTGTGTGTGTGTGTGTGTGAGTGTGCGTGTGTGTGTGTTTGCATACCATGCTGACAGAAGCCAGAAGCAGGGTCTGACTGAAAAAGCAGACACATACTGAGTTTCTGTAGAAACCCACAGCAGGACATATTCAGGTACGGGTGCCTGAAAGAATTGGAAAGAGGGAGAAATACACAATCAGAGAAAAGACACTAAAATACGTAGAAAAACAAAGAGAGAGAGAGATCAGGAAAACGGCAGCAATAAGGGAAGAGTGAGGACACCTGAGACAAACTGAGCACCGATCCTCCACACGTCAACCCCGTGAGGAGTGAACAGTGAGCCACAGGATGCACCTTCACGCACTCTTTTCAAATATGAAACACAAGCGCAGCACGGTTCAGTTTCATTTCAGCTCAGAGCAGGGGGGCCTCGAGGCGGGAGAGTCGACCGTGTTTATGACCACACTGACGCACATATGCTTACATACGCAATCTAAACACACACACACACACACACACACACACACACACACACACACACACACACACAGAGCAGGCTTTGAAGCTGCAGATCTGTTGCTCTGAGACCGACACACTGCTGGTAGACGGAGTGACTCAAAAATGACGGATGCCTCAGTGGAATTATCTGTCTCATAGTTCAATGTGCACCAACAGGGAATGATAATAAGAACTCAACTTTAAAAGCCACCACAGTTCAACACACACACACACAACTACACTTTTTAATTGGTGTGTAGCTGTGTGAGTGTGTCTTCAGGTTATCCTGTTACACTCTACCTGTTCCCCGCACAGAGGAGCCCTTTGTGTTCCAGAGGCAGCCTGTAGAAACCAGAGGACGCTGGAGGGAAGAGGAGGTGAAGAGCGGAACAAAGGAGGAGACAGTAAGAAAGGATGGTAATAAAATCACAATTAATACAACTCTTTTTAAAACAAAAGTCATGCAGTACAGAGACAGCTGTCAATATTGTGCCAGAAATCCGCCACATGATGATCCCCAAACCTTCACATTTTAATCCAACATTGGTTTGTAAGCTACACCCCCACACACACTATGTTATTAAAAATACTCTGAGGGATCAGGGGGGAGCTCATCATTTGGCCACATTGGAGGTAATGAGACTGCGGTCCTATTTTAATTCTATGGAAAAAAAAAAAGAAGCTGTATCGTAAAGCTGTACTTAATGTCTCGGCCCTGTCAGTGGTGCAGTGGGAGAGGGAGAGAGAGAGAGAGAGAGAGAGAGAGAACCTCTCATTTATCAGAGGGAATTTTATATTTCCTAAAGCGCCCACCTCCCTCTCTGGTGGACCTGTGCCAGGGTACTGCTCCGCCACATCAGCAGAAAACTTCCGTTCTGCTTTGTTAACCGCTCTCAGCGTAAAAGATAAAGCTCGGATTTCTGTTCAATGCCCCCGCACTGGCTTGAAACGATGCCCGAGGCGACGCGTTTCCTGTCAATAATCGAGGCTCGTCGTGTCGACCGCCAGCTTTGGACAGATTGCTCCGTTTCCCCCGACAGTGATATGAAAGTCCGTCAAGTCAACAGTCGGGCAGTTAGTCCCGTCGTTGATGAGAGCAGAATCAACTGTTAGTTGGGCTTTAACAATAAAAGCTGCTATTGAGGTTTTCAACTGAAGCTTCAAATAAAGAATGGAAAGAATAAATAGACTTCTTGTTACTGTGGTTGTATTCATGTCATGCTTGGTGCCTCTCTTTGTGTGCAGCAAGCGGGAGAGCAAACCGCTTTTTGGACGTTGTTTTTGAAAAGCTAAGAAGCAACAGATATGGATCCAGGCTGAATATTTTGTTGGACAAAAACATGTTCACATCGATCATTTTCAAACAATTTTGACTCAATTTGAATCTCCACGTTATGAATGCTGCTATGACGCTTCAAAGTATTTGGTCAAGCCCTATACTGACAAAAATACGAAATAACAAAACACTGATTTTAGTTTTGTGAACATTACCGTCAGAGGAGAACTAACTCTGTTATGTGTTCATGAAATTTAAGAAAAAGCTTATTTCTTTTTTGCTGTTTGTATGATTAGCTGGGAACTGAGATTAATAGTATATATTGCTTCAGCTCATTTAGTTAAGTTAGACGCTAAACGCATTTAAATAAATGCATCATAAGCAATCATAAAGCCATGTTCCGACAGTTACATTCACTCATGCAGCTGCAACTTTTATGTTTCAGTATTTGTTACTTCATTTCAGATGTGTTACTTCATTAACACATCTGCGGATGTGCGAAGCCGGCAGCAACGAGACATAAAAGGCGGGGCTAATTTAAAACATGAGCTGTGAGCTCACCCTGTACCAGACATCTCAGTTCCTCATGTCATAAATCTTTAGAATCAGTTTAGCAGAACTTTATCTTCACATTTCATGACTTTATCCAACATTAGGTTAGTTCTGTTCTCTAGCAATGAGTTCATATTTTCTTTCTCATACGCAGTCGACATGATATTACAGGGATCGTCAGTCTGAACTTACAGATAACGGAGAGTAGATTTGTCTGTTCCTGCATTAGTCAAAGCTGACCATTTTAGGCAGAATAATCATAAGATGGTAGAACATCAGGATTGCCACACCCATCCTGGCAACATGCCAGTGTGCGGCCATGTAAAGACAGAACGTGTGGCACAGATCAGATCACGGGACACCTTGATGTTCACTTAAGATTACAGCGTTCAGCGACTCACCGAGCTTATTTGCAAAGACGGGCATGAAGGACGGAAGCAGGATGAACTGGGAGAATAGGATGGCGTAGAAGTGCTGCAGTATCTGAGCGTTGGGTGTATGCTCACACACCCTCTACACACACGCACGCACGCACACACGCACACGCGCGCACACACACACACACACACACACACACACACACACACACACAGGAAATCAGAGACAAATGACCTAAACACAAACTGTGAACAATTTCTTTTTCTTTTTAGCCCGAATAGAACTAACTTTAGAAAAACACAACATAATAAAACAATTACTTTGCACAACAGAACATGAGGTACTGATCGAT
Source organism: Melanostigma gelatinosum (assembly GCF_949748355.1). Taxonomy (NCBI): domain Eukaryota; kingdom Metazoa; phylum Chordata; class Actinopteri; order Perciformes; family Zoarcidae; genus Melanostigma; species Melanostigma gelatinosum. Next base: position 10,340,897 of record NC_136646.1, read on the forward strand.
CGGCTCAAATGTCCATTTGTACACAACACTAATGAAGACAGAGGCTGTGTGGCTGCGCTTATTAATAGAGGTATTTAGAGAAACAGCCAGACAGAGCGATGTAATCAGTGTCATCTATTCCTCAGAAAAGAGATGTGGCAAATTGCAAGATCAAGTGTGCATGTGTGAGAGAGAAGGTTAAGATGAGAGGATAGTGAATCCGGTGTGTGTGTGTGTGTGTGTGCTTTCAGATCTCACAATGACGGTGGGTATCCAGACGGAGTCGCAGCAGCGCAGCAGACATTGACAAAGAGACTCCAGTGAGTCCTGACCATGGCTGTGTTTCGATGGAGCTGTGAACGTGTTCTCCTTCAGAACGGGCTCTGATGAACACGCCGCGGCCAACCTTGGACACACACACATTAACACAAACACACACACACACATTAACACAAACACACAAGACATACTGGTACTGGTAAATTCCCTCATCTACATTTCAACTAAAACACTCTGCGGGTTGGCTGAACATATTAATTTAGATGAGTCACACACATGTTCCACAATATTCACATCTGACATATGATAAAGTACCACTTGATTCAATACAATACTCAAGTGTTTAAACAAGTGTATTCACTCTCTCTGTTCCAGTGATGCCATTGAGCTCTGTGAACATGTGACTGGACACTGTGCTGACCTGCAGGCAGCCTGAAAACAGACCAGGGACTGGAGCAGAAACCCCTCGGACCTGGAAGCCTGGCTGTTAGGGTCCGACTTCTTCAGACTCCTCTGGAGGATACAAGAGGAAGATACAGGATGAGAGACGAGAGGAGATGTGGAGCAAATTTGATCAAATCATGTCAGATCACAACATATTTCCTCATGGGAATCACTTAAGTTTGTATTTAAAACAATAAAACTTTCCATTAAAGCAGAGACTTTGAACTCCTTCCTCGTACGGATGTCCTGATTCAAGTAATGTAATCTAACGATCTGATACTTGTATTTTAATAGATAATACAGTTGCACAATTCAAGTACATTCAAATTATTTAAATCAGTCCAATGTATGTGCTTGAGAAATGAGTAGCTCTGTAATGCATTGGTAAAACAATGACTGCATCCAGGCTGCTCTTTTATGTTTTCTTCATGAAATGAAGGAAGCCAAACTATTTTTAAATGGCTCTCGACAATTCCACTTAGTGCAGCCTTGATCTAAAACTAGAACACTCAAAATGAGTAATGTAATCTCAATTCCACTTTGTTGTGGTGTAATAGCTCAGCTTTAACATTCAGTCGCAGCAAATAAAAATCACAATTACGCTTTAACGCAGCGTTATCGTAAAAACACTAAAGATAAACAACAGACCTCTCGACGACACTTAAAAGTGAACACTAAATATCAAAATAACCAAATCTCAAGGCTCTCTTTTGTTCTAAAAGTGCTTTTATTGGAGCTTTTCTCTCTCTCTCTCTCTCATTCAGCTCTACTCTTAATCCCACCGAGGTACGTTTTAAGAGAAAATCATCATCTCTGCCATGTTAGCGTTCAGCCAGTTCCTCTTCTCATCAAGGACGTTTGCGACGGCACTAAAGAGTCTCAGGCTGTCCACACATGTGCAGGGGCACGGAGAGACTCGGCTGCAGCAGCAACCGGTGAGGGGAATTGTGCAGCACTTGCCCCCGAGTACTGTAGTGGACTGTCTGACCGTGGGATGGTTTGTTTCTGAACAACCACTGATGAAGGTGCTCACAGACCCCGGCCTCTATCTCCTCTAAGATCTCATTAAAGACTCTGCCAAGGCCGCTGCTTGCTGTGTGTTGACGTGGTGCCTCTTTCACTGGCAGTGCCTCTGACATTTCCCTGGAACCCTCCTTACAGCATTGAACGCAGCCCTGCTACTGTGTCACCATGCTTGCACTGCAGACGTCACAAGTGCCTGTTTGGACTGTTTGTGTTTTTCAATTTGAAATATTGACACGATGCTCTGAACCGTCTCTGATTTGAGTCCCGTCCTGCCACAAACTGTGCTCTCCGTTTAAAAAGAAAGATCGATAGGCGTCCCTAATTACACACATTAATTAATACATTTATTCTTTTAATTTGGGACATGAACACATGCCAACCAGGCATCTCTTGCTGACAGTTGCGTCACTGTCCGTTACACGTGTAATGATCCAGTCTGAGACAGAAAGCTGCAATGAGTAACAGCTACGAAGAAGAAGAAAAAACAACAGAAAGGGACATTCAGAGTTTCATGGAAGAAGTAAATTCCTCTTGATATAACCTGTCAATCACAGATGTACTGTGTGACAGGTTGCTAGATAGCATCAAACGCTGAGGTGTCAGTTGTGATAACCACCGAAAAATACTCTCTGGAGAATCACCACAAGACAAAGTCTCAGACAGACGGCACAGACACTTCTCTTCACTCCCAGTTCTTGAATTGTTTATGCTTATTTGATACTTGAGGATACAAAGACGTGAAGAAAAACTATCTCACAGAGCTCCGACGATGAGCAGGAGGGGGCAGGGGCAGCTCTGAGAATCTGTTAGTGATGGCCTCGATCAACCCCTCTATCTTCCCGTACTGGACTGGTCTGGACTGGTGGTTCAGTCTAGAGAATTCAGAGTGACAGCAGTTTATACAAAGGTGTTTTAAGCAGGTGGGGAGGTGGTGAAGGGAAGAAACAGTCTGTGGAGGAGAGGAACATAATGTGAATCTCTGGGTAAGTGTGTCTGTAACTCATGGTACGGGCAAAGCTTACAAAACACCTCCATCGATATATACCGTAACTACGAGTAAGCTTTCACGTCTCTGAATGTGTATTTACTATTTCCCTGTGGCATTGTGCGGGTGCACGTGCGTACACGTGTGTGTGTACTGTGTGTGTGTGTGTTCATCCGTTGACTCAGTAAGTGACTGTGTGAGGAGCCGACTTTTGTAAGTCAAATATAGAAAATGTCTGGCAGGACAATTTTTTACTGACAAACAATCATAACTTTGTCAATCTCAAGACGAAGAGTCCTCGACAGTGTGACTGTGTTCGTGTGTACCTGAACAGGGCTGATGCGGCGTTAGCAGCCTCTGTGGCTACCAGCAGGCAGGAGGAGGAGACTCCACCCAACACAGCCTCCGAAGCCGCCTCGAAACATGAACCACTGGGGAAGAGGCGCTCGCTCGGGGGCTGCCTGTTCACAGAGGAACAAGTGCCATTATTAAATGTAGCCTTGAAGCTGGAGGGACAGTTTCCTGGACTACGCGGGGACATGGCCGTCTATTAGGGCTGCACGATGTGTTGTTTCACCAGCGACATTGCGATAAGTGCACATGTGCAACAGTTACATGGCAGGACTCTGTCACAATAGGTCTAGGAAGGCCCACCACAGCTTCATAATGAACCAAGTAACCGCTTGGTGTGTGAAAAAAAAAAGAAATATTACAATGTCAGCTTTCTCCAATATCATGCAGCGCAAGCATCGACGATAAATTCTACAGGAATCACTGTTGTAAGCAAATAACCAATTAATCGAGGCAACTACCCAATGATATGAAACTGTGTGGATCCTAAAGGAGTCAGTGAGACTTTTCACCGGCCTCCGGTGCAGATTTTTGACGTTTTGGCCCATCAAAAATCAGTCTGTTCTTCCGCCTGATCTATCCGTCATTCTTTAGGCTCGCTGTGCCGATAACAGCAGTGACTGTCGCAGTGAACTCGCCCTCCCTCCGTCTCACCACCGTACACACAGACACGTGTTTTCTCTCTGTCAGGGCAGGGACACATAATAAACAAATAGCGCTGACCTATAGGCGTTACAAAGATCACCAGAGTACGTCTGTGGTCTATGACGGAGCACCACGGCAGCTGTGTGACCGGCTCCCTGTTGCCACAACAGCAGTCACACAGAAGATCCTAAATAACACATCGATGCACATAAAGGCACACACAAACATACACAAACACACACACTTATCTATAGATGCAGACAGACACAAAAACAGCTACAAACAAAGAAGCACTCACTCACACACATGCAATGATCCTCACTCTCTCACACACACACACACACACACACACACACACACACACACACACACACACACACACACACACACACACACACACACACACACACACACACACACACTTCTTGTTTTAATGTTCCTCTCAGCGTAAAGGACAAATTTCCCTTGCCATTTGAGATCTCTTATCCTCTGTATCATTGCCATGTGACGAGGCGAACATTCCATTAAAATTGTGTCAACCTTGCAGAAATATGACAGCGTTTTTTACTGGCTCGTGATATATTTTCATCTGCGAGCAAGCAGACACTTAATTCAAATATAATTAAACTTTCCAGTGCACCATATTTAACACGTTTTACAGGAGGTCGCTGCTCTGCGTTGCTGCAGCTGAAGTTGTTCAGTTTATGAACAGACGTGTGGCGCTGTAGAACATCATTTGTAAAGTTGTGTTGTTTTGGTGCAAAAGCTTCAAAACTACTAGCTTCATTATAACTGCAGTTATTAAGTAAAATTCCTTTATAATTATGTCAAATGAATACATCTTTCTTTAGAGTTCAGTGTGCTTTAGTATAAAGTGATGATACAGCAATAAACTACAAAGTGCTTCTTCAGTTCAAATAATTCCCACTGTAAGCTATTTACTGTGAGGTCTGTGGATCATCCCGAGTAACCAGGACAAGGTTTCTAATGTAAGTTTTCAATCCTTATGAGTGCGGCAGAGGTCTCAGTAGCAGATGTTTTAATATATATATATATATATATTTATGTATGTATATGCTGTATATATATAAAACGGGCAGTCTCACCTTTCCAGTATCTCAGTAAGGAGCAGCAGACCTCGCTTCGGTACTTCCAGGTTGGTCAGCTGCAGAGCCTCCTTCAGACTGCGCACAAGGGACTCGATACCTAACACACAAACACATTGTGACGAAGACACACTTGACCTGGCCGACAGAGACACATCTGTCTCATCGTCACACAAGGGTTTCCTGCATTACAATTAGAGTGACGGGCTCATAAATGTAACACATGTGCAAAGCATCATCACACACCAACAAACAAATAATCAAACAATGGCAGTGGTACCTCTTTCTAATTTATGGCTACACAGAATCTGCTGCAATGATCTCTTGTTCATGCTGCGATAGAGCACGAACTTAATGGCATCAGATATCCTGTGTTCTGGTAAATCAAGTTTCTATTGTATTCAAACTATTTCTCATCATCTACTGTGATGGCACTAGATAGAACATTTAGAAAACACATGCCAGGGCTTTCAGAGTTGGACAAAACTGGAATTTAGATACTCGTTCTAAAAAAAACACATAGCTGCCAACTATTTTTAGCTGTTTTGAGCTGAACTTTTGTTGGATGCCCTGTTTCTATTTATTCTCTCTGTGAGAGCCCACAATGGAAGGAACGGCTGATTCGTGGAGTTGAACTGGGGGGGGTCATCTTCACCAAAACCTAAATAAAGTGGCGGCTGGCTGGAGGGATATCGCTTGAAAGTCTCCTACTAGCTGTTGGCTTCATTGTGAATCATTACGAGTAAATATCACAATAATAAACGTGTGTTTTCTGTTTTAAAATACCACTCCCACATCTTTTAAGTGGTTATGTCTCCAGTCTGATCAGGAGCGCATCGCTGATATGTACGTGGTCTGTTTACGCTCGCGGTTATCTTCCATCATTACGGTTGTTGTTGAATTATTCATGGCTCAGACTTCTGTGTATAAGCTGTCACATGAACTATATTTCCATAATTTTTAGATGTTAACCGATACACCACGAAACCCAACGTTGAAGTTCTACAATGGGCTCTTTCACGCAGAGATTCCGCAATACTGTGGTTAAGAAGTTCTGCAAGCTGTCTAAGTTCTCTTACCGTAGACCGAGTGACACTGGGAGAAGAAGAGCGGGTCCTGAGTCAGTAGCACCAAACAGCTGTAGGCGGACCACAGCAGCACCTCACTATGACTGCTGGCCAGACGGTCGAACAGAAACGCTGAGAGGGAAAAGAGAACATGTGTGAGGGGCTAAGTGACACAATTGCTACACTATTCACTAAAATAAACCTCCTACAGTGCTGAGGGTGAAGGTGTGTGTGTGTGTGTATCACCTGGTATGTCAGCCTTTATGAAGGGAGCGCTGCACTGGGAATGAACCAGGATGGATGCGATACACCTCGCACTGGTCACCTGCAACATCTCATCACCACTCATCAGCAACTGGGAAAAAAGAAGAAGAAGGTTTTATGGGCTTTATAAGAATCCACTTATCATTGAAAACAGTGTGGAGAGCTTCTTTATTGTACCGACAATACTTTATCGCTTCTTCAACATTCCCAGGCTGCTGATGATACAAAACTGTCTGAGACTCATCTACAGAACACCGTCTACACTCTTAGCTGAGCTCATTCTAGTTCCTGAATTGTATCAAAGGCTGTCAAACATCAGCACCATGACCCTACATGGCAACTTGTAAATTAACTCTTATCAGAATGATCATGTTTTTCTACATTTGTCAGATTTACATGATTTCTGATCTATAAACTCCTTTGAAAATGCCAGGTCAGCATTGGGTGAGGCAAAAAATATCACTATTATAATTTAAACATTACAACTGAGGCAAAAGTGCCCCCTGGGATAAATATGGATGAATTAGTTACTTATAAACACTTTCCATAAAACCTGAGACAGACTTGGTGTATGACATCATTGACCACCAATAACAGCAACTAAAAACAATCTGATGGAAAATCTAAGATCAGTAGAGGATCTTATTGGCTCGGGACCCGGCTGAGAAAGGGTGCATGATTTATTTTTCTTGTTCAGTTTTTGTGGAGCACTGTTGTTGTTGTTGGTCTTTGCAACAATACTTGTAATAAGTTGTGCATGATTTAAAACAGTAAACATGTATTTGGTAGAATGGATCCTAAAAGCAACAAAAATAATTATGTTTTTGGGGATCATTTAGATTTGGGTGATTATTTAGTTAAGAGTTACATTTTAATAACAACTCAACACACAATGCTTCTACAAGAAAATGCTAACGTCACGATCTGCGGTGTAATGTGAGACATAACTGAGAGAATCTAACTAGATGTAATCTGCACATTGATTTCCCAGACATGAAGCACAAATATTTGTCCAGGGTAAACCCTCCCCGAAGCCCGATTCAAAGGCCCATTAATCCAGGATTAGAACTTCTTGTTATGATTGTGGTCGGTGTCAGTATGTGGGTCGTGGGGGCGGGAGCAGGATGTTTGGACAGAGACCTTTTTCAGCATGAGAGGCAGAGGGTACTGGTCGGGGGACTGTTGCTCTTGGTTTTGGCCGAGGATCTGCTCGTCGTCGGTGTGGATGTTCTGGGTCTCACGGCACACCGTCTGATCGGTATTGCCGTTCATCAGAACTGACACTGCCTCTGGCAGCTGCACCAGCAACCACAGCAGGTCTAGCAGAGGAAAGACACAATACAGATGACAAGGCTTAGATACGCTCATGATGACAAGCATCACTGGTGCGATGATAAAAGTCAACCGTGGGAACAGGATCCACACAAAAGGATGTTAGAATAAATTCATACTGTGCACACATCAGAACTCCAACACACAATGCAATAAACAGTTATATAATTAGCAATTAAGTGTTGCTCAGCTGCATGGATTTTATTTTCCTTTCCAGCCACTTTGGGGACAAAGTACTAGAACAAAAACCCAAGAGATAACAAAAAGCACATTTTCTTTTCATTGAAAAGTCTTGAACGCTGTGTAGATAATACAGTGCTAAATCAAAAGAAACAATAATCCGGTTTAATTCCTCCATGTTGCTGTTCTCACCGGGGCTGGGGAGGGTAAATCTATTAAGATTAAATCTGTTCAAAATTACACAAACAACAGCAAAGATCGGCAGCTACTCTAAAAACCAGAATAACCCAACCGTGTACCTCTCTCCCAAGTTAATACAGTGATAAACAACTAGAGGATAATAACGACTTTCTTTTTAAATAACTCCATCCTGGTTATCGCCCAATGCACACGCCGGAGAGCTTATTACCTTTAAAAAAGTGAAAATTCCTAACAGATCGCAACACTCTTTCATCTCCGTGTAATCCCTCCTCTTTCTCCATCTCGCCTCACCCTGAAGTAGATTCTGGATCTTCACTGAGAAAGATGATGATGAAAGTGGTATTTTATAGCCTTTTAGCTTTTCTACAATGAAAGAAACAGCTCTATTTCACGACTAATAATCCCTACTAACGAGTGGGGATCTATTATGATGAGACAGCAGTTTAAAATAAGATAATTGTCCCCCGTGCTATAAAGCCTTTTACTCCTGTGTTAAGTCCAAACCCATTAGTCCCGGTCCTAAATCTATCCCAGGCAGCTGGGAGTGAGATTATGTTTCCTACATGACAACAAATTCACAATAGCCATTCACTCACTCTGTCATTAACTAGCTGCGGTTGTGCTCAGTTCAAATTTCCATCTATTTTTGATACTGATCTCAACAACTTCAAACCTGTAGCAGAAAGCAATTCAATCTCCCTCTGACTTTCTAGCGCTTAAGAAAAATAAATGAGGCCAATCATTTTTGGTCCAGGCAGCTAATGATGCTTTTACGCACTCATTTTGAAAGAAGTAAGTCCTCACGAAACCTTTCAGCTCCAGAAGAATATTTCTTTATGGAGAATATTTCCTGGCTTTGCCCAAGACAGCTGAATAAAATAAGGGACAGATGTTTCTTTTTTCTCACCGACAGAGTTGTTGATGAGTCGGGGGGAGCTGGCTTTGGCCAAGGTCTGCAGCAACAGGACACACACTCTGTCCCTGATGGCAACGGGCAAAGACTGAGCCACCGAGCCCCCGGCTGTCCCGAACAGTTTGAGCCACACGTAAAGCACCGAAGCCTTCAGCGCTTCATCAGGGTACAGCAGGGCTGAGCACAGGTGCTCCAGCAAGGGCCCTGCATGGTGGACAGAGACGGGAGACAGATGAGGACACACAGAATAAAAGAAGAGGAGACAGAAAACCCGGGTCGGTGCAACTACAACAAAAAGATATCTCGTGTATAAGTGCAACAAATCAAGTAAAGTGGGTTTAACAAACGTTTTTCTTGGGTTTCACTTGATCCGGACTGTTTACGATTGTGTCTCATGAAGTCTCGCTCAAGGAGAAGTCTCGTTCTGAAATCACGTAAGATGTGACTTCGTCGCTGGAAGACAAACGTGAGTGAGAGTTGGAGAGAGGAGTGCCGGGAGGCGTTTGCTGTGTAGCTGAGTGTTATCTAAAAGATCTTCAGTGTCACAGCTGAATATTTAGCTGATTGAGCGGTTGAGGCACAAAAACAGACCGGATCAAGCGAAACGTAAAGAAAAAGGTTATTTCCCTGTCGAGTCTTTTCCACGATGTTGTCCAAAAGCACATTTACTGGTCGTACATTGACGGTGAGAAATTGCGATGACATTATAGCCTGTTGAGAGGCTGCCGAGATCTCCCTCAATACTGGACCAAGATTAAACAACTGTTGTCCCCATTAGTCAGAAAAATAGGGTTGAAAAATACTAAAGTTACCCTTTCAGATAAGGGAGGAGGAGACTAAGACACCCAGAGGAGAGTTAAAGATAATGTATCGTGAGAGAAGCAGATTAACAGCAACACAATGAGAGCAGCGAGACGACGCCGTGGAAATGGAGCAAACCTCTGGGAACAAAGTCTGTTTGTGAGTTTCACCTGAACGACCTCTTAAGCGGTGACAGACAATGCTGGAGCCAACGTGGAGGGAAAGTCGCCATGAAGATGAAAGGATCAACTGTCGCTAGTGAGGAGAGAGCACGGTAGAGTGGCAGGCGGAAGAAGGAGATTAAAAAGAATACGTAGGAGCAGGACAGGAGTCTGTTCTCGGAGACTCACAGGTTGGCTCACTGACAAAGAGAGAGAATGATTCGTGAATCTGAAGAAAGAGAAAAGAGAAAGACAGAGCATAGAGAGACACTTGTGGAGAGAGTGGTGGCGCAAAAGAGAGAAGATGAGAACAGCTGGTGGAGGTAGAAAAAGCTGAGTGAGCGAAAGAGAGAAAGCCAGAGGGTGAGAGAGGATAAGACAGATGTGGGGAGGGAGAGGGCATCCACAAGAGAGTCAGAAAAAAGAGGGGAATGGAGAGAGACTGAAGCAAGACATGGAGAGAGATACAATGAAGGACACACATACAAAGGGGCAAAATATATGTTGCTGTAGTATTTGTGTGCATCTACAGTACTTGAATAAAATAACATAGAATTAGTCTCTTTAACATCACTGTTGTTTTTGCTGCTGGATGTCACACCGTTACACCCAAACTCTTCTTCCCTTCCCCGGTGTCAACGAGAGTTGTGTGGTTCTCGATGCAAGCGGCTCTCCCGGGGTCCAAACAATCGGATTCGTCCCGCTCTGAAAGGACACACGCTGCAAACAGCCTCGCCCTCTAACGGACACCGCACCGGTATATAAATGACATATTGAATGAAGACAGGGGAAGCAAAGCAATGTGTGTGTGTGTACTGAAACAATGACATTGGGACACAGCGCAGACTGCAGGCTAATTGTCTAAAATCATCCATCATAGCTCAGTGACCACATCCACCAAATACAGATCAGATAATGACCGACCCACAGTAAGAGAAGACGTTAAATCAAAGGCCTAAAGCAACACACTATGATCACAGAAGAGACTGATGTTGCTGGTACAAGCTCTGTTAATCAGGTATCTCAATGCGAGTAAGATAACCTTGAGCGTTTACATGACAGCTGTACTACGTACTTTATTATTGTGGATGTATAAGAAAACATATAATAAGAGAAAATGTAAAACGGACAGACAGAAATGGCTTCGGAGAAGAAAGAGAGCGTCTCTGAGAACAGAGGGTGAACGATGGTTAAGTGCGGGGCAGCGCTGGAGGAACAAAGAGGCAGCGTGAGGAGAAGAGATGACAGAGGAGGACAGCCGAGCCCAAACCCAGCCGCTCTGTGCAGCAGATCAAAACCCATGAGAGGCAGGACAGGCTCCCAGACATGTTTGATTAAACCGAAATATACGAGGCGGCCAAGATGAGAGCCAGGCATGAGGAGAGGAGAGAGCGACGAAGGGAGAGGGGGGGGAGGAGGGAGATAAGACCTCCACAAGCAGAGGAGGGAAGTGCACGAACACAATTTAGGAGTGGTGAAAGGACGGGTGGAAAATAAAAGCCTTGTTTTATTTGATGACGCATACGTGCAACCACAGAGTCAGACGCACAAAGAGCTGAAACGAAAAAAGATAAAACATTTTCTTCTGCTTTGTTGAGCACATAAAACAAAAGGTTCACTTCCGTTGCCGTGCCACTGTGACGCTGTGATCTGCCGCTCTGTTGGTTCTGTGATCTGCTTCCTACAGTATTTCTCTGTTGTTCTGCACTTGTTGCTTCAGCCTGCTTCACTGAGCGATTCTGTGGCTTTTGGCTTTCATCTTCCAGTGTTTTCCCCAAAAATAAAAATGCAATCGTTTGGTCCATCCAAATTTATGCTCTCAAAGCCAAACATGTTTTTCTCTATGTATTAATGGCGCTGTGATGATCTCGACCTGCAAGAAACACTGCAGCCGTTGTCCTTTCCCTCCATCCTCTTCCTTGTTATCTTTGTCTACTTTCCTCTTTCCTTATCTCATTAATGCTTCATCTTCCCTCGAAGATATTTCACTCTGCAACATGTGGACACACATGTTGCAGAGTGAAATAACTACTCTGCCTGCTTATTTGGCACGAGGCTCACATTCACTCTTGCCTGAAAAAAAACAGGCATTCGGGCATGACATAAACATACAACACACGCTTCAGGTTGATTAATGATGCTCATTAGACAGAGAGTAATGGTTCAGGAAGTAGACATCATACAGGCGACTGTGGCAGAGACTCTGCCTCACTACACTGCAGGATTTTACATCTGTATAAAGATATAAAGATATCCATATATATGGGCAATTTTCAGGGGAAAGGTCGTGTATGTGGAACTTTTGTCGCGTTTTTTAGGCATGGCATCGGCACGGTATCTCAGTGCAGCTGGAGCGTAATGGAAAAGGTCACAGCGGCCAGAGAGATTGAATTGGGAGAGTGCAGGGGAAAGGATCTGAAAAATACAGTTTTGTGACTTTCTCCCCCCCCCCCCAAGCACATTTCAAAAGTGGACACGTGACAACTATTTCTATGCATTAGGGATGTAATTGAAAAGGTCAAAATTGGATTGTGGATCTCCCTGTGCAGAGAGAGCAAGGGATGCTGAAAATGAAATATTCTTTCACATCTTTCTCTTCCATTCAAGTTGAAAATATTTCCAGATCTCAGCTTTCAGCAGAATGCTATGAGCTGCTGACAACAGTATAATAGCTGTTTATCTCCTGCCCTCCAACAAAGCAATATTGTGTTTCAAAATAGCAGCTTTTGGTGCATCTTTATTGACTGTATTGACACACTGCTGTTTGTACACCAGTGCCAGTATATACATGTAACTGTGAGATGTGAGGTGTCTCACCATACTGAGTCACCAGACTGAGGGCCACGTTGGGGACTGCTTTCACGAGGTTCCCCAAGAAGTTGAAGGTGGGCAGGAAGCCCTTCATGCCGAGCTGGTCACTCAGCTGTACAGGGAAGGCACAAAATAAAAACCAACAACAATAGATACACAACAATAGAAAGGAACATGGCACGGGCGCATATACACAATGTAAAGCTTCACAGCGCTTCAGCTATAAGTCTTGTATCGGTATTATTTTAGCACCACAGCAGGCGTGAAAATGATTCAACTACAAGTACTGCAGCACCACAATTGATACTCCAGATCCTCTTACATATTAATCCCTGTAATTCATTGTTTTTCTGCACCTCTGCCTGGTGTTGTAGCGCTCTGTCATCATCAGTACACACAGCTTTACTATCATCATGAGGCTTTTCCTCCACCGCCTCCCCCAGAGGTGTCACAGCAGCAGCGAGAGGGAGGTGAGCCCGTTCTGTTTACTAAACGACCCGGGGAGGATACGTCGTGGATTTCACAAGTGCCGTTAAATATTTGATGATGTCGTTCTGTGTGTTCTGTGCCGGCACGTGTTCGAGGAGCAGGTGTGCTTCTTTATACGTCGATACAAATGCGTTTGTCCCACCTGTTTGTGTATCTCGTCCAAAACAAAGCGGTACAACAGCTCGCTCTGGAGCTCCAACAGCAGCTGAACCAGCACTGACACACACAAACACACACACAAATTGAAAAACATTCATTTAACTTTGGCATTACAGTTTAAAATATTTGTCTTCATAATATTTACATATATCCGTTCCCTGGGAAAAAGGTTAGAAAATATCAAATCAGGTTCATTTGCTTTATATATAGAACTTGTGTTGTTGATTTCTAGAGAACAAACAGTAGAAGTTTAGTCTTTGACATTGTTTTACCATCTATTACAGAAATATTTTATTAGTATTATCAAGACCATTAAAAATAACCTCTGATGTACTTTGTTTTCCAGGTCCAAGTAACCCACTCGACTGCATTTAGAAAATTCAAATGTGTACATTTTGAGTGATCTTTTCATTCTCTTATTGCATGCAGTGCAGATCTAAAGCTCTCATCCCATTGGCTGCTTTACATGGACATGACTGCAGCTTAGCTGATGTTAGAAAGGTTCTGGAAGATTCCTGGTTTCTCCTTACTACACACACATCATGACTGCATTATTAATAGGGCTCAAATGAGTTTCACAATGTGATCGTCACAAATTCTCTGTGCAAAGAGCAAAAACCAGTGTCAGATTGTAAGCACTCTACTTAACTATTCCAGCAAAGTGGTCCCTGAGGCGTTTTGAGAAAGCTACCACAACATCTCCTAACGTCATTTGCACTAAGCAAAAGATTTTTAGCATTTTGTTAAGACTTTGCTGCAGTGAGATAAATCCGACTTCAGATACTAAAGAAAATCTGCATATAGCAGCCTCAACTGATCAATCAACGCAAAGAGAAAAGATACTGCAAAGTGTAGCAGTGAGAAAATATCAATAAAATGAGGTCAAAGCCTTCAAAAACAAACTGCTTACAAACTGCTGAGTGAAGTCAATGTAAGATCACCTTAGTACCCGGCAGAAATCATTATCACCGTCGCAAAGACATCTCTTGTGTAAGTGCCTTTGAGATAAAGAGTGTCTCATAGCCTGTGTGTGTGTGTCTGCACTCTCAGACTGTCTGCATTGTAACAACCACATGAAAAAGTCTGTGAGCAGGGTGTATGGGCGCGCACACACACACACACACACACACACACACATATTATCTGAACCAATAGGATGCATCTCTTCACCTTGGTCAACCTTCTCCAGAGTGGCTTGGTCCTCCACGGTGTGAAGCATCCCTGGGGACAGAACAGAAACGACACGCTGGATTTAAAGAGCACACTTCACAAACCCATTGTGATTTTAAGAGGTCTGCCAAAGGTATAATATGAAAAAAAAGGAATTAACTAGGTTAAGAAACGGGAGCTTGACAAAACAGAGGACACAAAGTACAAGGAGATTCGTGCTGGTGAGGGTTGAGGTCTAATTAATCACACTGTACAGTTTGTACCCTAAAGGAACCCGTGTGACATTCACAAATCTACTGCATCCTGCGTTAGTTTTGCAGCAAAAAAAAACGTCATGAAGCAAGTGTGAGAAATGCTACGACTGCATCTGTAAATACTGCCCTGCAAGTGTAAAAATGAAATGAAAGGCATATCTTATATTAGAGTATGCTCTCGTCGGCACATGGTGAAACTCCGTTCAGCAGACCATCCCACAAGCACCGTAATGGCTCTTTTACCGTCATAATGGCCGTAGATTTTTGCCCCACATCCTCTCATTGCCCTAATTTGATTAGAGCTCAAATGGCACAACACTTCACGCTGTAATAACCTGGTGAGATCCAATGAGGAGATAAGTAGCAGCGCCATAAAAACACACTGTGGTGGTAAGAACTTTATGAACTAACACCCCAGTGCTTTTAACCTGCAGAAAGGTATTTACCACAATACAGGGAGAGTAGGCTCCCTGTACACAAGGCAGGATCTCAGAGGGTAACTGGCTTCACTCGGCGTTGTCATATCGATGACTTTATATACATCCAAGATAGATGGATGAGTGCTGGACCAACTCATCGCTCGCTAAAAGATTCTCATCAATCATTGTATCGTAATAATGTAATTAATGCATTGATGTGCAGCTTTTATACGTTACTTATAGCTTGGTCAGCAGAGAATATTTAGACAGTATTTAGACAGTCAGACACAAGTAGTTTAAATAATTAAAATTACCAGACAATTTCACATTTGATTTAATCTAGCCGTCATGAAAGAGGAACATAAGTTATGTACCCGGTACTTAATGAAGGTCCAAAGATCTGCTCAGTTTATCATCAGTAAATGAAATGTGTGTGCGTGTGTGTGGGTTTGATCCACAGATGGCAAGTGTGTACTTTGATTACGTCTTTAACGCGAAAGAAAAGCAGCGAACAGCTGGTTAACTCTATTAAATCTATTTTTTTATATAATTACATAATGTTGATTACATCTGTAAACTACTAAGATACCACAGGTGTTGTGATAAGATCTACCGTCTTGATTGCTTCAGTTTGATCTTGCAGAAAAGCAGCGATGTGACTGCAACACTAGCACGACTTTGGGCTGACCCGGTGGAGATTACTTTCAAGACAACAGAACAGGTGAGAGATAAAAGCCCAGTGCTTCCTAGTCCTTCTTGCTTGTCCGTCCTTCACATCTTGATTCCATGCTGTATGATTCACCACTTCTCACCCAGTAGAGAAGCTGTAAAACGCAGAGAGACTGTGTTGTCCTGTCGAATAAGCTCCCTCAGGGCCCCCGGAGAACACTTCAGCACCCCGCTGATGGCGCTCAAGGCAAAAGACTTCCTCGCTGACTGCAGCAGGAACAGAGGGAGAGATATGGGAGGGTAAACAAATCCTGTGCATCAAGGGAAATTAACAGGGTAATGTATTTTCCGTGAATATGTTTTGTGATCAATCCTAAAATGTACCTAAGACAGGAATGCTGGGGGGATAACACACGCACGCGCACGCACGCACACACACACACACACGCGCACGCACACGCACACAGCTAGCTATAACTTCACAAACACTATCCAGCCAAATAATGGCATGATTCATTTTGGTCTAGGAAGGTCCTCATTTTCAAACTAAATAAAACAAACTCATACTCCTCACCGCTATATCTTCACTTTCCATCATTTCAATGACGCAGGCCACACAGAGCAGCAGCCCGCCCCCCTCTGCAGGCCCCAGGCGGCCGCTCCATTTCGGGTCATGCCGGAAGTGGAACTTGTCAAAAACAATATCCGTACTTGACATTTCTTTTGGTCGTTCCACCTGTTGAAACAGAAAATACAGCCTATGGCGTCTCAAATCATTTTTGCAAAGTCGGGGAAGTGAATGAAAAGCTAGCTATCCTAGCTACACAGCTCGACTAATTAAAGCTAACTACAACATTAAGCTAACTACAACATTAAGCTAACGTTAGCGAATTAGCAACTTTCGTCATCTCCTCAAAAACAAAACTTGGGTACTTTCAAGAAAAACTTTTGGAAAGAAAACGTAGTCTAAGTATTGACAAAGCTACCACAACAAATACATGTATGTAATTCGCTGAGCCAACCATCAACGAAACTAAAAAGGTATTATAGCAGATGGAGGTAAATGTCACCACGTTTCATCAAGCCTGGTGGTCAGGTCGCGTGCTCATGGTGCGTTCCAGACAACCTCGGAGGTCGGAATTTTCCCAGTTGAAATTTCCGAAACTCAATAACCAGTTAATAACATGGTGAGATATTTTGACATCCACTTAAATGCGGAACAGATTTTTTGCAAAACTTTATTAAACAATATACTACAATGTAAGTACAAAAACTAATATAATGGCACGAATACATACGTATTATTACCGATAACATTTTGTACACAAAGTATTCAAAGTCGTTTTACTTCCTGCATTTGCTTTTTGTTCTTTGTGAGGGCAAGAAGTGAGGTCAACTCAGTCAAATATAAAGGAATGGGTCAAATAAGACAATTAACAACACAAATGTCCTGATTCTTATAGAATAACACTGAAATAACAATTGTAGATAATTATTACAAGCTATTACACCATCATTTCCAGGCAATAAGGAATTGCTAATACAAGTTAGAATACAGTGAAAGTATTTAAATTTAATCTATGACATTTCATCAAATGTCTTGGCTCGCCACACTTGATTGATTCAGATAGAAGTCATCTCAATAATTAAAACTGATGGCAAAATACTCGTTTGCCATGTTATCACATTTATATATATACATATATATATATATATATATATATATATATATATATATATATATATATATATATATATATATTACCTAAATTGCCTGAACTTAGGTTCCAGGTTTCTTCTCAATGGTTTGTTGGGCCACCACCATATATATATACACTATACAGTAGTGCCATTAAATGTGTATGTGTAACAAAAGCCTCTGAAGTTCAAGGGTAGGCTCATATCTTATATTTGAGCAAGAGGCAAAAACTTCAAAATGATGCATCAGCATCAATTTAGCCTCCAAGGAATGTCATTGCTGAATAATATGCCGGGGATATATAGTGGGATGCATGAGACTGTTCTGCAGTATCACTTAGCAGTAAAGGCCACAATTTGGTTATCGCCATGACAACAAAAGCCTCACGGCAACTATCTGATGATGGGAGTGTGGGGGCGAGTATCAGCCTCTATCAACATGTCAATTTATAATCTCTCTCTACTTCTCCTCAAACAGAGTTCACTGCACATCAAAGTAGTGCTTGACAGTGAAGCCAGCTCAGCTCTGCCTCATGAGTGTGAGCTTCTTTGTGACAGTGTGCAAGAGTGTGTGCAGGAAGTGGTCAACGCCTTATTTGGCTGACTAAAAAGAGTAGCAGACCTCTGACAAGCAGGTGGAGAATATTTGTCTCCATTTGAGCTTGGACAGGAGCTAAATCCATCAGTCTCAGAGACGTATTGGCCCCTGAGGGGGGGGGACAACAACAACAGAGAAAGAGACAAAGTGCCTCTCTCACTATTCAGGTGGGAGCCGATGCATATCGGTCAACTTTATTTGACAACTTTTTCACATAAGAGAATTCTTCGGGGGGCCAATAAAGCACAGAGACAAATGGATTTAGCTTCGGTCCAAGAATAAGTGGAGTCAACATGCCTCATCACTGCGGGGCCTTTGCTTTCCTCACATTTCACTTGACATATCTTGAACCACTTCCTGTGTTTATAACCCCCCCCCCCCCCCCCCCCACACACACACACACACACGCACACGCACACGCACACACACACACACACACACACACACACACACACACACACACACACACACACGCAGACACATAAAGATCAGTAGTGTAAAACAACCATGCAGTAATATATTACGAGACACATACATCAGCCATCATTGGGGGCGTTGAGCTACCCTAAATACAGACCTATACCTTTTTATTTCCAGTCACCAACCCACACTGTGTCACACCATCACTCAGTGCTGCCATTATGGTACTGTTTCCAGTGACGACATTTACAGGTCAGGCAGCAGCCACAGCAAAGGTAACAATGGCAGCTGTTCTTACTGTATCACTGTGGTAATCCTGTAGGCTATACATATTTAACGGCGTTAGAGACAAAATATTGGAGGACTGGTTGCTGGTCTCTATGGAGGGTCTAGATATCATGGATTTTAAAAAGGACATACCAAATATGTAAACCATAACCCCAAATTAACCCCAAATAGTCTGAAAATACCACACTAAGAGGCAGCGCTTTTTTAAGATATTTAAAAATAAGTTTTGTTCTGAGAAACGAATGAGATAAAAGTAGGAAGAGGGCGGGACAAAGAAGACGCGCGCGCGTGTCTGTATGTGTGTGTGTGCAGGAGAAGCTGCAGTCTCTCGGGTGCAACGTTCAGGCGCTTCACCCTCAGAGGTGAAAACTCCTGAAGTCGGTACGATGGATTATATCTGACGAACATACAGTTATTTCATTAAAACCATGTAGACGCACCGGGGCCAATTAAAGAGAGAGTAACGTCTTACGGTAAGAAACGAAAACTCAACTACTTTATCCTGTTGTGCAAATTGATTGCTCCATTCGGCGCCATATGATTAACTATGGATTTATGTTGTTTTTCCACATGGCTTTCTTCAGTCTAGATAGCTACTAGTAGCTATACTCCATATTATCTGTATGATATGACTCTTTACAAAAACAAAATCTCGTTTATATGCGCTTCTTGGTCTTTTATAGATTTGTTGAAACTTTAATTAAAAGTAAAGCAACTTTTTATGATGATTTAGGCATTAATCTGGTATGCTGAAACATTCACTGCCTACTGCTCTGCTGTGGCTTTTTGTCAACTATCACAATCTGTAACTGGCTTCTTATGCTGACTTCATTTTGCCTGTTGCAATGTGTGTCCCTGAATAATCTATAGGACTCATAAATGCTTGGAAACAAAGTTAGATGCTTGTGTGATCACCCTTGAAGATTGATGTCCTCTGTGGTTTATTTGCACCAATGAATGTACTGCATTACTTCCTGTGGGATTATAAATATTAGTCATCAGATGTTTCCATGCTCAATTTGACAGGAACAGAAAGCCTGTTTGCAAACACACAGCATACCCTTAGTGAAAATGAAAAAAACCACAACCCGAGATACAGGCATGCAACAAAGCCACAATGAATCTATCATGTGTGTTTGTGTGTGGCTATATGTGTGTGTTCACGACTCAGCATATGTTTGCTTTAAGTTACGCATTCGTCTTCTCCTCCCAGGTGTTTTTGCCTGGCCTTATCTTTGTGCTGCCCCAAAACAACAAAAACGAAGGCAAACACTAAAGCTTATCTCCTCTCTCAACTGCTCCATCAGCACTTTCCACAAGACACAACAAACAAACAGGGGAAAACTGTACCAATAACAGTGACTGGTATTAGCCGTATACAATACGCCAGCATCCCCACATGCAGGCAGTGCGGGTACTGTACACACCGGTGGGCCCCACAGTGAGGTAGCAGGTACAATGGCAATGTGTCACTGAGACATGTGGCGTCATTGGGGCCATGAGCCCTCAGATTCTGTCATCGGGGGAGTATTCACTTTCACACACAGTGGACTACTCAGCACACCAGGACTTGACTTGATGGAGGTTAAACCCCCCCCCCCCCCAAAAAAACTCTGAAATTTGAGTCTTTCTTTTTAGATGGGAAAGTGGTGAGGAGAGATGACAGAGAGGATAGAGGTTGAATGTCTCCCCTTTTTCCAAAGATGCTCCTCAGATCTGCCTGCTCGGGGCATGACGTAAACTGAACAGGCGGGAAAGTCCCGCCAAACTGCAAAAAAAGAGAGATGAGAGAAAGCAGATGAGGAGAAAGACAGTGACAAATGTAAGAAAGACGTGATGATTGAAGATGAGAGGAGGGATGGGGGATGAAGGGGGGGGGGACACAAGACAGATTTTCAGGCTCAAAAGTGACTGATTGTAACAATGAAAGCGCGATGGATTTGACAATGATCCATCATTACTGCGGTGATGTTGATGGATTTTTATCTTCAAGCTGATGCTGCGAGGAGATTCATATTTATTATGAGGAGAGAACATTTTTGGCTCCCCTACATGAGATTGCGTTTCCTCAGTTAATTGGATTGATGGGTCGGTTGCTTTGTGCGCCGAGAGACTCCACTCAGAGCGAATAAAACCCGTGTCGCATAATAGAGAGTAAGAGAGGGAACAAAAGGGAGAAGAGTGAGAGGCACAAAGACAAATGCTGCGAGGCATTTATTTTCATCTGCTGTGTTCGGGCATTGTGACTTTTATCCATTTATCCACCTACACAGCAGCACTACTCAGCTCAGCCTCAACGAGGAATCTGTGTGAGCCTGACTGTATATTCTGCTTTCTCAATTCATTCCCCGCCAAGCACTCCTCCAGGTTTCTGATGACTTCCACCTTCTCTCACAGTCTCCTCTTTCTCCCCCATGTTGTCATTTTTTGTTATCTGTTTCAAATGCCACTTTTCTCATCCCATCTTCTCTCTCTATGGCTCCTAGGTTGGGGGGGGGTCCTAATCTTACCCTCCATCAACTGCTCTATCCCTCACTATTTCTTCCTTCTCCTCAGCTACCTGTCTCCCTCTCCTCTCCGGCCATGTCAGTGTCCATGAACAACCCGCTCCAGCGCCGGCGCTCTCTCGGCCCCGTCTCGCCCAAACGCATCTACAGAAACCTGTCCGTCAGACTGAGGGGTGGCGAGTCATCTGTTGCCAAGGAGATGGTCGCACCCAAACACCTGAGCAAGTCTGCAGATGTTGTAAGATATTATACGCCGTCATTTTGTGTGTGTGTGTGTGTGTGGGGGGGGGGGGGGTCTGGTCACTTTAGGCTGAAATGCTTTCCCGTCCTCCGGCAGGTTGTCTTTATCTAAAATTCACGAGACCTTATTTTGACATTACATGCTGACTCTGTGTAACTGTGAATACATTATCCCAGGCGAGACTGCTGCTCTGATTTATGGTTTGATTTATGTGTCCTCTGTTACCGCATCCGCCCGTTGCCTCTTTCCAATGCGCTGCAACTCCCTTCACTCTATCTCATGAAATGAATCTCTCGTTCGATATGAATTCTTTCCTTCCGTCTCACTCCCTCACCCGCCCACCGGCTGTTGGCCCTTCACCCGGCTCCCCATTAGTACAAGACCCTGTGGGAGGCAGTGGAAAATGAGGACACTTTGGCCGTACAAAGCCTGCTGTCCGGAGAACACACCAACTGTGGAGGAGGAGGAGGGAGCAGCACGAGGGAGCGAGGAGAGAAGAAGGAAAAGGACTGGGAGAGGGACAAGGAGAAGGGGGTGAACAGGGTGAGCGACCAGGGCCTGGTCCCCCTGGACGTGGCGGCCCTTACCCACAATTCCCCTCTGCTCCATGTGTTGACAAAGGCGGGGGCCAGACATAACCCTGTTTGTAAGTCTCATGCTTTTGAAATATCATGGACGTTCTGTTGGAAGTGGATGGCTTCAATTCAATGCAAATCCGATTCATGCTTCCTCTCGACTGCGTTTCCGCTCAGTGTGCCGACCAGCAGAGTGGGCCCTTAAGCTGGATGCTCTGGTGGCACTGGCGGGCAAACGGGTGGAGGAGAGGAAGAATGAGCTGTTGAAGAAGGCGGGGGCAGGGCCTCAGGCACGGGACGAAGTCCACAGACACATCCGCCTCTGGAGCCTCCGGCTGCAGCTGTACTGCCGCATGAGACGGAACTTCCAACACACAGGTCAGTGGTCCTTGGTCAGCTTGTGGCATTTTGTGAAGCACAGCTTTGGACACAAACTAGGTCACGTGCCTGTTTTCTTTTTAGTCTTTTCAGACCCCTCTAGCTAGAAATACTACTATTCTTGCCTTCTTGCCCCCCCCAACACTTCTAGCTGACAGCAACACTGCAGTGATCAGGTATTCATCCCTACCTCTCGCTTCAGTTTGACTGATTTGCTGTCTGGACTCTTGTGACGCCTATAGCTGCCCTCTAGAAAGCCACTCCAACCCCTCTCAACTATTCCAAACTTCAACAGACTGCCTTGTCATCAACCTTTCCAAATTCTCCCATTGCCCTGCACTCTTTCCACCGGCTGCCAGTGGCTGCTTGCATCGAAATTGAAACCTTGGTGCCGGTGGATGCACACGTAGAAATCCACACTCCGCCTTGAATACCTTCAAGGCTTTAACTTTATGTTCCTCTCCTCTGTCCTTTCCCTGCGCCACGCTGCTCAAGTCGTCTTTCTCCTGGCTCTCCATCGCTTCAAGCTCTCATGTTTTATAGAATTATGTGATGATCCCCTCTGCGCCTACTTAAATGAGTCGGCATACACGTTTGTCCTTAGCTCTCATTTCGTTAATCTCTCAAACACTTTTAGTTCTCCTCCCCGACTGTTTTATGATCACGGTGTTATTGTAAGGGCAACAAGGCACTGGAATTAATAACACTCTCTGGATAGGAGTGTCAGCTAAAAGCATCAAATGTTAAATATAAATGTGATACAATCACATGTGATCACACTGCAGGAATTCATGTTTAGCTGTTGCCGGGGTTACGGTCGTTACAGTGGTATTGAGATAGTTTGCGGATCCCCGTAGGGAGAAACTCTGCTCACTGGCTCCATTCACAGGCAAGCAGGTCAGAGTGCAGGCTCTGCAACAGATCAGCTCCCACAGAGCTGGTGGAGACTCAGTGTCTTGGGGCAACACACAGCTGCGAGGGGGAGAAGCTGTACATTTTACGAGCAACACTGGTCGGTTCGGTTGAGGGCCAGGATACAGAGGCCCAATCTCAATCCCCCCTCTCACGGACTTTGAGGCGCGCTCCCGCAAAGTCCGTGAGAGGGTTTCAGGCTGTCCCACTGTCAAATCAGTCGAGTCTTTGAGGGCTCTCTCGCAGACATTTTGGGCCCTTTATGAACCCTTTCCTTAAAGTCGGTATTTAAATGCAGACGGGAATTACCCACAATTCATAGCAATGTGACGTTAAACACGGGGTAACCACTGGAAGCATGGAGACGTTAAAAAGATTTATTCATCAAACATTTCATTTTGTCATTGAAGCCGTTTTGACAAAAACGAGTAAATCGATTATTTGGAAATGACCTCTCATCTTGTGAGGAAAGAGCCTGGAAGACGTTCAAGTCAGGGAGTACAAAGTTAAAATAAAAACCCACAGTTGTACATACAAAATTGAAGTTGTCATGGTAACGTGATATATTGCAGCAAAGTGCCGTCCCATTCGTATCTTCACCAATTCCAGCCCTCACACTCACCTATTTACCAGGTGACGTGAGTAAGTCCCTGAGGGTTCAGGGTTCAAGGCCTTAGGGGGGGACGTTGGGATTGGGCCAGAGATTCTTTTCCAAAGTACAAAAATGATTTATTCATCTGTGGTTGTCCTTTGAGAGCTAACACTAACTACCGGTACACATGTCAGGAGCCAAATGTGTGTGATGGTTATTATTACGATATAAATAAAAACATACATTCTAATAGCACAGAATATATATAGTGTGGTTGTTGTATTTTGTATTCTCAGAGCTAAGAAGTGCTCATTCTGAACGGTGGTCTGTCTACATGTTTTACACCAGAGCTCCCCGGGCCTCCCAGTCACGTGTCCATACTGGTGACCAGCACATCCTCTCTGTTTGTGACAATCAAAGAGCCAGAAGGTCACACCATCGGGCTCATCACCCGCTACAGAGGTAGGTGGTGCACAACAAGACATTAATATATTATAGATGATGAGACACCGGATGGTTAAATAAATACAATCAAGGTGTCACACATCATTTAGGGGGTGAAGGGTATGAAAGCCTCGTAGTCGTGCAGCTCACTTGCCTTCTCTGTTTTTGCTACTTGGCTTCACAGCTGCATACGTTTCATACTTTGCCGCCAAGGGTAGATTAATGCTCAGGTGTGAGCAAGTTCCCGAAACTATAAACACTCAAATCCTTAGTTCTCCCCTATGGGGACTTTGAGCAAAGCCAGAGAATAATCAGTCAGTGAGATTGTTCTGTGTTCACAGTGGAATGGAGCACCTCAGCCGGCTTCAAACGCATCCTCGGCTCAGCCCAAGTCTCGGAGACCAAGAACCCTTCCTACAGCATCAAGGGACTCACAGCAGTAAGTCAGACTGAAAATAGTTTAGGGACATGCAATTACGCACACGCATTAGCTCCAGACCTACACCCAGACTGTGTTTATTGGGCCCCAAATCGTCATGGGCCGTGCTGAACCACTTCCCATAAGAGAGCACTTATCCCACTCGGCTGCCTTACTGAACCAGATGAATTAATAATGACACCAGTATGTGATCTCTTTGTCTCGGGAATAAATGATTTTATAAGGTTAACTAACACGCACGGTGATAATTTGGCGGTCTGGTGCTTCTCCAAATGCAGGGGGCGCATTACTTCGTGAGAGTGAGCTGCTACAATGTGAAAGGATGGGGCCCGCCTCAGTGCTCCACCCCGGCCAGCGCTGCCCCCTCCAGTGAGTAGGCCTGTATGCTGAACTGCTAACTTTGATGAATGCGGATTTAGCGCTCCGAAGGGGCTCCATTCTTTCCCTCTCTGTCCTCGAGTAATGAAATTAGTTGGCGGACGTCAAGCTTGATGTGGAAAAAGTGGATTCCACTCATAGCTGGCAGATTAATGAAATATAAAAAAACGTGGAATTAAAGATGTCAGTGCGAGTCAACGGTCCTTGTACTTGTGCTTTGAGTTTGAATTGGCCTCGTAATCTCTCACATGCCATCTTCTCTCTCTCTCTCTCACGCACTGCATTACTCACTGTTACTTTCCACTTGTCATGCTGTGAAAGGAAAATTGCCACACAAAGGGAAACATATTCATACAAATGCAAATCTGAAGTCAGAGTACAACCAAAGCATTGATACTCAACATGTTACAGCGTCAGTTCGGTAACGGAATTCGACTTGAACATCGACTCTAACTTTTACGGAGACGTCAGCAGCTCGGGATGAATCAGCATTTAAACAAATCCCGGCACGCAGGTTGTCTCTCACGCATTCGCTCTCCTAATCGCAAAGATCGAAAAAACAAAAACAGCCCTCAGGATTCTCCTGCAAATTAGTTCTTGATGTCTTTAATGATTGTTCCCTGATTGCATAGAACCTGAAAGTTTCTCTCTTTCTTCCCGTGCAGGTTGGAGGGAGTGCATCGGCGTGAAGTCACAGTTCAGAAATCACGAGGGCCTTGTGAGGAAACTGCTGGAAGACGCCAGAGAACCACATTACAGAGGGTTCTGCATAGGTAACACCCGGGTCTTTGCATATGCAGCTGCTGTGAAGCAAGCATATAGGAGTCCATATATGAAACTATGTGTATTTATCACCACTGTATCACAATGAAAAGAAAACATTGTTGGGCCATTTGCATGTCCTAATTTATACACGTTTGGCATTAAATGGCAGCAAAGTCCCAATTTTCTTCCGTTATTTTATCATGCACTAAAAAACATCTCTCCTCCCAGTATGACAGCATGTTTGTCGTTTTCCCAACCTGAGATTTGCAATCAGAATTTCTTGTATTTTTCTAATTTCATGGTAGTATTGACCTTGTTTTCTGCTGTACTTGTATTAATTAAGATATTTGATGTATTAGAAAACAATGAACACTGAGAACATCAAAACCTTTATTGTTGTGATGTTTCGTAAGGACCTGATATGCGAACTTTAAAGAATTCTATTCTGATTCTACATCTTTTCATCTCAGCAGCATGCACTGCATCAACTCTTCTCACTGCCGAGGACATCGTCTCCCCACCCTCACCCATTCAAATATTGCCGTGCGTGCGCAGTGAATGTGCTTTGGCAGATAAAAAGTGATTCTCATCCTGACTCATCCTCCCTCTGCTCCGCTCCACAGAGAGCTCGAAGCCCCAGAGTCCCAGCAAGCGGCTGTCTGTGTCTCGAGGCATCAAACAACTGTTCCAGTCCGCCACCAAGTTTGTTCGTCTCCTGCAGAGGTAGCGCTCCTTTTGTCTCACCCGTGCCACTGAGCCTTGAGGGTATGGGGAGTAACGGATGAAATGTGTCGCGACCACAACAGCGTAGACTCCACAAAGTCCAAACTCCTACCTGTTACGGTCATTAAGGAGAACGGCAGTCGCATTAAAGCTGCTGTAGCCTCAAGAGTAGTGAAGTGGTACTTTCAACGGGGCGATGTTTGAAATCACTTCACTGTGGGAAGTGGCAGCTCAAGGCTTCAGCTGCCACAAGTGTTAAGTAGACCGCATTCACTACATTAGATGGCAGTGGATAAACAAGGCAAGTAGGAAAGGGTAACTGCAAGAATAGAAGTGGTTTAACACAACATAGATCATTCGAAAGGTGGTGGCTTAAAGGAAAAGGCTTTTTTGAATGAAGACACAAACATCTGCACACGTTGCCGTGAGGTGAAGTGTCCTTTACAGTCGACGGTGATGACAGCGCGGTCTGAAGTTTCCTACTTTCATTGGGTCCGTCTTTGCATCGATTGTTTCAGGGGCGTGTACTTGGCTACTGTGTTCTACCACAAGGAAAACATCCTGGTGACGGCTGAAGATCAAATCCCACTGGTGGAGATCCAGTGCTGCTCCACCTCCATCACCCACGACTTTCTTTGGTTTGCCAAGGTAAATTCCATTTTGGACCACGGTTAATACAAATGTGTTCCGTGAATTGTTTTTCCATCGTCTCATTTATCAATTTTCCACAGATGTAATTATTCAGAATGAAGGCTGTGGAATTTTCTGTGTGAATCGCAGTTGATAAATGTATTTGTATGTATTTGTTTCCTTGTAGTTGTCCTGTGCATGGCAACAAGTGCCCTGGCTCCAGCAGGCCCTTTCCTCCGCTGATTCATCTTCCTCCTCCCTCCTCCAGAACAGGCACAACATCTTAAGAGCCGTTTCCCAGCTGCAGGTAGGAAGTTAAGCCGCATACGCACAGCACGACAAGAGGCATCCAAATGGGTTAATTGCTATTTAAATTACCTCCTAATATCTCCTTTGTCTTGCGCTCAGTGCTTTTCTCTCTGGTGCCTCGCTTCCCTATCTCAAGCTGCATACCTGTACTCTCAGAACTTGTGTGTTCACTGCGTTAATCCCCAGCATGCTCACATTTATTCATCTGCATGTTTCTGTTTTACACCTCAACCGCCCTCTGCCGCCAGTCTTCCCTGGGGACAATGCACCTGGGCCAGGTGTACTACGAACCTCTGAAAGACCGGCAGGGCAACGTCTTACTGGTGACTCTGAAGGAGTTCCCAAACCCTACCAGGTAAGAAAGCGTCCTTTGATTCCTCCTGTTAATCCAATGAAACAAAGAATTTGTCAATCAATGCGCTGGGCTTTATCAAGAAGACAAATCTGAATCTCCTTTTGGAGATGAGAACCTAATCAAACAGGCTGGGCTCGCTGAGCACAAATACAGAATGAGCTTTTCAAGATATCCAGCCTCTCTGTTGGTTTTTGTTGTCACACTGGCTTTGTTACACCAACATGAATTCATCATTTTTTCATTTGAACCCTTTTATTGTGTGCGCCTCTCAAAGCCCTCCAGACCCTCCGCTCCACTGGATGCCCCTGACTCGTCTGGAGAAGAACCGCAGCAGAACTCCTCTGCTGCCTGAGCCCACCGCCATGGACATGCTCTACGATCAGCTCAGGGTGAGCCTGGGTTTGTGTAAAAGGGTCTGATATCACGGAGCAGTGTAACAGAACGTAATGAGCACTGAGAGCGGAGTGTTTGAGTGCATCGACTTTCCTGATTCTGATCGTTGAGCCGTGGTTTTCTCTCTTGTGCCTGAAAAATGTCATGGGATTAATTCAGCAAAGCCCAAAACAAAATTAGATCCGCCAAATAAAACCGCACCTGAACACATTATCCTGTTAACATGTCTTATTAAACTCACTAACCCCGCACCGGCTCCTCTCTGTTTGTCCAGGAGAAACTAGCCATCCACAGGCACAGCATTCAGTGCGCCAAGCCGGGCCTGTACGTCGGCATCCTGAAACTGTGCAGCTCAGTGGAACAGATCAGGGTCCTGGTGCCCCAGAGGCTGCCCAATGTACTCTGCCACACACGGGTCCGACACAATGCCCACGTCTCCAGGTAATGCAGTCTGAGCATGTGCGTTACTGTGCCCGGACCACGTTGTAGCTTCAACGAGCTGTTGTTGAGCATTCTCCAAAGCATATCATGCCACAGTTGCTGCTTTAGAAAAATACATTCTAAATGTGGTAATTCCTGCCATAGAAAGGATGCTATTTAGCTGCAAACTCCCATCTCTTGGATGTTGGACTTTCCCAGTAGGTCTACACCAACAATGCAGCTGCCCTATATATTAAAATCAATCCAGAAACGTGACAAGATGCTTTGGGGAAAGGCTCTGCCTGAACACAAAGTAAATGCAATTAGTCGTTAATGGGCCACAATATGCAAAACTATCCAATCCTATATTACTGATTACACCTTCGACAGTGATGTCGTGTTAACTGCATGCTCACTGTGTGACAGAGAGGAGTGGGCATGGCTTCAGAGCCATGTTTACACCACAGCCAACGGCAGCGCTCCAAACCTGTTGAGCGGCGAGGACGAGAGCGCCATGGAGAGCAGCGGGCTGGCGGAGTTCATCATGTCTCTGAGAGCGGCCGTCGCACACCTCCTGACAAAGCTCAACATCCCCCTCTACCGGGTAAGAAAAGGCTTTCTGACGCTCTCCTGTCTGAAGAATTGTGGTATTAACTGTTTAGAACGGAGAAGATAATTCTTTCAAACATTCTTTTTGTGCGTCTGTGACAGGCGTACCAGTACGGCGTGTACACCCGGGAGCTGCTGCAGTTTGGAGACAAGCTGTCCATGCTGCTGCTGCTGCCTCCCAGTGAGGACTTCAGCTCCAGTTACTGGCCTCTGGTGGGGACAAAAGAGCCCGGCCTCACCATGCCCCTGCAGATCTTTGAGCTGGGTAGGTGGGGAGCTATAGCTGTCCATAGATGGGGGATCTCTCTCTCACAATAGTAGCACGGTGTTTTTGAAGCATTGCTGACAGAGAGAGAGCGCCCACAACAAGGCAGGGGAGGGGAGCGAGGCTGACAAATGGAAAACTGTGATTCATCAAACCGGGACCACTGTGGACCTTGAGGATATAATAAAATAACTGGCAGGAGAACCTTCATTTTCAGTTGATAGTCCAGGGACGTCTGAGTGGACTGAAACAGCAGCACCTCATAAGAACAAGGTGACAGAAGTCATTTTGTTTCTTGAAGATCAATATGTTGTTTCATCTTCTATGGTACTAAACTAAAGAATTTGAGATAACCCGCCCCCCAAAATCAAATGCACTTCAACCATTGCCAGTTTGACTGGAGAGTCTATTATGTCTGTTGGTCTTTTGAAGATGAGTCACTTCTTTAGTTTTTTCCTCATCTAATTAGTCCTTTGATCCTCCTTTTCATCCATTCTTCAGAGTTTATTTTGTCTCTAATTTAAATCCATCTTTCCTCTTGACCCTTTTTGAAAAATTCCCACGCTACAGGTTTGATAAAGAGCACGAATGAGTTCGGAGGCTTTTTTCTCTCTGTAGTGATTCGTTTTTCCCTCTCATCACCAGTTCACTTCTGGACCTATGAACGAGGCTTCCTGTCCCAGTACTGCCAGGCATGGCTGAGGCTGGAGCTGGACTCTCATCTGGCCCAGCAGACTCTGCGGGAGGCGCTGGACACCAAGGAGGTGCAGGACGCCCGAGAGCGCCTGAACCACATCACGGAGCTTTCTCATGTAAGATCGTCGACTTGTGAAACATACAGTACAGAGACGGGACGACGTACTGATCCACCGGGGTTGTCAAAGCTCTTTTTGTCTGCTTTTTCCTTTTATACATCTCTTCCTCTGTGATTATTATGGGTTGAATGAGGGAAATGAATAGAAAACGAGGGCTTTTACCCGACTCATCAATGTTTTTGATTAAGTTAGCAGCCCAAATATATTACATTTTGAGAATTTCACAGAATCACCAGGAGGAAATTTGTCAGTAGGCATAATTTCTGACTGTAAAAAGGGATGACTCAATCAGATTTTGGCTGTACTTTAGCTAATTCAACTGTTCCAGTGTCTTTATTGCACGTTACTTACCCGTCTCTTCAGCGTCTGGATGTGGTGTGGAGGGATGCCCGCTGGATTATGGACTGTCTGCAGTGCGTTCGGTCCAAGCAGTGGGTCGGGGCGGTGCCTCTTGGCCTGGTGATGGGAGGAGAGCCGCCGCCATGTCCTGATGGTGAGGAAGAGGAGGGGAGCTTCACTGCCAGACTGACGTGGCCCCATCGCATACAGGCACAGAGGCTCATTGCAGGTAAAACAATGATGTGTGTGTGTGTGTGTGTGTGTGTGTGTGGATAAGCGCCTACGATATGAATACATTTTAGTTGAGCGTGTTAGCTGCTATATGAATTCATTTTAGTTTGAGGATTGAGTAATTTGAGGATTAAGATTTAAAATGTTCTTTTTGCCTTCCCATTTCCCTCCCAGAGTCTTTAGTTTGTGGGACTCCATCAGACGTGGTGTCTGCTGAGGTCGCCGCTCCGTCAGGAATCATGGTTATCCCCGAAGACGCCACGCTGTTAATGGAGGGTGTCGCCAAGGGAGGATACCCTGTAGACATCACCGCCCAATCGGCTGTAGACTTGACAAGCCTCGGCCAGTCAGAATTAGGACGTGCCAGCGCTTTATTGGAATCTGGACTAGAGCCTGGTGCTGTCGCACAGTTTGAAGTGGGCTACACAGTTTTGGAAACACAGGAGTCCTACAGCGAGGAGCAGGACTTTCCTCCCAGCATCACTGAGGTAATCCGGCCAATGGAGATGGCAGAGTTGGTGGACATCCTGCCTACGCTGAGTCTCATTGAGGAGGAGAACCCCAGTGGCCCGTCCACACCGTCAGTATTGGATATGCTGGAGAGCTTCGGACTGGGGATTGGTGAAAGCAACACCTACTTTGACTTTGAGAATTCAGCCGGCGGTGTGACTCACTGTGAGAACACGGACCTGTCTACCTCCCATGCCACAGTGAATGCCTCAGGCGGTGACGTGCCTGCTTTGAGCTGGGACTTCTCTCCAGGCGATACAGAGACTCTGCAGGTTCCTAGCAAGGGAGCGAGCTTTCCATTGAGAAGCCAGGTGGAGTGGGACAGACCGGCTGACAGTTCATCCTGATATCAACTCAAACACCAGCCCTCTTCGACCTTGTATCAACTCAAAACCAAATCAGTGGGCTGCAGCACAGTGGATTTACAGACAGAAAATCCTAGTTAGACTTTTTTTTTGGGGCTTGGAAATGTCATTTTTGCTTGTGTCAAACTGTCCAGTTAACATCAACTGCTGTGGAGGAGAATTCAAGCCACATCTAGATACTTCATCGAACACACGATTTATGTTATTTGCACATTTGTGGCCCTGTGGTTTGTCTTTTCTAATGTTCATTAGAGCTCATTATGTGCAAAAAACTAAGCTGTAGTAGTAGTTGTTATGACTTGACACTCCATCACTCACGACAGCATAAAGCAACATCGCTGCTTGATGGAGCGAGTAAACAAACTCATTCGATGCATACAATTCAAAAGCTGTTATATATGTTGAATATGTAATTGAATCGTTTCTTTTTGGTTTACCCCTGTGTGCACTTTTGGCATAACAAAACAGCAGCAAGATTTATAATCATGTTGATTTTACATGAACTGCCGTCGGTCCTACCAGGTTTCCAGAGCCAATATCCAAGTTCCACTTCAAGCTGAAGCCTTAATATCTTATGAGAGAAGACATGCAAAATCAGACAAGAAAGAAAAGACAAAATGCAAGTGCTGCAAAAAAGCTCAAGACGTCAACTTACAGTAGACGTAGAAGATGATTTTTTCTTCTTTGTTGTCCTTCACTACAAAGGCCGAGTCAGAGGTTTTCAAAAGTACTCACAAGTTTCTGTTATTTGCCGACTATGTCGCATACACAGTGCAACGAAGGACAATGCACAACATTCTAATTCACCCGTTCATGTCAGCTCTTTTTTTTTTGCTTTGGAGGGAGATTTGGCCGTACATTTTTGCCTCTTTATTTACTGGATCTTTGCCTCCTCCTGCATGTCAGGAAACATGCAGACTTCACTAATGTCTTTGAACGATTGGGAATTGGTCGTTTTTTGTGGTTGAACAGGCATACTGAAAATACAAGAAGAGAGAGTACAGTTTAAAAGAACGGGATAGCTTTTCCATGCTGCTCAGTGCCTTTAAACAAAAGGTTATCTTTTAATTAGGGGTCATTATATTTGGTAGGAGTAAGATAAATACATCATGAATGGTCATGATGTATTAAACTGTTAAGTGGGTTGAAACAGCCCAAACTACTGTTGTTAAAAAGCCAATTAAATAATGCCTGCAATCACATACTGCTTCAGCATTCCATGTTTCCTTTCCTAAACTTCTTCTATTTCCTGTGTGAAAAAAGAGGGAATAATTACAAATCTGTACCTGTTTCAGCATCACATTTCAAGGCCCTGCTGGCACTTTAACAGGTGTTTTCACTTGTTCTGCCTAATTAGCTCTCTTCTTCATGCGGGCGTGTCCAGAATGTGTTTGATTGACATCCTCTCACTCGCCAGTTGCACTCGTTAAGGCCACACAACTCATTGTTACTGGTACTTTGATATCTATTTTGGAGATTTTGTTTTTGTTATTATTTTTGTTTTAATCAAGCTGAACAATCTGTGGATGGTCCTCTCCCTGCTGTGTTCCTAATTAGTAGCCTAAACCAAGTAGATACACGTAATAACATTCATGTGACAAGGGAGTGTGATACATTACATTTCTAATTAACTTAGAGCCAGCTCTTCAACATCAAAGTCACTGATTAGGAGACCGAAGCAGAACGTTATCATTTGTTCTCTCTAAAATGAACAGCCACAGGTTCAGTGTTCCCGTTGACCAGAGACGACAGCGGTGAGACTCCACTGCCCCCCAGCGGTCACAGCGAGGAACTGCAACACCAAAGCATCACTATCTCTGTGCAACTCATTGCTTGTGTGATTACTACAATGACAACAGCAACATGAGTATTGTGGGGTCGCTGGATTGGTAAAGAGCCGATTTATTAACGGTTGTAACTTTCCTCGACGGTGTTATCATATCAGCGGTGAACAGCGCCTCTCTGCGCCTCCACGCACTGCAGCTGCACCGATGCGCTCTGCGGTTTAAATGCGCTGATTGAATGACAAGTAAAGGCAAGAAACCGTCTCAATCGCAGCGGAAACACACGGAATCCGTCTCCTGTATGCCCGGTCACCAAAAAGCCGCAAAGCCAAGGACTTTTTCGAGTTCCTGTTAGGATGTCGTCATCTGAGAATGCTGCGTCACATAAAGGTATGTCGATTACTGTTATTGCCACACAAGTCGCTGACTAGAGCAGCACTGTGCCTCTGCACTACAGGATATTACAAAGAAAACAGTATGGAATGTTATATATATGTAAATAAAATAAAATAAACGAATCCATAATTAAGAGCCCAAAACATGGTCTGAAATCCTCTAAGTAAAATGTCATTTTTAGAATATCCGCTTTAAATATGCCAGATGTTCCTATTATTATATAATGATGATAATATACATAATAATAATATACATGTACTGTGACGTGTCATTCTGCCACAGTCTGTGAAGCATCACTCCCTTCATCAGCGGCTGAACCCCTGAGGATTGTCCTGCTTGGGAGGACAGGAACAGGCCGGAGCTCCTCAGGCAACACCATCCTGGGCAGGTCCGCCTTCTGGGTCACTGTCTCCCCCTGTTCCGTCACCACGCGGTGCGAGAGACAGACCGGGACCGTCCACGGGCGGAGCGTCTCCGTGATTGACACTCCCGGGTTCTTGCACACGCGACTGTCCCCCGAGGAGGTCCTGGCGGAGGTGGGACAGAGCGTCGTCCTGTCCTCTCCGGGACCCCACGCCTTCTTGGTGACCCTGCAGCTCGGCAGGTTCACCCAGGAGGAGAGGGACGCCTTGGAGTGGATCAAGGCTACGTTTGGACCCGGAGCCACCAGGTTCACCATGGTGCTGTTCACCGGGGGGGACCGGCTGCGGGGCAAACGCATCGAGGACTTCCTGGGGGAGAGCGACGAGCTGTCGGAATTCGTCGGCAGCTGCCGCGGAGGATATCACGTCTTTGACAACAGCGACCGGGACGAGACGGCGGAGTGCTCGCAGCAGGTCGCTCACCTCCTGAAGAAGGTGGACAAGACCGTGGCGAGCAATGGAGGCGGCTGCTACAGCAAAGAGATGTTCAAGGAGGCCGAGAGGGCCATCAGGGAGGCGCAAGAGAGGATTTTGGGAGAGGGAGGACACACGGTGGAGTCCCCTAAGAAGGCGGCTCGGAACACAGAGGAGCAGAGACCAGAGTTGAGGAGGAGGAGGAGGGAGGAAGAGGAAGCCAGGAAACGGGCAGAGAGGCTTTTCTGGTGCGAGCTGCTGACCGCGGTGGGGAGAGGCGCCGCAGAGGGGGCAGGGATCATGGGTAAGGACGAGGAAGGGAAAGGGAAGGCTGTGAGGAAGGTGAAGGTGGTGGAGAGGGCAGCGGCTCTGGCAGCGTCGCCGCTCTCCATCACGTCGGCTGCAAAAGCGGTGGGAGGAGCTGTGAGGGAAGGAAGCAAGGTGTTATACAAGCACAGGAAAACCTTCCTGAAGACACCTCATTGAACAGAGTCAAGTATCCCTCATTGCAGTAAAACCTTGGATCAATATAGAGAGGGTGATGTGTGACCTGATGTAATGCAGCAGCACTTTCCAACCATACTGTCAAATAAGAGTGTGTGTGTGTGTGTGTGCGTGCGTCCTAAGGTAAACATCCTGGTCTGTTGTGGTCCATGTGGATTGGTAACAAAGAACAAAGCCACACCTTGGAATTGAGAGAACTCGCATGTTATAACAAAGGTAATGTCATAAAAATAGTGTGCAATTCATCTAACTGTACTAAAAAAACTGATTGATCTTTTACAGAAGTTCAACACGCTCTACTGCCATTTGTTTTCATCCCCCGACACAGAAAGACAGTTTGGTCAAGGAAACAACTCAGGAAAAGAAAACAGCATTTGTTTGACTAAACCATTGCAACAGTTATCTTTTCCATCTTTGGCTTCATTTAAGACACGACAGAATGTTTAGCCCTTTTTTTCCCCCCCTCCCATGAAGAATTACATTGAAATATGAAAGACGACGATTAAGATGAAATACAAAACAAAGTGAACATACTTGGCAATAAGGAAAGACATTGTTTGCATAGAACGCAGTTATAGCTGTTCAGGGAGTGTCTGGCGTTACAGAGGAAGGTGTGTGCTTAGTGATATTGGGCTATATAAATAAAATGAACTTGACTTAAATAGGACGGAGTACAAATCTCAAAGAAGAACGTGGCGGTCAGACGTGGCGGTGATTGGATAGAGTAGGACGCTTTGACATGAAACTGGGACCTTTTACAGCTTTTTATCAATTTCCTGCATTTCTGCATTTTATTTCTTACACTGTTTCTTTAATTGTTTTTGAAATCTCCTTTTCTTTTGCCTTGTGTTTTGATGCTTTTAATGGTTTTATGTGAAGCACTTTGAATTACCTTGTTGTTGAAATGTGCTATACAAATAAACTTGCCTTGCCTTGACTTGACTTGCCTTTTAACTCAGGAGCTACATACTATCTACCTGAAGTACAAGTTTGTGGATTCAACATTGTAACCAGAGCCAAAGCCCCAAAGTACTGAGAAACACACAGCTTCCATAGCGTCAATCACGCGCATGAATTTTGAGACGTGCACGTCGGGGACGAATTTATAGTGTCACATTTGCATCTTCTGAAGAAAAAAAACATACGTCCCCCAAAACGTCTGACCACAACAGCGCATGTATGCATGCAGGCTCACACACAAAGTACCAATCACAGCCCAAAAAAACCACATCCAGAGAATGACGTCAGACCACAAGTCCCGTTCTTGAAAACAGACGCAGGCGCTGTCGTGGGTGTCGGGTTTAAATGGGCATCGGCAGGCTCATCTTTCCTCTTCCTCGGAGCACTGCAGACAGGCGGAGGACAGAGAGGAAGAACAACGCGGACTTGAGAAGGGAAACGTTTCCTGAGCTACGTTTGAGCATACCTTTTGCTTTAACCTTTAACTGCTGCCAAGAAGCAAAGTGATCACCCTCAACTGGAAAAGCAGGATTAACAACGAACAACGCAGCAGACAATGTCATTAACAGATAACTTCTTGTAATCACAGGCTAGTTGTCTGACAAATAGATCTACTGGGTATCACATCAGCCGGACTGTAGATTTCATTGTCAATTAACTTTCTTTAACCCGTCGCCGCTATGCCGTAGTCTCTACTCACCCCTTGTGATGTAGAGGTAGAAGAAGTCGCAGTAGAAAATGGTCTGCACCACGCCGGACACCACGGCGATCTGGTCGAAGAAGCCCTCGGTGTGGTAGCGCCACACCCAGTTGGCTATGTAGAGGGCTCGGTAGAGGCCGAGGAAGAACAGGTAGTGGGTGGTGATGGACTCGGCCTCGCCGGTCTTTGTGATCATGAAGAGCTGCGGCATTATGGCCACCGCCTCCAGGAAGATGGAGAAGGTCCACAGGATCTGGATGGACCCAGTGGGAGGGAGACACATGAGTGGACTCTTAAACTGAGGCGTTAAAAAGTATTAAAATGAGAAGATTGATCATCTGGGCGACTCGTAGCATGAATAAAAACTGAATTTAAACAGACCATAAATCCCTCGAGCTGCATGTTCATAAGCCAGGACTCATCTAAACTTTTCCACACCTGGACCCACATGTATTGAAGTTGTGGACTGAGTGCTTATATATATATATATATATACCTCCAGCGGGGTGAACGCGTAGTTTTCCAGGAAGGACAGCCCGACGACCGGCACCAGCAGGAACTCCACGCGGAACGTGTCATTCTCAGAGTTGTAGGTGTTCCTGAAGCGCATGTAGATCAGGTACACGGTAGCGTAGGCCAGAGCCAGGAACACCACCTGACAGCAGAGACGAATATTGATTATATATCGGCCATGAAAGTCCCATGTCAACATTGTGTGTGTGTGTGTGTGTGTGTCTTACCTTCATGACCGTGTTGTAAGGAGAGATGAAGACCGTGAACAAGTCGAGGTACCTGGTGGTGAAGACGAGCGCAAACAGCACCTGAGACTTCCCAGAAATGCCTACAGAGATAGGAAGAGAGGAAAAACAGGTTTAAACCCTGTCCAGTGTGTCTGTCCCACTCTCTGGTCCCAAGACAGGAAAAACAGGTTTAAACCCTGTCCAGTGTG
Source organism: Melanostigma gelatinosum (assembly GCF_949748355.1). NCBI lineage: Eukaryota > Metazoa > Chordata > Actinopteri > Perciformes > Zoarcidae > Melanostigma > Melanostigma gelatinosum. Next base: position 10,378,930 of record NC_136646.1, read on the forward strand.
TCTGTCCCACTCTCTGGTCCGGGACAGCTCCCAGACATAAGGAAATGTCATGATTCCCTCAATTTTATGATTTATCAGCAAAAGGAGACAGCCACACTGCAGATTTAGTTTGTTATACAGGTATAAAGCTGCTCTAAAACAGGTGGAGCAGGCAGCAGATTTCTCTGTCAACATGCCACGTCGCTTCCACTCCTACAGAACCACTCAGCATTACGCACAACCCCCTCTCCACTGAACTAAACTGATGACACCAACAACACTTCTCTGTGTATTTGCGAATGACTGATACATCTAATGCTGCACAACTGCATGCATATTGCCAAAGTTAGGCTGCACGATCCCACGCGCAGCTTAGAAAGTGCAGTGATGTCATTGGTGTCAGCCTACCAGCACAGGATTTGGACCTCCATATCTTCAGCAGCAGGATGATGATAGCCACCAGATGTGACACGTCCCCCGCCAGACGAAAGACGTTCATCTTGTTGATGTTCCGCTTCGATGAAAAAATAAACACAACTCCTGACAGGCCTCACACGTAATCCCGGACACAGGGCAGAGATGTTCAGCGCTCCGCGAGTGCACAAAGTGACAGGAAGAGACGATAAGCTAAAAAGAAGCTCGCGGCTGCGCAGTGAACTCCGAGACCGTTCGGTACCTACACGCACGCAGGTGAGCAGATGGTCCACGAGTGTCTCGGAGGAAAGTTGTTTCAGAGGAGGTGACGTGGCTGACAGTTCAGACTGCAGGAAGCAGCATCAAACTAACTGGTAACAAACACATGTATCCTTTTCCGGTTCTGACTTTTCAAAGTAAAACCCAAAGTAAAAAAATTAGTTTACACGCAGTCCGATGATGAGATAATCACGATACTGTATACAGTTGACCTGTTTCATGAGTATGGTAAAAAAAAAAAAAACTACAATGATAAATATTATAAGACAATTCGTTATTTTAAAAGATGTTACTGTTTTAGATAGTTTCTCCTGCGCTTATATGTCTGATAATAATGAATAACATTCATTATTATCCATGTTGCACTTACATTTTTACCTGTCTTATATTCATTTAGCGTTTTTATCTTTCTTTTTTATTATTGCTATCCTTTTCATTTGTGTATCATAGTTTTATTTGTATTTCCTATTTAATGTGGAACACTTTGAATTGGCTTTGTGTGTGAAATGTGCTTCACAAATAAATTGCCTTATCTTACCTACTTCCTTAATCAACTCTGGCAGATGGTCTCCATGAATCCTACACCAATATTTACTGTCTTCAGGTTGAGACGTTGACACGCTTAATTAAGTTAAATAACATGCAACAATGTCGTAATGGGATCATATTGAAATGATTCAAACTCATTACATTCGTGGATTTCATGAGCAATCGTCTTTCACAGTAGATGATGAATAATTATTTGTGACAGATTGTAACTGCAAAACATCCCATCCCACACAGAGAAGAGCGTTTTGAGTCTTCTCCAGCTGTGTGACAAGCTGTTTCTGTTTGTCTTATTCTCATTTAAATTGAGATGAGTCTTTAGAACAAACATAATACTTTCTGTCCTATGCAATAGAATACCGTCTCTCATCATCTTCCTTCTACCCAGTGAGGGCTTGTAGCATTGTACTCTTGCTTTTCAGTGTTTTAAAATACTCTTCACCCTCTCTGTCTTCCCCGTCTTCTGGCACTTCCGCTCCACCCGCCTCCCTTTCCTCCTAATTCTGCTATCTGAGTCACAGAGAAAACCCAAAACCACTCTGTGTCTCCCTTCGTATCAAATCCCACCGTCTCCACCGCCTTCTTCGTCCTCCCTCTTAACCCACAAAGTGCAGCTGGATTCTGGCATCGCACACGTCCTGCTCCCCTACATCCTACTCCTGTGTTTGATGCAGTGAAATCACCACAGGGCGCCAGAGGAAATGCTTTCGGCCTACATACAATGCATCCGTGGTGGTGCAGAGAAGTGAGGGGGCACCGCGTACCGACTGAGAGCACACGCAGCTCCTGTGTACACCCCTGAAGCATCGTGTACAGAGCCTGGTGCCGTTCTCTGTCAACAGGTTCTTCAAGTTGAGTATCATTCTCATATTACGTGAAAGCTAAATCAGTCGTTAAGAGTGATAAATGAGCAATGAAGAGGGGGGCAAGAAGAAGAAACAGACTATTTGAAACAACATATGCAATAAAGTGATGCTTTATTAGTCTCCCAAAGGTACTGTAAAGGACATCTTCTGGACCGGGCTGACCCACACATACACCTTAATGAGTGTCTGCTGAGCAAAAGGTTATGGGAACTAATCTGACACCCAGGCCTGATTAGTGGCTATTTATACACACACACACACACACAGTCCAGTCTGCATGGTCATCTCCTCCTCGGATGATGATGATCTGAGTGACCGTCTGATCGGTCTGTCTGCAACCCTCCACCTCCTCCTTTTCTCCCATCATACACAGCCCATCTTTCTTTTTTCTTTTACTGTTATGGTCATTTAGTGTCTTTTCAAAACCACCAACCCTCTGTGGCGAAGACTCCGCTCAGCTGCGAGCGCTGACACTACAACCGGTAATGGCTGCGATTATATTTAAAACAAGGCTAAAGGTAATGAATATGGTGCAATCATTTTCATAGTCATGCAGAGTTCAACACACCAGGAGTCTCCTTTTAGTCTCCAAACATCTCAGTTTGACTTTTTATTATTTATATCAGAAACCTATTTATCAATGTAACAATGACATACACAGTATTCCCTTTATTAAATGGGTAGCAGGATAATAAAAAAACTCATAACATATCGCTTTCTCTTTTTTTTCCCAACTGGACATGCTCAGAAATTCAAGAAATAAGTCAGATAAGTCCTTGAGAGTTGCAATTGCTTTATTCTCTCCCATTATGTGTGTGAAAGCCTAAAACGCTACTGAAATAGTCTAATTTCACTCTCACATGGCCCCTGTCATGTTTCTCGTCATGTCATCTTCAATAGCAGAACTCTAGCAGACTTCTTTCACAAGAGTCATTTCCTTCATGGTGTACGTGTTACCTTCAGAAGCTCCCTCCGTCCGTATGTTTTCTGTTTGCCTCACTGTTGCCGTTACAGTGCCGTGTGTCCGTCCGCCCCCTCGTTCCTCCTCTGTGAATGTCTCATACGGGCAGATGCACATCACCCACACCCCTATGGAGAGGGAGAGATTTTGAAAAGAGGTGCCCTATAATTTAGAAAGGGGAGGAAGGAGTGCACGAGGGAGGGAGCAATGAGGGGGCAAAAGGGGAGATGTGGGTGAGGGCCGGAGGGGATGGGGCGGTTTCCATAGAAACTGTTTTGCTCAATTCATATTTCATAATAGTCATGTGGATTATGGATGAAGGAATCCTCAATCAAACTAGAAAATGCCTCTTTTGGTCTCTCTGTTGAGAATAGTGAGACTGTGTCAATCTTCATTCGCCAGCAGAACGGCTGTGAGAGCACCAGAAGAGAACAACCCTCACCCTGTTAAAGGGGTTTTGAGGTTTGCTTACACGATGTATAAACACCTCTGATGGTAATAGAAAAGTAAAGAATTCACGTGTTAGTTTCAGAGCCAAAAAGCTGAAATTTACTCCCATACGGTCACGTAAGTACGGTATTGAGGTCAGGATTTTGAATTTCACCCAGGTGGCCTATGGGAGTTAAGGCCCTGTCCCTTCACTGGTACCCTTGATGCATGTCACTCCCATTTCTCTGACTCTCCTCACTTCCTGTCATCTCTCTGCTCTCCCTAAAGGCATAAAATGCAACCACTCAGCCCAACAGTGAATGCAGCTATAGTCTACAGACTCAGTCCTTCTCCATCATCAAGTTGAATGAGTTCATGCTATTTGACAGCTGAAACTCAACCGCTGTATTTCCAAGCCCCCGTATTCCTTTTGTCTCTCACCTGTTACCGTATCATCTCAGTTGTTCCTCGAAGAGAGTCGGCCTGGAAACCATGACTCAAACGAGCTCTCGCTCCCTTACATGGGCACTACAGGCAATATTCAACACCTACACATGCTGAGAGCGCACAGACAAAGTGGCAGCCCCCCCATGTAGTCTCCTCTCTTTTGCTCTCTTTGCCTTTAATTGATCCATTTCTCTTCTTTTTTTCCTGTCCTCCTTCATCCCTCCCTCCCTCCCTCCCTCCCTTCCAAACCCAGAGGGGAGATTGACACAGCATTTTCAGCCCGGGGTGTACGAGTACACAGAGAGCGCGGCACAGACGGGATTATTGTCAGCGCAGGAGGCAGCAGAGGACAATAGCGGATTCAATGAGGGATGCAACAGGGATGAAAGAATGAACAAGCGATGAAGAGGAAACTAAGAGAGAGAGAGAGAGAGTGAGAGAGAATCTCACAGACCACATCAATCTCAGGATGTGGGACCTTTTTGCCTTGGACATTGAAAGTGGGATTTTTGAGAAGTGAAGTACGAGACTCAAATTACAACCAAGTGACAGAACAGCAGGGTGAGTGTCATTTATGTTCAATTCGTATTTCAGTGTCAGGAGACGTGCACAATCATAACTTGCTGGATGAAGTTCTTTTTTATTGGTCACAACTTTGCACTCCAGATGACAGACATTAAGAGCAGTTCTAGTTTTACCTTCAGACAGTACACTCTGTAACAGTTATTATATATAAGCACTGTGTCAGACAGACTGAGGCTCAGGCATCATGGAAACTACTGTATTGTGTGTGTGTGTGTGTGTGTGGGGGGGGGGGTCACATGAACAGTCACTCTTCTCCATCCTTAAGTCTTCATACCTTGAGGAACTGGTGTGCACCTGTTGATTAACTTCAACGTTTTACTGCCTGGAGAACTCAGCTTGGTTTTCAAATTGTGGACAATTCTGTGGGTTAGTATTCATTTTGTGCATCTTAAAGTCAAAGTGGAGCGAAATCTCGGCTTCTGCAACCGTAAGAAAGGAATGGAAAGGTCATCACGAATGAGTAAAGGGAGCGAGGGAACACATGGTGTAAATGATGAGCTTGTGGCTTGGATCAATACAAAAATAAATGAAAATCACAATAAAAGCCTTAACAAAACCTTTAATTCACGAAAAAAAGCAAAGCATCCCGTACATAAGTCACAGGGGAACTTGGGCATAAAGTGATTTTTTTCAGTTAGAATAAAGATGGTTGAGGAGAACGTTATTTATTTATCTTGCATTAATCACGTGGCTCTGACCTAATCTTGTCTTTTATTCTGACAACCTCATGAAAACAGCATCGAGCACGACTGTTAAGATAAATAAATCGACTTAACCCCAAAAATTGACCAGCAGCAGCAGCACTGTGTACCTACAGGTAACAGGTAACAGGCTGACCAACTGTAGACAGTCAAAGGACGACTCGGTGTGCCGCTGCTGCTGATTAGCTGTAATTGTGGCAGCCTTTCTCTGTCTGTGTCCAGTAACCAAACGTTCAGGATCAGGGTCAGATCATTCAGCTCTGCAGATGGAAATGCAGACCGACGCTTCTGAGAAAGAAAGACTTTCACCTTTAAATTAAATGTAAATAAATGTTCCTTCACTGTGCTTACGTGTCATAAATGTTCCCTTTCAGTGGATCAATTACAGTTGCACATATTGTACCTGATCTATCACATGAACTTTGAAACACAATATGTTTTGCAAAGATTAAAAATGGACAACATGGGAAAAAGAGATATCTGAAATGAGGCCAGCACGGAGGTTGTCTGGGATGCGTTGTGGGAATCATTCTTCTCTGTGGGTTGGCTCGTGACGAGCAGAGGTGAAAGCATGGGTTCTGTATCGCTCAGTGTTCACGTCAGACGAGCCAGTTCTACAAAAGAAAATAAGAAGGACGTAAAGTGAACCTGCTCAGTAGAATTGATCGACTGACTCAAAACAGGCACACACAGTCCCACTTGGGTGGATTACATCACTAATGTTTTGCAAACGTGCTTCCATTGATGGACGGAATTTATATAACAAGATTATTTTGCCAGTAGTTGTAAACAATCATCTTGACAGTCAGATTCAGAAAAAACTAACATGTTAAGGTTACATAGATTGCCTTTGAATGCATTGGGTCATTTCGTACAAACCTTTCACAGACAGCGAGGCTGAATTGATCTTTTGTGTGACCAGTTACGACCAGCATATCATGAAAGACGACTCGGACCAATAGTTACTCCACTACAGCTGCCATATCTGCCCAGACCATAACGTTCAGGAATTCACAACAGAAGTGCAATTTATTTTTGTGGCAGCCGTAACAGTGCGTCTCATGAGGGGCGATTACCAAGTGGACACTGCATCTTAATCCCCCCCCCCCCTCCCCACCTAACCTTCTTTTCTTCGTCTTCCATCTCTTTTGGGATTAACAGTCATGAACTTTCCATGAAGTGACTCCACCTTTCTTATTTCAGCACGACAGATGATGAGTATTCATCTGTGAGTTCATGAGATGAGGGAGGAGTTAGTGACGCGGAGACACCGTGAAATACTTCCACGAGTGTAAACACTAATGAGTGTGGCTGCAAAGGTGGGACATGAGAAAGTGCATTTCATACAGAGACACAGAAACAGGACTGCAACTGACAATTGCTTCGTCAATCAACAGAAACATTTCTTAGTTTATGAAATAACAGAAAATGTGAAAGAAATATTTTTGTTCGAGTAACACTCCAAATTTGATTTTGGAAGAAGCAAGTCACTCAACACTCCAATAATCATATCACAATCCTGTATATTTGCTACATCTCACCATACTTTATCCTTCTATTCATTTCTACCGCTTTCTATATCCCTAGACTAGATTTACAATCAACAGTAATGATTACAGAGATGTAAACTGTGTAAAATGTTCTTCAGTTCTTTCTGTAATTAATGAACTGCTCTTGCCCTCAGTGTCCTTGGTCAAACCATTAGGAAGATAAATAGGATAGAGCAAAACATAAAAGCTTTTTGAGAATGCTGTTATGACCCAAGTCTTTGACCACAGATGTCTTTTATCCTCATCTTCATTGTCACTCAGTGATATGGATCAAAAAAACAAGTCTCCACTAAGAGTCACCTCTTGGCCCTCATTTAGAATCGACTAAAGTTCAACGTAGACGTTGCTGCACTTTCTCTCATCCCCTCTCTCCCTCCCTCTCTGACTCATGTTATAAGAGCACTTAAATACTCTATACTCGCCCCCTTTTCGCCACAATGTCCTCTGCTGACTCTCTCCACATGCTCTCGCCATCCCCCAAATGCCACATGGAGACGTGTTCCTATGGAAACCGGCTTCACTGGAAGTCCCACTTTTACCTGCATGGTGACCACTAACATGGTCTGTATTGTGTGTGTGTGTGTGTGTGTCTCGTATACCTGCACTCTGCCTCTCCCGGCCTCATTACAGGGTATCAAATCTTTTCACAGAGAGGGAGACACCACTGATGCTGGTTGCATTCTCCTTCAATAGATACAGCGTGGAGGTTGGGGGATATTATTTCACAGCTGCATCAGGAGACAGACCAAAAACCAAACATGAAAATACAATCCTGTACACGTATCAATGCAGATATGGATGTCATTGCAGAAAAGTAAAAGGTACAGATCCTCCTCGCTTCATGATGTTCAGTCATTTTACATTGAGCTTATTCGTTCCCTTAAAAATGCATTTAATACATAAAGAAAGAAACAGCTACCACTGCAGGCGTCAGCTTGGATTTACTATCTGCTTTACAGCACAGGCTTTATAAAGGAAAGATTACGTGACAGGATGTTCTTTGTATTTCTGGACAGACTTGACAGAATTGAGTATTTCTCAATATCATACTAATATCCCAGATTTATAGGAAATAAAATCCCATGTTAACAGCATCTAAATGAGTTTGAAGGTGATGCACATTTTGACTCTGAATCTCTAAACTAGATTGTTTTAAGATGTGTAGAGAAAGAAACAAATCTGCCAACAAGAGCATTTCAATAAATCCTTTCCTAGTAGATTGTTTATTGGTTTCTGTGTGTGTGTGTGTGTGTGTGTGTGTGTGTGTGTGTGTGTGTGTGTAAGAAGTGCACATATATAATATACTGCTTGAGATGCTTCCTTATGATGTAACCAAAATAAACACTTTGGTTTGTCTATAATTATGAATACCAGATGTGTCCATCATGTAGGTGAAATGTAAAACCGCCACTTACACCCACATACGACATTATAACTCTGCGGTCGCCGGTCCTCAAGACACTCTGCAGAATCTAATCATCCACATCTCTAGCTCACATGAAGCAGACTAGAAACACAGACCCACATTATATAAAGAGATGAAACCATGTAAGGTTATAGGTTTTCATAAAAGTTAACAAAGGTAATGTTTTGCAGTTATTAAAGTGTGCCTCCCACAGTCAAAAGCTTTCTGTACCTTCACGAGTTAAACCCCCATTTAATTAGATAATGGTGATTCTACATGAACCGATAGGCACTGATTCTGTTACTCCCTGTCTCTCTCCTGCAGTGGTCGTTTCAGAGGTACAAGCATCACCTCCATGGTGGTGACCTGACTTTTGGGAGCAGGACAGAGTCTGGCCTCCCCACCAGGACCCGTACCAGTGACCACTGGTGCCATGGGAACAAGTAGGTTCAACAGGTGAACGATTCAATCCTCAGCTGCCAATTGTGCTACTAATTCAATTCATGAAGTCCTTGTGAGTTTTCTATAAAGGCCTGAATCAGCTCTTGAATTCCAGCATTCCTCTGTTACTTTTCCTACGAAGATCACTGAAGTCAGTTGAACATCTGTCCCAAATGACAAAGAAATGCAACATAAGGGTGGCAAAGTGCCAATTCACAGCAGAGTGTGAATCTCGTGTTTAGTGTTACTGCACAATTTTTATATATTAGAATTATCCTGGAACTACTTTGTTTTAAACAGTGGCTCTGATTGGACGTGATGCCTTCATTTTATCTTTGTTATATGTATTAATCAATTTCATTTGTGTGGGAGTTACAGTTTCAAAGGGTGTCACAACTTCACAGAAACTATTTGTTCCTTTGGTAACGTTCTCTCAACACGGCCGGTAAGAATGGGCTCGCTAACTTGGTGATCTAGTCGGGGTGAGTCAGGCCCGGCTCAGGGATATTTACAGCAAGCACATCCTCAGAGAGGCCAAGGCCGTCCTACACTGTCCTGACCAGCTCCTGCCTTCAGCCAGCTGCAACAGATTGCCGGATAAGAGAAAAAGAAGACTGAAGGTTGTTGCATTGATGTTCAACAATACGCTGAACATTGAATAGTATGCACATTATTACCCTGCCACATTATTAGCCTGCCACATTACCATAGTTCATTTTATACCATCTCTGTCAGGGTTTGGGTGTCTCATAGTTTGGGTTTCCTTTTGTCTTACGGTTTTGTGCAGTTGTTCCAACTGTCTTATTGTCTTCTTTCTTTGTGGTGTTTTAAAGCCCACGTAAAATCTCCCTTCAATGAACAATAAAGATTGATTTCATGGAGGAAATGTATGCAAGACAAAAGCTCTCAAACATCTGATCTCTTCTTATAAGTGAGTTCATGAATGATTAAATGATGGCGTTGACATTCATCTACATATAACAGGTAACATATATGTTGGTTCATCTCAAAACGGGTTGTCTGACTGACACTGACTCAGATATAATCCTGTAAATCTGTGATGACCGGCAATCCTTCTCACGTAGCTAAACTGAACTCACCTTCCCAGCTGCATGGTAATCCTCCATGCAAAGGAGAGAGACAGGTTAGGTTGATCGATACACTCAGGTGACCGGGAGTTTGGTCGATTTGAGTAGATTGGGATTGGGAATTAAATATATCTTTTATGACTGTGTTCATTGAGGAGTTTCCCCCTGAACTGTGGGAAGGTTTCCTATATACTGCTGCTGACCCTTGTGTCCCTGATGAGTCAGGTATTATCTTCTTGTCGCTGTCTGAGAGGGTGCATTGTGTCTTTGTGTGCTTTAAATGGTACACTAGGAAGTACACAGGGATCAGTGAGATTACTAGCTATCAATTGAAACATTTTGTGCACACTACAATTTGAATGATACAGACACTAACTTTCCTCTCTGTTGGCCCGACAGGTACGACATTGTGTCAGACGTTTTACCGGAGGAGGCACGCCAGAAGATCTCCAGCTCAGGACTCCATAACGGCCACAGTTCCCTCAACAAACGACTGCACTCGCCCTGCCACGCAGAGGCAGAAGACAGTAGGAGGAGGTCGGGAGCCTCCGCTGCCGTGCACAGCACAAGGGGACGAGCAGGGATGAACAACTACAACGGGAAGATTCTGACAAGGGGCTCCAGCCAAGTACGGAGCCGGTTTGTAAAGAAGAATGGACAATGTAATGTTCTGTTCACCAACATGGATGAAAAGAGGCAGCGCTACCTAGCTGACATCTTCACCACCTGCGTGGACATCCGCTGGAGATACCTGCTGCTTATGTTCTGCGCCAGCTTCCTGGTCTCGTGGCTTTTCTTCGGCATCATCTTCTACAGCGTCTCCCTGGTGCATGGGGACTTTGACGAACAACCGCCTGGAAAGGGCGATGGGCTGGCGGTGGCGGGGCTGCACGGGCCCACCTCTGGACACACATCTGGAGGGCCGACACAAAGGATGCCCTGCATACTCCATGTCCGCGGCTTTGTCGGGGCGCTCCTGTTCTCCATGGAGACCCAGACCACCATTGGTTACGGCTGGCGCTGCGTTACCGAGGAGTGTCCTCTCACTGTGATTACAGTGGTGGTCCAGTCCATTGTGGGCTGCATCATTGACTCTTTCATGATTGGCACCATCATGGCCAAGATGGCGCGGCCCAAGAAGAGGAACCAGACCCTTGTGTTCTCCAAGAATGCGGTCATCGCCCTGCGCGATGGCAAGCTGTGCCTCATGTGGAGGGTAGGCAACCTGCGGAAGAGCCACATCGTGGAGGCTCATGTCCGTGCCCAGCTCATACGTTCTTACGTCACAGCTGAGGGAGAGTTCATCCCCTTGGAGCAGATGGACCTCAATGTGGGCTACGATGAGGGCACGGACAGACTGTTTCTAGTATCCCCGCTGGTTATAATCCACGAGATAAATAAAGACAGCCCCTTGTACACTCTAAGCCGAGCTGATCTGGAGGCAGATGACTTTGAGATTGTCGTGATCTTGGAGGGGATGGTGGAGGCCACGGCCATGACCACCCAGTTCCGTAGCTCCTACCTTGCCAGAGAGGTCTTCTGGGGTCACAGGTTTGAGTCTGTGATCTTTGAGGACCAGGACCGCTACAAGGTAGACTACGCTCGCTTCCACAAGACCTACGAAGTGCTCTCAACGCCCCACCTTAGCGCCAAAGAGCTCAACCAGGTCGCCAGCCGGGCCTCTTCTGCCGCTTCTCCCGTCCCGGTCTACAGATCCACCCAAGACTTGATTCCCAGATCGCTGAGCGCCTTTTGTTACGAGAACGAAGTGGCGCTGAGCTGCGGGGAGGACGAGGATGACATCTTCGACTCCCAGATTGTAGAGAAGGAGAAGGCGGAGGAGAGTAGGACATCAGTGTCTGTGGACTTCCAAAATATGTTCCAGGAAACAACGACCATGACATCAGGCAGTCACAGCGTCATGTGTGTTCTGGACATGGACAACAACCAGATGGAGTTTGACATCCTACAGACTGCCATCCCTCTTGATCCAGTGTCCTATAAGAGTGAGCAAGACATCTAAAGATCATCTTGTGTCCCTCTTATATTTCACCCACAAATCCTTTCAACTTCTTCTACAGTGAGTTGGACCTGAGTAGGGTATGCTTCGTGAAATTTGTATTTTTGCCCTTTTGCCTTGTCTGTGTTGTTTCACATTTATGTTTGTTTGTTTTTTCTGCTCAATGAGATTAGAAATGACGAAACAGAGCACATATTACTAAATAACTTTGGGCACATGCAACTGCACTCCTCGAAGAGCCATAATGATCAACCAGCCCGATTCTGCAGGAGGACAAAGGATCTCTGACAAAGCACAGACGGACTTTTATAAGATTTCCCAACCAAAGGAAAGCACAATGGCGGTAAAAGAAACTTAAGTCGTGTTAAACTTAAGTCGTGTTCAGTCGTGTTTTGTACATTGGCACAGTTCGAGATTCTACTTCATTTAAGAATTTCATTTTTTTGTGAATGTAAACAAGAGATTTGATGAAAGCAATAGCAGTTTGCAGGTGATTCTTTTCATTATCAAATAGGAATGAGCTCAAGACTTAAATGGTGACTTTTTAAGATGAACTGTTTCTTTTTGCACAGTTGTGAGACTACCTGTTTTGTTAAATCTAACTAAAGGAGCAGTATTTTTCTGAATTTGATTAAGACTCCTTCGGACAATGTCTTTTTTTTTTTTAAATGTCTTGATTTATTGCGATTTAGGAAGACAGCACTGCATTTAAAAGTCGTGTTTGTGCTGCTGTTGTTCACCAAAGGTTCTGGAGTACAGGGGAGCAAAACACAGAGCGCCTCCGATTTATCACTTGGAAACTGGGTGCATGCGGCCTAAAGTGTACCCATTGTCTTTGATAGCAGAAAGGTGTAAAGCCACTATGAAGCACAACAGGAAACAAAGGGATGAAGGATGAGGAGTACAGTGTCTTGGGGCAGTGGAGATACAGTCAAGTATATGTCAGGTAAATTGCAGTGAAGTAAACAGTATTTACATTTAATAAAACAGATGCCCTCATTTTTGCGGGAGCAGGTTCAGCATACAAGGAGAAGCAGGTGGTACCTATAATATAACATCATTTTACTGACAGTATAATCAAATGTGGCCCTTTCGTCCATCTGGTAGTTCAAACTGAAGTGAAACCAACAAACGTTTAACTTCTGTTAGACTATTAAATATGAAAGCACTGGCGTCTTTAGATAGAGTGGCGCAGCTAACAGTCGGCCTGCTGCACCGGATGACACTGCAACTCTTATTGTTGACTTTTATTGTATTTGTTGCTGGTTTTATTGCTTTAAGTGTTTTCAATCAATCAATATGGCCGTGAGAGACTGACTGCAGTAAGAAGTTTTCATTGCCATACTTGCTAAACACCTAGGAACACATTAATAACATTCACTGCCAGCCAAAAAAAAAAAGACCATATTACATTTAAAGTTTTCTCTGAAGCAATGTATTCATAAATGTGATAGAAATAACAGTTCTAAGTACTTTTAAGTAACATAGATAACTCTAAGGAGGCACCTGTGACAGACAGCTGAACTGTATAAATATGTCCAAACTTTAAAGTTTATTTTTGAAGCTCCTTGAAAACTTGGTTTTGAATCTTAAGCATTTCTTGAAATGTCTGCATGCCCTGTGCACAGGTGCTGGCTCACTGCTACATGTTTTATTGAGACACCTAAAGGAGCCGTCGTTAGGGTCATTAGTTCCACCTGTGTGATTCCTGTTGTGACAAGGACCTATGGCTCAGATCCTAATTAGTGCTTCATTAGACGCAGCTGTTAAAACGTATGTCGACAGCTTCAGAATTAAAAGTAACGAATATACAGAGCAGTATGTTTAATTGACCTAATCCCGAAATAAAAAGGTACACTACAGCTGACTGTCTTTCTTACTTTTATTATCTAATTTGAGGTTATTCATAATGAAATTATCATAAAATTGCTTGGAATCAACCCAACATAATAAAATACAATACTCAAAACGTTTTGACTGCCGGTGTATAACGGCCTTTTTGTAATGTTGGTTTTGGATTGTATAAGTCGTTCATATTTCAACATGGGAACAGAAAGGGAGCCAACTTAAGTGCAGGAAAACACCCACTGTAAATGCCATGTTGTGTAGCAGAGAGATTATTTTGCTATCTTTGCTTGCTGCTTCGTATAATTCTAGTGATAAAGACGCACGAAGCAAACTGCTGTCCTAACTGAAATAAGATGAGAAGAAAAACAAACTCACGTACAAAGCACTTTATTCTTCCTTGTATACCTTTTGATGTCGCAAATAAATATGTATATAATTCTGTTCGTTTCTCCGTTTTGGAAACCTGGTTTAAAGATACATAAAATGCATGCAATGCAAAAAATAAAACATTTTTCTTCTCTAAAGCAGCCACTAGATGCCTCTGCAGCCATTTCTATTGTAGACAAGTTCAGCAGAATACACTGAACCACGTGTTCCCTCGAGCGGTGAACCATGGAAGCAGCATAGGAGTTCAAACCTGCATCATGAAGTCTGCACTCAAGAATGTTTCTAAAATAAACCACATTAAGATGACAGCTAATACCCCATAGAACACATGGATTCGTTTTGAGCTGTTGTGTGTGTTGGTATGAAAGCTGAAGAACATTGTGAATGAGGAGGAAGGGCTGACTGCTTTCACTGGGAGGCATCGCAGTGGCTGCGGTATCTCACGAGACACACCATAATGGCGCCCTGATGAATTCTCAACAAACACTGCAGATGGCTGATGCTGAACTGATCTGACTTATATTTCTAAAAGTGTCTCGGAATTGAGTAAAACACCACACCTGGTGCCAATTAGCCAATCAGCTAATCGTGTATAGCTAGAAGAACAGGTGTGCTCCACCTACTTTTAGAAAAATTATATTTTCTATAAATTATTGCATTTGATTCTAGCGAGGTGCTGCCTTTCTATTTAAAAAAAGAAATTCCAAGCTCCACATCCCTGGAAGAAGCAATGGGGTGCACATCTAAATGAATGGAGCCTTTTTAGTGGATTTTCTGCAAAATCTTCAAAACTGTCCAGATCTGATGACTTTATGATTCACTGGCCATCAAGGCTGTGATTTGCAAAATGAATGTGGCGAACAGTTTGTGCAGTGGAGGTCTGTGACCCCCTGCTGGCCGGTTTCAGTAACAAGGTCAGAATTTCTTTGTAGCTTTTTTAGATGATTTAAAACAGCAGAAAATCTAACAGGACACAAGCAAACAACAGTATGTGGGTATGAAATCTATGGAATTATTTTTGTATTTCAAATCAGAGGGGATTGTATGATGAGAATATTTTAAAGTTAGGATTTGTGGACATTTAGTTTCACGAGAAGCAGCTGTGGACATTGTCGACGTATCTGCACGGTTGAGATGTTGTGGACTTACAGATTCTCGCTCCGTTTCTAAACTTGAGTTACTTTGAGCAGAAGAAGCAAAGGAAGAAAGGGAAAAATTTGAGAGTGACACCGAAGACACCAAAACCTCCGAACTTTAGACTTGTTGACAGGTAGATCAGAAGCATCCATGGGGGGGATTTGGCGCGTGTGCAGTAATTCCACTGCAAATCTCAGGTGCTGCTTGAAATAAAGACTCCTATGGAATTTCACAGAGGGTTCAGTGAGGCTTACCGTCATTGCAGACAGAACCAGGCTCAGTGCAGCTTGTATGAAATGTGCTTCGGGGTGCATCAACATGCGGAGCAGCTCAGTGCATGTCCTGACCTCTGACATTGTGAGGATATCAGCACTGCATTTTGACAAAAAGCTCTCATAGCTGTGTTTGCTGTTCGCTGGGGTACTTTCCCGACATCAACATGCAAAGTATCTCCATTTTCCCCCATAATTAAATCATTTCTGTCCAGATTTTAATCAAGTTAAAACTCCCCAATTTCAGGCAAACAAGAGACTTCCCCTTTCAGGTTTGTCCTGTCTTGATCTTCCTTTAATTACACATCCTCCATCCCTGTCTTGTCAGCTCCTCGCTGTTCCCATGCCCACACATTGGACCTCTGAACCTGAGGAGAACTGGAGAGGCACTTCTGTCGGTGGAGGAAAAAGATGAAAAGAGGGAAATGAGGAGGAAGGGGCAAGCTGCTCAGTGACCGCAGGCCTCGAGGCTATCGGCTTTTCATTAGCCGGTAAGTGAGTGAGTGAATGACTGTGATCGGTGGAATGGTAAAATAGGAGAAGCCATGCTGGGCCACGTCGGCTATTAGGGTGATTTGGGGGCTCCCACTGACTCCCATTGTGCATTGTCTCCGAAGTGAGCAACCGAGGCTCAACAGTGAGCCTTTGTGTGGGGCATTTAACTGCCTGTTAGCATGCTAATTATGGGATGTGTGTGTGTGTGACAGTGTGCGTCCACCATCTTCTCGACCTTTCCATCCCTCCGTCTCTCTCCCGGGATTTAAACTCCTCCAATTCCTCTTCCCATGTCACATCTTCTTTCCCTAAGGCATTAGTGCACCACTGAGTTCTGTGTTACTGTTTTACCACTTTTTTCAAGCTTGGTCCTTTTGTGTCCATTTTCTTCACTTCTGTCGTTATTTCTAAATCTGTGTGCTCCCAGTGTCTTATTTCTTATTTTTTTTATTAATCAGCTGCCTCTCATTCTGCTACGCTTGAATCCGCTTCGCTCGCACTCCGACATTTAAACAAACCTCTCTCACAGTCAGGGCGGGACATTGTCCTCACATTTAGCTGTGGAAAAACCCCATTTCAGACATGCCCTTCTTTCATAAGTGACAACTTGTCCTGCAAACTTTTCGGGCCATCTGTGCTTCGTTCTCACCTGTCTGACCCGTCGCTGCATCAGGGGTGTACGATTACAGATTCCAAAAATATTTTTGGGCCAAAGAGAGCCGTCCTAGAAGGGAGAAGAACGAGCCCGGCAACGTGCTTTCCAAGAGTTTGACACAACGACATGAAAACCTGTCAAACACGTTACAATGAATCCAAGAGGGTGTCAACAGTTTGGACCCTCCCTACAACGACTATGTTGTCCAAGAGGACACGTCTTTATCCAAACAACAGGCTAACTCAGTAGCTTTTGCTTGTCTCGAAGCAAAAGACACATATTCAGTGGATTAGAGATCTTATGCAGTTTCTCCACCTAGAAAAGACAAAGATGCTCGTAGAGGCTCAACTGACAGGTTCTCATATAGACGGACTAAAACTGCACTCCGTCCTACAGGTCTAGATGTGGATGATCTCCTGTTGGACTGTATAGGCTCCATTAAGCCTGCACTTATCATTTGGATAGATGTTTCAATATTGTTGTTATTATTCTTTAAAGATGACGTCATGATTTGTAATGCTCTATGAAAAGATACACTTTGTTTTTCCTCTTTCTTTGTTTGTCTGTTGTCTGAAATATCACTGCTTATGCAATGTTTTTGTGCAATATCTTGTGTTATAAACAATGGGAATTATTATTTTCTTTGGCCAAAGAATTAAAACTAAGATGAGAAGAAATACAATAACACACACACACACACACACACACACGCGCGCACACACACACACACACACACACACACACACACACACACACACACACACACACACACACACACACACACACACACACACACACACACACACACACACACACACACACACACACACAGAATATAAAGGTTAGGGTCAGCCTCGGTGCTGCATACTTGCAATAAAAGTAAAACATGTAAAGATAAATTCATGCCAGAATACATTCATTATCTCATTTTTTTATGATCAACCTTTAAAATGTTTTACTTTTGCTTTAAAAAATCACGAGAGGCAACAACATTCCACAACCTGGCAAACACAAACTCTGCATGTCCCGTCATCCAGACATCCATTCGAACTGAATCCCATCAAGTCTCCATCTCTCCTCCATTAAATATCAATGCATATCCACATCCCATTCAGATGAATGGGAAACCAATCAAACCAAACCAATCAATGCGCTCTGATGTCACTTGATGTCGCTTAAATTGAATTATTGTAACTGATCAGGACGAAATACAATTGAACAGACACAACACTGAACGGTAACAAGTGTCTCTCGCTGACCACAACAATGGCGGCTTTGTTTGTTGGGCCTGACAACTTGAACCCTTACACTGATGTTATTTCTGATCTAAGCTCTCGTCTAGGCTGAATGTGAGTAACAGGGTTACAGGTGCTGAAAATTAAAAAAAAGCTCCATCGCTCAAGCAGTAAAGTCGTCCTGCAGTTTTTTTTGTATTTACGTATTTATGTATATATTTGCTGTCTATCCACGCAAATTCATGCACGATGTATCATGAACTTAAAAGAGCATTTGTTCACATTGTTCGCTTCCTCAGATTAACTGCAATTGAATTGTCTAATCACACTTCATCAATTTGTATGGCCGTTTGTCAGGAACTTTTTCAATGTATGATCTCTGTAAATCATCTGGTGATATTGCACGAGGTGATTTGTCGTGTTTATTACAAGCACACTCTTTGAACTGAGTCAATCAGCTTCACATTTTGTACCCTCTTCCTAAACAGATGTGGTTCGTTCTTGTGTTTGTTGTCCTCACATGCACACCTTGTCAGAGATTAATGTTCATTCTTGTCTGCTTTAATGGACAATACACTTTTTTATTTGTCTCGTGTTGTCTCTTGATTTGTTGCCCACATGATGTTTGATCTCTCCGTATGGGAACGACTTTTTTCAGCGTGCACCGAAAGGCACTGCATGCGCATGTCTGTGTGTGTGTGTGTGTGTGACTGTGTGTATGTGTTTGCCTGTCAACTGTTGGGTACGCAGATGCCTTCCTGCAAGTAGTGCCTGCGTCTGCCTGTATATTGCAGTTATGTGTGTGTGAGAGCAGCTGTGGGCCCTGTGTTTGAACTCTAGCTCACATGGGCAGAGCGAGGGAAGGCCGCAGGGTGAGAAGGCAATGGGAGAGGGGACTGATGTCCGACAAACTCGCCATCTCCCTCTCCCCTTTCATCTCCCTCTCCCAGGACCGAACAACGGACTCTTTCATTCAGGCATCTTTGCGGCCAGCCGCCCCCAGACCCTCGAGGCCCCCACCCGTTCACGCTGCTTAATTCAATGTTCCGAGAAAAACTCATGATTGGAAAGTGACTCTGTTATCCGCCTCCTTTTTCCATATCTCCTCCGAAGAAGCATCAGCCCTCTTCCTGTTCTCAGTCCCCCCCCTCCGCTCGCATCAAAACAGCTTCTGTCCTGTAAACACAAAGGAAGTAAAACCCAGGTCAGTCCACTCTCAGAGCTGGACAACACGCTGACGGTGAAGGGCACCCCCAGCGAGCATTCAACGATTGGTACAATTAAGATGGCAGAGCATTCCATCATGAAAGTGATGTTACATTCCCGATTGTAGTGCTCCGAATGCAATTTTGGTCCCTTTCTAAGGACCAGCATTCACTCATCCTGATGCACGACATCAGTTTATCTATCAATTGACGGTTTCGAATGACTCAGAGCAGCTCTTCATCTGCACAATGACATAATTGAGCGACACAAATGACCTACTTCAGCTCCTTCGGTGCAACATCAACTGGAAAGTGAATTCATTCTAAAAACAACAATGATTATATCGACAATAAATAGACACAATATATGTAGACATGTGTAGACAAAGTAACAATGCTGTCCGAGAAACAAAAGTACAAAGCATGTCAAAATACTCACAGCACGTACTGTAGCGACTATATTGCACAATATGTCTTTTTCAAAACTACCCACAATCAACACAGCAGATACAAGTCATGAGCCATCATCAGGACCAAAGCTGGCGTTACGTTACAGTACAGTCACTCAGCAGACGCTTTCATCCGACAATTCAGATTCTATGTCATTCATCCACCGTGTCTTCGCTCAAGGACACATCAACATGCGACGAGCGGGGATGAAATCTCCGACCCTCTGATCGAAGGACGGCCCTGCTCTCCACTCAGCCACAGTCGCCTGTTGACTGCTCCGAGAAAGTTCTTTCGTGAAGAAAATCTTTCCACTTTATTCGGTACAGCTAGCTGAAATAAATGCAGACTAAAGGTCCTGCAATGAATTCTACTTTCATAAAGGTTATAATGTTTTGTTGTTGTAGTTGAAACAGTTTACTGGAGCTGATTATTCGACTTTAAGGTCATTTTGGAGGCTGATAAGAGTTTATTTGCCCACCTAATTGATTTAAAATGAGGGTGAACTGATCTGATCCAGGCAGTCCTTCTGCAACCGTTAAATACTAGCCTCCGGTTGAAAACTTTGGTGAAAGAAGTATTCACATCAACAACTAGTTGTAGCAATACTACACGACAGATGTGCTCGATTACAACTGCACGTCCTGCCTTCAAAAAGTGTTAAATAAAGTATTGGAACTAAAAATACTCATCTTGCAATGTTATTGTATTCTGTTTTATAATTGGTTTATTAATAGTGATGCATTATAATGTGGAAGCTGCATTTAATGTTGAGTTACAGTTTGAATTACAACTGTATTTGCTGTCAGGTAGTTTATAGGAATGCATCATGTTTTATAAAATGATCAGGTATCAGGAATAGGTATTAGTTGTTTGGCAAACAAGGCTCCTGTGAGTGGTATATCATATTGCATTATTATTATCACGCATGCATTCATTTATAACAATGCATCAGATTTTATAAGCACAATGTTTCGTATGATCGTTCCTAGCAAAGCCAGTTCAAAGCACAACAATTCCCTCTTAAACGTAGGAAATAAGTAAGAAATATATCGAGATGTTTTCAAGTGAATGTAAAATGTAACTTTCCACCACTGTTTGCAAGTATCTGAAATGCATATTTTTGTTCTCAGCCAGCAGGACGTCAAGCTAAATTAGATATTTAATGAGAATTTTGTTTTGTGTCCCGGGGGGAGATTCATTCAAATCTGACATTTTTAGAGAGGCACATCAATGCTGTGCGATGACGTCCCAAACAGCAACCAGGCAGACAGACAGCAGCAGTAGCATCCTAACAAAGGACCCCCTTGTTCCCAGCTGAATTCTTGAACATCATTTTCTGCATTTTCCTGCAAATGACTCAATCTCCACGTCCCTCGCCTCTCATTCCGCGCAATTATCATTTATCAAGCATGTCCCCTCATCTTACAGAGAACGGTTGTTTGGGGGGTTTTCAAATCTTGCCATGAAATCTGTTTACATGTGTCGGGATGTGTCACATACACGTGAAGAGAGGTGGATTTAAGAGAATAACGTGGCTGATGTTGTTGCACCGAGAGGGAGACGGGAGAGAGTTGTGAGGGACACAAGGCAACATTGAGGATTCTCTTGTTCTGCCTCAATCGCCCCCTTTTTTCTCTTTCCCCTCTTGTTGCCGTCACAGCTGCAGCAGGGCTCCGCGACCGCACAGCTCTAAGGGCTGGTCCTATTTTGATGCAAAAGGGCGTGATGCTTGTCAGTGTGTTAATGGCTGCTCAGTGCATCTGTGGCTAAGTATAAAAAAGTTAGCGATGTAAGGCTGAATTGATGGCTCTAAAGGTCAAAAGGCCGTGTGTCCCGACATTAACACCTGGCCAACTATGAAAGTAAAAACTTTTCATTCATGTCATACTCTATAATGGTCATCCACACATCTGAACAGCACCACCACTGTTCTATCATGGACATTTTGTTATGCTTGAACTTCAACTTAACGCAACTAAGATGCATGAAACCTTTTCATTTCATTCGCAAGGGGTGATGCACTGTGCAATCTGATGTAAGTCACTTACACATTACTTCAATTACATCGAAGCCAAACATCGACAAGTCAGTCAGATGATCACAGCAGCGCTTTGAGCTAAATGCTAACGTCATTATGCTAACATGTTGACAGTGCTAACATGCTGACGTTTAGCAGGCATAATGTCGACCATGTTCGCCGTCTTAGTTCAGCGTGTTAGCGTGGCGATGTTGACAAGTCCAGCTGAGGCTGATTCGTTTTGCAGGCATTTAGTTATAAACCAAAGTTTGGGGCAAATTGCAAATGTGACTAGAAGTTGGTGCTGGGTGAAAAATCAGGGCATCACCAAAGTGACGACAATTCTTCCTGAGCAGTAAAAGTCCGACAGTCATTCGGACCGCTGAGCATCATTGATATCTGTCCCAAATTCCATGGCAATGCATCCAATGGTTGTCGAGATATTTTGGTAAAATACAAAAATGTCAACCTGTTGCTGGGCCTAAAGGAAAGGTTGAGTAACACTCTGGAGACCATGATTGTCTCTTATTAAAAAAAACTAAGGGCAATCAATCTGACAGAAGAAATGATTTAGTCTGGACCAAAGTTGTGGAAAACCAGCATGCAGCCATTTTGAATGGCTAAAAAAACACTGCATTACTCCCAAAAAAAACAATAAATTAGCTCGCATTCACTTAAAATGTACCTTTCTGCAAAACTGAAGAAATACAAACATGCATCAAAACACTGCAACTCTAAACGCAGTATGATGAGCAATAAATGAGCACAAAACCAACTGCCTGCTGAGAGTGAAGGCAAGGTCTCAAATGCGAGGGATGAGTACAGCATACCAGCAGAGATCAGCAACAGGTAACTAAACTCTCCCTCTGCGTCTCACCTGGGACCCTTACCCCAATACCCCTTCCCCACACACCCCACCTCAACCCCCGTGTATCAATGTCCTTTAGATGTTCCCCCTCACACAATTGAAGTAACTAGAGTATTTCCTTTGGCTGGCCAGTGGAGATATGGAGCAGAACACACAATGGGCTATTCATTAGCAACACACACACACACACACACATCTTACCCCCATTCATCCCCACCCGACCAGCACCAGTAGCAGCACCGTCCGTCACACACATTACCAACCATGTCCCTCTGTAACATACATGCATGCATACACATGCAGGCATTCAACAACGCATACATTATGCACACACACACACACACACACACACACACACACACACACACACACACACACACACACACACACACACACACACACACACACAATCTCACAAAACCATACAAAAGCCTATGCAAATACGTTCACATACACAGATATAGCACACACATCCCAACTCACTCCCCAGCTGCAGTGGAAGCTCTTCCAAGTTCTTGCCACACACACACACACACACACACTCACACACTCACACACACACACACACACACACACACACACACACACACACACACACACACACACACACACACACAGTTTTCTACCCCTCCTCCCTAACCAGTAACTCAGAGAAAAGACAAGGCGAAAACAATATAACAGTAACTCTGGTGTGAGCACAAAGGCAGGATTCACAGACGTTCGAGAGGGGGACCTATTTAAAAGTAACACAGCTGCATGAATTTATTAAGACAGATGGACAGAGCGACAAGCTCAGGAAGGTCTTGTGAAAGGCTACATTTTTTATTATTATTACCCGTTAGCAGGATCCGTGACATTTTAATTGGGGATGTAACTAATATTTATGACGATTAGAGAATAATCTATAAAGGCTAGACGCTCAGTTACTTTCAGTAGATGCCTTTTTATTTGAGTATCGGCCTCTAAAACAGAGAGATGGTCTGAAGAAGACGACTCCGAATCCCTACCAGCTCCAGCTGTGTCATTCTATGTCCGACCCTGACCTCTGACCTCTCTGTAGGGCAGGGAAATGAGTCTGCAGTATCTTATTATTACTGCTATTATTCCAGAGGAACTCAAGCTTATATGCTGCTTTTATTTCAAACTATAAGACAGAGTTGTAATAACTTAATAACTGCCCACCGGATCCCTCCGCAAGCTTGACTGATTCACTTCAACCAGCAAATTCGGACACACCTGCTCTGACCTGCACAGGTGCATGCAGGGAGGGAGAGAGAGAGAGAGAGAGAGAGAGAGAGAGAGAGAGAGTCACAGAGGAGTGGAAGCAGAGTATGTTTCTGAGCAAGAGAGGGATATAAACAGATTTCAGAGGATACAGACTTTTCACAACACCGCACGAACGTCATTCCCCGGTCAGTTGAGCAGATCGCTGCCTCTTGTGAGTGAGCAGGAATGTGTTTGTGTGAAAAGGGCAAAAAGGGCGATGGCGGCTTCTAGCTGAAGAACGCCGTCTCTTGTTTCATAACACACAACATAACACAAGTTTCGGATTTGGATTGTAGATTCCACGCATAGTGGGATCGCTACTTTTGTTCTTCTTAACTTAAAAAACATCATACCAGCAACATAACTAGATACAATATACAAAAAAAACGTTGTGTAGTTCAAAGGAAACAAGTAACATGCATAAGTGTTGTTCGATTTGATCCTTTTCAGATTCCATTTGAATGTAAATAAATCACAACAAATAAATAAGAAATATTCGACTTTTCTTGTGTTTTTATCCGGCCGGAACTAATTCATTATATGCTCCAGTTCCAGTGTGCCAGTTTGTTAAATTCTAACAAATTTGTACATTTATTGTATATTTGTGTTTTGTAGATGTTTAGAGTGACATCACCTGGCACCAAAGCTCAGCCAATAGCGGACAGTCAGGCAGAAGCTGTCTTCCACCAGCAGATGACTGCGCTCACACGGGTTTGGATTCAAATTTAGAGCTCCATATTCACTTTTTAAAATTTTAATTGTTTTGAAGTCAGACTTTGTAAAGTCAGGTCGATTCTGGCCCGGGGTGATGCGGGTGTAGACTCCCAGGCCAAAGGTCAAAGGACCGAGTGGCCCGGGTTAGGCCCCTGCTGACCTTTAACTGTCACCCTCCATGTGCTGTGTGTGAGTGTGTGTTTGCTTCACAACAAACTACATCATCTCTGTCACATGACAGGTTAGGTTTGTCAAATGTTCACTGATAGCTTCTTCTCTGGGCTCTCTTGTTTATGTTGTTGTAAAATAATTCAGTCCATCATAATTATCTTCTCATTTTTCTTCGATGCAGCAAAGTATTTACTTTAAAAACAAAAACTCTGTTTAATGTGCAATGAGTCCCAATAGTTGCATGTGTGTGTGCACAGTGAAACCAAATGAAGAATCAATGCATTATTGTTACTTTTAAACGTACATTTTGTGTGATCATTATTCTTCATCAACCTAATAAGTTTATTCATGTCAATAATTGAGTTCAAGTTCAATCATTGACTGCTTATTATTCCTTCAGGTCGCAGGCCTGGTTTCATTTCACCGAGACAAATTTCATTTAGGTTTTGTTTAGTATTTTAAATATTTCATTTTATTGTAATTATTCAAAAGTGTAAAACAAAGTGTACTTTTTACAACAAGGAGTATCAACCAGAATACGTGACAGAAGAAATAACGATCTGAAATAACAGACGCATTCACAATGTTTTGGCTCATGAGGATTTCATAAGCATGTTTCTATTTGGCAGCCTTTAAAAAAAAAGTTAAACAATTTGTAGCGCTCGTGCATTATCAGTAGCATTATCATATAATTACACTTTGTTTTTGAAACATTTCATCAATCTTTATTTGCTAAATTAAATGTCTCTCATTCTGAGCAAAGTCAGCAGACTGTCCAGTCATCCATCATTTTATTTATCAGGTTATTTAGGAACTCATCAAGCAAGAATAGATGTTTCTTCTCTTTTCTCAGGCCTGTAGCTTGAGGTTCTCACTGATAAGTCTTACAAATACCAAGAGGTTCGTTAGACAACAGGCTATTGTTGAAGCATTTCAATACGACCCGGTCCCTGCCTAATGTAATATTGTGGCCATAGAAGCGTGTATTCATTGACATTTTTTGTCCAAACGGCATCAATTCAGGTAGCAGTGTATACATGTTGGGCCTGTTCACATCTGTCCATCTTCATTATTTGCGCACAAACACACACACACACACACACACACACACACACACACACACACACACACACACACACACACACACACACACACACACACACACACACACACACACACACACACACACACACACACACACACACACACACACACACACACACACACACACACACACACACACACACACACACACACACACACACACACACTCCAAAAACCAGCACTCACGTCAGACCGAGGCCGGGCCGCAAATCCTCCGCTGCGCAGCGGGAGAGAAATCCCCAGAGTGGCTGTCTGAAGATCCCCGGTTTAAAGCTCCAGGAGCTGGACAGTCCCGCCACAGCTCACCCGGGGCTGAGTCGCCGCTCCTGGAGCATTTTTGTCTGTATGTCAGAGTTTGTTGAGACGCGGACAAAGAGTGGCGGTAGAAGGGAAAGACACAAGCTATTCCCTTCTCTTCTTTTCTTTTTTCACATGCACAAAACTGCTTTTTGTTCCCCACTTCTTCTTCTTTTTTTTCATTAAAGGGGGAAGGGGGTGCTCGTTTTGATCACATGATTACAATTCACCTGAGATAAAACAAAGGGGGCAAAGAAAAGGAGTGGAGAGGAGGAATGGGACAAAGAGATGCAGTCATGGTTGCAGGATTCCCTTATCGTCGTCAACATTAACTGATAATGGAAAAAAAAAAGTGGCGATTTTTGGATTGGGTGCCAGTGTGTCGCATGGCGGGGATACAAGGGGTCATTGTTGTGCAGAACAGCGCTTGTGTTTGTGTCCGTGCGGCCCATAATGTCCCCGCTCGTCTCTCCTTTCCGCGTCACTGTTTGGTTTTATAAACGCGCTCCGTGGATCTCAGTCAGAGGCGCTAATGCAATTGGAAAACTCACATGAGATTCGTTCCAGTTTTGCTAATTTTCTTCATGAAGTGTGGCACAGTGGGAGAGAGAGAGAGAGAGAGAGAGAGAGAGATATGACCATTATTTCCTCTACCTATCACCACAACACCGACATATCAATTGTCTTATGAGACACAATCTTTTGAAGCGCCTTTTAATGTTGTCGGCTGTGATGTGGTGATGACTTTAAAAGTGGATAAATAAAAGAATATACCCAAAATGTATATCTGAAACATAATCTACTATGATTTAGGACGTGCCATCATTGTGCATCACAAATGTGTCTGCCTAAAAAAAACCTTTTTCATGAGCCATGACGCAAATTCTGCAACCTTGACATTTAATGTGTTCAAATCAAACCATACACTGATCTGTCGATTTGACTGTGTTTGGAGAATTGTGGTGTGCAAGTGTGCGTAAAAATCGGACAAACATTTTCTCCGTTGGCTGCATTTTATTTGAGACTTGAGCAGCATGAAACATGTCTCACGAGCTGTCTGTTTGTGACGCGCACTTTGTCTCCATTACCCTAAACGACCAGGCCTCCAATAAAACGTATTTATATTTATTTTTTATTTGTGGATCTGTCAGTGACAGAAACGCTTCCGAGCATGTTCTGAAATGTTAATACCTCATCTAATTATAGGCTCCACGAGAACATTTATATCAGCTGATATATTGTCCACAGAACTCCTGCAGCGGGACACTTGATTCAATTTTGTAATTATTTTTTAGAATACAATCTATATGTTTTAGATTCGTGCACACTTTAAGTATTAAGGTGCCAGAGGGAGCCTGTAAATAAAATGGTCATTTTGGGGTTCTGAAAAACAAATATGGCAGATCGTCTGAAGTATAGTCCAAAACAAGGCCTGTTTGATTGCTCAGGATTTACGTGTGTGGATATAAGCATTTCTCCAGGTAAAACAGTCAGAGCAGGGTGTACGATATCAACACATATTGTGCACACTTTCCTTTGCATAAAACTTCGCAAAATGTATTTTCGCATAATCTTTCCTCTCCATTTTAGCATCACGGTTGTGTTTGGTTAGATGGAGAGAGAGACAGAGGGAGAGAGAGAGGGGAGAAGGGGGAGTAGCCAATCAGAGATCTCCAAGCCTGCACGCGTACGGCTCCTTTAAGACTTGTCCTCCCCATCGATCTTTTTTTTTTTTTTTTTTCCTCCCTCAGCCTCATACAAGGAGCCCTTTAAGCCCCGGTACCGACACACAGAGCAGACATTCATTCTCGGGCAGCGCGACCGAGGGGGCTCGGGAGCGAGCGTCACTTTGGAAACTCGGGAACTCACGGATTCTCGTGCTAAATCGGCGACCTCCTTTTCTCATTGCTGAAGTAAGGCGTTCAGCATTTCCAACTCTTTCCTCTCTGCTGCTGGTGGCTGCTCTGACTGCGATTTGCACGTTTCGTTAACGTTTTCATGACAGGACTGTGGTTGCAGACTGGTCCAAATGAACGGTTGACTTGTTCGTCCTTTAGGTCTCTGTGTAGGACAATCTGTATGAGCTTTAAGAATCATTCTGATACCTTTGACATGGATTATTATCATACACGTGATAATCGCTGTCATGGTGAATTGTGTCAGTGCAACAACTGCTCCTGTTTTAGATTTTAGTGTTTCATGTTTTTATAGAGCTTGTTAGTTTTTATGATTTGACACAATTTTAAATGTCCCACTAACCGAGGACACAGTAACAGCCTTTTATACCAAGAAAAGCGGCTCAAACAGAGACGTTTTTAACTCCGTCAAGGGATTCTATGAAACAGCTCAACGGACATTATTGACATGGACTTTGGTGGAAAATTGGATTAGTGTGCTTGGTTTAGTTGCGACTTGTGCTGGTTTATTCTATATATATATATACTGTTGTTTTGGAGCTGTGTGGACGTGAAATCTAAGCTGTTTCAAAACTAATTAAAAAAAAAAAAAAAAAAAAAAAAGGTTTTCAAACAAGCAAATTAATGCCAACTCACTTACAAGCCAAGCGTTGATAATGAGTTCACATAACCGGAAACCATTTCACACAGTAAACGTGAAGTTAATTACTAACAAGCACGATTTAAGGTCCGTGTCGAAAACACCTTAAATATTACATCAGATGATAAATCAAATGACCATACACAAGACTCACTGTTGAATTCATTGCTCGCTTGTTTTGTAGTCTGAGGCGTTATCCGCTGAAGAAACAACACTTTATAATCAATGTGGTCAGTGACGAAAGGGAATTATGACCAGTAGCTCAGTCAAGGGATTCTACATTCTACATACACTATTTGCTTTCTTTCACAAGAGTAATATGCGAACCGCGCGTCGTGCAAACACAGGCAACGTGCGCGCAATGAGGCGTTTGGTGCCTTTTACGCACGGTGTTGCGCGGCAGGGACGCTCGCCTTGCAGAGCAGCTGGCAGGCAAATATCGTTATCAATGCGCCTCGGACAGACGGGGAAGCTGTACATACGCCTCTGCGGGGGAATTGATACGACCTCGTTCTGATGTTAATTCAAGGTGAGCGTTCGGAACAAGCCAAACTTTTATCCACACGACACATAATCTGTAATTCAATCGATTTTATTTCATCATCTAAAGGCATATACGTACATTCACATATGCGTATTGTACGTGTCTTTGGCAAAACGTAAGTGGGTGAACCATTTTCCTCAAAAGTGAAGTAACCGGAGTGTTAAGTGGGTATGCACCCCCCCCCCCCCCCCCCCCCACCCCACACATACACACACACACGCACGCACCTAACCTGCACATTACAAGCCATTTCGTAATGTCACTGGACGTGAGCGAGATCGCTAATTGTCCTGCAACATGACACCGTAGTCGAAAACAAACCAGCGGGCTGTGTGTCGCGTGGTTCACAGGAAGTTCGCTGATTTAGGACGTAGAGTCTGAGGCAGGGTGTTGATTTAATGGGCAAAAGCAAGGACACATTTTTGCTCCCGCCTATAGACCTGCCCCTGTTTCACAAACAGACTGTGTCTAATTCACACGCGGGGGTTTACATTTCCAGCGCCAGGCCGTGTTTATCCAAGAACATGCAGAGCATCAATCCGAGGTCTGTGCTGCTGCGGCCTCATATCATTCCAACACTCCCTCTCCGGGGAGCTTGGAATAACTGCTAAGCCTTAAACAGTAAGGTGTGTTTGGGGGGAGGGGGGCTACACAGGAGCAGGACCACTGCAAATAAACCCCACATCCTTATTAAGAGACTGCACTTTATTTTACTGAGCTCCACTTTCAATGTGTAGATGGTTGTTTTGGTTATTTTGGCTCAGCTTTGAAGTTATTTTATTTTTTGCCTACCATGAAAATGTCTTCGATATATTCCTGACATTTAAAGAAGTCACTCGAGGATCTTCTCATATCTGTGCGAGTGTTGCAAATAGTGGAGTAAAAAAGGTGGAGGCGGGACATGGCCCACAAAGGGACTATTTATGAAGGGAAAATGGGACAATCCTCTCAGTCAGGCCCAATCTCTTGTTTTATTACTGATGGAAAGAGAGAAATTGTGAAAAGACAAAATGTTCCCCAAAGTGAGGTCTTGACCTCGCTCTGATGTATTAAAAAAGCACTAAGATAAAACAGCCCCTCCAGCCTATCGTACACCAACACACCTTGGTGTGTGTGCTGCCTCGTGACGCAGGGACATGTCCCTCTAAACCTCTGGCTTGTTGCTGAACTGACGCTCCACAATCATTCTGCTGTTTCAGGTCCTCACTGTTGGATTTCAACCGCGGGACAAACGGAGGAGAGAGAGTGAAGGGGAAGTTCACGAGGGACGTGAGTCCGGGTGAGTTTGGCGCACAGTTGTGCTTTAGCAGGTAAACTGGGGTCCAAGGTGCGCACTGAGCCGCCTATGATACCAACAATACGGATGGAAAGAACTTTAATGTGGAACCCTCACAGAGTTTTGCAACGGAGGCTGAGAGTAGAGACAGACTGGCAGTTTATATTATAACTTGAAGGAGGCCAGAGGGACAGATCAGACAGATCAGCGGTCAGCTGTAGCGACGAACAGCAACAGGGACCCGACAGGTAGAGCTGAGCATTTAGAAACAGACCTTGCATCCTCTGCGCACCTGGGGGGGCTTGTGTGTGTGTAGGAAGATGTCCAGAGAGGAGCAGAGCATGTCGGACGTTGAGCTCAGTCCCGGGATGTCGGACGACAGTCGCTCCCTGTCGCCGGGCCACTCCTCCGGTGCGGCCGGCGGGGGGGACTCGCCTCTCAGCGGGCGGCAGCAGCCGCAACCGGCGGGCCTGGACGACTCTGCGGCGGGCAGCGCGTCCATCAAATCCGAGGACGAGGACGACCGCTTCCCCGCGGGAATCCGCGACGCGGTGAGCCAGGTGCTCAACTGCTACGACTGGACCCTCGTGCCCATGCCCGTGCGCGTGAACAGCGGAAGCAAGAACAAGCCGCACGTGAAGAGGCCCATGAACGCCTTCATGGTGTGGGCGCAGGCGGCGCGGAGGAAACTGGCCGACCAGCACCCGCACCTGCACAACGCGGAGCTCAGCAAGACCCTGGGGAAGCTGTGGAGGTGAGGAGGCAGCGCTGATGGTCTGCATGTTGTCACTGTCATGTTCAGCTGAGGCGCACACGGTGCAGACATCAGGGGTACAGCAGGGCGGTACAGTACATCTATGAGGGCCAGGGCTTATTTTTAGAGGGGGGGGGGGGGGGGGGGGGGGTTAGGGGGAAATGGCTCCAGACAAAGGTCAGTGTCATGCTCAAGCCTGAGTGATATCACAGTAAATGCATTAGGGTAAAGCAATCCTGTTATATAGTTCCCCAGTAATCAAAATACTTCTAAATAAGCATCCCCTCAGTCAGCTGATGTCTTGCACCCTGTACTAAAGAAAAATAGCCGACAATGTTTTCTTCATTTCCCCTTTGGTTTTGTTGTTTTGTAGACTCGACTATCATCTCTATTCCATGGATTTTCCTTCAGGCTAACTTCAACGAGTACACTCACATATACTTGCACACATAGGTTATTGTGCACAAGCAGACGCCTCTTTGATTATGTTTCATAAATAGAATCTTTTTAGTTTTGGTGACAATTATGATAATTATCTAACAAGCTTTGGCCTTTTCCTGTGACCATTTGGTTGATGTTTACTTTTTATTTTCTTTAGACATAGATGAGACCTTGTTCATGAGATCATGTAGCAAGACATTCCAACAGTCCATCATGTGATTTGTGGTATTATACTTTTTGGCGAAATGTTTTGCTGTCATTGAATTGTACTCTATATAAACGTGATTTTTTTTTCTTCTTTTTTTTTTTGACGAGACGTGGTTTTCGACACAGCTCCCCAGTTGAGAAGTATTGTTTTGTTTATTGTGAGTGTGCATATACGCTGTTCACTTACTGGCCATGTAGCTGGAGTAACCGGCTCCTGAAGGAATCCAGGGAATGCTCTCTGCACATATTTTAAATCCAGGTTTTCAACCTTCAAATTAAAAGGTACGGCAAGATTTTCTGTGTCATTTAAATTTGGAAATTTCAATCTTTTATTGTGTCTGATTGAATGCTAGAGCGCCGGGCCAGTCGCCAACAACGCTGCCTCTTGATCACTTTACACTTCTTTAAGTTTAAAGCTCTGTCAGATCATCCATCCAGTGTCCAACTTCTCACAAAAAAAACACTGACTATTTGCTGACAAGAAGGTCAGTCCTCACAAGGTTCATTAACCCTGTGAGGACTGAACGTTAATCAGATGAAGACTTGACCGTGGGCTCAGGCATGATTGGTTAATCGGCTCAGACACACGACGAACGGGGAGGCTGAGGAAGGTCAGGAGTTACTCATGCCATTCCTGCCAGCAGTAATAATAAGGAGCTCCGTGTCATGTGATGCAGACAGGATGCATCTTTGGCCCGTATTATTTCATTACTGTCCAGCAGTCAAAAGCCCCTGGCAGACATTAGATACAGTTGTAGTGAAGGAAGCATAATGTATTAATAAGCACTGAAAATTGATCAACTGTATTGCTGGAAAGTATGTCGCCGAGCATATTGCTGTTATCTGTGAAAGATCATTTTGACCCATATACTGACTGTTGATATTCTTTTATTCCCGTTAATCCAGAATATGAAGCCATAAACAGTTCATCTTAATGTGCATTTTATAAGTATTCATGTAACCCTTAACTCATAGGCTCTACATTTAGTCAAATACCACAGTTACCATGTGACCAACATTACTTACCTTTTTCATAATCGTGTAGAATATCAGCAAAAGAAAGTCTTGAGACTTTTCTTCTCTTTATACCAACAAACATATCTTCCAACATCTTTTCCTTTGACCCAAGGCTTCTTAACGAGGGCGACAAGCGGCCCTTCATCGCGGAGGCAGAGCGGCTGCGGAAGCAGCACAAGAAGGACTACCCCGACTACAAATACCAGCCACGACGCCGCAAGAGCGGGAAGCCCGGTTCTGGGTCAGGAAGTGAGGCCGATGGCCATTCAGAGGGTGAGGTCGGCCAACACTACAAGGGCCTCCAACTGGATGTGTCCCTCATTCGGCCTGCCGGGTCCCCTCTGGCAGACGGGCACCACCCTCAAGCTGCAGGTGGGCTGCAGGCTCCCTGCCAATAACGTTACTGATCCCGTTTCTTTCACACGGTTCCCAGATTAGTCTGGATACAACTGAACACTGTGACACACCGATACATAATTGGTTGAGTCCGCCAAGGAAAACGACTGTAACTACATGTTTCCTTGTGTCTCCACAGGTCACAGTCCTCCCACACCGCCCACCACTCCCAAGACCGAGCCTCAGTCTGGGAAGGTGGGGGACGGAAAGCGGGAGGGTGCAGGGAATGGGGGCTCGCGTGGTGCGATGGGAGCAGAGGGAAGCTCAGGTGCTCCGGGATCCGGTAAACCTCACATCGACTTTGGCAATGTGGACATTGGTGAGATGAGCCACGAGGTGATGGCCAACATGGAGCATTTTGATGTCAACGAGTTTGACCAGTACCTTCCCCCAAATGGACACCCGGGGGTTGGGCAGAGTGCTGGGGCGGGAGCGGCTGCTACACCTTCCCCAGCTTCTCCGTACACCTACGGCATCTCCTCCGCTCTGGCAGCGGCCAGTGGACACTCAGCAGCCTGGCTGTCCAAGCAGCAGCAGCAGCTGCAACACCACGGCCCATCTCTGGGCTCTGATCCCTCCAAAGCCCAGATCAAGAGCGAGGCTGGGGGTACCGGGGGTCACTTTGCAGAGGCAGGCTCAGTAGGTTCCCATGTCACCTACACCCCCCTCAGCCTTCCTCACTACAGTTCTGCCTTCCCCTCACTGGCCTCCAGGGCCCAGTTTGCCGATTATGCTGACCACCAGGCCTCAGGGTCCTATTACGCTCACTCCAGCCAGGCCTCGGGGTTGTACTCCGCCTTCTCTTACATGGGGCCCTCCCAGAGGCCCCTGTACACCGCCATCACTGACCCGGCCGGCGTGCCGCAGTCACACAGCCCCACGCATTGGGAACAGCCCATCTACACGACTCTGTCGCGGCCATGACAGACAACGAGACCAGAGGGCACCGGTGCCGGTTCAGCCCCCACGTCGGACCCAAGGAGCAGCGGCTACAACAGCGGTGTTGGTAGCGAAAGTGGTTTGGGCTGGGGGGTCTGGGCAGGCACTGGGGGAGTCGGCAGGGGAGGCAGGAGGGGAGAAACCCCGTTCTGCCCCTGCCCAGATGCAGAAATGCTGTCGCAGTCCAAGGATGAGCTTGGAGCGTGGGGCTTTTCAGGCGCGGTTGATCATTTGGGGCACTCGGCGTAGAAGTGACAGAATGTTTCACTTTACACCCATCGCAGAGTTTCAGGTTAGTCACAGCAGCCAAGCCTCTGGCGCTCCAAACAACATGACAGCATTCACAAGTGGTTAAGGATCATGTCCCTGTCGCTTTTGTGTATCGGAGGAGGCACTTTGTAGTCTACACAGCCTTCTCCCATAAGCCACCAGGGGTCAGCAGCAGCAGAGAACGGTACACCTTAGCAAGACTTTGATCTCTACTGTGAAGGGTGTGACTGAGATGGAGCCAAATTCATTCTACATGAAACTGTTTTTTTTTTGTACCAGAAGAATGAAGTGCCAAACTGTTTGACTGCGGCCCATTCACTTCTCAGGCAAGACTGACCTTTTATCAAACAGATGTTCAATTGTATTGCTTTTAGCAATTAATGCAACAAATACTGATATCATTCTGTTGTGTCTGAGGCACATTTGTCCTTAATTACTTCATTCAAATTATTATTATGCGGAGTTCACCTAACATGCCTTTTGTACAAACAACGGTCGTGCATGGAAGCAAAATGCCATAAAACTATGTCGAGGTTTTGTTCAGTGAAATGTATATTTAGTAAAAAAAACAACAATTGTTATGATTACTGATTGTTATCAGGATAGTTTATACGATGTACTTGAAATTACAAATGTACGTTTTCTGATGCAGACAGATTTTAAGACATTTGTAAAACGACCAAAGTTTTGAGACCAAAACTTTTAAGAAAAGAAACTGATGACACAGACGTTTCTCCCGACGTGACATTCAAAACTACCTTACAATACACAGGTCACTAGTTTTCTTAAAAACACATTGGTGTCAAAAGCTACTTTTGCCTTTTTTTCCACAATGGCACTGATGAGTGTGATGACTTTCATTAGTACTTGACGCATTCATGAAGAACATTCATGAAAAAAGATAACTCTATTTAAACTTGCATGATTCATTTTCACTGACCGTGGTCGCAATTAGGGATGCACGATGTGTATCGGCTGATAAATGATCAGCCGATGATGCTAAATTTATATCAATATGTATTATTAAATAAAATTCAATTTGATATATAATATATATATATATATATATATATATATATATATATATATATATATAGCTGATATTACGAAGCCAAAATTGCTGTCATTGACTTAACAGGCGCAGCATCTACACAAGTCAGCGCTTTGGAATATTAAATCATCCATCTTTGCAAAGTACATCTTCGCCTTTATTTCACTCAGGTGTGCAAAATAAAATACAAGTGATGAACTTCCTTTTAAAATACAAAAAAAATGGGAAATGATCGGTTATGTTATCGGTATCGGCCTTGAGAAGCAGGTAATTATCGTACCAGCTGTAAAAGAATCCACATCGTGTATCTCTCTCGTCTCAATGCGTCATAGAACACACGGCAGAAGCTTTTTCATTGTTTTAACTATTAACTGTATGAATATTGTTAAATTGTTTTTGCCATTATTATTTGCACCCTGCCTTTTCTTTACCTTTTTGTGTGTGATTTTAAAATGCGTATCAATATTTAATATGAAATGTCAGATCTTTTGATTGTAGGTGTGTTACTTTAACATTTTTATCTTCTTTTTTTTTGTTTGAAACAGTTGCCAGAGATTGAGCGATTAACGCTTCCAGGAGAAATAAGTTTCAACACAGCCTGATATTAAACATGTGCCCGGTCCTTTTAAAAATACCTGCTGCTCACTGATGAAACAGAAGTATTTTATCTTAAATCATGTTTGTGTCTTTCCCAATTGTTGGACTATTAGTTAAACTAGTTTTGCATGAAGTGTTTTTCTTTGGTCTTTATACATTATACATTTCCACATGTCATTTCTTTCCCTCATGTCCTAAACAGAACTGTATCTTATTTTCCATCTGGGAAAGTGAAAAAAAACAAAAAAAAAAACCTTCATTTATTTTTGCTTTGTTTTTATGTCGATCACTCAAATATTCTTTATCACTACTGGACGCAGATCCGACCCATATGCATGCAGCACTGCTTGTTTTGATTCATACTCCATCGACGCTTAAAGCCCATTATCATTCAACCATTTACCTCCAGCACAACAAGCAGAGTTCATTTTACATCATTGTTGCTACGTGTGAATGTGTTATATTGCTACGAATTTTGCATTTCCTATTTATATTTGTTTTATGCTTGTGTTTGCGGCGTTAGTTGTTCCTCTACCAACACGAGGACGACGTGTTCGGCCGGTACTGCCATTTTAGTATTTCACAGTCTCCATCCTTGTATAACTGTTGCCAGCACAGCAACACGACTTCTAAGTAACAGCAGGAGCGACAGCCTAAACATGTGATGATGACTAATGACCTTTTACGCTCATTTGAAATAAAAGCTCTATTATTTCTGCTTTGATAAAAGTCTGCCTCTTGGAATTTCTGTCTTTTTACTGCACAACAAATGTCAGAAATAAAGCATAACGCATATCAGTCAACAACAAACCGTCCCCCAGATTCTAAACCTGTTCCTGTTTCATAAAAGCTCGTCTTCATGGCGTCTGGTGACTCGACCACTGCTCACATTCTCTGCATCGAGCTAATGGGACGATTGACTTTAGCCGGCTGGGACAGCGATCCCCGACCATCGACCGAGGTAAGAGTGATGGGTGCTTGTATGTGCATGCAGTAGAGGAGACTGTGGGGATGCTGTGTTGCACTACAACAGCAGCACTCA
Source organism: Melanostigma gelatinosum (assembly GCF_949748355.1). Classification (NCBI taxonomy): domain Eukaryota; kingdom Metazoa; phylum Chordata; class Actinopteri; order Perciformes; family Zoarcidae; genus Melanostigma; species Melanostigma gelatinosum. The sequence goes on from NC_136646.1 coordinate 10,415,852, forward strand.
TCACACGTACTGCAGGTTGTAGGTGTTTACTGCGGCTGAACTTGAACTAATGCAGCCCCAGATGAGGGTATGATTGGTTCTGCATGCCTACATGCATATTTCATTAGAGTGTGCATGTGTGTTTCTCTGTGTGTCGCGGGTGAAGCCTGACTCTTAATTCCCTCTCTTTAATCAGCTGTGTGATACTTTGGAAAGACAAAGAGGGCCATTGAAGGGGAGCTCGGCGGGGGGGGGGGGGGGGGGAACTGGGTAATGAGGGAGCCTTACCCATAACTGCCGGGCCTGTAGCTTCACCGGGATACAATGGGACTCTCATACTCTCGGCACACAGACCCTGCAACCCCCCCTCCTACTCTCATCCCCCACCACTCACCCCATCCACTGAAAAAAACCCTCCATTTTCAGGTTGCAGCTGTAAATGGGATTAAAACATTCCCAAAAGTAAGATAGTTAATCAGAAAGAAGACGTAGGTCGAGCTATTTCATTGTTTTACTGACGGGTGTCGGCCAGGAGCAGCACACCCAGGAACAGACAGTCGACGGGGAGCCAGCGGCTCAACCTGCCGCCGTGCGGTGCAGACGGGAACGGATCAAACTCGCTGTCGTCAGGTGGAAGGGTTGTGTTTGCGTCTCCAACTTGTGCTGAAACATTGACGGTCTCTTCAGATTGAACTCAGTTATTGCAGAGCTAATGTCGTTCTGTTGAGCAGCATATAGGGTCTCATTCACCAGAGTGGTTGGAGAGTAATCATGAGAAGTACATGGAACTGGGGCTGCACGAAGAAAAACACGAAGAGGCATTTTGCTGAGGGAAGTCGGAAGATCTGAAGAATTCAAGTAAGACACTATCGGAAGCAAAATAATTCATCATCCCTACATCCAATAATCAAATCTACAAATCCAGCACACAAATGCTAGGAAGATACTATTTAGTGCAGCGTGATCACAGGGTTGCTGTGGCATCATCAGAGCACAACAGGTTGGAAAAACACAGATCAGACTCCAGTATGTGTGGGGCCGATCAACAGAACAGAGAAGTAAAGACAGAGGATTGAGAGAGAGAGAATAATGAGCAAAAGAAAAAGTCAGAAGGTATTAGTCCAAACTGGGTTGAGGACGACCTGATGGTGGCCTCTCTGCGGTTGGTGCTGCTGAGTGTCACATGGGCTGCCCCATCCGACTCATGAAAGGACTTTCAGCGTCACCCCGAGGCGATGTCTCCTCCAATCAAAAGACCCACAGATTAAAGCAGTTTTTTTTTTTTTTTTTTTTAGAAATGAACAAGCATGACTGTGGCTACGCACCATTATAGATACCAGTCCAAACCGGATTCTCAGAGATGACGTCTGAATGCTTGTGACATAGACGATACACACGTCTTTACTTTTTTACCTCAGGAAAAGAGTCTATGTTCTGCGCTGAACATATAATCGATCCATCTATCGCCGTGCAGCTTCTTCTACAACACAGCTGTGAATCCTCTCATTCTCACACACTTTCAGCCCCCTCGATCTTTCCTGCACGCACTGGCCCTCTCTCTGCACTGGGCAACAAGCCATTTTGGCTGAACAATACAGAGACTGTTTGGCTGCTTTGTGCGTATGTGTTTGAATGGGGGGCGAGAGAGGGAGGGGGGGGGGGGTGGGGGTGTAGCCACGGAGAGCATCGCAACAGTTACATGTCTCCGTCAGCTGCAGGAGTAACACACAGTCACCTCTTCAACATTATGAGCATCATGAACATCGTGATCTTTAAGGCGGTGGTGAATCCGTCAGGCTGGTTATCAACGACGGTGTGGAAGAACACGTTGAAAAACACCAGTTTGTTCAACTTGATCGCCACTTTTGAAGCGGTGCTCGATGTGTACCCGAAATCTGCCAAGAAATCCTTTAAAAATTGTGTTTTGTTTTATTTAAAGCAGACGCATACTAACTAATACTCAACATGAGTTGTGTTGAGTTACTGCTGTCTATAGCTGAACTACGGTACATAACATCTTCAGGTGGAAACAGTGTGGGTTTATTTCATGCGACAGCAGTAATCATAACTTTTGCCACACTGAAGAAAACAGCAATCGCCAAGTGGAAAAGTGGACGTATGTGAACTCTTTTAGTCAATCCTACTGAAAGCTGTGTCAACAACACCTAAATATAATTTAGTATGATGACATACTGTAGGTTCAGGGCAACTTAATATCTCTTTTGCAACTCCTTAAGTTTACCTGAACATCCCACTTACTCAGGAGGCTTACTGCATAATTATACTGTTAAGTCCTTGTGACATTAACTCATAGTAGGAGTTAAAAACTCATTACAAACATCTGACGGTTCATAGTGTCGTTACACGTGTTATGAATGTGACATGGCCATTTATACAAAAGAGTTTATTAATAACAATAAAACAGTTGTTGTACACTAATCACCTCTCCTTCAGAACAAAACATGGAATAATAACCACACAGGTTCATTTTATAAAACAAAGTAAATGTCCAACTTAAGTTACATTTCCCCCTTGTGGCTCTTCGTTATAATGCAACTGTTAAAGAAGTGGATTTGTATCTCGAGTCGCGTGGCAAACACAATGAAACTAAAAATGTCACAAGTCAGATCACAAGATCATAAACCTGCAAGCGTCTCTGTTTTAATCAGCCTTCTAGTGTCAAGTCAGCACATTTCGTTTATTCATATTTCACAGACTCACGGAGTCACCTGAAGCGATGGATGTTTGAGGATCAAGTCGTGGGCACGAACAGGTGGGTGATGCTGGGGTCGGCCTTAGGGGATCTTCTGGGTTTGTGTGGCTGACTGACCTGATGTGATGGTGGCTGTGAACCAGCACATATTGATTCATCAGTTCAGACCGGGTGAGTGCGTTAATCAGTTATGATGAGCTCGTCACAGCCCCAGTCCTCGTAGCTCCCATCGGGAAGGTACCTGCGGATGATGATTGGGATCTTTCTGCCCCTGTTGGACGGTCAAACAACATTCACGGTGAGACGCTGGGCGGTACAGAGAAGCTCGATATCAAAGAATATTGACCTCTCTAAATAACGACAGAAGGAAACTAAATATGCAGTAATGAGATTATTTTACAAAAATCATTACTGATAATTCAAACTACACAATTAGCACCTACTTGAGCTCTTTCATAGCGATTTGCAAGGGGTCTGTTTCTCCCTCCAGCTCCACCATGACTGGAGCGCACATCCTGTTGGAAGCAGATAGACATGTAAAGTAAATGCTTAAAAACAGGCAACACGAAAGAGCCTGACTGATGAAGTGGCCTCCAAACAGCCAATCCCTCCCACAATACATTAGGAGCTGGGTTATGGTACTCATCACATTAAAAAGGTATTGACGAGTGCCACTCAGCCAAATCATCTAGCTTCCTGACAATAAGCCCTCCAGCCTTTATGATACGTGGACATAATTCAGTGAACATGGGAAGAAAAGTGTGCCGACAGGGGTCGGAGGACATACTTGAACTCAGGACATTGTGGTCACATCACCTGAATACAGGGTGCAGGTCACCAGACAAACACACTCACGCTATCTGGAGAGCTCGTGTCCCAAGCACTCTGGCTCGCTCATATTTGGTCATGTAAGGTGTTGTGATCCTCTTCAGGTTGGCCCCCTGCCCCTGTCCTGCAGGCAGGATCTGCACGTTCTCCCGGTCCACCTGCACGTGAGAGCAAATCAAACGGGTATATTATCACAGAAGCAGCGGTGGAGGCAATAAAAGGTAAACGGCTTGATGGGTTACACACAAACTAAATGCTCGTCAGAACAGCCAATAATCATGTCATTAAACGGATGACTTACATCTTCGGAGTTTTCCAGGTCATCTAATCCCTCATCTTCTTCGCCATCTTCAAAATCTCCGTCGTCGAAACTACAGAAATTACATCATAACAATTAGACCACGAATCCAGAATAATAATGAGCAGTTATGCTAGCTAACTAACATGTCAGTTAGCTAACGTTAGAACGTTAACGTTAGCCCACGTTGTTTTGTGTTGTAATAACTACGCAGCTCAATATATCACGTATTTAACGTTGTGTGTCGCCACTTACTTGTCTTCGTTGTCGGACATGGTTTATGTTGAATCTTGTAAATGTTTTCTGTGAATTACTGCTAATATCAACGTTCAGAAACACTTTTTGTTGTCAACATTGATCCACATGAACGGCGAGAATGTTTAACTTCCGGTATCTCGGTCCGTTGGAGAATATTCCGGGTGCGCCAGAGGAACGTTGTTTACGTTCCGCCCGTACTGCCAATAAAAAGGCTGTTAAGAAAAAGCTTGAGGTTGAATTCTTTGGTCTAACAATGTAATTACAATAAAACGATGATGGTGCGGGCCAGATTTAATTAGTCTGTTTCGTAGTGGGGAGAGATATCGTCCTTTGCAAACTTGTGCAAAATAGGGACACACCTGCCTACTGTTGTTAAATGTGCTGAATTCTAAACTATTAGGAATAAGTATGGCTTTTCTTCATAACATATATGTTTATGTAAGAACACAGCCCTCTGTTCTTTCCCCACGTGTAGCTGATGCATTTAGTTTATCTAGACTATTAGACTTACTCTTATAGCATTTTTAGAAACAAACCAAGACTCACTGTCACTTGTCAACTTTCACCCTGAATTAACTGTTTTTCCGGAGATGTTACCGTTTTTGTGCATTGAACAAAATTCTATACGACATAAGGGTCAGGAGACACAAATCATGAAGAAAAATTCACAAACAAAGGACGTTGACATCTAGGAGTTATTACGTTTTTTGTTCCAGTTCTTTTAGGATTTCCACGGTCTGCTCTCCATTTAAAATACATAATATAAATATAAAAGCAAAAACAATCAAACATTCAAAACAAGTTGGTTTTAACTAGCTGGTTTGAGTGAGTATAAATGCATTTTTTCAGCAAGTCAAAAAAGTTACTTGAACATTAAATATACAATTCTTCATAAAAAAAGAGACAACTTTCCCAAATCCAAATGTATTTCATACTTCATCAAATACAAGTATGTAATGAAAATAAAAACATTGTAAAACAGGAGTTACACATGGCAAGTAAATACACATGGAAGATAAAATATACATAGATAACATAAGAGAATATTTTTGTTTAGGCAATGCTACAGAGCTGCTCTTCAACATAAAATGAATAAACTATTTAATATTGTGATCGGACACTTTCATCATCTTGTTTATCTCAAAGTACGAGTTTGTTTTCAGTGAGAGTTTCTGCAGTCAGGTTAGTACTTCAGCTCTTCTTGTCCATGGAGTCTTTGCTGCTCTCAGCTTTATGGTTCAGCAGCTTAAACAATTTCGTGGGCTTGAACTTCCCTTTTGACTTTTTGAGCTCTTTCAATCCTTCTTTCTGGATCTCTGTGGAGAGATGTCATAGTTAGGGTCAGCAGAACACGAGTCAGCGTTTTCAAAACTGTCTTGTAGGCGTTTTATAGAGCATTATGTGTTTCAGAGAATCCAAGGCTACATTTGCTGTGCCTTCTTCACAAGCAGAGAGGAGAGTAAGGCATCGACAGGAGAAGTCACATCACACTGTGACATTTTCTTTTTTTTTCAATGGGGACTTTTTGATATTAAGTTTTGTGTTCACCTTTGTTCTTCATCATGGCTTCCAAAAGCATATCTTCTTCTCTTTCCCTAATCAGAAAAATGAAAAGTTGCATTTTGAATTCTCAACATGAATATCTATGACTTCCCGATGGATACTTTTTTCTCTCTGCACACCTCTGCCTGTCCTGATCCAAGCTGCTGACGATCTGGTTCCTCCGGTCGATGATGGCGACCAGCTCATCCATCAGCTGCTGCTCTCGACCTCGATCCTCCTGACTCCAGTCGCTCACTGAATGTTGAACAAAACAAAGCGCAGCATGTCACGTCTTTGCACTGCATTGACATTCACCGCATTCAGGGAACTGAACCCAGTGAGGTTTTGGGATTTATGTCTTGTTCCCCTTAACACAAAAGGCAGTTTCAGGTCAGAAGGTGAAACGCACAGACCAGGATCATTTAAACCTCTGGAACAATTTGCCTTTAGAAATATGCTTATTTATAGTGTATGTGTGATTTTCATCAGGGTAACAACTACAAATGTTGGATCTATTGATGATACGGTTATAATCATTATCGATCCCTGAGTTTCCTCCCAGCTATGCTGTTGAGATAAATAATTGTTATTTTTGAAAGTACTGCACACAGCAACACACTGACCTGGTTTATTAAGGATACATCTGAGCTCGTACTCCACATCTGCCTGTCTCTCCTCCAACTTCTGCTGCTTTGTCCTGGGAAAAGGCAAAACACACAACAAAGACAAAACGTCTGAAAAATTCAAGAAACACTCGCCTAACATTTTGGCTTGCGGAGCGGACAGCAGGACAAATAATGGCGCATGCTGTACGACTCATAGGCGGAGCAAAAATCCTCGTCCTGGTCTAGTCTACTTACAGATGGACCAGCTCAGTGTCTCTGCTCATCAGAACGTGTCTCTCATGGATAAGAGAGAACCACACCGTTAGCATTTGTTCCTCTTCTTCATCTAAAGCAAAAAGAACGGGTCATTGGAGCAAACACATATTACATAGTAATGTAACTCTTACATAGTATTTATACACTGCATTCACAAAAAAACAGTGATTTGGTGGCAGCCAGTGAATCATTTTGGTTTGAACCAGTAAGAACAATTTGCCGAACCGTTCTTGCTGTCTCTCAGATTCTCCTCCAGTTCGACTCCTCTTTGTTCCAGAGCCTCCAGATGTTTCTCCAGTTCTCTCATCTCCACCTGCAGGTCCTCTGTGGACACATCCTGGTCTGTCTGCACCTGTCCAGCAGCATACAAGTCTCAGTAACATCTCACACTCCAAGAATTATGCAGAGCTTCTGCAAAACCAAGTGTGAATAATCGCCACAAGGATTTACATACACTCGCTAATGACTGAACCTGGTGATGAGGGCTAAACTAGTCTGTGTCTTTGCAGCCAATCCTTCTATTGCGGTTGAATACGACGCAAGAGGCAAACCTTTTAGCAGCACTGTGCATTTAGAATATGAATTATATGAATAAGTAGAAACATTCATTGAGTTTTTCATATTATTAGTTGTCTTTGGAGTTCTAAATCCAGCCATTGTACCTTCCTCTTGATGAGTGGGAAGCCATGTTCGGGGGCGGGGGTCCGCGTAGAGGGGAGGGCCTGAAAGGTCTTTGATTTGGGCATCCCAGGTTTTCGATCAAAGGGATTCTCTCTGCAGGCCAGCTTAAAAAAAAACAAAAAAACATTGTTGTGTTCAAGTATTTAGTCTGTGACTGCAGAAGAAAACGTTCGTATTAGATTTCATGAATAACGGTTATCTCTTTCCGTACCTTACTTTGACTTGACACGACCTGGTCAGACTCATTAGCCTCCGTGAGGTCAAAATGCAAAAGGGAACTTTGAGAGCGGGCAGATGTGATAGCTGGCACAGACAGACTTCTGGGTAAAATGTGACGCTGTGCTTCTTCTGCAGAGTCATCTTTTGTGTTTCCAGTTCCATCCAAATCAGATAACAGTTGACTTGTTTCTCCAGCTGGTTCACGTGAAGCTCCCACATCATCAGGTGTAGACTTAGCAGCAGAATCTTCAGCATCACTTGAACAAACCACAGCATCCGTGTCCCCCGATGTGTTTTTCCGATTGCACCCACTCTCTGAACGGATAGCTGCCGCTGAGGGCTCGGTTTGGTCGGCAGGCTCAGGCTTAGTGCCGCCTGTCTGAGTGTCCTCATCCACCTCCTCTCTAAATGGATTGGGAGGAGGCACTCGGGGCGTGTTCCAGGGCCTCCGCGGGTTGGAGACAGATTTGGATCGAGGAGCGGGTAGCGGAGGTGGAGCGGGAGGCAGTTGTGTCCAGGGTCCGGGGTGGATGATGCTCATCCACGGATGGTTGGTTTGCACTTTACGGCTACCTCTGGTTGGGCTGGTGCTACAGGGGGAAAGACAAGAGGGGCTTCAAGAGATTACTCCACATGTGAGGAAGAACTTCTGAGGAAATCAGTAATTATTATTATGATGATCAATCAAAGCACACTGTTTGATAAAGCTCCTTTTATGTGACGTTTAAGATTTTGCCAACATCCATTTGTTTGAGTTTTAAACTTTAAAATTGTGTTCCCTTTCCTAAGATGTTTATATAATATTTTTTTTTGTATTATTGTCAAACGTGAATAAATTCCTAACTGGACGTTAGAGAGGTAGCTTGAGTAAAAGAAAAGAGATGCTTGAAAATCGAACACAGAAATACAGACGATGATAAAGTACACTCACATGTGAGATGAGTTGGATGAACATTTCTGGTTCAGGGATGAATTGCCTGCATGGAGAAACAGAGAGAAAAACAAAAATGTGAGAAGAAAAAGAGAAGAGCACATCAACATACAAACATGCAGAGATTAGTTCAAACAAAAACTGATCAGCTACAGTAAAAAGATGATTTTTCACCTGCAGCAGGGGAGCTGTTCACGGGCTGGGCAGCTTTGGTCCTGGGTGCAGGAACAGGGACCGCAGAAGGGTCCAACATCCGCCTGGGTGCTGGAACCGGCCGACTACTTCCTTCCGTCACTCGTGCACACGGTGAAGAGAGCTCAGAGGGCCCTTGAGTCTTGAGTCCAGCTTTTACAGCTCCTGTGACGGTCCTGTCTTCAACACAGGGTGGAGGAAGACGAGGAGGCGCCGGTTTCTTCGCAGTGCACTTCAGTCCAACGGTTGAGTCTTTGTCTTTCAGCTCTCTGCTCCTCTCCTGCGTCTCCGGTGTCTTACACACCAGTCTGTCCTGTGACTCTGTTGTCTCAGTGTAATGAGGGATGCTGGAGATAGCCGATCCACCCAGAGAGAAATAACCTGCCTGAAACTTACATTTGGTCCGATCGTCTGTGGATCCAATTTGCTGAGCGAGGTCGACACTCGTACTTTTACCGTCTGTAATGTGGTGAATGCAGATCAACGAGCCGCCATCCCTTCCCTGTGTGTAAGACTCTGGTAAAAGAGTGCTGCGGCACACTTTGCACCTGGAAGACAAACTCTTAACGTATATCAACAGGAAAAAAAAAGGTCATCCTATAATTTACCTGCACTGATGTCTAAATAACTCACGTGTATTCAAATTATTATTATATTATAAGAAGATTCTTTGACAATTAAAAACAGAAAAACCACGGCCATGTACAGATATAGTGAGTAGGGATGTCCAATGTGACCACAGTGGTCACTTGAAAGACATTTGCTACACATTCCTATGTGTGAACTGCAGCCCGACTCCAACCGGATCTACACAGTCTGGATGGATCTGGATCCAGACAGTAACAAGTAAAAAAAACTAAAACAAAAACCCAAACAAAACAGCTGTTACCTTGTGAACTGTGCTGTTACCTGAAACAGCTGCGATGGTAGACCTTTCCGTCGGTCAGATGTCTCTGTATGAGGTGGACAGGCTTAAAACACACACTACACACTGTCCGTGGCCTCGTGTTGGATAAACGATCTTCTCTACCGGTTTCCAGATCAGACTGGCTCTGAAAAGAGAAGAGAAAGCAGCAACTGATACCGACAACCCAGCGGCTGAGATGACAAAAAGGTGTGTTCACAAGTGCAAACATATGTGCGTTCAATTTACCTTCAGGCGTTTCAGGCCATCGCGAGTTTTACTCTTTGCGAGGTTGTTTAACAGAGTGGCGTGTGATGACCTATAACTGGCAAGACCTGCTGCAAAGTCAAGAGAAGATATGCAAATGAACTATAACGTGCTTGTGAGAAATAAACCTTAGCTTGCTGGTTTTCTGCAAGTAGCTCTGAATTAAAGCAAGCGCTATCAAAGACAACAGAGGCATTGTACTCAGCATACCATAAGACTTCCTGTTGAAGAAGTAGTAGTACTGGTAAAGGTAGGTGATGACGCCCAAACGATCCGGCACCTTGGTGGAAACCATGTCCTCAGGGTCCAGCAAGGCGGGGATGCCCAGCTTCCTCTCTGCAATCGCAAATGCCTGCAGGAAGCCAGAAAAGATGAACAGGAAATGAAGGTGGAAGACTGGAAAGAGGGAGTCGCACCAATATAAATTACCCAGAAGTCTTTTGTGCCAGTACTGGTTCATAAATGCCAAGCACAGAGTTGAGAGATACATGCTTGCATTGTGATCCGAGTGCAAACCGTGGATGTAAATGACTCACCATCTTGTTATTTTGATAAACATCATCTTTGCAGAGGGAGCTGAAATCTCTGGAGCAAGGTGAGGAAAATAAAAGAGATTGATTAAGTGATGACAAAAATAAGACAAACAAACAGAACAGTTGCCTCTCGGTGAATGAGGGTTAACCACAACAGACACAGAGAAGCACTGGCACAAGCTAAATGCAGTTCAAGATCACAGATTCAATTAGATGATTCAAGTTCATCCTTTGGATGTAAAAAAAAAAAAAAAAAAAAGGTAGAAACAAACCAACTAATCCCATTAAAGTGGACAAGAAGAGAGACTAAACAGATTAGACAGTGTGCAGGTCCTGCTCTGCTCCAGATTAGACAGCACATGAGTCAATCTGGTGCAGCCCGAGACAAGAAGACAAAAAAAAATCTCCGTACAGGACAAAAAAAAAACAACAACAGACAAGGACAAATGTGTTTACAATGTTAGATGTGTCCTCAACATGCAGCACACCTACAGATCAGACCAATGCTTAAACGGAATAGATGTTTGCACTCCATGAAACTACTGGTCTACTTACATCAAGTCAGGTCGGTGGTTGTGGATGATGGCACAGAATGCGAGTCCGTCTCTGAACGACGTTGACATGTTCTTGATTTCTACATTGGGGTAACTGGCGCACGTGACGCGGCACCACTCTCGCACGGCCCTCGGCGATGCCATTTCTTGGGTGAGATGTGACATGTGGACCGGCTGAACATCGCACTTTATATGTTAGAGGGGGATCAAAGAAAGGCAGGTTGGGCATTGAGGAGGAAACGAGCAGGAAACGAGCATCTACCCATGCAACTTCTTCTTGCAGGAAACCTGCGGCCGAACTGATGCACCGGGTTGGTGAAGCAGCAGGGAGGAAGGAAGTTACATGACGCTGTCAAATACAAACCGAGGTGTCCGCGCGTTAAAGCTAACGAAGCGGCTTCACCGCGGCTCCCCTCACTCACAACAACGCTGCGTCACTTTTCAACAATCACAACAAAGGAGGTTCTGCATGTGGCGAACTGTCGTCAAAAACAGACGTCTACGGTGACCCGATGACACCCGGTTGATTCAAATAAAAGCAGGATACTTTTTAAATCAAATCCCGTTACTTGCTGTTGTCCCTTCTTGTTGTGCTCCACATTCAGTGAAGTGCACAATAGCTGTCGCTGGAGGGAGACACAGAGCTGCTGCCTCTGTAATTAGGAAGAGGAGGTTTCTGGTTACAAGATGATTTATCTTATTGTTATATTCTCTGCGTGGCGGACAACTATAATAAATCTAAATTAAAAAAAAGGCAATTAACAATTTTAACTGCTGTTAACAAATTAATAAATAATCAAAACGTATATGTATTAGCTTCATTAAAACATGCCATTTGTTTTTTTCAATCCTTCTGCTCAGATCTTGCTAATAATGATCAATGAAGAGATCTCTTGATGTAAACAAATCCGCTTTAGGCAACAATGTTATTTTGTGAGGTTTGGACAACACGTCAGTACATGTTTAAACAAGTATTTCTGGTCAAACCTAAATCTATTCTAAAATAACCCAAATGGCGTGCTTTGATTTTGAAAGAATTTTACTCCGGTATGTCTCCGTCTGTGCGCTTGATTCAGCTCTCTGATCATAGAAATTAATTAGCTAGAATGGTTATTATTAGTATGGCCCTATTTACACTTATAGATAAATTAACAAATAGTCAAATTTGGGGCTAAAATGCAATATTTGGTCATTGGCGTTGACTTGGCATATTATACACAAAATAATAATACACAATGATGCACAGTCATGTTTTCAACAGACACTGCACTGACGTTACTGTTTCTAATGTTCAAACGTCTCTTCTATATACTCCAGTTCTGTGTCTCTCCTGCCTCTACGTGCATGTGTGTCCCTCGCGAGACCGACGCATCTCATAAATCTCGCAGTGATGGCTGCGCCGCCTGACACGGAGAGTTTGGAGTCTCTTATCAGTGAGTGTTTTAAACTTATTGTACCGAGCAGGTATCGTCCAGAGAGCCGGACACATGCGAATTATTATCCGCGAGTTGTTGTAGATGAGATGACAGCTCTGCGCGTGTCCCAGCAGAGCGGACTCGGACCCTGTCGCCACGTCCAGGATGCTAACCTAGCTCCGGAGCGGCTGTGCCTGCTAGCTGTCAACACACGATACAGACAGGCGGAGCTTTAGCTCTGCGGCTCGATAGCTCAACTAGTTAGTGGGCTACGAGATCACAGGGGGGGGGGGGGTCCATTTTTAGTCACATAGGTTAGATTATGATTACGGCAAAGCTATGGCCTCGTAAGAAAGTTCTAGACGAGACGATGACACGGTGCGACAGCAAGCTAGCTAAAGCGACACTCTGCTAGCACATTACATTACAGTCATTTACCGTTAGCAGACGCTTTTATCTAAAGCGACTTACAATAAGTGTACTCAACATAGGTATTCAAGATAACTACTAGTCACCAGAAGTCATAAGTGCATCTCATTTTTTAAACAAGCATCTAAGAGCATAAACCAGAGCAAACGTACAGTGCAGAAACAAACTAATACAATAAGTGCAGCAAACTTGTGCACCGTCTCTGTGTTTATCTGCGCGGTGGCATGCTGGGGTTTTGAGACTTAATGCATTTTAAATCATGGTGTCACTAGGACTTCCTTAGGTGCTAAGACAACGTTAAGTGAAACGCTAAAGCGTTTTGACTCAACATCTGTATCTATAAGGTGAAGGTATGCTGGGTATGAATATTGAAGCTCCCATATTAACAACAAGCACTCAGTTGCCAGTTTAGCCACTGCTAGTTAAGATAATACAAACATGACAGTCAAATACAAGCTGTGCAGTAAACCCTCCACCCTCATGTAGGCTATACAGTTTTTGTTGGGATATTGTATTTAGAGGTGTTTCAAAACTACAATAACATTGGAAAATGAATCTCCAATAACATTTTGATACAAAAAACTTTATACAAAATAATTGTTGGTCGGAAACTATAACTGAACAGGTAGAGATGTTCACTGTTAATTTCACAATAATGTTAAGTCAATTCAGAAAGAAATCAATTTAGTTATCGCAACCTTTAACACTAGATGACTGTGAATGTCAGTATTGATATAACTCAATAATGCTGAAGTAACATCGATCACCTCTGTTGTCTAATGTCACATTTGCTAACATTTCAGACAAAGCCACAAACCCACTGAACAGAGACACAGACTGGGGCAGCATCCACGCCTTCTGTGACCAGCTCAACAATGACTTGGAGGGGTAAGAGGAGGTCATTAATTTATCTGGTTGACGTTGATTCAAGTTTATAAATCCTGGAAACCATAGCTGTGGTAGTGGACAGATGTTCTACCAAAGAAGGATTTCCTGTTGAATTAGAAATCAATGAAATCCATCATCTTAAAAGTGAACCGTCAATGCAAATGAACACATTTTATTCAGTACCTGCATGTGTACTTCAGGTGCCCTGGACATTCACTTTTGTCTGTGACTTGTGTTCCAGGCCTCAGCTTGCCACCAGGCTCCTGGCCCACAAGATCCAGTCTCCACAGGAGTGGGAGGCCATGCAGGCCCTGCTGGTGAGTTCAGATCTGAACCAGGATCAGATTAGTCAGAATCAGTGAGCTAATCGTATGGGATTTTATTTGTTTACATTTTCTGATTTGAAGATGTTTCACTGCTATAAGATAAGAACTTTGAGCAGATTTCACCCCAAAAAGAACCCATGTGCATGTTAGGGTTTCAAATGAGCCGGTGTTCCTGAATGCATCTCAGGAATGTACAGTAATGTAACAGAAAGAAACGGTCCTCAAACCTAAATATGTTTGTTTAAATATGTATTGAATAGTTTGACGTGACGTTCCTTTCAGAACACGATGTATCTGTTTTCAGATTGTTTCTTTTTTTCCATTCCTAATTCTTGCTTAGGTTCTGGAGACGTGTATGAAAAGCTGCGGGAAAAGGTTTCACGGCGAAGTTGGCAAGTTCCGTTTTCTCAATGAACTCATCAAAGTAGTTTCTCCGAAGGTAAGGGTTTCCCCCAAGTGTTTCTCTGAGTGCGTCTATGTTTTTCCGCTTTATTCTTACACGTCTGTTGTGTGTAATTCACTCATTGTTCTCCTCAATGCTCCACTCAGTACCTGGGCTCACGGTCACCAGAGCCGGTAAAACAGAAGGTTCTGGAGTTGATCTTTAGCTGGACGTTGGGGTTACCTGATGAGGCCAAGATCTCAGACGCCTATCAGATGCTGAAGAAACAAGGTAAGACGTCACCAGATGAATGTAAAGTTCATTTTTAAGGTTAATCTTAAACAAATTACTGACATGGTAATAATGGCTAAAACATTTTTACATTGATGTATAATAATTAGAAGCATTTAACGTCTTTCTTTTTGATATTCTGTGCTTGTGAATCAGGTATTATTAAACAAGACCCAGAGCTGCCACCTGACAAACTGCTGAACCTTCCTCCACCCAGACCCAAGAATGCCATCTTTGAGGATGAGGAGAAGTCAAAGGTGAGGACTTGTCTGTTAATAATCACAGTTCTTTGGAAAGATGCTTTCCAACATGACCTGAGCCACTTTCTTACAACACTGCGCATGCTGTCATTACCTACGAAGCCTGTTCACTCATTGTTCACCACGGGATCTCTGGCTGTCTGCTTTGTCAGACGCTGTCTCGCCTGTTGAATAGTTCGCACCCCGAGGACCTCAAAGCTGCCAACAAACTCATCAAGGAAATGGTCCAAGAGGTAAACCCGTCTCCTACTCCTTTTTAATACATCACATTCTTCTGTTCTACATTAACTGCACCTCCTGCAGATAAAGTCGTGTGTGTATAAGAAAGAGTCAAATATCAGAGTGCTGCACTCAGGGCGGGAACATTAACGGAGTGAGGATAATGGGGTCGGTTGCTTTGGAGGGTTTTGTGTGTCGGTGGCAGAATGACTCGGCAGTCCTGATTTCAGGGTAACATGAACTCTGTGTTCTCCCGAGACTTTTTATTGAATGGCCTCTCTCTGACCTCGCTATGTTTTTATTTGATGTTTCTGCAGCTTGCTTCATGTATGATCATTTTCATACACTTGTTTGTGCTGACACCATGCTATGTGTGCCGTTTGTGAACTTCTCTCTTTCTTTTTTGTTTTCTGTTGCAGGACCAGAAGCGAGCAGAGAAGGTGTCGAAGAGGGTGAACGCCATCCAGGAGGTGAACGAGAGTGTCGCTCTGCTGACTCAGCTTCTGCAGGACTATGACGGCACCGCCGACAATCAGAGCAACGCTGAACTCCTACCGGTGAAGTGAAAGATGCTTTCAATCAGCGGGAGATTTAGACTGTCGAGAAGACTGTTTTTAAAGTATTTAAAGCCCCTTTCCATTACTGTAATTTATTAACGTACAAAACTATTAATATGCTCTTCTTAAAGCCACCAGACTTATTTCAGAAAACCGTTATTTTACCGCCTTGGTCGAGTTTGAAAGAGACTGAATAAGTAAAATAGAAAGAAGTAACCGCTGTGACATTTACTTTGGAGGGAAAAGGCTAAAATATCTCTATTGTTTTGTGTGATCAGGACCTGTACCAGCGCTGTGAGAAAATGAGACCTACACTGTTCAGACTGGCAAGTGATACGGAGGACAACGACGAGGCTCTGGGTGAGCGTTCTTCTCATTCATCGGTCATTAAACATCAAGAAAAAAACCCAGAATGATCACTCCTTGTTTATTTGCTGCAGCACGCGAAAAGCACACAGTTCACTTGTTCAACTGAACCCAGTCTTTGGTATCCAGGACTTACATTTTATTTTCTGCCATTTGCAATTCATTGTAAAATATTGAAAAAACACCATATGTGGCTAAAATACAGATGATTGCAGTTGGCTGATAGGAGAAAGTTTGCGTTTGTAATACTTTTGAGCGTTGTCCCTTTAACCTAAGCTGGAAAGATGTATTGCGGCGTCGAAGCTAAATTGGTAGCCGCCCACAGATGCCACAATACATACACACGATCAACCCGCTGTCCGGTTATTTAGTTTGTTGAAGTTACTCACTGTTTGATGACCCTTGGTGGTTCGGGTGGTCCCGAGGTCGTTTGAATGGTGTACTCGATGTTGAGATGAGCTGCTTTGGCTGACTGTAGCGTCATAAACAAAATCAAAAACCCAAAACAAACCGGCCTTTACAAAAGGTACAATTCAGTGGCGAAATAAACTAATTTGTCCCACCAAGCTCACCAAAACATGCAGCGGTTGAAGACCTTCTTCACCTCATTTTTGGCACACCTGCCTTCAATAATAGCTTCCAGAGACGTGAGGTCAGGTGACGCTGTGCACTGGTTTAGCACCAAAACCACCACTGGGTGCTGCTCTACTATTTATATTGAGGTAAATAAAAACAATACGAAATGATAAAAGCTGGCTAGAAATGGCTCTAACGAGATGTTTAAATGAGTCCACCTCCTGCCCAGCAGAAGAGACGTCACTTATGACTGATATCACGACACTGAAACCAATGCAGAGCATTTTCTCCCGTCTTTCCACAGCTGAGATCCTGCAGGCGAACGACAGCCTGACGCAGGTCATCAACCAGTACAAACAGCAGGTGAAGGGGGAGATAGTGAACGGCAACAACACATTAAACACACAGAGGACAACAGGTGGGTGAAGGCTGGAGCACAGGAATACATGACAGGGTAATCAATCGATTGGTTATAGAATTGTCAGTTTGAAATAAACTGTCTCGACTCCGTTTCTCACAGGAGGAGGGACGGCACTGCTCGATCTGTCAGGATTGGACACGTCACCGCAGTCGCCGCCGTCCTTCCCAGAGTTCCCCACTCCGACAGACAACCTCAACGCCCCTTCGCAAGAGATGGGGATGAGTCTGCTGGACGACGAGCTCATGTCACTCGGTAATGGCACGTCAGACACCACACACACACCGATATGTCTCTAGGAGTTGAAACACAGTCCTAAATAGCGCCACTCTTTGTGCATCCCACAGGTTTAAGTGAAGGAACACACACCTCGAACCCTCCCTCGCAGCCCGAGGACTCCACCGCCTGGGACTCCTTCCAGGTTTATTATCATTCATCTGTCAAACACGCACAACTTTAACTAAAATTCATCTTAACAGGCATCCTCGCGACATCTATTCCACTATTTCTCTCATGCTTTCTACTTCCAGTCCTCTGACAGCATAGACACAGACATCCCGACAGCACCCAGTCTCCTCCTGAGTCCAGACCCCCCCTCCTACTCTCAGCCCCTCTCGTCTGGCTCCACACCCGGGAGCTCCGCTCTGGACGAGCTGGGCAAGACGCTGATGCAGCAGTCCCTGCCTCCAGAGGGCCTGCAGGTCAAATGGTATTTAATAACTGACACCACTCGAACATTACTTCACACTCAAAATGTTCCTCAGGCGTTTGATTGAATTGTTCCTTTATCTGCTTTCAGGGACAAGCAGCAGTGCAAACCAACTCTGAGGGATCTCCAGAGCAAGTCTGGGTGCAACATCACCCCACACCCCATACCAACCTTCGCCGCTGAACCGCCCGCACCTCTCGCCAACTCTCAGCCCCGCCTTGCAGCCACGTTGCTGGATATGTCCCCGACTCACAGCGAGACGCTGCCTGCAGACGTCCCCCTGACTGATGTTTTTGTACCGCTAGAATCCATTAAGCCCAGTAAGTGAACCTTTAATGGCCGAATGCATCTCCCGACCTGGAAGAACAGATGATGTACTCTCCTCCTCCTCCTCCCCTCTCCAGGTAGTCTGTTACCTGTGACTGTGTTTGACGGACACAGTCTGCGGGTTCTCTTTCACTTTGCTCAGGACTCGCCTCCCTCTCGGCCTGACGTGCTGGTGGTGATCATCTCCATGTTGTCATCCGCTCCCGTCCCCGTCGGCAACATCGACTTCCAGACCACGGCTCCGAAGG
Organism: Melanostigma gelatinosum; assembly: GCF_949748355.1. NCBI lineage: Eukaryota > Metazoa > Chordata > Actinopteri > Perciformes > Zoarcidae > Melanostigma > Melanostigma gelatinosum. The sequence goes on from NC_136646.1 coordinate 10,434,043, forward strand.
TCAGCAGCAAGAAAGTTCAAGGCCTTCGCCTCCCATCAGACTATACACGGTTAATCTTGTGAAAACTGAACCACTGCAACCGATTTACTGTCCGAGTAAGAATGTTTGTTTTCATTTATCAACTGTAGTCTATGGCGGTGAAGCTTCAGCCCCCATCAGGAACGGAGCTCCCAGCTTTCAACCCCATCCTTCCCCCTGCTGCCGTCACACAGATCCTGCTGCTGGCAAACCCAAACAAGGTAAGCCGACACGTTGCTTAAAAGAAAGCATGAAGCTAAAAAATACCCCTTAAATACTCCTTAGTCGATTTTAATTGGTCGTTTTGGTCTTAAGATTTCTTGACAAAAACGACACTTAAATGACTACGGTATACTGCCACGAGTCGAGACAACTGTGGAAGTCACAGACTGTTATGAGTCTGTAGTTAACCCTGTTCTGTCTGAGTAGTTCTTCTGACAACACAATAAGTACAGAGGCTGTAAGATCTCCGAGTGTTACAACTATGATTCAATCCACCTCTCTCATCCTGTGTGTGTCTCAGGAGAAAGTGCAGCTGCAGTACAGATTAACCTTCACCATGGGAGAGCAGGAGCACAGCGAGAGCGGCAGTCTAGAACAGTTTCCTCCTCCAGAGACGTGGGGGAACCTATAGCACTGACACACAACCACAACCCGACAGACTCTCTGCTTTCAGACTCCGCCTCCTCCCGAAACCACCTCTCCAACTCAAACACTCTTTGTTCGCCCGTTTTCCTTTTGTGAACACGTTGTACTTTTCTTTGATCACGTTCATGCGCTGTTAGTGTGTGTATGTCTCGTCATATTGTTTCTAAACAGACATTTGGGTGTGCTTGATGTTTTTCACTTCACAAAGTCGGTCTGAATCACTCAGCGGTTGCCTCTGCATGCTTTTCCAACACGGCAGACGATGGCTGCTAAACCAGCACACAGAGAGAGAGGACGTTAGCGCATCACATAGACGCAGCGCATCGTAGTTTTCAGAACAAACCTATACTTAATCAATCGTGATGTGTATTTTGTAATTCCTTTCGCAGCGACTGAGTTGACTTTTTGATTTGCACAGAGGATGTTTTGATTGTACTGCTATGTCTGTTTCTCATCTTGTGCAAAGAACAATCTACTGTAACAGTCTGCATCATCTGCCACATGTGCCTTTTTGTTTTGGCGGTTCTAACATTATTTAACTTTTCGTGTGTTTGGATGGATTTGTTTTTCCTCATCTGTTACACACCAGTCACATTAGGTGTGTCTGAGATGATGTTCAGCTACATGATATCCTTAAATTCTTAATATATATATATATTCAGAGCATTTTCAGCAGGCTAAGTTACATCTTTGACTTTTCTTTATTTAGCTTGTGATTTAAGTTTAAAATCTGCATTTATTGGGTAAAACTGGAGCGCCGCGCAAAGTGAGAGGAAGCCCGGTGCTCCGAGCGCCGCGAACAAGTTCAACTGGTTTCTACAGCGTGCGATGCATGCCGGCCACGCTCAACACTCCCCCCCCACACAGCCCCCCCCCCCCCCCCCACAGGCTCCCAATCACATTCCGCTGCACTAATCTCCAATACGACTGCTTTGTAAATACCAATGATGGCAGTCCTGTTATGTACATTTGACTTGTGCAAGAGCATAATTCTGGTGAAATATTCCAAATGGGTAATAAAGGATTTTTCTTGGTGACCTGGAGGCCTGTTCATTGTGTTGTAGGTGACCGAGTTTCTCCTCTCACCACATGGAGACTCGTACACTACCCATAGCTGCTGTCAGCCTCTGTGATTTAGTGTCAATGATTTACAGACCACACCTTGATACATTGAAGAGCTTTATTAAACTGTAAACATGATAGCATTTAGCTTAGCATTTGCTAGGAAACTCTCAAACATCATTGCTGCAAAGACCCACATTGGTGATTAACTGAATGCTGCGTTAGTACACACAAACTTAGAAATGTGACTTTCACTGCTGCCATGGCTACACAAAGCCCCTGCACAGCTGCCTCTATCAGGACAAAATGAATATTCATATAAATAATGAAACAAAAAAATCAAGAGAAAGAAATCCCATTCTGGAAAAATCTGTTTTTAACCCTCATTGTGCTCGAGCAACACCAAAATCTTCATGCTACTCCATCTACTCACACTGATCTCGTGGCTCACAAACTCTTCAACACAAAAATAAAGATATTGAGCCTAAAACAGAAACGAGCCTTTATACAAAAAAAGAACACCTACCGTACACGGGAAATCAGATTACTCCACAAATCCTATCGGCGCACAATACAAATACAGACAGTTTATACAAAGACCTTTTTTCCCAAGACCATCATAACAAACTTCGTCAAACTAAATAATTAAATCAGTCTAAATAATATAACGTCTTGATGTTGAAGGATTCTAAAAGCACAGCGCACTGATGTGTTGCAACCTAAACAAGCTCATAACTGTGATGTTGATGTTGCAGTGGTCGAGCCTCCAAAATCAAACGTCTTTTGTCACCGATTGTGACCGTGTGTGTGTGTGACCGACTCACAGATTACATTACTTTCTGCCTGATGGAGGGGGCGGCAGTGGAGGAGCAAACTGGTCCCCCATCAGGCCCATCATGGGCTGGGGAGGATTGAACTGCTTGGGCATTAGAGGCTGGGGGCCCGACGAAGAAGGCGGGGCCTGCTCCGCTCCAGAGCCGCTCCTGGAGCTGCTGTACTGAGTGCTGCTACTGCTGTTGTTGTTGTCCTTGTACTGGTCGTTGGAGCTGGAGCCATTGCTGCGCCCTCCGTCCCTGCTGCTGCGATCTCTGTAAGAGGAGGAAGATGAGGAGGAGGAGCGTTCCCCGTCCCGGCTGCGTCCTCTGCAGCCATCTCGCCTGCTGCCGCGGCTGTCCTTGGCGCTGCCGCCGCCCCCACCCCCAGAGAGCATTCGCCGGTCACACTGGTCCTGGTACATCAGGTTGGGATTGTTTGAAGTGGAGCCACTGCGAAAACGAGGACGGCCACCTGGAGATAAAAAAAATTAAAAAAAAGTATTCCTCTTTGGCTGTGAGATCTCAGGAGCTAAATTATTTCGCCACCATATAAAGTATATAGTGATGTAATCCAGCAGGAAGTGCCCCTCACCTCCTCCCCGTCCAGTATCCACCAGCTGCAGCAGTTTGGGATTGATGGCCTGTCGGGCCTCCTCCAGCACCCGGATCAGCTCGCGGGCCTGGCGGAGGTTCCCCGGGGTGAAGAAGGTGTAGGCGGTGCCTTTGTTGGTGCTGCGGGCCGTGCGGCCAATGCGATGGATGTAGTCCTCCGACGAGTTGGGATAGTCGTAGTTGATGACAAATTTGACATCCTCCACATCTTGACATTTGAGTCAGTGGTCGGTGTGATGGGATCAGTTACGGGGACGGAAAAGACAAAGAGCACAAAGTCAGAACAAAACCAACACTGGTTGAGAAAATGTACTCCATTGGTGAATTTTAAGCTCCGTGCTTTTAACAAAAGGGAACATTCAGACAGACAATACCTGCAAGACCCATCAATACCCAGCGTCCTCTGAAAGCTTCCACCACTTACCTGTTAAATCATCGACTACTTGTACGATACACAATTAGAAAATTAATTTACTTACCATGCTAATTACACCACAGAGCTCACTTATCTAGCGTAGCAATAAACTAGTGCAAATAAGCTATGTGTGGCCAAAGGTACATATCAGCTGTATTAAGTGATGAAAAAGTTTGCGGTTTGATGAAGAATATGAAGTGAAATTGTAAAACGAGGCAAGTCACCCTACAGGGGATCCTTGTGTAAAAGACAGATCCAGTAGTCTAAAGGGACCAAATGAAACAAATTAGAGGTCTGTTTCTCATTACAGTTGACAAAGGGCTCCGAAAACACTGCTGTTATTAGAGACGAGTCTTGATTTGGAAACATAACGACGAAGGCTGGCGGAGGACAAATATGGGGAAGGAGGGGGGGGGGGGGGGTGGTTGAAGTACAGTACTTACCCTGAATCAGGGATTTAGGGATGGCTTATAAAGTGACCCCTCTGTCCCCCCTACCCATCCCCAGTCCTGGGAGGTCTGCAGGGGTAGGAGGAGAGCAGTCCCTTCTCTCCCACCATGTGGCAGTGACAAAGAACTTGTGATCGCGATGTAGAGCGGGGGAAGTGGTAGATTCTCTAAAAGGCTTTGACGGTCTTTGATTGGTGTGGCTCGTTTCAAAATGCCACCAATGGCAGTGAGGTCAACGAGCCGAGCTTTTCAAGTTTCGTAACGAGAAACAGACACTAAGGAGAAGCCATGTGGATGTTTTGTGAGAGTGAGGTCTGCCGGGGAATTTGAATCCTGACAGTTCGTACTCGTCCTTACGGAGGGTTTTAGCGAGTCCTCAAGAGCTGGTGAGTTATTAACAGACTGGACTGGTGGTCCGGTGTGACGTTTACAAAGATAAATGTCCGGAGTCTTAGAGATAAAGAGGGGTTGAATGCTGGACAAACGATTTGGGAATGAGGGGCAAAGGGACAAAAAGGGGACAGGGGTCAGTAATGGTTTTAAAAGGAAACAACAGGAAGACAACACAAGACCAGGACAGGAAGTTGGGTGGTCAAAAAAGAGGTAGAGGACAGAGAGAAAGAAGGAAACATTTAAGGAATTAGCAAAGGAGGGAGAGAAGTGACAGCCGAGCGAGAGAAAACAGCAGCAGGAGAGAGCGAGAGCGAGAAAGAAGGGCCAGAGAGGCAGAGGAGTGAACTCGATTACAGAGAGGTGGCTCCTCCAGGCCAGGACTCCTGCCAGCCAGGACCAGACATGACGTCCGCAGAGGGAGAGGCCGGCACAGCCAGTGGTGGGGGGTGGCATCAGGGGGCAGTTCAGCCCGGGCTTGGGCTGCTTTCCACCCTCACTTCCTGGCAGTTGTGTCTTTCTCTGTCTTCTTGTAACGCACCACTGTATCTCGGCTCCACAGAACCTAAGTACGACCTAAAAACTCCGCTCTCCAAAGTTGGTTATTGGGAATGCTAATGTATCTCCTCAAGGACTGTCAAGAAAAAGTCTTCTTAATCCATATCCCATCAGAATAAATATTGAAAACTTTGTTTAAAAAAAAAAAAAAGGTCTCTAAGTCCGAGTCTTTGAGTTAATTCAATCAGCAGTGTGGTGCGTCACTGTGATGATGGCATGGCTGAGGGCCACCCTCCTCCATAACCCCCTCTTCGCCCTCTCACCTGACAGCCCCCCCCCCCCCCCCCCCCCCCGACCCTCGGATCAAATTTGGAAGCCCAGCAGCGCCCCACGCTCGCACCCCCCCCCCCCCTCTCTGCCCCAGTCAGTATCCTGGAAGGGGGGGAGTTTTGTTCGTGGGCTCTGTTCTAGGTCAGCGGCGCTGTGTCTGGGACTGTTTAATCAGGCCGTCTCTCTCCCCGAGTCAGCTTTCGATTTGTCATGCCTAGGTCCGGCTGCAGGCTCCCGAGGGCCTGTGTGCTTCTAGTTGACCGGAGGAGAGACTTGGAAACAAAAAAATAAAAAGAAAAAATGAAAAGAAAACAAATGAACATAGAATTAGGTTAAAAAGGTTGATAGCCATCCTGTAAAGGGGCTGTTTCACTAGTACTCACCCCTTACGTCTTCACACTATTCTACATCATTCCCATGTTATTCAATAGAGCAGAGCGGCTTGAACCCTGCTTCAAATATGAGACACTTCTTAGATACACATCTTATCTGAGAAGTGTGTAATCTGTATGTTTGTAATTGACTTTTGATCATAAATCTATTGTGAGTAAACATGCAGTGAAGAGCCTGATCATTATATCATGACCATTGGTATTATTACTAATATATTGCATGTCACTGTGTTTGCACTTGAGCACACAGGACGTACCCAAACCACGCGAGGCCACGTCGGTAGCAATGAGGATGGGAGCTTTGCCGCTACGGAACTCTGCAACACAGAATAGATGATCAGGAGCTGATCGTCTTCGTGAAAGAACAAAAAACAGAGAAGAAAAGGAAACAATGCGGATATAAAGTCACTGTTGTTCAAATGTCAGTGTGTCCGTTGTACCCGATAACACCCAGTCTCTCTCTGGCTGGCTCTTGTCCCCATGAATACACATCGCTGGCCACCTGGAAGAGAGACAAGCGAGCTGTAACGTAAATCATTTAACCAGTTAATACCTCAATGATTTTACATTTCTTAAAAAGGGAAACGCAGGCCCACCTGTTCCCACAAACCTCTGGGTCAGATACCGGATGCGATTAACATGGCAATGCATGAGATCCTGCACCATAAAAATGGCAAAGACCGAACCGCATAGAACGCTGTTTCGACTGCCGTTATACATCGTCGTTACTCACCCATCACGTCTCATCCTGCGTGTGAGATCGTCACATCGCTTCTTGGTCTCCGCGAAGATGATGGTCTTGTTCTCTTTCTCAGCCATGATCTCCTCCATCAGCTGGATCAACCTGAGGAAAGAAAGCCAAAAAAAAGGCCACGATCATAAAAGTAAGGATTAAAAAAGGGAAAGAGATGCAGTAAACAGGAAAAGAGTAAAAAGCAAGATGAATAAAGGAAGACTACAAAGGACGAGGGCCCTAAAACAATACGAACCAAACGAACTGTAACAAACCAAAGCAGGAAACGACAGGTCTGCTATGTGGCCGGCCTCTTACTTGTGTTCCTTCTCACTCTCGATACAGACATCAACTATCTGAAGGATGTTGTGGTTGGCGCTGAGTTCCAGCGCTCCGACATTGATTTGGACGTAGTCTTTCAGGAAGTCCTCTGCCAGCTGGCGGACGTCTTTGGGCCACGTAGCACTCCACATCAGGGTCTGTCTGTCGGGCTGGGGGCGAGGAGCAAACCACAGAAACAGAAACGAGTAACGACGAATGAAATGACTTACAAAAACATAAGACGTAAGCTGTCAAAGCCAACACTTCTCTGCTGTGAAATGTACCCTGATCTGGTCCATAATCTTGCGAATCTGTGGCGCAAAACCCATATCCAGCATGCGGTCCGCTTCATCCAGCACCAAGTACGTGCAGCGCCGCAGGTTGGTCTTTCCAGCTTCAAGGAAGTCAATCAGACGACCTGGTGTGGCAATGCAGATCTCAACACCTGAAGGAGACACGCTTAGTACCGGTACATCACAGACTCATCAAATGTGGATTTCAATGGGACACAATTGTTTCAGCTGACTCAGACAATAAAAAAAAATGTGTTAGAAATGTGACACAAATTGGTGTGAATCCAAAGAGTTAATCCGCCCTACCTCTCTCCAGGTCTCTGATTTGAGGTCCTTTGGGAGCCCCCCCATACACACAAGTGCTTTTGATGCGGGAGGACTTTCCGTAGTCGCATGCCACCTGCTGGACCTGCTGCGCCAGTTCTCTTGTGGGGGCCAGGACCAAGCACTGCAGAGCACACATGTAATGCCATAACAATACACTGTTTAGCGCATTAGACACTTTAATGTTGTGCTAAGACGGCATTTAATATCATTGTTGTAAACTCCGATATCTCGAAGTGGACGAAGTGATTAGTGTATTCCTTTTCTCTGCACGTACAATGGGCCCATCTCCACGCTCCAAGTAGGGCTGATGACTGATGTGCACAATGGCAGGCAGGAGGTACTGAAGAAAGAAAGAAAGAAAAAGGAGGGAGGGGAAAGGTCAGTGGATGTTGCTGCTGCATGTTACGCATCCATCTTTGGAGGAAGACATGCGTCTCACCGATAAGGTCTTCCCAGAGCCGGTCTGAGCAATGCCCACCATGTCTCTCCCGCTCAGGGCCAGAGGGAAACCTTGAGCCTGAATGGCTGTGGGCTCCTTGAAATTCTGCTGCATCAGGACATCCAATACGTGTTCTAGATGGAGAGGCAGAACACAAATATTCTGGTTATTTCTGAGACAACTGATTTAGTTTAGTATTTTGTTTTTTAGTGTCCGTGTAGTTCCACAATTGTAACATGCACGTGCTTACGGGGAAACTGTGCCTGCTGGAAGCTGGTGACAGGCTTTGGGCAGCCTGAACCCCGAACAGTGATTTCTTTCTTCCTGCAACACTCCTCAACATCATACTGGAAAGCACGAGAGTGAAGAAAACAAACAGTAACCACCGGGGTACAGCATTGTTAATAACGTTACTCTGGAGTCCCTCTTGTCATGCATCAGAAGATCAGACTGTGATGTTTCAGGAATACCTGGCTCATTCGCTGCACTTCCGAATGTTCAACGTAAAAGTTCTTCTCAAATTTAGGAAGCTCGTCCAGGTCCCATCGCTTCTTTCGTAAACGGTCCCCGGGGTTCCCAAACTTTTTACCCGGTGGTGGGCCGCCTCTGCTGGACCCGAAACGAGGGCTGCTGCAACATGAGACACACACACGCATTGTGTAGCGAGCTGTCCTGGGCTAGACTATTCGCCCTGCACACTGTTAACCCCAACAAACGCATGACAGCCTGTTTATAATAACGGTACTAACGGTATGGGCTAGCTCTAACTGTACTAGACTGAGTCAGCTGCTTACCCTCTGTCACGGCCACGGTCTCGATCTCTGTCTCCGTGCGAACCTCTCATTGTACGGACACGCACTCTTGTATGAGGGGTGAAGCGGTTATTTAGTGGCGCCTTTAGTTCAGTGGACACGTTTCTCGAAGAAGTTGCCTGGCTTTCGCTTTTCTATAACTGTTACAGTTACAGGCCTTAACAACCACCGTAGTTCTATCCGACACGGCTTTTATTTTAGGCAAACGATGGCGTGTAACGTTAATACGGAACGCTGTATGAATGAAGAAATTGAACCTTTCTTAAAGACTTGTTGAATAGTCAAATATCACACCAAGCAATTACTTTTCTGAGACAAACCTAAGTTATATTGACACAATACTGAGAGCTGTACTGCTATGTTGTTGTTGTTAGCATAGCGCACGCGCAGCGGGCGAGCGGAAGCTACTGTGATTGGCTGACTGCTTGGGAAGCCCCGCCCCCACATATGATGGCGCGTCAGTGCTTTTTCTTTTGGTCCGCTTCATACCTGCCCTTTAAATCAACTGTGTTTCTGAAAGTAAAATCAGATACTAAAAGGGGTTCTTGATGACACCCACTATTTTGTGATTCATAAAAGTAAAATCATTGTAACAAAATATTTGGATGTTATATTGTGATGATGTCTACAAGGCGACGTGATCAAAAACCTGGCAGAAATAAAAAATTTTGCATTTTGTATTTTATTTCCTTTTCAACAACAGAAACAATTATAGCATCAAAACAAGAGATAGTATTGCCAATATACAAATTAAAAAGTGTACAACAGAACTAAAACAAGAGAATATATGAAAATGAATCGATTAAACCCAAGCACTATACCAAGCAATGCCATTACATCATCATGAATGTCTCACCGTGCTTCCACAGAGTTTAACTCGATTTACAACATCCCCTCCTTTCTGGTATAATATTTCCTGGTTATATATTCTCACCTTTGTGATTAATATCCAGCTTTTAAATCACACGGTATCAAAACTGTTATTTGATAGTGTTTTGAATGTAGATGCTTGCGTTGGACACGCTGTTAACTCGGGGCAGAGTAAAAGGCAGTGAGTGGGACATAGTTCAGCAGTCACAGCAGGAAACTCTTCAACACTTTCATTATTCCGCTAACTGAACACGATTTTGCAATTTAGAAGATGACTGCGCTCTTTTGAGGATGCACATCAATTTGGCAGTTGATTTTTCACTTGGACGACATTCATCACAAACAAGGACTTCACTGTTTGTTTACTTTCAGTCAACAGAATTGAGTCAATCTGTAGTTTGTATTATGCACTTCACATAAGAGGAAAACAATGATCACACATTTAGCGCCAGCATCGGGGCTAAAGTCACCCATCAAAAGATCTAGTCAGCGTTTATATTGCTGTGTTCTGCCATCAAACGTACACGACCACAAGCAACTTCTATACTGGCCCCTGCTGAAACGCATAGTCAACATCAGTTGATTAACAATTAACTCTACCAATGGGAACCAGAGGATGACGGGCAGACCTGAAGGTTCTGACTCACTTGAGGATTTATTTTTCCCACCATGCATCACTGCTATAGTGTGCTTCTGAACCAGTCTATGTGCAGCTTGCATACATTATTTTAATGCCCATATATTCCTTTTCTAGGTGAGTCTAATTTAAAGCCCTGTCTGCACTGAGACTCTTTGAACGGCCTTATCTGTCTGTCCTGACTAACTCACTGCTGCTATAGCAGCGATTCCCTTATAAACAACACCAGCAGAGGCAGGACTGATCTGTGCTGGATTTAATTATGGGATTAGGTACAATCCGCAGCACATCACAGCTGGGAAGCGCTGCTGCTTCTTCAGTAATCTGTGTGGGCGTCAGTCGCCCTGCCCGCACTAACATCCCTCCTACAGCTGCTCCCGCTCGGTGCTCCACAAACAGCAACATTGCACACAGAGCCAACAGCCGGAGTCATGCGATTACACCTTTGAGTCACTGGCTCATATGAACCCATAACAAAATGAAAACAAACAGAATATTCATAACGTTTTCTGGAATAACAATCTTCCAACAAACTACTCTTTAAATGAGTTACACCTTCGAGGTCATACAACATTTAAATAAGAAACGTGATTAAATTCTTATATATTAAATCAAGCCAATTCAAAGGCTCCGTAGCTTTGCGTGACTATAAATCAACTCTAAATTAAGACAGTGCGTCTCATTGACTGGAGCACATTGTACTCCTATTTGGCAATGATTCAGTAAGAGGCAGAACTGGCAGAGGGGTTAATATGAAAACTGAGGCCATGTGTTTCAGATGTAGATGGCACTTATTTGCTCTGTCATATCTTTATGTATTTCTGCTGTGGTGTTTGAAGTGCATCATAAGGACGCTGTATGCAGGCACGGTTATTTGTACCATGTTCTGTCAGTAATGGCTCCTATGACATCAACACAAATGACAACTGACTATTTAATAACCAGTTAATACATCTAATGTCTGTCTGAACATCTGGACTTCTCTCTGACTTCTCCAACCTCTTATTACCCCTTTCCGTGTAAAAACCCTCCATCCCTTGCCACAGTCTGGTACCGATGGTTTTATAAATCTGAGATAAATCTGATCTTTTCATTGTTGTCTAAATATAAAATAAAAACAAAACTGAATCTGTTCTTCCATGTTAAGGTACCAACAAAAAGATCTGATTCTTCTCACACTGGTGATAAGAATCCAACATGGGCTACGGGAGCAGGGCGAGTGTGTGTTTGAGTCTCAGAACTCGTCGTCAGAGCTGAGCAGCAGGGTCTTTTCGTTGTCCCCGTGGGTGCTGAGGTTACTGTGGCTGCGGGAGAAGGGTGGCCCCCCACTTCGCTCCAGTGTGGACTGCTGGGTGTACTGCTGATAAGCCGGGGAGAAGTTGTGGATGGCATCCTGGACCATGTCCCCTGGGTTCATGGTCTCCTTCAGGCTGCTAGAGATGCTCTTCATTGGGGCACAGCGGCCTGGAGGAGAGGGGGGGGCGGAGAGGTTGGAATATCAATAAAGAGACACAGAAGTGGACAAGGAGGGAGATATGAAAGTGACGGACGATGAGTGAGAAAATTGCGCGGCTGTGTTTCCTTCCAACTGTCAAGGGAATTCTTCTTTATTTTACCCAAAAACATAATTGTGTTCCCTGAATGCCAGAGACAGGCATGTTATATGATAATGCAACTGTAGTTAGTATGATAATACTGGAGGTCAAGATGAATGCACATTTTATGACATATAAAAGGCAATATACCACGAGGCAGGTGATGATTTAACACCAGGTTACACTAATGTTTCACTGCTGGGGGAGAGAGAGAATCAGAGGGGACCACTGAGCCTCGGGTAGGAACACAGACAAGCAAAATGCTCAAGGACTGACGTCACCGGCTGCAAAATCAACATAAAGAAACAGAACAAGACAGCCACGGTTTGAAATGAGCAAACTGAACTCATGCTGAACTGAAAACAATGTTACAGTAATGGACATTCAACCACATTCAAACACCAACGGGCAAAGAAAAAGCACTTCTGGGGACAAAGATGTGGTAGATGCAGACGAAACACAGCGAACATCAGACCTACCGTACTGTCCATAGATAGGAAAGGAGCCTTTCAGCGCAGCACAGTGAAGGAGAGAGAGGGAGAGAAAAAAGGAGACAAAGAGAGACAAAGAACACAAGAAAGTCAGGATGAAAATGAAGAGAAAGCAGAAGAGAAGAGAAAGACTCAACATATATAGAGAGAGAGGAATCAAAGTAAAATAGGTTGGGAAACAAAGAGTCACATCAGACTGCAGAAATCAAGTCCATGTCGAGGACCATTCACATTCAGAGCAGACCGATTATAATGCTATACTACACCTCTTCATCTATATATTCAGCTTTAATGCTCTGATCTCACACCAGCCTCTTAACGCCTCCCTTACCGTACGAATCCAGTCTTTTATCCATGTAGACCTTGTAAGTGAAGGCATGGCGCAGAGCAACGGCAGCGAAGAACATCTCAATGCAGACGATGAAGTTTTGGTAACCAGCGGCAACCGTTCCCTCGCCCACGGAGAAGTCCGCCGAGGTGATCTGAGGGATGGCGCCGCACTTCTCCAGGATGGCCAGCAGCATGCCTGAATCACACCGAAGAGAGACAGCGGAGAGAGAACAGGAAAATAAAAAAGGGCTGCAGTATGCAATTATGCTTTTTCTGTCTGTCAACCTCTCGGACATTCCCAATATGTTGATAGGAACACACCTCTACGGGCTGCTCTGTGTTGAGAAGGCGGAGCTCTTACCTTGCCAGAAGGAGAGAAAGATGACTGATTTGACCATGACGAACTTGAGCATGGGGTTGTAGGGGACGAGCAGTTCACGCGTGGCGAAGTAGAAGAGGAAGAGAGCGTAGAGCGACAGGCTGACGGAGACGTTGTAGATGATGGTCACGTACAGGTAGCCACTAGCCACGCTGGAGGAAGAAAGAATGTGCGTTAGCTGTGACACACAAGACGTAAAGCGGACTCACAATCAACGTGAACCTACACAAGGCAGGTTTCTCATTTGGGCAAAGAGTTAAAACCATTGAGTGTCTCAGCTCTGGAGAAGATGCAGCTCTTCATTGTGTAGGATGATGAAATTTACATGAAGCTTTACTGTGGAGCAGCACTCCTGATGCTTTCTGTTTTTACAGGCCCTCGTTAGGGAGTTACTCATTAATAATATAACTTCTCTGGATTGCTGCTCAGCCATTGTGGTCTGACAAAACCTTTCGCTGAGGTTGGTCGGCGTCCACAGCAGTGCGACACGACAAGTCGGAACACAATAGATCACGACTCACGAAGAAGCCTCTGCTGTGAATGTGGAAACTTACTTAAAGTCTCCATCTTTGTATTTCCCGAAGGCCTGCAGAATGACGGTGATCACTGCCATCAGGGGTTTCACCACGCAGAACTGGAGAGTGGCCTGAAGAAGCAAGAGTGAGAGGAAAAGAAACAATAGAGTCACAGCAGGTCAGTAAAAGCCCCACGCGCTCATAGTCTTCATCAAAATGTCAAAAACTGAGTGTGACGCTTCTGAAAACGAGCAATTCTCAAGGAGATATTCAAGGAGAGAGTCAAGAGAGTGATCGGTACCTGTTTGCAAAACCTGAGGAAACCAATGGAGTACGTCTTTCCCCACAGACAGCAGGTCCCATACACACAGCTCGACCTAAAGGGGAGGAAAGGTCAACATCGTCGTAGAAGTAGACAAGCGACTTTAACATGAAATGACTATCAATAAAGAGGCTAATTAGCAGGAAGGAGAGTGGAATCAAAAGAGGGAAGAGGAGAGCACTTACTCAATGGGTTTCCCTCTGATCTCAGCCATGATGGCGCTCTCTCCTCCCAGATACTCGTAACACAGACTCAGGAAGTTGTAGATGACAAAGGCTGAAGAGCGTCACACATTGAAAAAGAATTAGGGCGATCACTAGTGTCTGTGACATCACTCCCAGATTCACAGCCCGTTTGTTTGTTGGACAGTAGAGGACGAACCGATCTTGAGCAACTCGCTCTAGCAGGTGAAGACCTGAAGGTAATTTGGGCCTCAGATCGGTTAAACAGTAACGGAGCAGAGACCCCGAACCTAAATGCATCTATACCAAGGTTTTACAAAAATATCATGTCAAAGTTGCTGACGTGGGTCTTTGGAAACACTGGACATTTCTAACAGCCTCCAAAAAGCAGTCACAGCAGCGGTCGGTTAGTCACACAGTGTCGTCAACGCTCCGTGGTGATTAGGTTTTGCAGATTTTGTTCCAGAACTGCTGAGCGTGCCACTTCCAGGCAGAAAGGTGAGTCACCCCCCAATCAGCCGGCTTCAGAGACGAGTGTGTAATGTTGTGAGTGAGGTATAAGCCGAAGCGTAATTGTGAGGTATAGTTCCCCAATGCCGAGAGCAGAGGTGAAGCCGCGTGAGAACGGGACGCCTGTGGAGACGCTGTTGAATAGAACTCTATGACATCATGTACGGTGTTGCATAACCAATAAAAGATACAAATCACATTGGATTATGTTGATGTTTTGTGTTGGTCTTCCATCGATGCAGACAGCTACACTGGTTGCTTCTGAAGCGTCTGTGGTCAGTGCTGCCGATTCATAAATGTAATGACGCCAACATAAAGTAGTCCCTAGAAAGCACACAGCTTTACAGTACACAGACACGTCACAGCCGGCGTACTGGTCAATAATTCACAGGCTATTCTTCAAACACTTATACTCTATTGGACACTTTATTAAGAAGTCATATATAATTTAAATAAACCTGACTGAACAACACACACACACTGATCCCAGTAATTGGAGTCCCTGAGCGAGCGCAGTGTTTTCTCGTCTGCTGCCCCAGGTGTTCTCAGGCTAATTTAAGGGTTAACCCACTGCCTCCGCTCTCGCTGCTGTTTAAAGAGGCTCAGTTTTCAAGGTGAGCCTGTAGCACACAGGCAACCCTGCCAGGAGCCAGTCAGCACAGTGCTGGCTTTGTTCATGTTGCAGAACTAAAAGTGTACTTTCACTGCTTTTAGCTTGAGCATAAATATCCACGAGTGTTACTCAATGAGAGCAACAACATATACATGTCTTAATCTAGACGTGTAAGCTCTCCAAGTCAATACTGTGCCTCTGTAAAGATAGTTGTCTGTGACTTACATATCCAACAGCATAAACAGTAACCTCCACTTTCATACATTATTCATTCTGTAATATCTACTGGATTGTGATCCACTCCCCAAGAGAAATAAGAGGAGGTATAGTAGTACTGTAACCGGCACATAATGGCCCCAGAAGTGCAGCTTTTCAACCATAAAGGTGCAAAGTATTTGTGCAAAGGTGTGGCCATTAGGCCTGAACTCAAAGTACATTTTAAGGTGTTTATGAACTCATACTAGTCACCTGGTAGCTGAGTGAGCTGGCGATGCAGAGACAGCATGAGTGTGTAGAGTATAACAGTGTGTATATGTTACTTTTTACCTGCAGTAGATCCTGGCACAAGTTGTGCCTATGCTATTAACAGCAGCAGTACTAAACATGTCTGTTTATGATGAAAAAATGTATTGTTTAAAATATAAGATGATAGGAAAATAACAGCCAGCAGTTCACGCAAATGAGAGGCTTGAGGCAGGTTTCTGCCTTCCTGTCGATCAACTGCTAGTTTCTGCACTAAAAGCACGCTCGGGCAATTATCCTGATGAAGCCGATGTGATGATGGGACACTAAAAGCAAATTGCCTCAAACATAACCACAGTATGATATATAATTGCTTGTTTTATTCTTAATTGTTCTAAAAACACTTAATGGGCACCGTGAGGGATGGAAAAAAAAGAACAAGCTTGCGATATATCTGCTCATCGAGTGAGTTGCCATTTCAAAGTCTTCGAGGATTTGCTCGTTTTCCTGCAGTTGCTAGGAAACAGGTTTCCCCCCTCCCCATGCAAGCCCGAGAGGCCACGGAGACACGAGGACAACCTTTGTAAATGAAGACACTGCAAAGGCCATCTGCCACTGGGGCATCGCAACACGTTCATTCTCACACCCTTCTTTCTGCTGGGAGTCAAGACACACACACACACACACACACACACAGCGGTGGATGTTCTGCTCTTTGCCAAATATGGCAGCACTAAATACAGCCTGCGGCACAACTTGCTAGTGTGGCGGCGCATTGCACTGCGTTCCTCCATCCACTCACCTTCGTAGCAGTCTCGGACTGTGTCAAAGTACACATAATACTCCTCATTGGTGAAGAACAGGAGGCTGAGCCAGGAGTCGAAGGCATAGATGGGGACTATGAAGAGGATCCTAACTATGTGCCTCTGCTCGTTTGGAGAGCTGTAGTAACGCAGGTGCATGTAGATCTAAAAAGAGAAAGAAGAAAAACAAAAAAAAGGTCTGAAATCTAAGAACATACAATGATGAAAGACACCATTATCTAACCGGGATAAGCAATAAAAAAAAACAGCAGGTATTCACTTTTAACTTGTCTACAACAGCAGAGCGTGGCAAGGCACAGGTATAAGACATCCCTCTAAAGGAGGACAGGAGATTTACAGTGGAGGGTTTAACATGGTGCCTTGGTAACAAACACTTTCTTGCCAAAGGTTGACTCAAATATGCGTGGAGGGGTTGCCCTTTTTGTAAAATACCTGAGCGTCATACATGCGTTTGTTAAATGTACCCGTGTTGCACCTGTGCTTGACGTCTTGAACGTGCTCTGTGGAAAGTCGGGGGAGGTCTTTTCTGTGGGTCTGTATATTTTGGGACTCATGTACTCATGTGTCCTGCTACATTTCCTGTATGCTCAGTCCAAACTGTCCTCAAGGCTCACTGGGTGAAACCATGTGAGGGGATGTGGGTGCATGTGGAATGTGTGAGTGTCGATGGGTGAAAGAGTGAAGGAACATCATTTATTTAACTCTCGTTACTCTTCCTGTTTATTCCCTTGTGCTGGTGGCTTTTAAGTAAGATGTTTAATTGAAGGACATAAACAAATCCTGACGTGGTGGATAAACGGGTTTAAATCAGAAACTAACTGCTACCTCATGGAACCTGCATGCCGAGCTCTAGTGTGTCTGAGCAGGTCAGAGTACAGCCGGTTTACATTTGCTTTAGTCGGACACTGGAGCGCTGCGAGTGTGGAAGGTGTGTGTTTGCGTGCGTGCGCTGACACATGGGCTGTTCCGGGTAACTGACACTGAGCTTTTATCACTCCTATTGAGAGCAGCAGACGGCAGGAAAGAGCGGGCGGGCGCCTCTGTCTGCTTCATCCGGCTCCTCTCCACTTACACAATGTCGCACCGATCACCTTTCCAGGTCTGTAAACAGACACACACCTTTGGTAGCATAACAAACAGTGGGCGACAATACGCCAAGCGGGACAGTGCACTCCGCTCACACAGGGCTTGTTGCTAGGTGACCCTCCACACACACACACACACGCACACACACATCCCCGTCTCTTTCATGTCGAGGTCGAGCTAGCAGCACTTGTTGCCAGAGTGACAGAGGGCTCTTCTTTAAGCCTGTATGTGAAGAACAATAGAGGCCGAATCATTAACCTGTGCCTCGGGGTAAAGTCCAGCTCACGCACATAAAAGGTACGTTTAGTAATAAACGTCTGTGTTACATGGGGGCTGATAAACTGACACAAACAAGGCAAACAGGACTTGTGCACTTATCTGCACCACTATCACGAAACAAACACCTCCAACTCCAGAGATTGTCAACACTCTGCTCTCTGTGAAAACACAGGAAATTAAAGTATGTCCCTTACAACTTGATTCTCTTGTAGCTTTTCCTCACATCATCCACCCGTAGTCGACATTTTCTAACCCTATTGTAGATTCTTCTAGAAGCTTCAGACAAACCGCGCACCCTCCTATGGCTACCCGAGGTATCTGGCACATGTTAGTTGTGTTTCAGGGGGAATAATCAACCCTCGGTCAATCAAACTGCAAACATCTTAA
This sequence comes from Melanostigma gelatinosum, assembly GCF_949748355.1. Taxonomy (NCBI): domain Eukaryota; kingdom Metazoa; phylum Chordata; class Actinopteri; order Perciformes; family Zoarcidae; genus Melanostigma; species Melanostigma gelatinosum. Next base: position 10,452,079 of record NC_136646.1, read on the forward strand.
TGCTGAAGATGTGCTAACTTCCCTGAAAACTGTTTTTTGAATTTGAAAAGGTTTTATAGGTTCCATTCACTTAAACACTTAATGTGTCTGAAGCATAAATGTGCATGCTCAGTGTTAAACCAATGTGCAACAAGTAGTGTGGACCAGCTACATGGAAAATGTGAAGCTTTCTCCCCACAGGATGGGAAACGTTTAACAGCATGCATGCGTTTAGTGTGTGAGCGTGCATATGGCCTTAGATTAACAGATACTCGTGGAAAAATACTCCTGGGTGTGAATGCGTCAACGGTTTGTTTTTTTTGCTTACGAGGAGCCATTTGTACTCAACAAACCTACCTCCCTTACATGAAGGGTAAAGAAAAAGAGGCAGAAAGGTGGGTGGACCTGAAAGACCATGAGCGAGATTAGTTTTATCCAAGTGCTCAAGTTTAACTCTGGGCAAAGACATGAAAACAGAAGCTACCACACCAAGCAGATAGGATACTAATGCTGTGTTCCCACTGATAAATAAAATAAAAGGCTGCATTCATTTCAATAAGACTTGGCAATGGGGTGTCTTCTGCATCCTTACCTGGTGGCATGTGATCAGAAGAGCTGTCCACACGAAAAACCCAGAGATGGTCTGGGCAGTGGCGGTCATGAGGAAAATTGTCTCTTGTGGTGTGACCACCGGTGCTTCTGGCACCCAGGAGGTGTTGGATTGCTGCGGGGCCGCCGTGGCTGGGGGCCCCGGGGCGAAGCCGACAGGAGAGTCATTCCCCAACCTCTCTGCCAGGGTGAGGTCTCGCTGCCAAAGTGGACCCATCTGTGTGAGGAAAGGATGTATACGAGACTTAAATCAAGAATCGAGAATCACTCAAACATAGCAAATCAGTGTGACAGCAATAAGCTCAAAGCTGCTGACCCAATTTCTCCCTGTGCTTTGCTGAGGGAGGAAGAACAACAGAGTAGCCAGAAGTGATGCTAAATACTAAAAAATGTCCGTCTTCAGAGCAATGAAACACTTTCCCACAAATCAGAGACTCAGGAGATTGAGGCGTGTGGCCGTAGGTAGATGCTGCAATAAGAGAAGATGTGTTGACCTAAAGCTGGAACAGAGTAAAACAATTGTTTAATGTATGTAACCTCATGCAAATGTATCCTGCCTAAGATGGATAACGGTGTTTCTGTTCTACACAAATCTTTACTTTATGACAAAAAAAGAGACCAGAGCTGGAGCTGAGAAAGATGGGAGACAATACCGAGAAATATATTTGCACACAAAATATGTGCCCATGCTAAATTTCTGTTGGATTCATCACACATGTGGACCGGACAATTTTGCCCTTACCTCTGCGTGCGTATGTTAGTGAATCAGAATCATTCTAAATTAAACAGGAGTCAGCATAGTGCCACGCCCCCATTTCTCCAGATACGGAAATACGTTTGTTCTAAGAGACTAGCATTGCCCCTAAATCAAAAGAAGCAAAAATAATTTCACGACTGAACGTTGGCCTTTTCAATATGGATATTCTTATGCACTCAAATGTAACATTAAATGTACAACAAATGCATTAGTACACTAACTGTCATGCCGTTTTAATATGCTATGCATTTAGTTTCGTTATCTTTGGAAGAAAGCCCGGCGTTCATCATTAATGCGTCCCCACTACGCACCGTTCCAGCACCGATTTATGCTCACACAGTTTGTGAATTGAGTCTGATAAGTTTTGTCGAGTGGCTTTCAGCATATTTCTGCTTCACTTTTTCTCAACATTCATTGTCAAAAAAACTAAGCTAACTTTTATACTGTATCAACCCAAACACTAACGCTGTATTTCTGCCACATCAGCAGAATGGGAGGATTTCACTCCCACTGGTAAATCCCCATATCTCTGAATTTCAAAAAAGGATTCATAAGAAGGGGAAAATAAAACAAGTCATCACATGATTACGCCGCACTGATTTGGACAAATGAAAACAAGGCTGGAGCAGACGACATCAAAAGCATCCAGAAAGCCGCTCCACCACCCGCGTGATCAAATCAATACCGATATCTCATACCCTCATCTCTCCAGCTACGCTAATGTCTTGGGGTGGATTCCAGGAAGGCGGAAATCTGATTTTCAGGGAAAACAATGACTTTCAAACCCCTGTGCACCAGCTAAATATAGACTGTCACTCAACATGGTTATGGGTGACACATGCTGCTTGCCAAAGCCTCAAACACACACACACACACACACAAAAAATGTATTAATATTAGTTTCTTTAAATTGGTGTAATTAAGGGCTGGGCCGTATCATACTTCATTCATTACATTATTAATCACAATGCACTTCGTCAAAAGACTTAGCAGACAGTTCCAGTTTGCCATTCCAAAGGAATGCATTTCAATGTGATCAACATTGAGCAGACTATTTAACAGCTGTGTCCAAACAGATACTGTTATTGAGGAGAGGTTCTTACCATTTATCATGGTATTTATGCATGCACTTATGTATTTACCTATCATGGTTGGATGCATGCAAAAACAGGTCAGGTCTGTGCTCATCGTAGCCTATAAGAGCACCATTCGCATCAACAACAACAACGCTCGGCGCTTCCCAGTGGGCCACAGACAAGAGAAAGAGATAACTCACAATCCTGCTGACTGCACCCGTGGGTGGGTATGAAAACATGCATTGTACTTTGACCTGAATAGAGTCAGCAGTGTCTGTGACAGGCCATCACACGTCCTCAGGCCTGCCTGAAACAGACCGTAAAGCATCCGGCCATTGAGGTCGTGTTCAATCAAGAGGCACTGGAGATCACTACTTTACAGTGACCGCATCTCGTTGTAAAAGGCTCTAAGTGGAGCCATTAGAGCAGGGTGCCCAGCGCTCAACCCTCAGAGATGCACGCGCAGCCGAAAAATCGGTGACGACATATATAAAAAGGAAAAATCCTGCAGGGACAACATTTACCTCAGCAGTGATTATTATACTTAAAACAGCCTGTGTGTTGAGAAAAACACGCTAAGCTGAAATAAAATGGTAGCTGCTGTTCAGCGCTCACGACTCCATCCTGCTGCTTTACGTACCTCATCTGCTGCTTGATCTGCGCTGGTTTCAATCACAGCATCACTTTAGCTCATCGTCGCAAGTCGACTGCAAACCTTTGAGAGACGAAAACGTGAATTGACCGAGCGTTAATATTCAGACGACAGCCATCCACTCATCTTATCACCGCATTATAGTTTGCGCCACAGAAACGTGCCTCTTTTTTCTAAAGCTGGCAAGTGTCTGCAGCTGTGCGTGAACTGCGCGGAGCTAACGCTAGCTAGCCCTCCGAGCCTGGCGCTGGCTTTGCGGTTGCTTCTCCCCGTAAAGTCTAAACAAAGCAATATATCCCGCTCTTAAGAAGCGACACACTCGACTACAACATTAACATGTCGGTGAATGTTTATCTCGCCATTTCCCGTCCAAAGCTGATGGAGACACCGTTCCGTTATGTCCGCCACATCACCATCTGCAGTTCACTGAACCAGCAGCAGCTGCCACCGAAAAACTCCGCTGTTGGCGCATGCGTGGTCACGATTCAGATTTTTCCGAGTCTTGGACTGCACGTTGTAGTTACGCAGCAGTAAGAAAAAAGGTCAGCAAATAAAATAAAGTTGTGAGCGACGTTATTCATTTTTATTACTTTATAAAATATACACAAATACTGTTGTAAATAAAGTGTTAAAGAACTGTACAAGATATCAGTACACAATACATAAAGTGAAATCTCCATCAACTCAACCTCTTTACTACCATTCCCAACCGAAACAGTTACAATGCCACTGGGTCATGGTGGCCCGTACAAAGGTAATTACACACAGTACACCGCTATTTACACATCCCTGCAATTGCATGTTATTTTTACCTTTTGAGTGACTTCAAGGTTGCTGGAGATTAAAATCCAAAAAAAGGTGACATCAAACTTAGCATATCATTGTGCGGAAGGAATATTAAAAGCCCTATGTATTATATGAGGTGGACAACCTTTAGACGTGTAAGAACAGAAGAACAAAAAGGGACAGGCAAAAAGTGAACCTTGAACACTACTTCTAAAATGCAGGAAGATGAAATGAAACAACAATTGCAGAACGAAGGACAGAAATTTAAGTCAGACAAATAAAATATAGTTTAACATAAATAGCAAAGAAGGGGGATAAAACAATATGCATACTAAGACAAAATGGAGTATTGTATCATTAGCAGGGATTCACTCTATCACTCTCGCTCTCACAAACACACACAATGGTTGACCCAGCTGGCAAAGCAACAGTAGCATATTCCACAATTTAGTCCTTTAAATACCTAAAATTCTGAACCCAGCCCCAATTTATGTCATGAGTATGCATTTTTCTACTTTACGCCTTAAAACAAAACTACATTTTGGCTTTACATCAAAATAAAAAAATATTTACAGTGAAGTAAACATTAAAAAAAAAGAAAAAAAAGAATTGGATGTCCCATCCCCGTAAGAGTCACCCCCAACACAGCCTGCCACTCCCCTCGGACCTCCACTTGCAAAAGGAATTTAAAAAAAAGAAAATTTAAAAAAAGGTAACATTTAGAGCTATCATAAAAATTGCAGCCACTATTCGTTAGCCAAAACGGGCAGCTGTGGTCTCTGGTCAAATACACGGAGAATTTCCTGAGGCGCTTCCCTCAAGACTTGGAGTGCGTCTTTGCAACATCTATGGTCATTCTTCACCTTACCCACTCACATTAAAACCAAAGAAAACACGCAAGTAAAAGCAGGCAAAGTAAGGGGGGGGGGGGGGTTTGAGGGACAGTAAATCATCACAAGGTGGATGAAGGGCAAGCAAGCACCAATTGCTACTTCACCAGAAATGTTACTCTACGACAGCTAAAACGTCACTTACTCATCCTTTTCACAGCTACCGTTCTTTTTGCCCACGACCCTCCCACCTGCCCCTCCCTATTTGTCCCATCTTTCAGCTGTTATTTCTCTCCAAAAAATAAAAGCAAAAAGGAAGGAAACTCATAACAAGCTCCAATTTAAGATATCCTCATGAAAGATAAGAAGGTGACAGACACTGAAAAGTTGTTTTTCACTGTGTTGAACTGAAAAAGACAAATCTTTACTAAGCCTATATCAATCACTAAAGTTGACCTTTTGACGAGAAACATGCGCACGTCCCGGATACCTTTTCGCTTCGTTGATGCCGACTGCTCTTCACATGTGTCTGACAGAAGGTACTGAGGGAAATGTTTTGAGGAGTGGCGCAGGTGTGAGCAACCGTGGAGTAAAAATGGTGTAGGACTGTCAGTCGTTTGCCTTTTGTATCGTGGTGGTCCACGGTCCAGCAAAAAAAAGGGTTCATGACAGAGTGCATGTTGGATACCGCCACGTACTCTCCTGGATCCTTTAAAAGATTCACTGTCCTTTGCCAAAGATCCATGTGTCCATTGGCACTCATCTTTTTCATAAGACAAGGTAAAAACAAAAAGGAAAAAATAATAAAATCGGCGCGATGAATATACCTTGCAGCCCTGCAACGACAAGAGGAGCGAGAAGTTATTAGAGAGGGCGATGTATTGGTACGTGCTGTATTTCTGCAGTCAGTACGGGAATGAATGAGTGAAATAAGACCTCACCTGTCAGTTTCATGTGCATGCAGAGCCAAAGAAGTCTACTTCCCCATGTGCTCAAACGGCACGCTGACCTGCAAGAACAGACAGAATGAAGACTCAGAGGAGGAATTAGCAGCAGTGGAACCAGGTCCATCTCCTAACCGAGGAAACAGCACACAGAACCATACATGCAGCTACAAATGGACAGTTCCCAGGACACATTTAGCCACGATGTGGACTGTCGGCAAACGACAACACTTGTTGCGACAACTTTGCGAATTGATTTCACATGACATCTTCAGTACATGACTATAAGTGCGACAGACTGTTTTAGAACAGTGTTATCAAAGTTAAAAGTCCTTGACCATAAAACTTGTGGAGTTGATTCTGGTTTCAAAAGTCATCCGCTGGAGCACAGAGTCAACGCAACAAATATGTGTTTGTTTAAAAATACTCAAGTAGTGCACCGTATGAAAGGTCAGCCATGCTACAAGTACTACATTTGTTAAGTGTGTTTTTTTTAAACCGTGTCAAAGAAGTGCTGACTCAGCTCCAGGGTACTTTGAGGCTTTAGTTTGCCGGTTTATTAATTAGGATTTTATTGCGCGAAGAGTTCCTATTATTTTATCCCCATCTTACTTGGTATAAATAAATTGCGGGTGGAAGAAGGGCTGGATGATCGTTCCGTTCACTATTATATTATATTGAAGTGTGTTACATTGCCGACCAAAAGGAGCAGACAGTGTGCTTTTCTCACCTGTGATGTGGAAATTCTGGATTGGTCATGACGGGCCGTGAGGTCGGAAGACGAGACGTTGGCAGGAGCCCCGCGGTGGAGCCGCATGCTGACCTTCCTCTCCCTCTCTGCGCGAGAAATCGCGCGAGGCGACGTGTTCCCTGAAAGGATGCATGAAATTGTGAACTGACCACATGTGATGCAGATATTCAAGAGGAAAACGATTGCGGCGTCAGCATGGCATTGTTCTGTTAAGACGGACAGCAGGAGTTTCAGACTAATCGAGGCAATTCAGCAGAAAACTCACCAGACTGCTGGACCCGTGAGGCGGGGTTGGAGATGGCCTGCTCTGGCCCGTTCCTGACTCTGTTGGCAGCTGCAGGGATGGGACCCGGGGGCAGGCCCCGCGATGCGGGCCCCCTCGGGGCTCCTCCGATCCGCTCATCCCTCTCATCTCCCGGCCTCCTCTCCCGATCCCCATCCTCAGCTGTTCGACTCGCACCCTGATAGAAGAGATCAGCCACGTTAAAACGTTTCCTTTATCAAAATGTAACTTTGAATCGGCAGAGTTATGTTGCAAGCTTTTTGGAAGTGAGGTTTTTGAGCACTGTGATGAAAGGGCTAAATGGCAACATCAATACTTCAGTGAGAAAAACGTTATGGGGAACTTACAAATTTGAGCATGTTCCAGTCAAAGACATAGTCATAGGAGAAACCCTGGCGGTGGAACAGATTCCTGAAGAGCTGTCGTAGGTAAGAGTAGTCCGGCTTGTCATCAAAACGGAGGGAACGGCAAAAATTCAGGTATGTGGAGAACTCGGCTGTAGGAGAATAAATAAGCAAAACAACGCGTAGAAACTTAGAATACACGCAACACTATAACGGCAAGGAAAAATGTGTCTGCTGCCCCAAATACAGAGGCACCACAGAAATCTCACTTACAAGGGTATCCTTTGCAAAGAACCTCGATGGGTGTGGACATTTTCTTCTCACTGATTCGTTCATACTTCTGCCTCTTGGTAGCGGCCTTGAGGCCCTGCCAGGGGAGGGAGCCCAGGTTGAAGTACATGAGGACGTAGCCGAGAGACTCCAGGTCGTCACGTCTGGACTGCTCTGTTAACAACAGCGGGAGAGTGCACGCAAGAGTGAGAAACAGAGGGAGGTCAGCTCAGTGCTACAACAAAGGATCATTTGCCAAGGTGCTATTTAAAGTTATTCAATAAACTGCTGTCTCGTCGATCAGCTGTGGCTTTGAGGAATTACAACAAGTCACAGTCACAGCTTATAGTGGCACTTCTGAGAGAGGAACTTGTGAAGCCTGTTATTCACACAACACTTGAAAGCAAACTAAATACATTCCTGAACACTGAAGCACTTACAGCCATTGATGAGTTGATTAAGTTCCACATTTCAATGCATACTTTTGAAAAGTCAACGTTATCAAAATACACAGATATGTTACTTGTTGGGGCTGCAGCTGTTCAGCTAGTAAACTATAACAAGTGTTTAGATGGTTGGACATATAATAAAAATGCTCTGCACTGCACTGAAATGACAACAGCTGTTTTCCATCCCAGACCGCATTTCCTTCTTTCGCTCTCACATGAGCCCCCTTCCTTCACATCCCCTGGATGATCTGATAGAGGGTGTATAAACTAAAAGACGGCACACAGAGGAGGCACGTCCACGGGGAGAAAGTGGAAGGACGAGAGGGAATGGGTATGTAGAGCTACCACTAAGAATTCCAGATGTAAAAAGTCAATGGGATTTGAGTGGAATGACCGATTCCAAAAACTACAGGGAGAATGTGGCACGTAGTCCAGTGCATTACACCTCCAGGCTAGTGATGCATGTCATGTAGAGGGCGATATCTCCAGTAAGCCAAAGTGATGATGAATTACATTTAACATGGTGTATGGAGGCAGCTGTCAAAGTAGAGCGAGGGTGTGACCCTGATTAAGCACGAGTGTTGTAAGCGGAACGCTCCTATCCATACAATGTGAATCATAAGGTAGTGAAGTAGCATCCTGTTTGTTCCATATGTTCTTCCCATTTTGACTGACATTGTATCTTGCTGCCTTTCTGTTTGCTTTAGTCGGGATTATCCATACTTTCAGAATGTAAACAAACAACAGCTCTAACAGGGCTTTCTAGAAACCGTCACCACATGAGTCTACAACAGAGCTGCCCGACATCACGCGTGTGGTGACTAACAGGGCCAGGCAGTCAAAAACAAACTGCAGCACCATTTCAATATGCTCCAAATGTATCTTACCAATTCCCAGATGTGTGTTGATGGAGGCGTAGCGCGCTGTGCCAGTCAGGTTCTTGTTCTCCCTGTAAGGGATGTGCTGGTGTGTGCGGGCATCGCGGTACTTTTTGGCCAGGCCAAAGTCAATGATGTACACCAGGTTACCCTTCTTGCCGAGCCCCATTAGGAAATTGTCCGGCTTGACGTCACGATGGATGAAATTCTTGGAGTGGATGTACTCGATGCGACTTATCTAAAAAAAAAAACGAGGCGAGACAAAGAGGTCAGGTTCTGCAGCACAAAACGGAAAACACTTTGGTTCACAGTAAAGGATGTATTGGGCAGCTTCACGGTGGCATGAATACACGGCAACAATGTCTAATGCTGTCAAACCAGCACTGTCCTTGTGTTTAAAAAAAAACAGTTGTAGGTGCACTCAACACATCAATACATTGAGCAAACTAAGGACATAAAAGGAGGTCAGCAGGATATATGAAGGCAGGACAAGGGCAGGTGATGACCCCAGGCTATAAGTGGAGAGTCAAACGCCCTTATGGAGGACTGACACAGCAACCTGGCTGCAGTTAGAACAAAAAGGTGAGAGGAGTTGCGTTTGAACAAGCCACGTATGAAATGAAACATATAGGTCAGCACAGTCTAAGAAGAGGAGGCCAGAATTATGGAGTACACTGGCTGCACAACAGTAGTGGAGACCAAACATCTACAATCTTCAAAGAAGCATTAGGAGAGAGCGAGAGAGAATAAATAAAATTAAAGTAGGGCATGCACATAACCTAATGGGATTATAAATAGTACGTCTCTGCGTTCTACTCGTAAACAGAAGTGTTTCACACAGTGGGACCGTCACTGAGGAGGGGGGGGGGGGGGGGGGGGTTGTGAAACTGTTCTAATTCTAATGCCCGTGAGTTAACATGAGGGGTTGTGTCATACCATCTGGTCTGCCAAAAGCAGGACAGTCTTTAGGCTGAACTTCCGGGAGCAGAAGTTGAACAGGTCCTCCAGACTGGGACCAAGCAGCTCCATAACCATCACGTTGTAGTCTCCCTCGGCACCACACCACTTTATCGATGGAATACCCACTAGAATACACACACACACACAGTCAGCACCTGTTTTACTGGCAGTCTGGCACACCTGCAGCTTATAGTATTTTACTCGCCATTATTTGGATCAAATACAGCATGGATTGAGATTACAATAATTTGAAAAGATGAAAAAAAATGACATTTGATAAGGAATGCTTGAAAACAATCTTGCCAAGCCTGTCAAAGCAGCATTGCCTCTTTACCTCCTCCTTGCATCATCTTGTAGAACTTGCTTTCAATGTGCAACTGTGGGTGTTTGGTCTTCACACATTCCAGCTTGATGGCTACCTCCTCACCGGTGGCAATGTTGGCACCTGAGGAGACACACAAAGGTCCAACTATCAGTGTTGTCACAATGTGGTGAGCTTGTTCTTGCACTAATATTATCGTTATTATCATAATGTGGACAGTTTGACACTTGAATTGAACTACAGCTGTAAGAGCCATTGCAATTGTGCCAGCACCAGGCAAATGATGGATGAATATGAAGGAAAATCATGTTTGGTGCCAAGATAAGTTAAGATGAATTAAAGTTACAGTATGAGAAGAGAGACTGTCCAGAAACGACTGTGGAAAGACCCTTAACAGGTAAGAGACACGTGAAAGGTTGGACATGGCATTCAAACACAAAAACAACTTACCAAGGTAAATGTCGCCAAAGGAGCCACTCCCTATCTTTCGTCCGAGCCGGTACTTGTTCCCCACTCTCAGCTCCATGTTTGCGAGTTGTCACTGTCACCAACAGACAAAGGGAGAGGATTAGAAGAAGGCTCAGGACACATGACACAGTGCTCGCTCATCTGCGAGCACTGTGATAGAGTGAAGATATCATCAAGAGTCAGTCAGCTGCTCACAGGATGAGCCGGCCAGACACACTGACCTCGTGTTTGTGTGAGAATGTAGCCTGGGCAGGGCTAGCTGATCAGCTAACAGCTGTCTGGCCTCCAGAAACCTCCACACACAACACGATTAGATTTATATGTCCGCTGGGAGGGGGAGGTGGTTGCAGTGAGATCAGCATAAAGCAGGGAAGGTAGGAGAAAGAAAGACAGCAGAACCGAGGGCTGAATAGAAATGCCGGTTGCAACTTGGAACAAATGCAACTGCTGCATGAGTGCTAAAACTTGGCACACATGAGGAAATGAAGTGCGTCTTCTGGGCTGACCTGCACGTGACGCTTGAGCAGGATCATCATTTATTTAGTACGCTCTCTACCACGCCACATTGTGCAGCCACTGCAAAAGCAAGACTAAGCTCTCCACTGTTCTGTACGAGCACTGCCAAGGGAGAGAAGGCACGAGTGGCCGCGGAGCGCTGGCTGGCTCTGTCTGTGTCAAGGCCCTCAGACAGCTCCGCGCGACCAACTTCAGACAGCAAAGTGCTGCGGAGAACGTATCGACGCAGAGCTTCTTTTATCAAAGAGATGTGCTTCCTCAACCACCAATTTGGGAACACGATGTAAACAAACTGAACCCTTTATGGCAACGGAGACCTCTCGTTCCAGATTCAGCACGGCTGCATCTTCAAATAACATAAACGTATAGCTAACTTTATATACATACATATATAAACATATATCGATATATTCCCAAGTCCTAAAATGGAAGATAACATTGTTACAGATTCCTGCCTCAATCCTCATCCCTGACAGAAACAGTCTCACACCAACTCAGAAATGGCGAAACAAAGCAGTCTCAGAAACCTCAGTTTTGTGGACGTGCCAAATCAAGCTAGCAGAGGAAGAGTCATCAATTCTGCAGGATCAGTCCATTGCATTCCGTCTGCTTTCATCCAGAGCCTCCTTTGTCCCAACATAAATTATCCCAGACGTTACTTTGCTTGATTGTAAGCACTGCAGACACCAGCTCTGTTCTAAAACTACTTCAAAACGATGACGATTGCTGACTTGGTAATTGTATCTTGGATCATCTGAGACTTGTTTGAAAGAGGATCAAACTGCATTGCACAGCCCTTGCAAGTAAAAAAAAAAAAAACATCAACTGAACCAACATATTGCAAGATGGCCTAGACCTGGTCAACTCTGGCTGATGAGAGGACAACCTGCCATCGTTGATGTGATGAGGAAGATAGATTTGGGTTAATAAAAAGGGTTGAGTTTCATGACACCAAGAGGGTGTCTCACGTGCTGTAGCCATGGACCCCGATTAAGGGCGCAACATTAATCACAGGGCTGCACAGTAAGTGCCAATTGATTAATTGCTTGGTACTGGAATGGTGACACACAATGTTAAACCGCACAGTGCCTCACAGCATATTAAAGATTGCGTACATGTGGTCGTCACTCGCTTACTCTAAAAACCTGAGCACGGGACAACTTGGTGTTGCAATGGCATGCTTAGTGAGAACTTAGAAGCGAGGTGGAGAAAATATTGGCCTGTGTGATGTGAAGCACGTTGCACCTGATAACGCACCGTGTTATTACGGTAGTAAGGGTCTACACAGGACAGTGGACTGTGGTTAAACCAGCTATCCGTATGAATCACCTGAATCCCAGGTGTGATGTAATTTAGCGGTTCTTTACGTGTAATCAGTCAGATCCACTTACGTAGAAAGTGCCATACACGAAAGCGACTAAAAAGAAAAAGAGTAAAGAAGTAGCAGAGACCCAACGCTTCACAGTCACGTGAAAAACAGAGCACTGCTACGGGCAGCTGTCACTCTACAATCAGCTGGTGTGTTACCAACTTGACACTGAATGCTTTAACAATAAACAAAGTTACAGTATAATACTTAATAACGGTAATGGAAGATGTCAGACAACGTTGCTCCTTCATGTCAGTTATGATCTGACGATACAACGCTAGAACTGATATCAGCGAACGTTAACATTTCATAAACATAAAGCTAATAACAGCTTTGACTTTTTAAAAACACTTTGGTATAATTTTCAGGCTCGGCGAGTTACGTTAGTAAACATACCAACCGAGGGTATTTAATGTTGCGTTTATCCGCTGTTAGCTGCTAAGAGGAAGCAAGTGGAAATACGTTAGCCGAACCGTGATACGTAACGTTACTGCACCATTATCATGTTTGACATTAAATGAAGCCGTATATGTGTATGGTAACGTTATATCATACTTCGCCACATTTGGATCACACTTACAACCGCACCCATTAATGTGCTGGACTAGCTTGTTTAGATAGCCATCCCTCCTACTCGCCCCCTCCCCCCTCCTTCGGTACGCCGTGAATACGAGACTCTAATTCAGCCGAATCAGGCCCCTTTTCCCCCTTGGTTTCTGTGGTTCCCCGGCCCACCACTCACCCGATACTGGGTTCGTCCGAGAGCTGGTTCAGTGGAGGTTCTGATCCGATGGTTGTCAGTCGGACAGGGGCCTGGGCTGAGGAGGATGGGCGCGGATTCTGGCGGCTCTCATACCCCCAGCTCTTAGCTCTGTCGTCGGTTGCACTCCCTGTTGATAGTCCCTGAGAAGCTCCAGCAGCACGGGCGGCCGTCCTCCACTCTGTCTCCCCCTCTCGTTACTTAACAACGCGCCCGTTCACCACGTCGGTGATGTCATTCACTGTCATTGAAGGAAAACGTCACATCTAACTGCTCCTTCCTCTATAAATGTTACCATTCACTAATTATCCCGTTTATTTATGTTACGTCATTTTCAGTCACAATGCAATTTGCAAAGTGAATCAGTTTGTACTGGTTGTCTTTATGCGAGCAGTGACACACATACACATCATGCTTTAATGCCAGTAAATAATAGTTTTTCCTGTAATCGAAGTTTATCAGCTGGTAAACACCAATCATACTTAATATGTCCTGGTGATTTCCATCACTCAAGGTGGAGGGCTGCACACACCGACATCTCCTGAGTGATATCATTTGTATTATATCACAATACAATATTGTACATCTGTATACATATATACAATATAAATATGAGAGGAATATATACAATATAAATATATTGTATATATAATATATCACAGAATTAATTTAAGGCAAATACATCTGGAAGTTTATTGTGTTCATGTTTATCTGCACATATGTGAGAACGGTAATGTTCAAAGTTTGCTTTATTGTCAATTCCACAATGTACTGAACATACAGGGGAGTTGAAAAGACGTTTCTCTCTAGTCCAACATAAACATACGAAGTGAATACAGTGCAATAGATTAAAAAACATTTAGACAATAAATATAATAAGAGAAAAAAAAACAAAAAAAAACTATCAATCTGTATTTAGCAGCAGTTGGACATGGGGAGTCTTAAAAGAGAGGAGGGAGAGATTTCAGAGAGTTCAGCTTCCTAACAGCCTGGTGGACGAAGCTGTTTGAGAGTCTGGTGGTGCGAGCACGGAGGCTCCGGTATCTTCTCCCAGAGGGCAGGAGGCTGAAGAGACTGAGGGGTGGCTGGAGTTGCGCACAATCATGGTCACTTTGCGGATGAGGCGAGTGTCATATATGTCCTGCAGGGAGGGGAGTGTGGCACCAATGATCCTTCCAGCTGTGTTCACTATGCGCTGCAGGGCTTTCCTGTTGTAGTCAGTGCAGCTTCCGCCCCACACAGTGATGCAGTTTGTCAGGATGCTCTCAATGGTGCCTCTGTAAAAGGTGCACATGATGTTGAGGAAATTCTTTCAACCCAGGCTTAAATCTGTGGGGGAAAAAAAACCAGTGGACTATAATAAAGTTTTTGTTGGCAACAGTATGTCCACTGAAGACACTGAAAACCCATAACTGCATGAGAAAAGGTAACTCATCTCATAAGTCATCAGTGGCTTACTGTAGGACGACGCAGGTGTTAAATAGGATTGGTTTGTGGCTGTAATGAGGCCAACAGATGGACACGCTGGCTTGTTTTTCTGTGGACCCGTCTTTCCCTTGATGTAAATTCTTTGTCATACTCATTATGCACAAAACATTTGTTTTTCACAGTGAATATTCTGTGCAGGACTTCATGTTCTCGTGTGCATTATAGCAGAGGTACCGATACGGAACGGACGTTTCTAACTAGGATTGGTTTAACAGACGGTAACACAAAAACATGTACTTTTAACCACTATCCAGAAACCTCTATTCATACACAAAAAATAATTATCACAAGGACATATTTAGAAGCCAATACTTTCATCTTTATTAATCTTGTTCTCATTTGTTTAAATAAATTTTTCCTTTGTAAAATCTCATAACGAAAACACTGAACAGGAGTGTTAAAGCCTGTCTTAATTTAAAACGAATACACAACAACAGAACATTAAAAACGTACGGTAACTCTTACTCTGCATCTGTAAACAACCCGTCCCACCCCTCCCTCCCACTCCACAGTTTGATAAGATTTGGCATGTCCATTTACTCAACGCATATGCCTTCAGCTCTTTGTGTCATTAAATGTTCTTTTTTATTATTGCAGGTCGGACAATAAAAAAGACAAGTATGCTAAAAAACAACAAAAAACAAACAACTTCAAATGAGAGAGAGAAAAAAAAGCATTAGTGCCAATATTTCTTAACACACAGTCAGCAGTATACCGAATGCACTCAAAAACATTTTTGTATAGACCTTCTGTAGAGTAAGCAGCCTTGCCCACATTATGACAGGCAGCAACATGCATACACACACATTCTCCTCACATTCACACACACACAAAAACTGTGGTGGTTTAATCCACTTACTTGGTCTCAATTATACTCGTGTCCATAGTGTGTATGACACTGCGCACAGCATCGACACATGGAGAAATGCAACATAGCCTCAAACTGCCAGCAATTTAACATTTATCACTGCAACAGTAACAAACATGTTCAAGAGAGAATAACAGAGAAAGAGTGCGTGAGATACAACAGTAGGAGGTCAGCATTTTGAAAACAGAATGACATTTTTCAATATTTTCACTGTTCAAAAAATTTAAACCATACATACAAACAAACAGGAAAAAAAACAAACTTAACATACACAGTAAGATACAGTTCTGTTTTCAATCAGAGCTGTTTGCATGTGTTTGGATTCGGTCTCCGTTTTTTTCTTTTTTGAAGGAGACGTGAATACAAACTGCACTTTAACCTCACATCATGTAGTAGTATTAAGTTCTCTTATACGATGAAGGTAATGCTGTTTACAGTGCCCATCTGTCTGAAGGCTTGTCTGTATTTGGTGTGTGCATGTGTATGTAAATCTGTTGAAAAGTCCCCTATTTACTAAGCACATTGCAATCCAGTCTTTGAGACCAACTGACTTTTCATTCTTTTTCAGGTTTCAAGTCTAAGCAGTTGAAATCTTCATCTGTGGAAAAAGGCTGTATACACATCTAACAGTCCCTGCATTTGTTTATATAATAGCTTAAGTCTGGCCACGAGAATGTGTGTAAGCATGTCTTACATTTCTGCTTGATGTGTGTGCACATTAATATGCATACCATGTATATGTATGCACATGTGTATATGTGTATTACATTAATATGCATACCATGTCAGTGTGTGTGTGTGTGTGTGCTATATTACGTACATATGTATCCCAGTGTATTTTGTATCAGTGTGTCCAAACCTCCACGTACAAATGGAGGGGGCTCATCAGATAGAATCAGCTCCTCCCCCCAGCAGGTCGCCAGGCAACAATGCGGCAGGGCTGTCCATTTGGTGCCTTTCCTCCATTTGCGGTGCTCCCCACAGGCTGCTGCTGCTGGGGTATCCCGCAGTCATGCCCCCCCAGAGCCCAGACCTCCCAGAGTCTAGTCCGCCGACACCCCCTCCCTCGCCGGCCCCGTTGGTGCTCCACTGGGAAAATATCCCCAGCCCCGGTCCTTGGGCTGAAGAGGCTTCTGAAGAACTGCCTGTACCATCGAGACTCTGCCAGGCAGAGCCTGAGGACCTCACACTACCTAGAGCCGCTGCTCCACTTTCCCCTCCTCCACCACCACCATTGCCGTTTCCACCTGAAGTTGTGCCCGCTGCTGCCCGCTCATTCCCAGGGGAGCCACCTCCACTGGTGGCCACAGCCGTGCCTGACCCAGAAGAACCCTGCGTCCCACCGGCTGCTGACCCTCCTGAGCTGGCGCCCTCTGCCCCTCCGGCCTGGGAATGTGCAAAATAGCGAGCAACTTCTTCTTCACTCACAAACTCCGCCAGGATTGTGGTGTTGCCCAGAACACACCTAAGAAGGGTTGACAAGACACGGTCGTTTAGATCAACAGAAGCATTTTCATGGTAAGTACGTGTGTATCAGTGAGGTTTACAGGTTAACCTACATGTGCAGTGCACCCTGGGCCTTGGCCGCTTCCTGTCGGCTGCTGTAGCGAATCAGAGCACTGCCCTGGGTTAGGCCAAGGTGGAAGGTCAGCAGGGGGCCATGCTGCATGCAGATAGTCCTCAGCGTGGAGCCATCAATCTACAGGGGAAAAAAACGTTAAGTGTAAAAGAGTGTGTGTGAGAGAGCTGTGACATACTCAATTATTAGGTAAGGTCAGGGAATCTAGGAGGTTATGCAACTTTGGTTGTGTATGAAGAGCCGTGTATTAATAATGTAGTGTGGCTTTATCAGTCTGTAATCCTGTCACACTGACAATGAGATACACAAGTTGTGCAAGCCTGTCCACATGAGCACCGAGTTAGTAAATGGATTATTGTAAAAAATAATAAACTATATTACTAAAACTTTGTCTAAACTTCTACGTTTTCCCAGAGCAGTGTCATGCAAAAGTGACGTTTGTGTAATCCCTAATTGATTAAAGGGCTCATCCAGCTTCACAATCCAATTACAGCTGGGTCACACATCATTACACCTAATTTGCATAAGACGGACTGAAGGGGAATTCAGATGAATGAGCACAGTGGTTTAATGTTGTTGAATTCAAACCCCCGAGCAATCTGTCTGCGCAGCTGATTTACTTTTTAAGCCATAAACAAATCTGCTGTGGTGAAGGATTGTGAGAATATTTGAATTCTATATTGCTTGAACAGCATTCCCATCTGATCTTTTCCTCGCCCTTCGGCACTATATTAGTTTACAGACCGCAGATTTACAGCTGGCAACATATAAAACATATTTCAACCTCTGTCACTCCTTACCTGAGGGGTCAGGTTGCTCAGCAGCAACCAGCAGCTGCTGCTTCTGGAGGCAACGCCATCGCTCCAAGCTGAGCCTAAGAAGAAAAAAGGAGAGAAGAGACAAAACAATTATCAAGGACGTCATAGCCGATGACAAACACAACGAATGCGCTGACGATTACCATATTTACAAAGACAAAACTTTTTTGCGAGGTTTCATAAAACTTTAGTAAGACCTGAGTCATCATATCACTGTCAAGAAGAGCTTCCTCTATACAGTATATAGGTCAGTCATAAGTTGACAAACGGTTAAGAAAAAAAAAATCTAAAATCTTTTCCCTGTGAACAGTACCTGGCCCAAATCTTGACTCTTGATTAATCCCGCCCCCACCCCAGCTCCGGGCCAACCGCGGGCCTCCACTACCCCAAGGGGAAGGCGAGGCCTGCTTCTGATTAGTTAGGCCAGGAGGGGGGCGTGGCAGCTGTGAGCTGTTGCGATTGGTCTTCCATAACTTGTTTTGTCCGATGGGCTCTGGGGGCCAGCTGGGCTTGTACTCCGAGTACTTTCCTGAAGAGGAAATGGGGAGGTGGGAGAAAGAGGGGGGGGGAAAGAGGAATGACTTTCGGTAAACAGAAATGGGAGAGTAGAGCACGCAGTACAGCAAACTCCTTTGACTTCTTTGTGGGATTGGCACAACTTGTACACCAGTAAAATATAGTGCAGACACAACTGAGCTGATAAGATCAGAAGGAGAGTTAAAAGGAAACAAAGTATCAAATAAAAAAATCTATCAAATCCAAACATATACCTGTGCTGTGTGCATTGCTGAGGGGGCTGTCTGAGGCACTGTAGGGCCAGGCACCAGGTGAAGGCAGCGAGGTGTTGAGGGAGGGGTTTGGCCCTAGAAAACATTACAACGTTATCTGAAAGAAACACATCCTGTGGTAAACAAGACAAGGCCACCAGAGTACAGCTGGACCGCAGATAGAGCCTGTGAGGAGAACTGTTAACCCTTCGCCCTGAGACTTAAGTCGATAAATGGCACTAGAGCACGCTTTCAAGTAAAACCAACAGATATGCTCACTTAAAAAAATTTGACACATTCAGTCAGATACCTATGTTGTCTCGCAGTAACTGGTGGTCAGAGTCGTTGAGGCTCTGGGGTCCTGGGGAGCCAAGAACACTACCAGGGGTCATGTATGGGTCAGACTCTGGGTCACCACTGCTCTGGATTCCCTTCCAGGGTACACCGGGCTGGAACTCTGTCATCGGAGAACAGAAAACTTACATAATCTATACTGATAGATTGAAATGATATGCTGTTTTGCTATTTTCTAAACCAAACACCACATTTTACTACAGTCTCCTCCTTCTCTAATCCTAATTCATGTTCACCTGGAGGCCAGCTGGATGTGGCAGGTTTGTTCCCCATTTTACTCCCAGGGGTCCGATGCCAGTTGTCTGCGGAACCTTGAGGGGGAATCCCCAAACCATCACTGCCCAGCATTTCATACTGGGAATAAGGGGATCCTCCCCTCCCCTTGATAGCACTGGGTAAAGGGCCTTGGGAAGAGCAGACAGGAGAGGGAAAAAAAAAAAAAGAAAAGTCAAACCTCAATATACCTCAAATCACTTTGAGTCGCAGTGATTCATTCAGATACACTGTGAGTGAAGGTGATTACAAATGCAGTTAAGACCAGATTGACAACCCGGGAGATGTGCTCTCCCCAAATGTGAACTTTGCCTTTGCAAAAATCCTGTTACCATCTGCTAACCTACCATTCTTGTGGAGGGCTGTGTCAGGGGGAGAAGGAGCTGAGGAGTGTCCCTCCATCATCCACTTGAAGCGGGATTGCTGTCCTCCCGTGTCCTTCATCCCTCCCATCATGGGACCGAGCTCCAGCCCCGACAGGTTACCACCAGGGGCAAGCCCTGGCAAGAGGAAAAAACATCACATTCAGCTAATGTTCAGTTCAATACAGCCCAAGTATCTCTATGACTGCACCAAGCCTAAGGTCCGTTAAAAAGGTTACAAAGGTAACAGGGATGGGCATTTCAAAGCATAAATATTATTCGATATTTGCAGGAAACTATTCCGACATTCTTCGAAGATCTACCACTACTACCCGGAGCCAGTAAAAACAAGGGAGAATATATTTTTTAAGACAATAAGACACTAATAAGTCACATAAACTACTCGATTTTTATAATAGAATGAAATCGTAACCCACCCACGTCTGAGCTAACACGAATCAGATGGATTAGTAGAGGTTCTTATTGGCTCACCTAGTCAAACAGACACTCCAGCGACAGGGTACTGATGCTATTTCCCTAAAGCACACTTGATCCTAAATCCCTGTTGATTTTCTGACTTCATGTACCCTGAGATAGGTTCTGCGATGCTACTTCGGCAGCCTAACTAACACCACTGAAAACATTAAAACTTCAAACCGTACACTGGTTTTATTTATACAGCTGACTGCATCCCCAGTGGAGCTTAACCCACAAACGATCCGCCTGTTGTACTCACCAGAGTACATCCCTTGCGTTTTGGCATGAATGTCTGATAAGGGCCCCCCCATTCCAGGATGTGTAAGGGAGTCTACCATGGGCTGTTTGGATAGGCCTCCCCCCAGGTGAGAGGGGGACAGTTTAGAGCTCCCTCCTCCTGTTGCTCCTCCACCCTGCTGATGCTGCCTCTGCTGCTGCAGAATAGCCATAATCCTCGCCAGCTGAGACGGACAAGATCCAAGAAAATAAATTAAGTACAGTTTTTGCAGCAGAGGTCCTGGTGATGGTATGTTATATAACATGATCACGCTCACCTGCTGTGGGTCTGGCTGTTGTCTTAGCGGCTGAGGCAACTTCCTCTGGTTCTGCAGGAGCTGTTGCTGCTGCTGCTGTTGTTGCTGCTGTTGTAGCAGGAGCTGACAAGCCTGTGGGTTGGTGGGCAGAAATGGGGGTAAACAAAGAATACATTGGCTCGTGCTCACATACAGACACTGTGGGTGAGTTTATTACAAGTCGCCATGTATTTTAAGATAGTCAATACAGATTAAAGAAAGTCCGACCGTTGTACCAAACAGACAACGCAGGGCTGCAAATAACGATTGTGTTCAATGTTTGATTAATGTGACGATTATTTTCATGATTTACCGATAAGTTCTTTCGTCTATAAAATGATGATCAGTGTTCCCCCAAAGCCCAAGATGTCCTAAAAATGTCACTCAAATATATTGAGTTTACTGATAAACAACCAGAAAATAATCACATTTAAAAGCTGGAATTAGAGAATTTAGTTTTTTGTTTCTGAAAAAATTACTCGCAGCGATTAATCGAAAAAAAGTTGGCGTTTGATTCAACGGTTGAAAACTAATGGTTCATCTTTGCAGCTCTACAAAAAGGAAATATCTAACTCAAAGTGATCAGTACATCAATCAGCTGATCTGACATTTAGTCACGTACCAGATGGAACTGCTGCATGTGCGGGTAAATGTTGCTGAGCATTGCGAGCTGCTGTGGGGAAATCTGATTAGGAGGGAACACTCCACCAACCCCTCCGACACTTCCAACGCCACCACTGACACCACTGACACCTCCAACCACTCCACCCACACTGCCACCAGGAGAGGGCATCTGCTTCAGCATAGGACCCGGCACCTGCGTGTCACAGGAATTTCTTTGTATATGGCTGTTGATACGGACACTTGATGGAGTAATATGAGAAACGGGGGGACAATCCATTCACCTGAGCTCCATTCACTCTCGAGTATGAATGACTATACCACTTTAAATTCCCAGTTAACAGGCTGTTGCACACCATAAAGTCTCTTTGACAGGTGCATAGGATAAAAACTATTGACCAGGAAGAAAGAATCCCCAATACTGTCCAGTCTTGGTGGAGATGAGGGCTCTGTACATTAGAAATGTTAATATACATTTCTCTTGTTTTAAAATATATATATATATATATATATATATATATATATATATATATATATATATATATATATATATATATATATATATATATATATATTTGTTTCTCATTGATTTAAATGTTGTTGTTAGTATTGTCACTATAAGGCAATTTAAAAATGTCCTTTTTCTACTTTTTGAATACTATATGCTACATTGTGAAACATGGGTCGGATTTCTTAGCTAACGTCCCTATATGGCCTTATTGTGATATGAACCTACTTTTTTATAATATTGGAAAATTGACTATGCATGTTTACCATTGGAAAAGCTCAGCCTTGTGTTTGTTTTTATAGCTCGAGAGCGTACGGTGTTGCTGATATCTGATTGCTCCGATTTGCAGTTTTTTCTCCGGTGAGAGCCTTTAGCCTCAGTATGTCTGATATAAATTCACCCGAATGAAAGTCTGAGGAACGAAACCCAGTGATTCTTAGCTTTTGCAAACATAAAAGCTTTCTCCCCTCAATGAAACCAGGGGGTGATTCCTGTATTCTCAAAAAATGTCGGGGAAAAAAAAAACTAAAACTAAATTTTGGGCGTCAAGTTGCAACAAGTGTGGGCCTGCATTACTGTCCAAGGCCACAACAATTAGACAACTAATGTGAGTGATTTTCTGTTTGTTTATCAGACATTTTGTAAAATTGCCAGACAGCATAGGCAAGTTGGAAAAGAATAAACTGTTAATATACAGTAAACATGGAATGAATATGATGAAGTAGGTTACTTCCTAATGGGGTTAATGGTCTCTTAAAAGTTGACTAACAGCTAAATGTTATTTATAGCCAGAACACAAGGTGATCAGGCAGCATTATGGGCAATATTCAAGAAGCAGTTACAATTATACACAACCAACCAAGATTATTCTTTGTGTGACGCAAACATTGGCAGGACTCAGGAGACCCTCATTCTCCCCTAAATACAACATTAATCATAACTAAAACATCACAGACCAAAGACGGCGTACCTGAGCAGACAGGAACTGATGAGGCACTTGAGCACGTAAACCCTGGGAGGGATTCATTGGATGCATGCCAGGCTGGTGCATCCCTCGAGGCTGAGGCATCCCTCCGCCACTGCCAACAAACACCCCATGGCCACCCATCTGGAGTACAATGCAAACAACCATACCGATGCATTTGTAATGCAACAAGTGATACGTTTTCTCATATACTGCTTTCTTCACTCGGGTCCTCAAGTTGGCACAACTCGGCCATAAAGCAGATCTTGTTGATATAAAAAGGTGAAATAATACAAAACGGTAGCTAACTTTGAAAGTAGAAGTTCTGTAAAACACTAGTTGGCACAATAGTCTCGTACCTTTTCACCGTAGGGCCCCATTTCAACGGGGCCCATGTCTTTGGAACTAGGCATGCGGTAACCTCCTCCACCCCTTCCTCCCCTCCGCATCTCTCCGTTATAGTCAGTTATTCCTCTCTTGTCTCCTTCCATCTTTTTGTCAAGACTTGGGTCATCACCCTAAAAAAACAAAAAAAACAAAGTCATGACCAGACTCGTTCATAGTGCCCACGTCAAACATCAATAACACATAACATTTGCCGTTTCCAGTCATTTTTTTTAGTGAATTAACATCTTACCAAAAGACCCATGTTTGAAAACTGTCGCGACACTGGATTCATCCAGCTGTCCCCTCCTCCACTCTTTAGGAAAGAAATCCAAACATTACCCTCAAGCAAAAAACAATTTGAAAAAGTGCACATGACAATATCGAGGAAAGTTCCGAAACAAAATGAGGTCTTTGTGTTGATGCAACGAACCCAAAGTGGCCACGCAAACGCTAGTGTGTCCTTGAACCTCTTATTTTCCCTACCTTGATGTTGCCTCTCTTTCCTCCGTGAGTCTGACCCCAGCCTCCCGAGTTGAAGGAGGAGCTGTTTCCCTGCGACACAGAGTTGTTCCAGACCCCTCCGCTGCCATCATCTTCCTCGTCCCAGCTGGGGTGACGGGAGGCTGCGACAGAGGCCTCTCCCTTCCCACCCCAGCTCTCCATTGATTTGTTGCCTGCTGGAAAATCAAAAACAGACGGTTATGAAGTAGTCATGTCATTTCTCTAGATGTCCTCTGTTTTTAACTTGTGCTTTGAAAATGCTGAACACTTTTAAATTGAGAGATGTGTAAGGTTGCTTGATTTGAGCACCATGTCTAAAAAAAGACAATGAGCATAAATAACTCTGAACTCATATCGCAATACTTTGAATAACAGTTTGTTTCTCTTCTTACCAGATTTGCCAGAGTTGGGTGAAGGGTTCCCCCAGCCAGAAGCTTTGCCGGGCTCCTCTTGATCCCCCCAACCTGTTGAGGCCTCGGATGACTGGCCCCAAGTAGCCGTACCATTATCCACAGATTGCGCACCTCTTTCCCACATGCCTGGACATGGAGATTGATGGCAGAATAAAGAAAATGTGCAATACTTGACATGAACACTGCAAATGCTGATCTAGTTTGGTTGTGGTTTGCCAAATGCACACTTCTTTGTAATGGTACAACTTCTACTTACCCACTGTAGCACTGCCAGGGTTTGTGTCCCTGCTGTGCTGCATGCCCTGCTGCCTTCTCGGTGGTGGTTGCTGGATGGATGGTGGTGGTGCTGCTGGTGGGGGCTGCTGACCGTGGCTTTGGCCAGGCGTAGCACTCTTTTTGTCCCACAAATTCACATTCTTGCTTTTGAAGCGGGTCGGGTCTCCCCAGGCTGAAGTGCCATCGTCGATTTCCATTTTGCGACTGATGGACTGAGGAGAGGGTTCTTCCCAGCCACTGGGCTCCAGGGAGTCGCCTCCGCCCCCAGAGATTTGGGGGATTGGGCCGGAGCTCCAGCCCGGGCTTTGGTTCTGATTCTTGGATGGTGGACCTCCACCTCCGACATTAGACCGGCTGTTCCACCCTCCTTGAATAGGACCTCCTTGTGGCTGCTGGCCCTGCGATTGGTGCTGCTGTTGATTTGGGGCTTTCATTGGTGCCACTTGGCTGTTTGGTATCGGTGCTGCTGCTGCTGTGTGGGGCTTTGAACTCCCCCAGTCCTGGTGGGGTTTGCCTCCACCCACATCTCCCCAACCTCCTCGCTGAGCTCCCCCTTCCTCCAAATGACCCCAGGAAGATCCCTTCTCATCAGAGTTGCTTCCACCTCTGCTTCGCCCATCTCCACACCCACCTCCAGGTATAGAGTCCCTCTGTCCCCTGTCTCCTCCCCAACCACCTGCCTCTCCTCTCCCAGTCCCCTTCCATCCCCCTGTCCCTTTATCTTCTGGACCATCTGCCCACCCACTACCCTGTTCTCCAAATTCTCTCCAGTTTCCTCCTCCGTTGTTTCCTCCTCCTCCTCCTCCTCTTCCTCTTTGATCACCCCATTTCTTTTCTTCAGTTCCCCATCCTTTGCCCTGGTTTTCGGGTGGGAGATCACCCCAGCCTCCAGCTGCCTTGCCCTGGTTGCCCTCTATATCTTCTTCTGGCTTTCCTGGCTTCCTTATAGTGCTACCGTGCACGTGAGGACCACAGGTGGACTGTGTAGTACCACCATCCCAGCCATCCCTCGCTGTAACAGGGCCAGAGTTCAGGTTGGTGGTGTGACTGCCAACAGATGGATCATTAGTTATTGAACTGGTGTTAGATGGGTACCCAGGGCCGCGACTAGTGGTAGTGTTCATGGTTGCTGATGAGAATGCAGAGGAAGATGAAGTGCTTCTGTCATTTCGGTTTCTTACTCCTGTTGTGGTAGCCAGGTCCCAGGCCACATTCTGTCGAATCTGGGTCTGCCCCCAGCCCGTGTTAGAGAGAACCCGGGGGTCTAGGTCAGATCGATTGAGCATGCCGAGTAAGGCCACCTCAGCATTGGAGGTCTGGTCGGGACTTTTGTTTACAGACGAGGCGCTCTCCTGCTTATATCCATTATCACTCCCTCCTCCACCACTTCCAGCTATGGACCCTCCTCCGCTAGAGGACGAAGGTGCGCCACCTGCAGTGCCTCCACCCTGCCCTCCTCCTCCTCCTCCCCACTCCCCAACTGTCCCGTCCCCACCTTCCATCCCTTTCTGATTGTCCCAAGCTTTTGTCATAGTGTCAAACTTTGGTGAGGCAGAGTCCTGCAAAACGCTGCCGCCCATACCTCCACTGCCTCCACTACTGCTGCTGTTGCTGCTGCTCCCATCTCCTCTTCCACTTCCTATTGCTAAGTTACTCGAACTTACAGCTCCCGCTGTGCCGCCCCACTCTGCTTCTGTACTGCCTCCTTCCCACGCTCCCTGAGATACCACTGGGGTATTTGAGCTACCATCATTTCCCCTACCCCACCCTGCCTTGTCACCCTGGCCTCCAAAGCCCCACATGCTCCCTTCCTGCCCCTGAGCTCCAGTCCCTCCTCCACCCCACCCATCTGCCTGTGAGGCACCCGTGCACAGGTCAGAGGACACTGGAGGCATGGATCTCCAAGAAGAGGAGGCAGCAGAGGAGGAAGACGAAGAGCCAGAATGACTGCCACTGCCTTCTCCATCAACACTGGCCGGCCGACAGCCCCCCTCATCGCCACCACCTTCTTGATTTGGTCCTGCTCCCCCGCCTGAACCCAACTCTGGTCCTAGGTTTCCAAAGTGCTGCTGCTGCTGTTCTCCACGCCGTGCTCCCACAGCCGCCTCAGTGTGCTGCTGATGGAGACCAGTTTGATTCACAGATGAAAGAGAGTGAGTGGTGATGAGCGTAGTGCTGGCAGAGAACGAGGAAGCTGAAGTAATGGACGAGTGTAGTGGAAGGCCGTCGCTAGCCGGAGATGATGTCCCACCCTGCACCAGGGCAGGCCAGGCGGAGGGGTTCACGTTGGGGTTGAAATTGGCACCAGGGACACTGCTGCTGCTGCTGCTGATGCCACCCACAGGGCTCTCCTGAGGCCCAGGAAGAAGACGGGAGACTTTGGAATTGTAAAATGCTGCTGATCCCAGCCCTGCCTCCACCTGAGAGGGGGTGGAAGAGCCCCACACACCACCACTCGACTGAACACATTCATTAAGGGAGGAAGAGGAGGAAAGAGGAGAAGAACGAGGCGAGGAAGGATTGTCCATGTTCCCTGCTCCTCCTTCTCCTCCTCCTGCTGCTGCTGCTGCTGCTGCTCCTCCCTTCTGCTGGATGTTTCTCTCACCCCATGAGGCACTACTGTAGTTGTTGTTACCAGGGCAGTCTTGCTCCTGCACCCCTCCTCCAGCCCGGTCAGAACTCAATTTGGCCCCTCCGACGATGCTAGGCCAATCTCCCAGGTCCGTCCCATCAACAATCACCTTCCCGCAGCCCTGAGAAGAGGACTGGCTGCCAGAGCCTGCCCCCCATGTGGAATTTGCATAAGTTGAAGTAGTAGTAGAAGAAGACGACAGAGCAGCAACACATAATGACGACGAGGAGGAGTTGGGCGGTGAGGCGGACGATGAACCAAGGTTGGAATCTATATGGACAAAAATTAGGGAAGTCATTGACAATACTAACTAATGACACAGTCGCGTTTCTAAACATACATGGTTTTAAGGTACATTTATTGTCATTGTACAACAGGGTTGCGTGACAAAATGCAGTTTGTAGCAGTTTGTAGCTGCGGCATTCAGTGAACTACGTATCAAAGTTGATCATCTGTTTTTGTTACAAGACATTAACCCACCTGTGCCTCCAGCTGTGTTTGCATTGGGGTCATCTGCTGCTTGTGAGGAAAGCGATGGGGCGGCTTCCCAGCCACTGCCTCCACCAACCCCTCCTGCACCCCCTTCCCCTCCGCCTCCCCCCAGCAGCATGGAGGACAGCGGCGGCTGGCCCCTCTTCAGTAGCACTTTTTGATCCTGCTGGCAGCGAAATCTTGGTGGAACCTCTCTGGACATGTATCGCTGCTGCTGGGAGCTCTGGCTTCCAGAGGGGGAGGAGGAGGGCTGTCCGTTGGCCACAGCAGTCCGCTGCTTTGCATTGTTCCCGCCACCAGGAGGAACTTGTGCAGAAACCCCGGCTGCAGCAGGACTGGGGGATGAGGGGGCAACAGGGCCAGGGCTGGGGGACACTGAGCCTGGGGTGGCGAGCGGCTGGGAACAGGAGGGCTTGGCTGATTCTGGCACTAAAAACACATTTAAAGAAAAGGTGTGAACCACTGGTAGACTTAAGTACGGTGAGAAGAGAAAGACAGTTTGGGTATGTTTCTGAGCCACAGCTACGTTAAGCTTCTCTATAGCTTTAAAAAGTTTAAGAAAATACATCTAAAGTGTGAGCATAATTGTGAATAACCCATGGTCATCACAATACATTAAAGTTGTCATTCGAACAAGGTACTGCTGATTAAAGCATATTTAACAACAAGGCATAGAAATCATGCCACTGACGTGATAATATGGAATAGTGAGTGATGAAAGGAAGACACGTCCGACGATGAAGGGGAAAAAAAAAACAAAAAAAAACATACCTTTGATTTTCTGTTCTGGCACCTAAAACAGAAAGAATAAGTGTGTCAGATATAACGTAGAAGAGAACATACTGGCCTTTAGTCTCGCTACTGCGACTGAGAAAATTGACTAGCAAGGCACTATTTAGCAAACATTAAGAATATGGCATTGACTATTAATTTTACAATTTCCAAACATGACAAAATCTAAGCTACCTAATAAAATATTACAATTCAACCAGAACAATTCTGGTAATGATAAGAAAGCACGAATTCCCCCAGGTTATCTGCAAAGCACAGAGGCAAAGTCAGCTGTGGATTATTTTGGTGAACATGTTTACCTTCTGAGAAGTTTCCCTTTTCTTTTTATCTTCTTTCTTCTTTTTCTTGTCTTCCATGAACTACTGCTCCCTTTCCTGATTCTCCTGTCTGTGAAGAGAAATGTACACATTCAATTATTCATGTGACATCTCAAGGCACACTGAAAGTAATTTAATCCCCACTAAAGCACACCTTTTCACACACAGACTTTGACTGAAAATGGATAATGCATACTACACCAGATCACTGCCGAGTATTCTACGACACAGTCAAAGCAGTAAGGACGGTAAAGTTAACCAGGGGTGGACAGCTTGACAACAGCCCTGGGAAGCCTAGCTTCTCATTGCATAATTCATTAACCAGCAAACCATTGCAATTCACACTAACAGACAACACCTGCAGCAACCAAACAAACTCTCAAACACCTCTATAAAAGTCAAGTTCTTCTACATCACTGTAGAGACTGTAATGGCAGCATGATCCACAGGACACTAGCGTTAATACGAGTAAAGTTACGTGACTTGATCTGTCCAGTGTTATGAAGACACGCTCTCCCTGACTTCACACTTGCTTCCCACCCTACCAAAAGTAAACATCAGTATTATGAAAATATACAACTCATCCCCAAGTCACGTGAGCCTTATTTTGTGGAAAAACAAAACATACCACGGAAGGCTGAACAAAAACAACCCGATTTTATCTGGAAATGTAAAGGCATCTCAGATACCAGAGAGCTGTAAATACGACTGGGCCCAGTGTTTCGGTTAGCTATGCTGCACATAATTAGCATCATCTCACACTGCGCTAATGGAAGCTAACTGCACAACGAATGGATTTAACCCTTCACTGTATCCTTTATAATTTAATCAGCTGGCGTGTCCATTAATAATCAGTCTATGTAACGTAAGGGAACCCCGGCAATTGTTAGAAGCAGAAACAGTCGTGGAAATAACAGGCCAGCAAGGAATGGTTGTGCAGCTACTAGAGACCACAAGAAGAGCTTCACTCGACCGAGCTAATGCTAGTGGACTCTAAAGCAGCTGGTGAGCACCGTGTCGTGACCTGAAGAGCAGGGGACTGACTGTCCCAGAGCCTCTGTCGTATCCGCGCGACGAAACTAACCTCTAACGTTACGCAGTTGACTGCCGACAACAGGCACGTCACATTAGCTAACGGTAGTCTCCTTTATTGTCAAAAACAGTGCATTTCATTTGCAAAACTTTACGGTTATAATTCGTAACTTCACAATGGGAACGCAACACTTCTGACAAGTCGTTGGTCGGACTGCTAGCTAGCTGGTTCATCAGCAGTAACGGTCGACAGGGCCAAATTAAAACGACGAACTTCGGTGACGTTTCTTCAGCATAGCGCGTAACAAGCGAAGCTCTTCTAAAATAGTTGTAGGCGGTGTAGAGGAGGAAATTACTAGCGTTATTAACGAGCACATACATTATGGAAGCTACCAAAGCCCATGCCGTTGAATACTCACCTCGGGAATCACATAGGACATAAAGTGCTTCTGTGCAAAAATTCTTCCAGACCTACCGCTAGCAGGCTAGCAAGGTGGCTAGCCTAGCGAGCTAGTTCTTCGAGGCTTTCAAGGCTAAATTGAATAAGAAATGACATCACCGAAAGGCGAAATGTTAATCGTAGAAAAAACAGAGGAAAGGCGATTATCCTTTTCGAGCGACTATAGTTTCTCAAGGTGTAAACAAACCACGCACAACCCCTTGATGACTGTCAGACGCTGTACGATCGGTTAGTTTACTATCGGCCATTTTGCTTCTGTGTGGAGGTTTAGCCAGCATATGATATCACCAGGCTGGTTGTTGATCAGAGAAGGGAGGAGGAGCGGGGCGAGTACCGACACCGCCCACCAGGGGGCGTCTTATCACTGGAAACATGACGTCATACACGCGGAGCACCAATAAGTATACAAATTGCTCACAAGTCTGTGAATAAATTACCTGCGTAAAACACCGTAACTGACCGCTTCTCTGAGCTGCATATTGAACACAATGAGCCTTTTACATGAGCCTTTTACATGTTTTAGCTATTTTTGAATAACTTGGTATACGTTATGTGTTTCAGATTATTAGTAGCCTATCATTTCTTCACTGAATCTACTGCACTGCTACACTGTTGTAATATTTCAATAAAAACATCAACAATTAGATCAAGTCTGTTGTATAATTGAGCATACAAGACATCAGCTGTTTTCATATGCATTTATTTTAAAAAACGATTTTGCAGTACAAAACAAGACCATTTTGTCCAAGTGAGAACTACAGCTTCTGTTGCACAGTTTAGTGTCAATAACAATGCAGCACTTGCTGACTTTCAGTCATACACATCCCACCTAAAAATAGCCACACATTTAGTTTTTCTCTTTGAAATGTGTTCATATAATTACAGTTATGTCAGTGTGATACTTTTAAGTATGATATGTTTAATTGGTTTACATCTCAAACATTATGTCAGCCCAAAAAGGACACAGTATTTATTCCAAATACACGTGGATAAGCCGATTAGCACCCTCCACTACATCCCTGCTTACAACTACAATCCCCTTCACCTATTTTGTACCTATTTGTGTCCTCACAGCTTAAATTTCCACTTACATAACATAACTGAATACCCAGGGACCAAAGTGCCTTAAAAAATGGGCACCTTGTGTTATCCCTTGAACGTTTAAAATACAGTAAGAAAAAATAAAACAGTGTGAATGGGAAAAAGTTGCATGGCATAATTCCTGTTGATAAAAACAGCTGACAGGGAGGTCTGTATTGCCATGTACCTTCCATATGTGGTTCAAATCTGTTTTAGTTTTACAATGTTTTTCCTATTCTCCCATTGTAACAAGTCCAGCTTGGCTACATAGATGAGAATTCTTTAGAATTATTAAGATGACAAGTAAATCCCACTCCCTTAGAATAGTATGATGATCTAACACTGAATGTTAATTGTCTCCAAAAACCTGGCTGTGGTTTGGTACCTGCTGCCAGCTGCCAGATTCTTGATTCAAAGAGGAGAGAATCTAGTTTGTAGTTTTGCATAATGAAAATAAATACTCTGTTTCTCCCTTCTACTGCAGCCTATCCAGTTCGATCCATGCCACTGCCCTCTGCTGACTGTGGATGGCATTACGTATGGCTGCCAGCAGCTGATCAGTACAGCTCCATGCGCTGGGCTCCAGGGTGTAGTAGAGCAGGGGCAGTGTCTCCAGCTGCAGCTCCTCGGCCTGGCACACCTCCTCCATTACTCGGTCCTCCCCACACCGTGGGAAAAACTTCCTATTTCAAGTGTTGGAGCGTCATATGCAGCAAGTTAGAGGGAAAAACGTTGGCTTCTTTAAAACAACAGCAACACTTTTTTGTGTATCTGTATGGTAAGAAAACACCACGCGATCTGCAGATGGAGAAAAATGCAAATTGACCTTACAATGTGAGTGGCGTGAAATGTGTGGTGAACCGGCACGAGCCTGATTGATGTACCATCATGCTGCTTTATGATCTGATGCGTACTTACTGTTACACTGCATTTACTGTACTTGCCAAGCAAATGGGTGCCCACGTACCTCAGCTTCTTGTGCTTTTTGTTCTTAGGGCGGATATGGATGACGATAGGGTACACCCCCTGTCTCAATAAGCCCTCAACACTGGGCAGCCCGAGCTCCAGCAGACAGTGCTTGTCCTGAGACAAAGACGGAGATTTGGATAATGCGTGACAATAAGCATTCATTATCATCAGCAAAATGAAACACTCTTCTGTCTTGAGAGAGACTTGGGATGTTTGTGCCTTGCGATTATTTCAGCGATGATGTGTTTTTTAAATTACCTGGCTGATGACGTCCTGTATCGTCTGCAGCCGTATTCCCAGAGTCGTCTCTGGACTGCAGGGATCCAACAGGAACACTCTCTTGTCTCGTCTCTGTGAAGCCTGGATGGGCTCTGTAAACCACAGGAAACAGAGGAAAGAGGAGACTGTGGTGTATCACGCCATGGTCAAATGAGGAATCATCAACCTTTTCGGTCACCGAGTCTATCATTGTTTGGGACGTGAATAAGTGTGTGTGCTGTGCGCATACCTGGTGGGCAGGTGTTGAACTTCAAACCAGACTCTGCTGGTTGCAGCAGCCTCTCTATGAGACCACGGGAGAGAAGAGAGGGGGAGAAGATGACCGGCCGCTTAGTCTGAACCTGCACCGGCTGCACTAAACTGTACGGGATCAAGTGCTCCTCGTGACCTGAGGGGACAGGCACCCATGAAGGTGACATTAATCCTTTGTAAATAAAAAAAGGATACTAAAAAAAGAAGAAAAGAACATCACACAGATTTGGTGTTGCATTCTGGGAACACTGGGGCTGGATCTTACGTTTGCTGAGTGTGTAAAGGACCTGCTGTGTGGAACCAATCCCACGGCAACTGGGGTTCGGTGCCTTGACCAGTCGTACACGTCCGGATGCTTTCTTCAAGAACTACATGTCGGAAAATGGAGACAAATAAACATTTAGTAGTCGTTTGTAGGAGTTAACAGTTTGGTTTAGCACAGTGACTGAAAGGGAACCTGCATGTCATTTCAATATGAGCAGACTGACCTTCCTCTTGAAGTCCTTTTGCTCCAGGGCCATTTCTCGTAGCCCAACAAGTAACAATTGTTGTGCCCTGAGATGGAAAATATATCTGTCATCTCCACTCTTAATTGGCATAATTAACAGGCATATTTTTATTCTAATATAATTTTAAAAAAAGCTCAAAAGCCAGAATTAGAATACAGTTGCAGTCAAATCAAGGTCCAACTGGCGTACCTGTTGTAGTTGGGCATGGTTGCTGCCTGCAGGTGCTTGGCTGTGTG
This sequence comes from Melanostigma gelatinosum, assembly GCF_949748355.1. Classification (NCBI taxonomy): domain Eukaryota; kingdom Metazoa; phylum Chordata; class Actinopteri; order Perciformes; family Zoarcidae; genus Melanostigma; species Melanostigma gelatinosum. The sequence continues at coordinate 10,485,360 of NC_136646.1, forward strand.
TGGGTCCACCAGGGAACAGTGCCAATGGTATTTCCCATTGTATCGTGTGTCTGTGACGTGTATGATGTCATCACAGGACACACCCAGAGACGGCGGGTCACCGCGAGGCTCCATGTTGATATTAACACGCACATAGAAGGAGTCAGCACCCATACAAGTGGGCGACGAGAGGTGGGAGCACAGCTTGGAGTATGCTGAGGACAGGAAACAGAAGAGGGGAAAGCTTGGTCTCACCTCTCTGTGACATCAATGAACAGAGGTTTCAAGAATACCCGATTACAGTTTTATGTAAAAATATCTGACAAAAAAAATGGACTCACCCTCTGGGTTGCTCTGGTGTTTGAGCGTTGAAGGCTCAGCCCACCACTGCAGTGAAAAGTGGGCGACCTCAGCAGTGCACTGGCCCAGCAGCACACTGCCCCCACCAAACAGAACCTTCTCCAGCTGGACAACATTCAGAGAAATGTGCACGTTCAACCAAGTAGCTTGTTTAAAAAAAAAACATCTACACGCAGAACTGTAATGGGCACTTGTCCAAATAATACACATGTAAGCATTAGCTGAAGCACACATCATGAAGTATGTACACACACACACACACACCTACCTCCAGCAGCTCACTGCCCTCCTTCAGTCCACATAGTTCAGCTTGGGAACCAGCTCTCACGTGGCTGACGAAGATCCCCGTTTGGTTCCCTCCGACTATGGTAATATCGTCAGCTAGGCTGGCTCTCCTGTGCTTTGGTGAGATGGGGGGGCTTGAGGACGGGGAGCGGGAGGGTGTGCTGAGAGATGGCAGGGATGGGCAGCATTAGATGAGGATGACGTGACTTGTACATGAGGCAAAGATTTGACAAAGAGCAGTGCAACTCGTCTATTCACTTCATATAATCAAGAGGTGAACTTTTATGCTTGTTCTGTGCTCTAAGATTTGCTTTCATCCACATGTTGTATGATGAATATTTGCACGTACAGTATTCAACCCTTTCAAACTGTTGGACCCAATTACTAATGATGTTAACCACTGAGTTCTGTTAAACTGTATCTGCTAGAAATATTGTTTTGGTTGCATTTTGAGGATTCCACAAACAAGATTCAGGTCGTGCAGTTGTGTTACAGTCATGTAAGGTGAATGGGGCCAATAATCACGCCATACCTTTGTAAAATAAATCATCATTCTTATCTATGAAGCTGTTAGATGTTGCTGTAAGCACTGTATAAGTGACATTGGTTATTAAGCAGGAAGCCATCACGTACTGCATGTCATAGTGTGCTTTAACAATGTGTTTTAGTGGCTGTCATTGACAGGCGTTTAATCCGTTATGTTGTACCTGGAAACACTAGGACTGGGCTGGTGTGAAGAGACTGCAGGCAGGTTGACCAGGTCAGGGGGGAAGGGATGAGAGTGTAGGGAGGTCCAGGAATCCCACAAAGAAGGTTCAGTCGGATCACCTAAAAAAACACCAGAGAGCCTCGGAACTCACGCTCACAACGTACTGCATGCAAAGGCTTTAAAACCACAAGACAATCCTTCAAAGGTTAAGTTTTAATTCAATTTATTTTTGACTGAATCAAATATACCTGTAATGGTATCATTCTCATCACTGCCCCACGATTCCAAGTCAAACCTATTCAGAGCAGAAAGAAGGGACTTCAATGAGAATGAAATGAAACTAGTTCGAACAGACATAGTGTATCGTTACGTGGGGCTGACTAACTCACTCAGTGTTGACTCGTCGGTTGATGGAGTTCATACACGGTGGGAAGGGGAATGTGGAGAGTCGATTTATTTCTTTTTCGTTGTCCTCTGTCTGAGGGTAGAGAGGTAAATACAAAATACACAGATTCTTACTCCTTCAGTCTCCTGTGTTTGTTAATGAGCGGAGCTGTGCTACTCACTGACGAGAGCAGATTCTCCTCTGAGTTGGAGCGTGAACCTGTGGAGGAGAAATAAAGTACGTAAGCACAAGTACTCTACGCCAAATGTGAGAATCATCCACCAAGTGTCAGTGCACACAACTTACCCTCTGAGTTATCGTGGGCATGGCCACTCGAGGGCGTCTGTGGCACAGAGAACAGGAGTGAAAGTGGTGTGACCTCACAGCTATAGAGATATTGTGCATGTACAAACACGCTAAGGGTTGCATAATAATCGACTTCAATCAGTCTCAAACTCTCCACAATAATAAGATCCTACTCCAGCTAAATATATTTACTTTGCAGTCCAAAAGCTACATTCCTCGCATTCTGCAAAGATAACGTGAGAAAACATGTTGCTGCAGTCTCCAAAATAGTTGTGGTCACAAAGAAGTAGTTACACTGTATTAACAGCACTTATTCTGATTTTAATCATGACTGGGATGACGGTGATTCTACTGTTACTGTGAATGTGAGTAAGATCACAGTTATGGAGGCCAGCCCTGACCTTTCGCAGCAGCAGGCGGCTGCCATTGGCCTGGGGTCTCAGGTCCAGGCCGAGGGAACAGCAGGGGCCGTAGCACTGGTCCTCGCTGCACAGGGACAGGTGGGACTGAGGAGACACAGGGAACTATATAACGCCTTGTGTGGTTACAGTGGGACCACAGTGCTGCACTCCTAACTTGCTGCGTGGACTCACGCAGTGCAGACCGGGGCTGCTCTGCTCCATTTGCTCCCGGCTCCTCTCTCGCTCTCTCTCCAGCTCCCTCTGCTGCTGCTCCAGGTTGGCCTGAAGCTCTGCAATGCGTTTACGCAGGCGGTTCTTATCCAGCAGACAGTCGGTGTACTCCAACTGCAGGCTGTCTCGACTACGCAGAGCCTGGTGAAGAGATGGAAAAGAGGAAGGGAAAAAAAAGTTAGCATGGTGGGGAAAACTGTTGAGACTAGTCATTGGTGGTAATATGAGGAATTCCAACTGCAACACAACTAACTACAAACGTGCCTTGATGAAAGTTGGCTGGAGACTGTTCACACTGACCTGGTCTCTCTCCTTTTCCAGCTCCATGATCTGGTTGAAATAGGACACGCTCCTCTTCTGTTCAGTCTCCCAGTCCAGCTGGAGAGTTCTCACCTTCAGCTGTAGCTGCTTGCACTGCGACTCCAGCTGCAAACACAGTTTACCATTACAACCTCGATTCAAAGGCAAGAAAAAAACCCATTAAAACACCGACTTTGGCTGTACATCAAACTTGTTTGAACAGAGTAAAAATTCTATAATCTTAAAGATCATTTGTGACACCTTGTCCGAGTGCTCCTCAGTGCTCTGTAGCTCTCCTTGCAGCCGGGTTATGATATCACAGAGCTCCTGCCTCTGCTCTGCAGCCTCCCTGCGGTCCTGCTGCAGGATATCCATCAGAGCCTGAGGGAAACAACAGAAAGCTAATTTTGACGACATGAAACACTGCATCTTTAGAAACACCGCCCAAAAAAGCAGGCTACATCTTTGTACTTGAGTGACAAATTCTGAAGAAAAAGCAGTGTGATTGATCCCGACACAACAAGAAACAGCAAATGTACTTTTAGACGATAAATATTGTAGATTTAAAAACATACTATGGCTCCGGTGGCAGGAACTGACTTCCTCATCTGACTTCCTGTATTCTCAGCTTTGTGAAATTCCATGCGGTGCAGCGGCTTTTCTGGCAAAGCAGGCGGAGGACCATTCATTTCATAGGAGAGCAAACTGTTTCTCTTTGCTGCCGTGGTGTTCCCTGGAGGATCGATTGCTTGTTTGTCTGCATCTATCAACCTGGACCTGAACTCCTCTACCTGTAAGCAAAGCAGCCATTAACACAAACCCTGACATTTTGAAACGTCCACACCAGCCAAAAAAAAACACGTTTAAAATATGGCTAATGAGCTGTTGCAGCTGGGTTTAAACAGGTTTAAACAGTTTCACTTGAACTGCCCTGGGTGCTGCTATTCGTGCCATCAAACATAACATTTGTTATTTTTCTTTCCCGCATCGTCTTCCAGATCTTAAAATAGCTCTCCCTGTCTTTATACGACATGGTTTTGCAAGTAACATGTATCTCTGAGGAACAGACCCTTGTGTTAAATAGAAACTCTTGGCCCCCACATGGAGCACCTAAACCTGCACCATAAAGCTATGAGCAACAGGGGGAAACAAGTAGATCACTGTTATTAGCAAATTCGCCACTTCTGCAGCAAGTACCAGCTGCTTTTAGAGCGAGTATCAGCTGAGGAATGTGGTGAGACAGAGGGAATGACTCATCTTCTGAGGGCCTTCTCACACTAAAAGTCAGTAAAAGTGTTTGACAACTCCTCTGTATCGATTTCTGTGAGTTCTATGATTTGTGGTGAATAAAACACACACTCTCTTTAACCTCCTAAGATGATACACTGAGCTTGGTTTTTTACATTATGCTGCTCCCAACCGACCTACCTGCATCAGTAGTTCTCTCTCGCGGGTGGAGGCCTTGCCTTGCTCCTCCAGGGCCCTGGAGTACTTCACAGCCTGCTCCAGGTGCCTGTCCTTCAGCTTGCACAGCTCTCGACTGCCCGACTCCCAGTCCTGGCGCAGCCTAGAGATCACAAATCATCGTTGATTCATTTCTGTGCGACACGAGGTAAACCGTGTGCTTTCTGTGACTCGTGATTAAAGTTACTCGTTCATGGATTCATCGTAGTTTTAATCCACTCACTGAAGCTTCATGAGGAAATGTTGCTGTTATTAACTTGAGATTCAATCAGGATATTTGTTCATTTACCCTCTCAAATGGAATGTCAGTCTCTCAGCTGCCGGAGATCTTTGCCAAAACAAATCTCAAAAACCAGCTGGTAAGCTCTCTATAGAAAGTTACCCATCACTGCCTGTTTGACGCCATCAACAAGATCAATTACCTGGCTCAAACTGTCAGAGAAAGTTGCTTCCATGACTCGTCTCTCTCACCCATGAATTTAGTGAACATAGATTTTCTTTTCACAGCCTGACAAAAGTCAGAGGACCAAACTCAGCTACCCCCAAAAGTGAGACAAACCTGTCGAGCTGCAGTCTGTCCCGACGCAACTCCTGAGCTTTGCGTTCGGCACGGCCGCGTTCGTCCTCCGCAATCCGGCAGCGCTGAGACAGGCGGCGCTCACACATGCGGCTGTTTCGGAGCTGCTCCATCAGTTTACGCACCTCCAGAAGCAGGAACTGGGTCAAACCCTCAGGACCCTCCTCATCTGGGGGGTAAAGGCAGGTGGAGGTTATGGGTCACGGGTACAACTGTGTGCGTGGAGTGGGTAAACTCACATGCGGAGAGTGGAGTGGCTTGTTTTAATGTGTGAGGAGACGGGACAGGTGAATGAAAGTGTGTCTAAGTCATCTGCGTGGCCTTTTCGCATATGTAAACATCTGGGAACACAGAATCATTGTGCATACTTTGTGAAAGTACCAAGAGAGCTTTTGTTATAAGATTTCCTCTCAAGTTCCCATACTGGCTCTATATCTTTTGCTCTTTGTCTTATAGAGGCCATTAGTGTCAAACGTACAAAGGCCTTTCATTATGTTCTGCTTGTTTAACATGCCCTTCATTCCTTAAGATACTCGTAAGCATAGTAAGCTCTGCAGAGAGTTGCCTACTTATCCACTACACTGAACACAGAGTTTCTGGCTCTAACCATGTAACAGTTAAATATACACCTTAGTAAGCTTATCCAAAGCTTGAATGTCTGTAACGTGTTGACTATGTGCCAGTAAAGAAACCTTCTTACGCAACAAGTGGGGCTAAGTTATTTTTTGAAAGTCAGATTTAAGTCTCAAGATGACAATCAGGAGTCCTGAGTCCTAAACTTTGAGTTTGGGGCCTGAAATATTTGTGATGGAGTCTATTTTATTACATAAATTTTCGATTATACAGTGTCTTTTCATTCAAAGTGTACGCATGAAAATTCTCATTCCACATTAAGATATTTCTTTCCCATTTCAATGTATTTTGGTTGATTATTTTCAACCCTTAAGTCCAACTCAACTCTGTGTCACGAGGTGAGTCCACACCTCTGCCACCCTCGACATGCAGAGAAGCCCCGCCTTACCCAGAATGAGGGAGCATCGCTGTGTGGGCTGCTCTCCGGTCAGCTGCGTGTACTGGTCCGGGTGGTAGAACTCCAGCGATTCCATGAAGGCTTGAAGACCTCGCTGGCCCTGGCCACGCAGAATGTCCAGCAAGCGACCTGTTCAACAAAAGTGTGACAATGTGGGATTAATCACTATCCCATGCACAATGTCAATAAACCCATGCAAGCTCACGTCAGCATTTCTCTCACAACCTGCTGCACAACCACTCACACATAATGTGGTTTTACAAAAGAACCATACTGCATATACTGTCGTGCTTCCCATTGTTAAAGCATGTTGCATTGTCTTCGAGGCAGCCATTTGTATCAGTTCATTAGCAAAGACCATATTGCATATTGACGCCCTGTATTTTTTCCTACATTTCCTATCATTTGTCTCATAAAGGTAAAAATGACAGAAATGAAAGAAATTCTCATTATTCTTTTTTTATCATGATGCTAATGCTACTTAATTGCTTTTCGTCTCTTCTCAGTTTTCTCTGATTTCTAAGTGGAGTTATCGGCGTTTATTTGCATTGGGCATCAGAGATAATACAATCCTCATGTCACACTGAAAATATGAGTAGTAGTAGATTCAGATTTGACTGAGTCATGACTCCAAGAAGTATAGCGTTCCAAACCAACAGGCCAAACTACAATAACCAACTTCCTGTTGACAGCTCCCTTTCACCTCATACCTCACAGTAGCTTGCTTTTTTAATAGGTGCAATATAACATCACAAAAAGACTCATAGTATCTTCGACTGTGAGTTTCCCATCTCTGAAAGTTAGCTTTCATATTGCAGTTTCGTGATCTAAAACTAGCTGATGGGTAACATATGCACAACCAACTGCATGGCCTTTTACGTCATGTCAGATAAAAGCGATTAAACCTGACGCGTTTGCTTGAGGAGTTCACTTTAGCTGTACGGCTGGTGTTCCGCTTTAGATGTGTTGACGTTTCGAATGAATTGTTCCTCCTCTCACCGGCCTTGCTGATGCGCAGTGGGTACTGCGTGGAGTTGAGCACCTCGTCTTCATCCTGCTCGTCGATGACCTTGCACTGGCGCAGGTACGGCGTGAGTTTGGCCGGGTTGAGGATGCGTGTGAGTTTGTGCCGTACCCCCTCCACCCGATCCCAAAGCTCCTCGCAGCGCTCCTCTGACCAGGAGGGAGAGGACCGCACCTCCTCCTGACCTATGTCCCCGTCCTCGGCCCAAACTGTGACACCTGCAAGAGACCGGAAATGTACAAGCAGTTGAAGAAGTTTAGTGACTCCAGAAATGCTGTAGAATTGCTACTTTGGACCATGTCTCATTTGACTGTCACAGTTCAGCCCGAGGGCCAGATTTACTGTCCTGACTACACTTATCTGCAACTCTCAGCCCTCAAAGTGGGTCATTGCACAATGGTTCATCAAAAAATCACTGTCTGTCTGCTTTTTAACGCACAGATAAGACATCAGAAGCAAAACATGTGAGGCATCCTTGTGAAATAAGTTTATATTCCTCCAAATTAAAATGCAATACATGATGATCCTCTTTGTCAAACACTGAGCCCTTTTTAATGGAAATCATGCTTTAGGATACATAAAAGATTACTGGGTTTATCTGTTGCATTGAGAAAGAATGAGATGAACCTCCTTACTGGAAATCTTCCAAGGAATGCAGAGGGGGATTTACTCCTACAAAATAAAAGTCCGACAGATGGACATTTAACTTCAGGCCATTTGCCACACGGAGAGCAGATAATGGTGTTAGATCTCATTTAAGGAGGACAACTTGATTAGCTGAAAGCCAATAAGCATTTGCATGATGAATGAAGTTATATTTCATACGAGTTATCAGCAGCAGTTAGAGTCTGCTGTCGGGTCATAAACTGTAGTGGGGAGGACACTTTGTGGGCCAGTGTCTCAGAGTGCAGGAATGAAAATACTGGCTTGACTCATATTGCACACCTAAAAACACACCAGGGGGAAAAAAGCCTGCTCAGTCCCATTCATTTCACACTGTGGAGGAGACAATGAGAGAAAGTGATAAACTGAAAGTGATTCAGGTACTGATAATATCAGCATCATGGTTGATTCTGTTTTTAGTGATGCGAGGGAGGGAAAGCTTTTGCCAGCCTTCCAAATCCAGTGAGAAATTGCTGATCAAGGCACACTCTTAACAACACAAGCCCCCCAAAGCTGTGTTGTTTCTACAGACAGAACCCCATGTCTCATTTCTGTTGCATCAACAAATGCACTTTATAATCACACAGAGGTCCAGTTTCTGTCACATCTCACTGCAGTCTGTTATGCTTTGGTAGTTATTGGCTCTATAGGCTCTGATAACTAGTGATGGGCTTTTGTCCCACTTTATAGATAAAAAAAATATATGACGAACCTATGGATATCATGAAAATGATGTATTAGTATTTACCCTCTGTGTTATTTACCAACGATGAGAGTGAAGCGCCTGCTGCTCTGTGCAGCTGATGTGACTGATCTGAGCTAAGGCAGGTCGAGGCAGGTCTGGATGCTCTGGAATCTCAGTCATTACCCATAAACACGTCTACTGAGACATTGTTCTCATGTGATTACAACCGAACCCCTCCTCCTTACACTCCAAGCAGGAGAAAACACTCACCCAATACCATACTGTGATCTACCATCATCTTTTCTAGGAACATAAATAGATACAACCTGCAATTTAAACCAAGTTTCAACTGTAAAAAAAAGAGAAAAAAAGAAACAATAACACAAAACTATGCATGTGTTATCTGCTGATAACATATTCACATATATTCCATCAACAAGACTTTTGTTATCAGATGTATTTATCTCCAAAAGGCCATGTTTATATCTTGTGTGAAAGTTTGGAAAGTTTTGAGAGTAGCTTTAACAAAAATCAGATGCAATTTTGTATTTGACATGACTGAAAATATGTATATGTTATATGTTAATATATGTTAGTTTACCAAGAAGAAGATTATTGTGTTAACTGGTTTGAGAAAAGTAGCTTTTGTGGTGATACAAATGTGTCACATCGACGGAGTATTGATTAAAAACAACAACAAAAACAGAGGGCAACTTCATCATGCTCCACAGTGGACATGGTAGAATATTATGACATAATGTGATAGATTATAGTGATGCGGGAGTTCAAAATGCCAGATTTGTACACTTGTCTATTTCCTGTTGTTGACCCAAACCGGGAGCCGAATTTAAGACCGTATCACTGATTGTATACCCGGCTATAGCACAGCCTTGCTACTATTTAACGCGTAGTTATTTACTCATAACACAGCGGCAAACTGCTGAAATCGTAAACGTTGACTTACCGCTCATGTCTCGAACCTCCTTGAATCTGTTCTGACGGTGAGACCTAACAAATGAATCAAGTCCTCTACGTCTCGTTCAGGTCCAGAGACGCGTCAGAAGTGAAACTGAGCAGCGAGCGCACAGGTACTCCTTTACGCACACCTTGGCACACTCAGCTCCCCCACCCTCGGTCAATCCCAACCAGCCAATCCGCAGTCAACAACAGCGATAACGATTATCACCAAATCACAGCGGTTTTCCTCTACCAACACATTTCACTCTTGAGGAGAGCTTCGGAATAAATATTGCCTATGTCTGAGGTACAGCAGAGTCCTTTAGCACTAGATGGCGCTTTCAACCACTGATTGTCCACTCAAAGCTCTCCCCAATATGCGCATTATTGCAGTGATAGTTATGTTGCATAAATATTTGTTTCTTGAATTCTGAGCGCTATCATGAAGGCTTGACACAGAAACATGACTTCAAGAGAATATGACTCATTGTGAGTCGCTCAGTAGTCACTCACAGTTGCACAGAATAGCTTCTCCCCTCGTAAATGTACAGGAGAGACAACTTTGTGTCCTGGAGGAGAGCAGGTTAGTCACCAGCGTTGCCAAGGGACACCTGACCTGACTGATCGGATGCATTTAAAAACAATGACACAGAGTGTCTCATCCTCACAGTTTTTTGTTGTTGGTGTTTAAGTGAATGCATGTTTTTATAGCACGTACCACATAAATACTGGAGTATTAGGTCAGTGGGACAGCTGACTCATACTGTTTGAGCTACTACCAGATAAGGTGACAGCATTTAATAATGGAAAGTGTTAGGATTTAAAAACAGAAGGATGCGAGGCTTCAACAGGCTGCAGGGAGATTTCTGCTTCAAGCTTCCTACTGCACACGCGCATCAGAAAAACGGAACTGGATCCGGTTTCAAAATTAAACAATATTTAATGTACTACACAAAGTTCACTTACAAACGGAATTAACTATCAATAGTAATGTTCTCGGGAACAGAGACCACACGCACGCATCTCACTCACAGGTCTGAATTCAGGTACTGAAACACGAGAGCGGATGTGGTCTGAGGAATTCTCTCCAGAACAGTCTCTTATATGCCATAAAACGTGTGACTGATCCTCCATTGATCAGTGATTGGCTCCATTCGAATTCTGTCCCCTCCCATTATCGATCCTTTAGCGAAACATCTTCTCTCCTCGCAAAACATCTGTCTTGACTCCACCTCTGGTCAGCTTGTCCTCCCCACTGACCACATCTTCCATTTGCTGCATGTCTCATTCAGACTCCCTGTCTGACCCTCAAACTATTCTTACAGTGCTTTAATACCTTTAGTGACTATACTTTTATGATTTAATACATTCAATTAGTGAATATACTGTAACACATAATATCTTCTATAAGCAAGAATATTGTAAACATATTGTGACTAACATATTATTATTGTGACACTTCTACTCATCAATAGGGGGGTTATTTAATCGTACTTATAATGTGTTTAACACTGAAATTCTCCACAAATGCACAGGAAATGAAACCAGGAAGTGACGAAAAGGTTAAAACAAGTAGAGAGGCAAGTGTTACCAAATAGAGCATGATGTAGATTACCATGATAATTACAGGTTGTACTCAAAATCATTTAACAGCAGGTGAAATAATTGAAATGAGGAATAAATGAGAAGAAGAGGTGATTTAGTGTCACAAGTCAAATCATGTACATTTTTGAGGTACATTATATAAATGCTTTGTTTGTGAAAATATATACAAATGTAGGCTATATCAAAGATTTTAAATGATATCATTTCCTAACTTCTCCTCCTCTTCCGAGGCAGCTCTTGAGTGTGGGACGGGACCGGGCAGAGGGTGTGGTTGAAATGTGTCTTGCAGTTTGAGTCTGAAGGCAGACAGGAAATGCGGAGTGCCGAGCAGAAGAATGTCTTTTTCTTGGCATGTGGACAGGAAATGTCAGGCTTCGTCCCTGGGCCTCCCCAATACACCCAATACAAACAGGCCTCCTGTTTGGGGTCTCAGTACTGCTGCTGAGAGATCATTTAGATAGAGATATATTACGTACTCATATACACTACAGGAAGCTTACATGTCAGGATGCTCTGTCTACAAAATGTCCTCTTAATAAACGACATGTGCAGAAATAAATACAGACTTTGGATCAGGCCTTGGTCTCATTTCGAATAGAATGGGTCTTAAAACCCGGAAATGAGTCAACATTTTTGCCCCTGGTCTCACAGTAAATTTTTTTAATTGATTTTGGTTAGATGCCTGATATAAGGTTTGTGGTTAAAATAAAGCTTAAAATATTTCAACGTTTTTTTCTTTCTACGACATAAAATATGTCAGTAAATACTCATCTCATGAATTTAGAAGTTTTACGTGTCTTAAAAAAGGCATGTTGCTGACAAGCGGCTAAATGAGACTACAAAACGTCATCACGCTGAGCATTAGTCCGCCTTTAGCTACGTGGTGGTAACATGAAGTCATTGTAGTTCAGAAACAGTTTATCGCCAAGTATGATCATACATAAAAGTAATTAGATTCAGTGTCTGTTAGCTTTTTACTTCTATCGTATTTAAGCTCCAAAAACAATAAGAGTGGTGTTCGTTTGTGAAGATTGTCTTGCTGAACAAAATGTGTAAGTATCATATACTGCTGTTCGCCACAGGGCTCATTTTCTGCAATAATCCAAAATCCAGTGGAATAATCTCATTGGCTTTTTGTAGAAAGAACCAGTGCGATGCTAACTTTTGGGTTGGCCTACAAAACTACAGCTCTCTGTATGATGAACTGCACAAGAATAGCATAATGACATCCATTCATTTTATGCACTTACTGAAGGATCTGTAATTGTATACATCAAAGACCTACAAAAGTAGTTGAGCCGTGTTGACTGGATATTATCTTAACCTTATGCAGGGACATGGTATGATTTTTAAAAATCTTTTTCATGTTTATCAGGTAATTGATTTTAAACGAACAGACAGGAACTAGAGAAGGTTATATAAATAACTCTACTTCCTTGTGTTTTAAACCTATCTTGTGCTGTATCATCACTGATTGCCTCTCATCCTTGATTATGACTCACACACTCACACCTCCTCTCCCCTCCTCCTCTCTGTCTTTCTTTCCATGCCCCTTCTTTCTGTGCTCTTCTTCCATTTTGTCTCCCTCTCATTGCTTCACTCTTTGTCATTTACACTCTGCCTCTTCCTCCGACAGACCCATCCATCCTCCAGCAGTGCAGTCCAGGCCTTGGTGAAGGGAGGGAGGGAGGGAGGGAGGGAAGGAGGGAGGGAGGGAGGGCTGCAGTGGATGAGCATTCCTGTTGTCTCTGAGGTGACGGCGGCACAGAGGAGCCATTGACGGCAGCACTGGACCCCACAGCTTGCTAATGCTGGAATGTGTGATATTGTGACAGTTCAGTCACACAGAAATGGGCCGTGCAGAATTCCCTTAAGTGCTCTGCATGCTTTAATCTGTTGCTCTTTAAGCTGTTTTGTTTCCCTCTCCAGACAACAAGTGAGTGAGCAGCTGTTGGTTTGGTGTCTTTTTGAAATGATATGCTTCACGGCATCACGAGCTGTGCGGGACTGACAACCATCACTGCCGCACTTTGTGGAATAAGAAAGTTTCTTACATTTGCTTTATATCTGTGTGATTATCTGTGTGAAGTGCATGTTAGACGGAGTGGCTTCTTCCCCACATGCAAAAAGGTTCAGCACAGGATGTAATCAGACACCTGAATTAATTTAAATCTGCTTTAATCTATAACTACTCAACAATGTAGGCCAACAGCTTAAACAGCAGCAGCTTCTGTGTGTTTCATTTCTATGTTTGTTCCACACTTGTCCTGACCGGCACACAACAGGCCCGGCTCTTCACCCAGCAGCTGAACCCCCATGGCTCCATCTATGACTCAAGCCTGGCGGCAGCACAGAATCACCCCTTTGTGTCCGTGAAGAATGCGTCTTTTCTGACTCTTTTTGAAAACAGGGGCAGAGAAAGAGCGGGATGGGAGCATGAGTAATTGAGACAGATTTAAATCTTGACATGTGATTTATGTTCCCTCTGTAGGCTGATACTGTGGCAGTAGCTCCCCATTGATCAGGCTGGTGCTACTCAAGATACCCTTCATGCTTTATGACAAAACTGAGATTGAGAAATGAATATCATGCATCAATGAAATACACGCGTTTCTCTCCACTCTCCACTTGCAAAGAGGAAGCTGTATTTCTAAGGGTGCTGTGCTGAAGGATTTGCCTTGACCAAAAAAATTAATCTTGTAAATATCCCAGAGCAATACCCTGCAATTTCCTGTTTAACATGGAATCAACATCAATACAGCAAAGGGTCAGAGTGAAGGGAGGAACTCTTTTTGAAGCAAACAAGAAGCTTGGACAAACAATGAGTGGGACAAAAATATTACAACACTAAAACCAGAGGGCTCTTTTATTTATCACGGAATAAACTTGAAAAACTTTAATTAAAAGATTACATTTTCATGACCTGCTGTGTGAAATATTTTCCAAAGCCATGCAGGCTGACAAAGAAACCTAATATGGAGGCGATGTGGCTGAGCTTAATACAATACAACAATTTGGAGCGTCTGGGAGGAGTCATCATCCATTCTGGGCGCTGGCCACAATCAAGGAGCAACCGAACACAAGTTTTTAAATCACTATATCAACTCTGAGTCTAGGGCTGGAGAATACAATCATCTTTTCAACGAGATACTACTTTAAAGAGCTGTGTGACGTCAAACTTTAAACCATAAATGTCTACTCTAGGACTACAAAAAAGGACTTTAAACCTCAGCTCAGGTTAAATACCCTGTTTACCCACACGACGACACCCATAGTGTGACGTACCAATTTCCTGCTGATTGACACTACTCTTCTATACTCGCAGACAAATCTGAGCTCCACCACTGCAGACACGAACAGCTTTACCAGCCGCTGCACATCAATCTCCAGATACACATACAGGTTTAAAAATGCAACTATTGCTTACCACACGCTGAAAGTTGCCAGGGTTACATATAGAGCAGTCACGGTAAGCACAACACTTTTGGCATCAACAAGTCCACATGTCTGCCTGAGTATTTATGTGTGTACATTTCAGTGCATGTACTGTATTGTAAGTGCATGTAATGCTCCTGCTTCTATTTGTGCATGATGTCGAAATGGACAGCCTTGGAGAGGATGTCCAGGGGTCACTGTTTTCAGACAGGTCAGGGGTCGCATGTTTGTCACGTTCCTCTGGCTTTCCCTTTTTTGAAGTGGCATCAACAAAACAAACACCCTTCCTCTTGGGAATGACAACAATAAAGTACGAGAGTGGTTGTGTGGTAAGACTCCATTTCAAGCTCTACTCAACAATGTGTGCGTCTCTAGTCTCACAAACACAATATTTTTAGGGTCATCCAACGAACTCGTATATCAACATCGTAGTTTAAAGCAGGAATTAGGAGATGCAAGTTATTCATTACGATAACAGGAAGACATTTAGTTTCCTAATAACCCCCTGACAATATTTGGTGTCTGTCTCCAGCTCCATCAGCATCTGTGTGCATGTTCTAATTATGAATACAGTGTGTCTGGAAGTACAATGGCTGGTTTCAATGCTCACCAGCTCTCCCAGACATCATCATCCGTCTCGCCCCTCGTCAGGCAGACATACAGGGACGACGGATTAACCCTTGCTGAGTCACTGGGACCTCGTCAAAAGCATTGAATTCTCCCAGCTTCTCAATTCACTGCTTCATACTGGGATCTGCTTTTAAGGTATAGTCACGCAAAAGTGACAGTCAGAACTAAGTGTTTCAGTATGTGTCTGTGTGTTCATGCCTGTTTTTATTATTGTACTTGTGGCAGCCGGGGTGGGCGAGCTCAGGGAGTAGTGATGGCCGGAAGATACTACAGACTACCAGAGAGAAATGGATTGCACTTTGCACACGCTCCCTTAGTGCCAGCAGGCAATCAGCGCAACAAGGCACACCTGAGAGAGCCGGCCAGTGGAGCTTCATGGGCGGATATAAAAGGAGAAGGAAGATGTGAAGTCGGGGGAAGTAACTTAGGTGAAACCATTCGAGACGGTGAGATATTGTGAGACTACTTAGCAAACGACCCTGGAACGGAAGACTACCCCAACTGGATTGCCCCCGGCTACTGACCCCTGCTTGGAGGAGAACGACGCCCCTGCCCAACCCCTGGACCGTACGAGAATTGCGCCTTGTGTATCAGACCCCGGAACTGCACCTAGACCCTTCTCTTGCTTAACGGACTTGTATTGGCTGTGTGGCTGCTGTGTCGTTACCAATACCCCAGTAAAGTATTTGATTGCCACGTCTTTAAGTCTCCGTGTCTTTATAAGTATTGCATATTGTCCAGTAACACCCCTGACCACCCCGGGGGCTGTTACATTGGTGGAGAATGTGGGCATTCTAACCGGCTTCTGGACAATATCTAATATTTATATTACGCGTCGTATCGACATCAAAATGTCCGCGCCCAACCCTGTGCAGGAGCTTCTCGCAGGTCTCATAGCCAGCAATGCGGAGACTCAGAGGAGGCACGAAGAGGCAATGCAGATGCAAGTACAACTGCTGCAACTTCAACAGCAAACACAACACCAACACCACCAGCAAAGTGCAATCCATTTCTCTCTGGTAGTCTGTAGTATCTTCCGGCCATCACTACTCCCTGAGCTCGCCCACCCCGGCTGCCACACACCCCCCCCCCTTAAATCTGACCTGGGGGGGAGGACTGCTCCAGGAACACCAGGCGTCCCTGCGGGACAAGGCATCGGCGTTTCCGTGAGCGGCACCGGATCTCCCCCCCAGGTCAGATTTAAGGGGGGGGGTGTGTGGCAGCCGGGGTGGGCGAGCTCAGGGAGTAGTGATGGCCGGAAGATACTACAGACTACCAGAGAGAAATGGATTGCACTTTGCACACGCTCCCTTAGTGCCAGCAGGCAATCAGCGCAACAAGGCACACCTGAGAGAGCCGGCCAGTGGAGCTTCATGGGCGGATATAAAAGGAGAAGGAAGATGTGAAGTCGGGGGAAGTAACTTAGGTGAAACCATTCGAGACGGTGAGATATTGTGAGACTACTTAGCAAACGACCCTGGAACGGAAGACTACCCCAACTGGATTGCCCCCGGCTACTGACCCCTGCTTGGAGGAGAACGACGCCCCTGCCCAACCCCTGGACCGTACGAGAATTGCGCCTTGTGTATCAGACCCCGGAACTGCACCTAGACCCTTCTCTTGCTTAACGGACTTGTATTGGCTGTGTGGCTGCTGTGTCGTTACCAATACCCCAGTAAAGTATTTGATTGCCACGTCTTTAAGTCTCCGTGTCTTTATAAGTATTGCATATTGTCCAGTAACACCCCTGACCACCCCGGGGGCTGTTACATACTCTAGAAAGCACGGAGGACTGACGTTACAATACTCTATTGTCTGTGGGCCAACACTCAGCTTCCTGGCCGGTCGGAATCCACGGAAACAGGAGCGCAGTCCAAACAAAGACACAGGGGTCGACTTCTTTCATGCACCCCTCCATATATCAACCTCCTCACACCACTCTCCCTCCACTTCAACTGGACAGTCCCACTTCCCAGACGGTGTTCTCCAAATGCACATCTGGGTTTTTATGAGAACAGGAGTCCAATCCGGATCTGTCCTCCAGAGCAGGAGTCAGATTCACAAAACCCCCAAAACATCCAGATTGCCGAGACCCACCATGAAGAGTGTAATGCTCTGGGTGAAGTGGAACCGCCTTTACAATAATTCACACCTGACTTGTTTAGATGTGCTTTTATTGGATGAACCTATAGTGCCCGAGTGACAGTAATAACAGTGAGCTGTTGAACACTAAATGAGTTTCAGCGTCTGAAAGCAGTCAAAGCTTCTTGGCTGCCTCGCTGATTTGTGAGAAAGTCATTTCCTGTGAAGAAAATCTTTTTCTGTCTCAGAGACTTCTCATCCTGTTTGAGTAGCACTCCTTCCTCTCCACCTCCTTGTTTTTCCTCCTTTCATGCCCATGAGCTTCATGCTTCGGCATAACGTTTCTCTGTCTCTCTGTCACTTCTATGCATTCATACTACAACTTGAATGTACAATACTGATTAAATATAAGTTCACACAATTCTTTCCAGAGACAATATTTTCAACATGATTTTCATCAGCCTGTGGTGTTAACTTTCCTGTCATTGCTCTTTCCCTTCGTCATCACTCCTTCTGTCCTCTGGTTTTCTTCTCCTCGCCTTCACAGTCACTGCCCATCAGAGAGCCTCTGATACTTTGCAGCTGTTGTCAACAAGAGCTGCTCGCCCTCCCAGATCTACAGCGAAGATGATCCCTCCATTTCTCATGCCTGTTGTCAAGCCCTGCATCACCCTTCACATCCTCTCCTCTAAACCTCCCCTTTCCCCTCAGCTTAGAGTTGATTACCCTCAGCCTCTTTTCCTGCCTTCACCCTGCTTCCATTTCAAATTAATCTCATTCCCCTGTCAAATCAGCCGCGTCTGTGTTTTCACTGAACATTTGGGCTTCTGTTCATCCATAGTAATTTCTTGAATGTTCTTTATTTGTATTTCTCAGGATACAACAGCTGGTTTCAGCACTAACCCTTCCTCCATATCAGTGAAACCACATATGCACCTTAATATACCTGGAAGTCACTGCAAAGAGATGATGAAATCACAAGAACATAGTTTTGTTGTTGTTGTTGTTGTTGTTGTTGCTTATTTCAGTGAGGGCAAACAGTGAAAAACACCCTTTAAAATATGGCTAATGTCTTACTCTGCTGTACACACATGCAGCCTATTGTTGCATGCCCAACTGGAAGTTGGTGATGAGTGTGTTTTTGTAAAGAGTGAGGTGAAGAGGGGTCACAGAGAGAAGAAAGGTTGATAACGCCCATGGGAACTCTGAAGAGATCATGTTTACAGCGCTGAGCAAAGGTCAGAAATGACAACTGTGAGTGTGTGTGTTTCATTGTGTTTGCTGCACATCTCATGGTTTTGATTAAATGTCCAAGTCATTGCAGCCTATGTTAGATTAAAGGGTTCACATGTTAAACATCTGTCTAAGGCAATGGCAGACTGAGAGGAACCGAGGTTAAGACCTGATGAGTCCAAGCAGGAGACTCCACACACACACACGCACGCACACACACACACACACACACAGACAAATAATCCAAAGTAATTCAAAACATGATGCACGTATTCCCATATTTATCCAGAAGTTCAAGCACACCCTGGCCGGACAGTGTGGGAAGAGTCTCAGTGGTTTATTATTGCAGCCTCACAAAAGAATGTGCTCGGTGTCTTTTCTTCGTCACATTGGTTCTATTCTGTATATTTTCCCTCTTCTTCGTAGTGCTCTTACATCTTTTACATTTGTTTTCATAGATTTGCTCAAATTGAAAGTTGACATGATCTGCTATATGCTGGTTGAGAGTCATGACCTCTTGTGCTCATGAAAAGACTAACTTCAGTAGTCAATACTGAAAAAGATGGGACACACACACGCACGCGCGCGCGCACACACGTGTAGAGTACACACTTTAGGCATTCACTTCAACCACTCTCTTTCAGGATTAGGGCTATATGGCTTCCTTCAACATCCATTATTATTTATTAATTCACGCTTCGAGTCCAGCGACCTCCTCCCTCTCCTCCTCCTCCTCCTCCTCTTCCTCTTCCTCTCCATCTCCTTCCACTTCACTTGTCAGCAGCAGCACGGAGCCGCTGCACCGATGCAAAGTTCATGTCCAAGCGGCAACATACGGTGCGGACCGCAAACCGAGGAGAATGACAGCGAGGTTGCGTCTATACGGAGGGACTACTTTGTTTTCCGGTAAGATAATTCTGTAAAGTTTGTCAAGAACTTTGTTTGATGTAAGTTGCATGACGAGTACTGGATGTGAAAAGTCAACAGCAGTAAATTACTACACAGTCCACATCTAATCCAGTTTTGTTGGCTTTCTGTACAAACACGTTTGAGTGCATTGTTTCTGTGCGTAGAAGAGCGCAGTCAGAGCCGCCACATGCGCAAAGTCTCGCTAAAATCACTTGGTGACGATCAACTTTTGCACCTTAACCTCTTTAATGCCCACGTGCGTACATCACCGTGGAGTCAGTTGGTTAAATAGTGAGTTCGCGTTTCTCTTCTGCATTTGCGGTTCAGACAAAATAACATAATCAACTACAGAAGGATTTGATCACACTATATGTGTGAACAAACTTGCCTTAAAGACAATTAGCAGCATTTATCAACTTTAAATAACAGCTTGAGAAAACAGTTCCAAGGGGGACAAATGATCTGTGTCCAGAATGCAAGTGCATCAGTGCATCGTTATTCAGTAAGATATGTAAAGAGGGAGAGTCTCCAACAATCTACAGATAAAAA
The DNA here is from genome assembly GCF_949748355.1 of Melanostigma gelatinosum. Taxonomy (NCBI): domain Eukaryota; kingdom Metazoa; phylum Chordata; class Actinopteri; order Perciformes; family Zoarcidae; genus Melanostigma; species Melanostigma gelatinosum. Next base: position 10,505,159 of record NC_136646.1, read on the forward strand.
CTGCATAACAATACAACTTTTCCAAATTCTGCCATTTGGCATAACGAGTGTTTGCAATGTTGAGACCGTTACTAAGAAGTCCTTGTTTAATTTACATTATGTTACCCTCTGTACATCCTCTTCTGCGGCATTACTTCCCTTTAGTTCGGTGGTGATTCGTGTTTTTAGGTCACATTTCAATAGAACTTGCTCTGTAAATTGAAAATATAAGCGCTCTATTATATGACTTCAAACTGTGTTGGTAACATGGACGGCAGCTTGGTTCTAACTGGTGAGAGGTGTGGTGGAACTACAGAGCAACTGTCTTAGGGACATGTCAGATCTCAGATCTGGCCGCCTGTCAGGGAGGTGACGCAATGGTTATAGAGACTGTCCCTCATCCATTCAATCATCTGGACACGCTGTCTGTCCCTGCAGCAGCGTAGGTCCTCAGTGGACACTGCAACAGCAAACAAGGACCAGAACATTAAACTAAGTATATGTGCATAATTATGGGTTTGCTTGGTGATTTAAAATGTGGATAGCTTTTACATGATTGTGATGTGACACAATGGAGACAGCTGCACCTATTTTTTGAAGAAGTGACGATCATGACATTGTGATACAAAAATAGGACAAAATGAAAAATCATAAAGATGTAATATGATAGTGATTGAGCACTGGAGATGATGATGGTCATCACTGACACAGACTTTTCAAATAAGACTTTGAATGAGCGTTGCTTTAAGCGGCCACTTTAACTGCACCTCTCTGTTTATGTTTAGGTGGAAGTTTGGAGAGGCAACATTTCCTTATGCTCATTGTTCAGCGTGGATTGAAATGAAATGAGTTGTGTTTGCACTTCACTGTTGCTTGGCCTCGTTTCTCCTGCGTTCTATTTGATGGTCCCATGCATAAAAAAGAAAAAAAGAATCTATGACAAGGGTTGAACCTAACCTTAAAGATTGATGTGGCTCCTTAGCCTGCTGTTGTTTCGTAATATTTTCGTTGTGCTGAAAAAAGGAGTCATTGAACGAGTTGAAGAGGTCAAATGTGCAGAAAATTCTTATCTCAAATGCTTCGTCTTGTGAGCTATTTTGTTGACTCTGTAGTGCTTTAAGGAAAGTGTGAGAGGGCGTGAACGGGAAGTTAATTTACAAGTAACAGTTCTCAGATATGAAACACATATAGACACAGTCTGATACTGTCAGACAATGTCATGAACCCATAATTTCACATATATCACCATCAGATATATTCATAACTTATGACAGTTAGCTGTCGTTGCAGTCAGGTAACATACAGAGTAAGACACTTTACTGCAGGCAGCGCAGAGACACCCTCGCCATAAAGACCTGGCAGGGTTTGGAGTGTTTTGCCACGTCGCAGCAGTAGATCCTTGTAAAGTGACTGAGTGCATGTTGTATTTTGGAGTCATGCGTAATGGGGTGTACTGACCTCAACCACAGTTTGCTGGTTCGGTGCTGTAAAAGGCCCTCCGGTCCAGTGGAGGAAGCAACCTCAGAGCTGACCTATACTGCGACAAAGCCCTGTGTTTGTGTGTAAGTCCGAGCACACAGATGTATCTCACTCTGAGCCACTGGGATTGAACGGTCCCTCAAATGTCACCAGAGCCCGGTTCTGCAAGGTTGAGAGCTGAAAATAGAAGTCTGGTCAAAAAGAAAAAAAACATACAGACATGAGGTAGAAATGTGCTTCTCATCAGCGTCCTCAGATCCTTTATGTGATGGCCATAATAGATGCTGTCCGGTCTGGTCCCATTGCAAGCTGCAAGCTGTTCCCGTTTTACTTTCCTGTATCTGTCTCTGCAATCAGTCAAGCAGCTCGCGCAAAACAGGCTTGTATATGGATGCCCGCAGGTACAATTTACGGATAAATAACATGTTTAGCACACATAAACGTCTTTCCGTGTATCCTTAATGAGGCCAATTTTCTCCCCAGAGTGAATTTCTGTGCTGGCATTTACACTTTAGTGTGCGTGAAGAGATCTGTGTTGAGCTGTGTTTACTGCTCACAAAGCCGCAAAGGAAAACCATATAAAAGGCTGATATGGGGGTAAAAGAAATTGGCAGCTATAAAGGCTGTAGAAAAGAAGTTAATTACACAATGAAAAGCTGTAAATTATCATCAGATGACTGAAATGCAGCAGCAAAATGAAGGATTTCGGGATGGAAATTATATTTAACGGTCGTCAATATAGACACATTTCTGAAATGATTTCATTTTTTCCAAACTTGGTGTTGACAGTGACAGTAGATGTTTGCCTCCCTCTCTAATGTTTATCTGCCTCTCACCTTTCCGTGCCCCACAGGCCCTAATCGCTCCCTAAAGCTAAATGTTATTGAGCTGGAGGGTCAGAAGCGGTCTGACAATGGCTGAAATCCATTGTACCTCCACTCCCTCCGCTTTATGAACGGTCACTCTAAATTGAGTACTCTTTCTGTCACACCCATATTTTCACCGATTTATTCCCTCCTTTCCTATTTCTGGCTGACAGACAGTGAATGGTCCCTGCAATGCCCCCCCCCCCCCGAACCTTTGTGCCGTTGAAAAACTGGGATTAGTTCAAGATTTAGGGAAGGTAATCTGAACCCAGGCCAGTGCCCAGTAAGAGTGGCACCAGCATATGGGCAGATTGGCCTGGCAGCAGTTTAAACTAGTAACTCCTGCGACATTAATCCAACACGGACTATGGTTTGGAGAGGTCACATGTTTGGAGTTTACCAGTGCTCGCCTTGCCCTGGAGTCATTTCTTCAGCAGACGGGAAGAAGGTGTTTGGAATATATCCAGGAAAAGCAGACAGGCTACTGTAGGAAACATTTCTATCTCTGGAGAAGTGGATTCATGGTTCTGCTGTTGTGCATAAATCTGCGAGATGGCATCTCTGCAGCTCAGTGTGGTTAAACATGTGCAGACATGGGGCTCTTGTTTTTATGTCGCATCACATGTGATTTGTTTTCATTTTTAATTCAGTTTAATTTGAAAAATGTAATGTAAAAATTTGGAAGACCCATACCTTAGCTTAGCATACACTCCAAATAGGGATTATGTTTATGACCATTTAGTCTGATATTTTCCAATTAATTGATTCTTTATTTAGCCTGCAAAACGTCATGAAATAGTGAAAAATGATATGGTTTTTAAAAAGCATTTTCTATTCAGTCCAAAATCAGATCATAAAAAAGTGTTTCGTATGTGCTCTAAGTTTAGAAAAATTGATGATCAAAATGTTTAAATATTTTCTGTAAATTGACTAATGTCCTTATTGCGTCAGTGCTAAAGTAGATATCAATGAAAACTGTCCAATGATATAAACGTACTGTTCACTCAGGAGAGAAGAATGGAAAGTTCATGTACTGAAATGAATATTTATGATATGAGTCAGACTTAAGAGAGTACACAGGTTCTATTTGTCAAGTTTGGTCCCTGAACAAATTCTCGAGAACCTGCTGACTTCTCAGGCCACCGAGAGAGAGAATTACATTCCCAGCATGCATCCGTCAATCCAACGTTTTAGACGCCTGACACATTTATGTGCGCCTGAACGCTCCTGTTTCAGTTTTTCGTCTAGTATGTCACTGACATTTCTCTCTGTCTGTTCTCCCAGCTGGCCTTAAGTCAACTGAATGAAAACACAGAAGACTCCCTAACTGGAAACCATCGGAGAACTAAGTGGATTGAAGAAGGCAGAGAGCAAGTGTGGGAGTCAGAGAGGGAGGGAAGACAGAAGGGATTAGCAGCTAATCCAGTGCATGGACAATCCTGGATGAGCCTTATTTTTTCCTTCTGGGTGATGCAGGCAAAACAGTCGCTGGACTACGGCACTCTACTTTGTTACCCCTTTCTAGAAAGCATCACCCTCCTTTTTCCTTTGCTCTGAGTGTTTTCACTGCCTCTCAAAAGGCCGACGTCGCGGGAGCCGAGGGACCAGGGGAACGGAGGACACACAAAGAAGCGGGGCGACAGGCCTGCTGACAGGATGTCCCATGGACAGTTTGGTGTCACACATGGATAAACGTCTTGAGTGGGAGAGACGGTGCATGGCAGTGGACTCCAAGCTCTCTTCCGTCTGGACTTGAGACACACAAGATTCTCCTAAAAGCTGAGATGTACTGAAGACGCACGCAAAAAGGACTCGCTGCCAGTAAGCTACGGAGTGGTGATTCTGCTGTGTTGGCATTTAGCTGGCTTTTTCTTCTAAAGTGCAGGATTACAGAGTAACACATCAGACTACTTTACTATAGCTTGTAGGCTCATCTGAAACCTAAATAATAGTGAGAAGGGTAACCCCATTCTGGTGGAAATGGGCCTATAAAGACCAATGTATGAATTTGTATGCTGGTGCAGAATACTCTCCAGTCTCACTTTGGTTTAAAAAGGATTCCTGGTGAGTTAATCCACTTAGTGTTGCGAGTAAAACGTAAATTGAGACTGACAACAAGACAGTTGTCCAAATCCTAAAAGATATCAAATGAAGTGGACATCAGTCCATTTCATTACTATTGTCTCTCAAACCAGCGGAGTTGTTTGGCTGAAGTCAGTATATTTGCAGTTGTGGCTGGATTCTGTCATTCGCTAAACCAAATCTGAAGAAGAGTCCAGCCAGCCCCAAATTCTCCAACCACATGAACTGTGGCAGCCAGAGGCAACAAAGTGTGGCCTTATAATTCATCTTCTGTGTTATTCTGTCATCTGCTGGGCAGTAGAAGCGAGCTGAGGGTTTGGCCATGTGCAGTGCTAGCTGTGCTTGAGAGGGAGAGAGAGACTGGCTTCTTTTAGTGTAGATCTGAAAGGGAAACCGTAGGCCGTCCGTGGATGAATAGTTGGCTCTGGCCGTGTGGAGAATGGATTATACACACATTCTCTGCCGACTGAGCAACCACATATTTGTGTTTTCTGTTCTCACTGTCCCCTGCATTTCATTTCTTTTTTTTCTCTCTCTCTCTGGTTTTACAGTGGACCCTAAGTTGGAATTTAAACTTGACTGACATGTGCGCAGAGCTCAGACACTCTCATCCAAATTAAAGCGAAATTACACAACTTTTCTGCCACCATGAGTCTGGGAAAGCTGCCAGGGATTAAAGGCCTTGTGTCTGGCTCTCAGGGGAAGCGTCGTTTCAAGAGTGAACTCTCAGTGGACATGATCAGCCCGCCGCTGGGCGACTTCAGACATACTATGCATGTTGGCCGTGGCGGTGAGGTGTTTGGTGACACTTCCTTCCTTAGCAACTACGGGGGCACCCATGAGCCAGGCAGTCCGGACTCGGCAAACAGCTCCAGGACAACCAGGTTTTTTACACGCACCTTTGGGCATGTGCGGAAAAACTCTGTGGCACGGCCGCGGGGGGGCTCTCGTGACTTGTCGTCCCCACCACCAGACGTCTCACCCATCATCAAGAACGCCATCTCCCTGCCACAGCTGAACGTGGACTCCCCTAATGGGTGCCTTCAGCGGGTGCTGTTCTCCAGCTCCATCAGCTCAACAGATGACTCCTTCTGCACATATGGTGAGATATCGATAATCACATCCTGCATGGGACAGGGTTTATGGAAAGCCTTTGCGTTAAATGTCAAGTGAAGCTGGACTTTTGTCCTGTTTAACAGAAAGGGCATCACATGTTAATTTATCTTTGAGTAAGAGAGCTCTGTGACTCACACTAAGTTTGCATGAGACAAAATTCCTTTGAAACAGCTGTAGACAGGATGTGGCAATGATTAGTACTGACAGGAGGGAGATGGAACAAAACGAATGTGTAAGTTTGGTGCTAAAATTGACCTCACGTTTGCACATTTGCCAACTAAACACGTTAAATGACATTATATAGAGTTTTCTGTTCTGGAAACACGTCAACAAAGAGTGCAAATGAGGGAAAAAAAGCTTCAGAGAAATTAGAAGTTAGAAGCTCAGAACATCACTCTAACGTATGGAGCATTTGTGTCTGGATGATCAATGACTGATGGGCTGCAGCTTAGTGGTAGACCAGCACTATTAGTTGCCAAAATTAGGGGAAACAAACAGGTGGTGTATATATCATTAGTTGCAGTTCTCACTATTCACTCTCCAGCAGAGCAAACAGCACAAAGAGCTGCTTGGATGACTTGGTCCAAACAGGACTATAAATGTCGGTGAACACACCAACAGTGCGAGTGAGGTTGCCCTCCTTTCAACGTCGCTCCCACATTCCTCCAAGACAACCAGCAAACATGCGGGCTTCTTCTGAGTCATCTGGAATCACCGTGGCAACACCTGTACACAATTAGGTCTATAAACACAAACACACACAGCTGGTTTGGGAGAAGGAAAGATACTTAGTGGGCATTTACCTGTCGTCTCTGTGTGCATGTGTCACTGAATGCTCAGCATAAACACACCGTTCATTATATCTGCTAACCAATCGGAGCTTATCAGGCAGCAGTGTGCAGAGCCTGGACTGGAAATCCCCTCTTCCGTCTGCAGATTACTTACCCAATTCATAAGGAATTTACCCAAACTGAGTGATGTGGAGCCGGCATAGAGAGTCAGTGAACTGAAGGATGATGGGGACTTTTTGTCATCAGCGCTTCTAAGTTCGCCTGCATGTCATTATTTCCATCCATCTCTTCATATTCGCTCAGTTGTTTGTCACATATTTTGTCATTATCCACTGCTCTTTCACTGTTGAAAATAAAGTTTAGCGAAAAACCTTCTGGATTTGCGCAGTATTCCAAAGGAAGGTATACTTACTATACATATTGGATATGAATTAGAGTAAAAAACTTTAGAGCATAATACTGCAAAGAAAAATAAGTGAATTAAAGTACATATATATTTTTCAATATGTGTTGTGCATGGGTTCAAATTGTTTGGCATTTGTGTATTTGGAACACACCCAAAATTACGCACAAATCGCACACATTTGTCATTGTTATTTTCATGTAATACACATTTGTGACCATTTCATTGAAATCATTTCCACTTCATAGCAACAGCTCCAGAAACACTTGTTGTATATAGAACAACTTTATTATCATGTTACAGCTTGAGGCCTTCATCAGGGTCTTTGATGGACCCCCATCATGAAACATCATGGCAAGTTTCCCATTACTTCACATTTGTTTCTCCGTCCCTCTTGTTCTTCTCTCTTTCCGCTCCTTTCAGTGGCACCATAGCGCACTTACACGTCCTCCTGTTTTCTACTGTCTGTAACATTTAGTCTGGCAAGGAGACACAAATCCCTGCAGGGAAGTTTCAGCATTGAGTTCCTGGGTTGTTAGATACTGCCACCCTGTGGTGAAGGATGTAATTACTGGACATAGCTCTATTTAACTCAATTAATTTCCTCTCGATCAGTTTCTTTTTAAAATGTATTAATTCTCGGGGTTTTCTGGTATATTGGAACTTTTCAGATTGACACAAATAAAATGATTCTGAATGAAGCTAAACCTCAAAGCGAGACTCTATGTGCCCATAAAGTCTTCATTCTCTGATTTCCAACTCAAAGATATTTGTGTTTGTAAAGATGTCAATTCTGTTTTAGATTGGATATCCCTTCAAGTGCTGTCACAGGTTTATACTTTGCAAAGTGCCTTCAGATTGAAAATGTAGCATGTAACATACATTGAGATTATTCTGGTTCAAGGTTAAGAACGTCTCCAAGATGTTTTCTGTTTGTTGTGTGATTAGCAGAGATCATTTCAGTGACTTCAGTGCGTTTTTCTTCTTCTGCTTGTTTGCAGGTGTGCAGTCTGGATTTGTGACTCTGCCCCGCCTCTCTCGCCTTGACAGACAGTTTCAAGATGGAGACGGCGGGAAAGGATCTGTACCAGACAGCAGCGGCATCACACTCACACGCTCAGACTCCCTCGCCTCGTTCACCGTTGACCTTGGCCCATCCCTTATGACTGAGGTACTGAGCTTGATTGACAACCGCAGCTGCCTTCAGATGTCCAATCACAGCCAGGCAGCAGGTGAGGAAGAAGAAGGAGAGGAAGAGGAAGAAGAGGACGACAGGTCTCTAACAGAAACGCCCGTGCAGACCCCTGGGGCGACTTCACCCAACCCCTCCATGGGCAGCGGGTCGTTTGGCAGGAACGGGGGGCGCTCTTGTAGCAGGAACTGGACAGAGCAGGAGGAGGAGAGGCGGTCACTGACGATACCAGACGAGTGCACCGGGTCTCCTCAGAGAGCCGAGCCTGCAATTGAGGCAGAAAGGTTCCAGAGGGCCGCTGACGTGCTGTCTCGTCATTATGGCGGAGGGTCCTTCACAAAGGGAGCGAGGATGAGCAACGACGCCACCTCTCCTGCATTTACCCAAAGCCGCAAAACACCACATGCCTTTTCTGAAGAGGAGGAAGAGATCAAAGTCTAGACGGTGAAACTGTCTCTGAAAAAGTGCTGTGACTTTATTGATCCAATAAAACTATAGGAGCCCTCCACTGACCTGAGTTCTGGGTTTATGCTATTCTGTTCTGTTCCAGAAACATTCTTCCTCTTCTCACGTGCACGTACATGAGGGGCGACGCTGATCAAAGACCAGATCCTGGGACTAATGCTGATCCTGACCCTGGACCTTTCCCTCTCTCTGCACTATGTTGCTGCCATGCTTTCATAGATTATTTGAACTATTTTAATAATACAAGTCACTGATTGAGTTTGATATCACAAAATGTATTATTTTTAACACAAACTATGAATAATGACTTTTTAATTTCATCAGTAACAAAGATTTAAAAGTGACTGGAGTTTGTCCCACCTGCATTAATTATACTCAGCTAACAGCTGACTGATTATACTGGAGAACAATGAATGTTGAGTAGATGTTTTTCTATTTGTTTCACACTGTCACTCACTACATAATCATGATGTTCAACAGCAAAATGTATTCTACATCAATAAAGATCTTCAGGTTCAAAGGTCTGAGGCCAAGGTCAATGTGAGCCTGAGCTGTTTTATAACCATGTGATGAAACTTCTGTCAATAAATGACCTGTAATCAGGAATAGTGGTGTTATAAAAACTAAGATCGTAATATAATTTTCCACTGATGTTCCTCTGAAGTGAACGTGATCACTGCACCTGTGACATGTAGGCTGAATGTTTATCAAGCTTCTATCAGTTTCATTATTTTTCATAAATTATATGACTGATGCAATAAAGGCCTGATTGGAAATTTCAGCTTTTTTTAAAAACAACATTTTGAACACACATCCAAGACCCTCAACAGCTGTTTAATTGTGTAAATAGACAGTCCACTTTGTTTTGGCATGAGATCATGTTGGACCCCCTTATTGATGAATAAGTATAAATGAAATGATCAGCATTTGTGCAAATTGGTCCCCATGTCTAACTAAAACTGTCAGATGACGCCATTCATTTACATTAAATGTTTCCACCTCAGTGGAATAATGTCAAAGTTATAATCATTTGAATAAATATCTGTTAAGTCACTATCTAGCGTTGAAACAGGTAACACAATGGTGATTAAGCTTCTGGTCCTCTGATGAAAGCCCTTACATTTGCAGTATACAGTGCTGTGGAAACATGGACTGTATATAAGAAGCAGACTTACTCACCGTGACGTCAACCATTGCTTTGTGGAATGCCGTTTTAAAGTCTCAAGTTTGGCATTTTGGCCGTCTCCATCATGGTGTTTGGCAACCAGAAGTGACACAAGAGGGTGGACCTAAGTACAACAGAACTCTGAATAATCTCAAATTTAGCAATGCTAGACCTCCAAGACTTTTTGGAGAGCAGAGACTTACAGAGTCTTGGAATCCTCTTTCATTAAGTGAATACAGGTATATTAATCACAGCAGTATCAGGATCAGGTTTTTTGCTGAATAGGTTTTCACGTACAAAGAATTGCCTTGATATTTCTTTAATTAACATAAAAAGCACGAGAAAAAAAACTAAAAACAAGTACTGAGGTCAATGAGCATTGCAAAAAGATGGGTGCAAATGCTTCACTCTGATTAAAATCAATTAGAAAAAGCCGCCCCAGGCTGTTAAAATGCACTTTGTCTGAACAGAGCCTGAGACGTCTTTCACACTTTGATCATATTTAGACACAACGTTCAATGATAGAACACAAAGCCAGCTACAGAATGTGGTTTTATAACTTTGACTAGTGGTCATAGAGCTCTGCACATTCTTACTAAAAGTTAAATTTTCTCTTCCTTAGGTGAGCAACAGTAAAAATGCTATGCTACACATCGCTACATAATGAACAGTAAACAATTAGCTAAATTAGTTCTATACATATGATGCGGAACACATTTACATGAGATGAATTGTTTACACGTCATAAACAACAGGTGAGGAGTGAGAATGCTCATTAGGATCAACTGGCACACGCCTTCAATTTAAGAGGACGATTGGATTCATCATTGTAAGATCACAGGTACCAACAATTCTGCAGTTTAAGAACATGTCACGATGGCGATTACATACCATGGCGACAACGACATTTTAAAGGGCTTTGTCCTAAACTGTGCAGGATTATACCCGAGAACATCTAGACACAGGTGGTTGTGAAGGGCTGAAGAGCAATGGCTGAAGATCTGGATTCATGTGATGTGGAGCAGGACTTCTGATGAGCTCAGTGGAAGGTCCTATAGGTGCTGGTTAAGATGAAACCTGGAGGTGAATGGGGTGGAGGAGCTTTGCATCAATCTGACACAGAAAACACTCAATAAAAACAATTACATCAAGCAATTGCAAATAGCCCATTTTAAATCTGCACTGCAGTGCTGGTAACTGCTGCTACAGGCCTGGAGAGGCTGTTTTGGAGCAACTTCTTTCAATGTGTTGAATATCAGTGGATCTTCTGTAGGTACGTAATGGTTTGGCAAATAAGCCTGAATTTGTAGCTTTGCAAGTAGGAGCTCAGTGTTGACAGTGGTTTGTGCTTCACTGTGTTTGGTTGAAACCAGAAACCTTTACACCATTTTCCTTGAAGTCACGTGGTTTCGTGTAAATCATGAGTTAGGGCAGTCGGACTTTCACTTTCACATTCCTCATCACTGAGTAACCATTAAAGTGCATGCAGAGTTGGACTGGAAGGCTTACTGACACGACAGCCACATCTTCACAGACCAGGCAGAGGTAAGGTGACACAGAACAATAGTTTATCAAATGTGTATTTTTGTGTACACTTCTAATGAGCTCATAGGTTTTCTAACAGACATTGGGCCTCATTCACCAACCGTTAAATATTGTTTTACAATTATTTTCATGATCTTACAAGGTATTTTGGTCTTTTAAAAATAAAAAAAGTCATGGCCGGAGGGGGCCCACAGGTGAACATGCATGAAGAATATCATGAGATAGAGCTGTCCTTTGTCCATAAACGTAAAGCTTTATAGAGTCTGAACGTTTTGTTGCAAGTGTTCAGTGTTGACAGTGGTTTGTGTTGAGCAAATTTGGTGTTATCAATATTGTGTTATCAGTTTTCGCAGAAATCATCAGTCAGACCTGTCCTACTTTCACTTTACTTTTGTCATCAATGGTTTAAAAGAAGGGCCGACGCTGAACTCTTCAGCTCAATACATCACGCCTAACATGTGAAAAGAAGGTATTTGTGAGGGAGAGACCTACTAATCATATTGTGATCTCTGTGTCAATTAAAAGGATTTGCAACAAGTCAGCACAGACCAAGTAGGGCAACTGCAACACAAAGGTGAGTTTATTTAACATTGTTCTAGTTGTGTCTCTGCTGTATTTCCATTTTTATTTTATTAGATTCAAATTCCGATTTGAAGTTGCTTACTTAAAAAAAATCAAGAACTTTTGATGCATCATATTTCCCAAATGCAAGATCGAAATTCAAGATTTGTCAGGGCCACTTCTAAACTGCTAAATACAGATTCTTCTGATGGTTTGTGGGCTCGAGGTCAAAATATTGCAAAGTTATTTTCCGAAAAGATTGATTGATTTTGTTTCTAAAATAAAATACATGACCCTTCAGCTTGAATGGTGACACACACAGTATAGTTTATTAAGTTGTCAAACTGACTTTGTCTTACAACTCCATAAAGCATGACGAACCGATAAGATGGAGGTGGAAAACCATGACAATGCAACAGCTGGAAGAGGGTCTGAAGTCAAAACTGTACCATCTGGGACAAATGAGAAGGGTAATTTAAAAGTTTATAAATAAACGTGAATGAATAATAAATAAAATGTTTTTTTATGCTGATCATATGTATTCTACTATTCCAACATGGCCCTGTAGTGGAGGAGAGTGCAGCTGAAACCAAAGTAAAAGTAAGTCTCTTCACCTTTATTAGTTATCATTACTATACGACTGTATTTGTTCTTAAACAGGAATCCCATTTTTAGCTGCGACCGGCAGCTCTATGGCTGACTCTGTCAATCGGTCTGTCACTCCACAAACATTTCCCCAATTTCAGGACACAGTTTTTGCCCTAGGAGACTATAATTTGCCATGGAAGTGTATGCGTGTGAAGGTGTGTGTTTGGGTACATGCCGATATTGGCAAACAAGGGGTGTGGCAATGAGAGTGCCAGATAACATACAGGCACATAACTTCTAAATGGATTCATGTACAAAGACCAAACTCATGAACTGTTTGTCGTAGAGTCTTGTGGGAGGCATCATTGGTCTCAGCAAAGAGTTCCTCTCTCATTGGTGTGGGTTAGCCCTCCCCCAATACTTTAGCCATGCCCTCTTTCAGAACTGCACAACTGCTTTTATCAGTACCAACTTGCATTTCATCAATGATTGTTTTACTTTGCTTTCAATTTATGTTTTATTGTTTTCATAACTGGTACAACACTGTAAGTTATTGATCTTCAAGTTTTACATTTTGATGCAGTGTTCTTGTCTTTGGGTTTAAAATACACTCCTTATATCAAGATCACAAGCAATATTGTAGTCTCAGTCAGAACCTGGTGAATTGTTTTATTAAATCACATATTTTCTCAGTTTGATCTGGTGAATGAACCTGGTGAAGCTCAACACTCCGAGAATAATGATGAAAGCAGAGGAGCAGAGACGATTGCATTTGCAAAGCCATCTTTGTCAAATAACAAAGGTAATATTTTGATTATGAATTGATTGTATAGCAACATACAGATTTTCAAACACTGAAAAAATTATAAAAACTTAAATTTAAAAAATAAATTATTTTTCAAATAATCTCTGCTGTCTACGATGAAAAACTACGAATCTTCAACAGGAGGAAATAATTACTTTGAAAAAGTCATGAAAAAACACAACTCTAACATTCAATTTCAATACATATTAAATAATGTGAGATTCACTATATGGCATTCATTATATTTTTGCATTGCATTTGGACAAAATGTGAAACAGAACTTTTAGTCATTAAAATGTTCTCCTCATGAATCCTGCAGTATAGCATGGTGATGTCATTCTTTTTTTTATTTCAGCGATACCTGAACTCACACTGGTGTTAATTGGTGAAACAAATTCCATTGAGATTGGATCAAAAAACATCTTAATTGACCATGACGAGCAAACAAATGTGGAACACTTTTCAACCAAACTGTATGATTTGTGTGGTCGGCACATCTCTGTCATTAACATGCTTGGTCTACCAAACATTGATGAATTCCCATTAAATGAAGAAATTCATGCCTTTGTCATGCTGTTACCAAATGGCCTGCATACCAGCCATTACAAGTCAGGAGTGCAGTGGTTAGAAACAACGTTTGGGAAAGCATTAATGGCTTATGTAATGACAGTTGTGACTCATGAGTCAGATGTAACATGTGAAAGTGCACTGACAGACCTGAAAGCCAACAGCAGTTTTGTTGAAAAAAGATACCACTCATGTAGAAGAAGTATGACGGATGAAGGAGAGATAATATCTCTGCTGGAAAAAATAGACGCCATGGTCTCTGAAAATGCTCCCCACTGCCACAGTGGACTGATGTGTGATGGAAATAAAGGGCAGAAAGAACAGCTGGAGCACGAAGAAGAAAGGCTGGAGTCCTCATTGTTTCAGCAAAGTCAAACAGGTGAGATTTGAATGTTGGCGTTTATGAATTACACCGACACTGCTTCATGAAGACAATGTGGACAGAACTAACAACTAACAGATTAAAATGACTTTGAAAACAATTTTACAATATGAAAGTGATCCTCATAGTGAAGAACCTACAAAGAATTATCATCTGACACACACACACACACACACACACGTCCCCTCCATCTCAGGTACAATTACCTCCAGAAATTGAACACAGAAACTTTGTAATATAATGATCATGGTTAGCGAATCCAGTGTTATTTTTTTAAACTTATACAATTTTGTCTTTCTTACATTATCCTGCAGTAGAAGATATTGAGGAGAATGCAACTGCAACCAAGGTAAAGGTAAGATTTTTCAACTTCGTTAGTGATCATCATATGGAACAGCATTTGTTCTTAAAACTACACGTGAGTTAGATCACATTTTAAGTCTCACGCTTAAGTAAACAGTTCCAATCTTCAAGCTGCAGTCGATTGGTGCATCATGTATGATGTTGATCTGGAGTGTTGTATGTGTTCTTGGCAGAGTTTCTACTGACAACATCTTAATCTCAACTGCTCTACCAAGTTGAACTGGAGGTTAAATGAAATCCCCTGTTTTCTTAGTGTGATACAGTGACTGGACCTGGTGATGTTGAAAACTCAAAGAATGATGAAAACACAGGAGAGTCTGAAATCACATCTGTATCATTTGCAAACAATGACAAAGGTAACATTTGAATGAAAAAGAACCCAAGTATTGTTTTGTATTATATTTTCCGACAAAATGTAGATAACGTTAAATTTAAAATAACATTAAAAAGTATTAATTAAAAAACAAATTGCAGAGAAGATACATCTTGTGGAACAGGGAAATCTGTGAATACACACAGAGCTTTCTGCAGATATATCTTGTTGATCTTAAATTGTTAACTGTCCAAAACCAATTTATTTTATGTTTAATCTGCTTGTTTTTACAGTAGATGAGCTGGAGGAAAGTGCAGCTAAAACAGAGGTAAATGTGACATATTTTGGTCCTCAGAAGTCATTGTTAAACAGAAGCATTTATTTTTTAACTCTACCTAATTTCTTTTTTAAGTTATTTTGTTGGTTTGAACTAAAACAGAGTTTGACTCAATCAACCATCTGGTTGGACATAAGGATCAGTTGACAACACTTGCAGAAGAGTTTACTTTTTTTCTCACTGAACTACAAACATGATTGCATTTAGTCTGTGCTTATTGTTTTCCCTTTTATTTGAAGTTTTGTTGTACTCTGAATTGGTGTACCACTGAGTATTTGTGATCTTCATGTTCTTAATCCCAATGGTTTGAACCTGGTTAACTAAATTTCATATACAATCGTCTGTTTTATTAGAATGATCCAGTGAATGGAGCGAAACACTCAGACAAGTACGATGACAGCATTAGAGTGGGAGGAGAGTCTGAAATCAAATCTGTATCATCATCTGCAACCAATAAAGGTAACAATAATAATATTCTTTATTATAACATAGATCTTTTACAGTAAAATAATAATGAATATTCAGTGGTGTCAATGAAAGAAGGAAATGACTTCCTCTGAAATGTGTTGGCTTGGACCCTTCAACAGGAGAACCTGATGAAGATAAGGAGGTCAACAAAGTGAAGGACACAAGTGCAACATCTCTAACTGTTTCACCAGCTACCAAAGAGCGTGAGAAATGATTTATTTTGTTTAAATGTTGTATTGCATTCCTGTGAAATCTGGATAATTATAATTAAAATAAAACACATTATGTCTATTTGGTGTAGAGGACATCCATCATGTTGAACAATGAACCATCTTGGAATGGTTAAGTGACCCAAAACAATTTGTTTTATCTTTGATTCTGCTTTCTGTTACTTCACCCTGCAGAAGGCGAGCTGGCAGAGAGTGCAGCTAAAACAGAGGTAAATGTGAGAGTTGGTCATAATTGTCATGAAGCAGTGTTTATTTATTATTGACACCTATATTTTCAAGTCAAGTTTTAGCTGAAGATTTGAGTTTGCATTTTTAGTTTAGACTTGAACAGAGTTGTACTCTACGAACCCCCTAGATGGACACGTGGATGAGTTGAAATTAGATAAGTTTAGTTTCTTCTCACTGAAGTATAAACCTGCTTGCATTTAGTGCATTTAGTGCATATTGTTTAGTCTTACTTTTATTTTGGAGGTGTTGTCTGAATTGGTTTACTATTGTTTGTTATTGATCTTCATGTTCTTAATGTCAATGGATCTAACCTGGTTAACTGATCCATCATCTCTCCATTTTCTAACTGCTACAATGTCATAGTCGCCTTCTTTGCGCCCTCAAATTCATTGTTGTCAATGTAGACGTGCAGAAGGCACGCTCAAAATCGAGAGTGAAGCCTCATGTTCTTTAATTCCTATTCTTCAGCTGCAACTCAAGATGAAAATAGTTCAACTGTTTGAACTTTATGGCACACACAGCATGTAATGTGTCGAGGAACAACCAATTACAGCTGGCAGAGATATCTTTTCTCAGTCTACGGTGAATACATGAAGTTGAAGTGAAGTTAATCAATTTAGTGCAGGACTTACCGGAGCTTAATCATCATCGTCATTACAGCACACAGGTTTTGGTTGCCTAGTAATGGCTGGAGCGATAATTTCAGCCGCTTGTAATCGGGATCTCATTGTTTTGGTCACTTCACCACATAAAACACGTTTCATTTTGTGCTGAGTATATGGACACACCTCTCACTTTGGTTATACAAGGACAGGCTGGTAGCAATGACCCCGGTACCCTGCATTCCTGCAGTACCACCCACAAGACTCCCCGCAGGACAAGGTCGTAAGCCTTCTCTAAGTCCAAAAAACCCGAAGGGCAAAGTCCCATGATCCTTCCAACGGACCTGCAAATGTCAAGAGCTGGTCCACTGTTCCACAGCCAGGATGGAATCTGCATTGCTCCTCCTGGATCTGAGGTTTGACAATCAGTCAGAGCCTTCTTTCCCTTGCAATAAACTTTCCCGGGAAGGCTGAGCAGTGTGATACCAAGATCATTTGAACACACTCTCCGGAATCCTTTTTTAAAAATGGAAACCACCAGCCTGGTCTGCCCCACCAAAGGCACCGCCATCGACCCCTATGCGACACAAGACAGCCGAACAATGTCCAGAGTCATCTGCATCTTCGGGCTGAACTCATTCACCCCTGGCGTATTGCCGCAGAAAAGCTTTATGATTACTTAGGAAACCTGCCAGCGATATGGATGGGTCTTCTCCTTCACCATCAGGTGCCGTTCAGTTGACAGATCTGCTTCTCTTTTCAAAATAGAAGACATTAAGACATACAAGATGTGATGATACGGCCACAAAGTTGATTATAGATTTCTGGCCACGGTGTACTGGTACCAAGTACACTAATGAACCACCCTATGCTCGAACAAGGAGCATGTTATGGCCAATCCATAACTAGTACAAATTTCTTTGAAGACCCCCTGCAGAACTATAGAGTCCCCAGTCGGCGGCCTTTCCAGGACAGCACCCAGAGAGTCAAAGAAGGCAGGGTGCATAAGCACAAACTGAGACTTCCTCGTAGCGACTCGCAGTTGCATACATGGGACCCTCTCGTTCCCCAGGGAGAACTCCAACACACCCTTTCACCCTCAGCAACTCCGGAAAAGGCTACTGTCCAGCCCCTGTTTATGAGTTTGGTTCCAGAACCAGTGCTATGTAGGACTATGCACCCAACCGCAATGCCTATTCCTGCTGGTGTTGGGCCCACAGGGCAATTGCTTTATGTAGATATTCCAAGCCCCATGTGTCAAGGCCTGGTCACCAAATGCTCACTGGTCCCCCTTCCAAGTCTTCCTCAAGAAGGGAGTACCGGTTTCCCTTTTGCGAGTGAGGCGCAACAACCCTTTCCTGACCAATAAATGTAGGATCAGTGAATCGCTATTGGTCTTGCCACTCGCATGGGACTACTTTGGCCTGGGAGACCCTACCAGGAGCTATTGATAACATAGCTACCATGGTCACTGGGGCCCACAAACCTTCCACAACATTGAGGTGACGATTCACTCGATAGGTGATGAACTGATATTAAATTAAATGATTTGTTTTATTAGTGTGATCCAGTGAAACGACCTGCTGATGTTGAACACTCAAAGAATGATGGCAACACAACTGTGGGAGGAGAATCTGAAATCATGCCTGTACAATCTGCTGCCACTGAGAAAGGTAACATTTTAATGAATATTACCATCACAGGAAACGGTCAATATAGTAAAAAATTGCTTACAGTGAACATTATCAATACAGAGAAAGACATATTAGTTTTAAAGTGCATTGCTTGTCTTATGCTTGATTATCTTATGATTCAGTCCATTATTCTACGGCAGGTACCTTTAATATGGATATGAGTGGAAACATGGATAAGGTAAGAAACTCCAAATTTTATATTTTTATTTACTTCATATCGCAATGTGACTATAATTTTCTACATACAATACGTGCTAATTGACTTATTGATTTACAGAAGTCAGTGGAGTTTTCTGAGGAGATCAACAGGAAGAAACAACATCAAAGAGAAACTGAAACACTGCTTGACAGACTTCAGCTTCCAGACAAACATCAACAGAAGTTGTCTCCAGCACATTTCCTCAAAGTAGGTCCACCTGTGAAACAGGACCATGACACATCTGAGAAAGATGTAGCTCATACTTTTATTCAGAGGTTGATGATGTTAGACTACAGAGCCAGATATATTCCTGTAAGACAAGACAGTCCTGAGGTGAGCCACTTAAACCCTGTTGAAGAGTTTGATACCATTGACACAGGCGACAATGACCTTGATGCTCTTTACAGCACCAATGTAGACTTTGATCAATCAAATCTTAAGACTCAGGTGCATCCAATGGATGTTCAAATGGCAGTATTTCACTGCTCAGATAGCTTTTTCAAGCAGAACATGAACACAAAGCTATCACAATGTCAGTACGCCTTACCGTTGCTTGTTCCTGACCCAGTAACAATGGATATTGACTGTCCTCTGTGGACATTCAGACAAATAAGAAAAACATGGAAGATAACTGAAATGAAAGATAATTCAAACATTGTCACCATGAAGAGTATGCCCATCTGCAAAGCTGAGACACCCATGGTGTCATTTATCCGCCTGGGTTCACCATCTCTGTCTAAATCTGAGCTGATGAACACTTTGATCAACGATCGTCACAAAACCTTCTTCCACAGAAACTGCCCAGGTAGTACCAAGTCTCGCCATCTGATGGATGGAGTGGTGGAGATTGCCTGGTACTGCCCTGCTGGAAAACCCAATGATGCCTTCACTGACTGCATTGCCTTCTGTAATCTTCATGGTGATGCTCTGTCACTTGTAAAACAGCGTGATATACTGACTGACAAATCTTCAGTCAATGTTGTACTTGTACCAACTCTGGAACAAGGTGATAAAAACAGTGCAGTGATCTCAGCCCTTCTCAAGTCTCCAAAGCCTCTCATTATTCTCATTGCTGATAGCAATGGTGGTGCTGTCCAGATAAAAAAGGGAAAATACAAAATGGGTTTAAACGACAAAAGCCAGTCAGATGTTTCTGAAGAACTGAAAAAAATCATTGGAAAGATTTTGTCTGGACCACATGAAACCTTCCAGCTTGAATCCATGGCTGAAGTTTCTGAAGTCAAAGTGGATGAAGATGACAATGTCTGCCAAAAAGGAAAATCTGCTGCAATGAAAATTGTGGACTTGCTTCAGGGGATGGATGTTTCAAAGATCAAAGATACATATCTCCCTTGTCAAGGCCAACTGTGGCATGAATGGTGCAAAATCAACAAAGAACTGTATCACCTCAAAGGAAACATTGAGAGTGAGAAATGTAAAAAGCAACAGAAACTGATGCAAATACGAAAAGAACAATGCAAAGTTTCCTGTAGTGAACCAATGGAGTCGTTCATTGAAAGCCTCTCATCTTTGTCGTCAGCAACAGAAAAAGATTATTTCTTGAAATGGACTCAGATCTTAACAGATGCCCTCTCCACAGACGACCTCGGTTCAATTCTCCAAATCTATGATGAAAAGTGGGCTGAGGTCTTGGCCTTGAAGAAGAAGCATGACAAATCTAATCTGCTAAAAAGAAAGCAAACTGAGCTTGATGAAATATCAACACAACTACAGTCAGCCACTTTTGGCTTGGAGCACATCTTCAGAGAAATGGGACAGATCTATGAAGCTCATGCAGCTCTGCAGAAACAACCAGAGAGGGGACAGACTGACTGGTCTAAATACCCCGAGCTGGCTGCAGAGCTGATGATATCAGGACACCCAATGGAGCTGATGGATGGTGATGCAGGTCATGTACCTTTAACATGGATCTCTGGTCTTTTAGATGAAGTCATCAAGAAACTGGGTGACAAGAGAGTCTTTGTTTTGTCAGTGTTGGGCGTACAAAGCAGCGGAAAATCAACAATGCTGAATGCCATGTTTGGGTTACAGTTTGCAGTGAGTGCTGGCAGGTGCACCAAGGGTGCCTTCATGCAGCTGGTCGAAGTGTCAGAGGAGATCAAGAAAGACTTTGAGTTTGACTATGTAATAGTGGTGGACACTGAAGGACTGCGTGCTCTTGAGCTGGAAGGTAAAGCCACTCTTCACCACGACAATGAACTGGCAACATTTGTTGTTGGTCTGGGAAACATGACACTGATCAACATCTTTGGAGAGAATCCAGCTGACATGCAAGATGTTCTGCAGATTGTTGTTCAGGCTTTCATGAGGATGAAGAAAATCAAACTTTCTCCAAGTTGTGTGTTTGTTCACCAGAATGTTACAGATATTGGTGCTACAGAGAAAAACATGGATGGAAAGAGACGGCTGCAAGAAAAATTGGACAAGATGACCCAACTAGCTGCCAAAGAAGAGGTTTGTGATGCCGAGTGCTTCAGTGATGTCATTGCATTTGATGTGCAGAAAGATGTGAAATACTTTGCCCAGCTTTGGGAGGGAAGTCCACCTATGGCTCCTCCAAATCCAGGTTATAGTGAGAGTGTCCAAGAGCTGAAGACCACCATCCTCTCTGAAGCTAAACAGTCTGCTGGGATCACTCTCTCGCAGTTCAAAAGCAAAGTTCACGACCTGTGGAACGCCCTGATGAACGAGCAATTTGTTTTCAGTTTCAAAAACACACTTGAAATTGCAGTGTACAGAAAACTTGAGGTCCAGTATGGGAACTGGACCTGGACCCTGAGGAGCAACATGTTGACTATTGAGAACGGGCTTCATACCCAAATTCAAAATGGAAAACTTGACACGGTCGAGCTCAATTATCTTTATGAGAAAATGAATAAAGTCTATGGAGAAATCACAAATGCAATGACAACATACTTTGATGATGACAGAGACAAAGACATGTTGGTTCAGTGGCGAGGTCGATTTGAAAGCAAAATCAAGGAGTTTCATGATGAACTATTGAGAGGAGTTCAAAGAAAACTGGATGAAGTCATCCAGCAGAAAAAGGCTTGTAAAAAGCTTGATGATAAAAAGACAGAGTTTGGGAACAAGCTGCTACAAAAGAGCAAAGAACTCGCTCATCAGTTGAAGGACAAGGTAAATGATGAAGAGGAACTTAAAAAGCAGTTCAACTCTGTTTGGAGTGGCTTGGTTAGAGAACTAACTGCAGATACAAAACCTATTAAGGACATCAACTATGAAGAAGACCAATCAACTGTCCTCCAGGACCTTGGTTTTGAATGGTCTCTCATTTATGAATCCAAAATCAGTGGCAGATACAAACAAATAGCAAAGGTTGGTGATTATGCTCATTATGTATCTCTGATTAAGCACCAACTCTCAGACACAAGCCAACAATCTCAAGATGATAACAGAGAAAACACAAACACAAAAGCACAAGGAAGTAATTCATTGTCAACCGTGTGGGGGTCTTTGAAAAGAATATTTATGACACAACAAATGAAATCAAAGAGTGATGTATCACATGACGAAAATCAACTGATCAGATCCCTCATTGATGATGTTGAAAAACAGTCCCTTGACGCAATTAAGAGCAAACCTGTTGATACAAGAGGTTACAGTCCAACTTACTTGCAAGAAGTGGCCAACGATGTAAAACAAAATGTGTCAGAATTTGAATCACAGAGTAAATATGCTCTAAAGAAGGCGTTCACAGTTGATCTCTTGCTGTATGTATTTCACAGAGCAGAGAGATGGCTTACAGAGTCCCAGATGAAATACAAAGGGAACAATGATGCACACTCTTATGTAGAAAGCAAGAAAATGCAATATCACAACGTTTTCAGAAGCTTCTGCAAAGGAAGCTCATCTGCTGTTGTGCTTGGACAACTGATCTGTGACAAGCTGAAGAGTTCCACTGTTGAGGCCGTCTGTAACAAGACTGCCATTGATCTCGCTGGAGAGATGAGGTGCAATTTCCCAGCATTCAATGGCAACAGGTTGAACTTGGAGAAGCATGTGTTGAAGTCACTCGCAGAGAAAGAGGACTTTAATGGTTTTATCAGCTACATCCGACAACCAAGAGACCAAGTAGAGACATACATAAGAGAAGAAGTAGAGAAATACATCTTCAAAAAGCAAAGACGGAAAGCACTGAATATGCTCAAGAAAAATGTTGACGACATTAACACGCTTATTAGTCAAGCTTTATATGAAGCAACAGAGAAAGTCAAAACCCACAAAGGAGGCCCAGACATGTGGGTGGAGGAATTTTCCAGTTTGCTAAAAGATGAGCTGGCATTCGGCACAGTTTGTTGTCAAAACTTCCATGACATAAACAATTTTGACTTTCTAAAAGAAGAGATACAGAAAGGTCTCGTGTCTGTCAAAAAGGAGTTGAGCAGCCTCTCACTGGATAAGATCAAGGAATCCAGGATGAAGCCTGATCAAATCCTAATTGATCAGCTGTGTAACAGCTGCTGGGTAAAGTGTCCGTTCTGTGCAGCTGTTTGCACCAACACCATAAAGGATCACAATGAGGACCACAGTGTGCCTTTTCATCGATCTGTAGCAGTTAATGGAGTCCACGTACGAAACTCTGTGGAACTGGGTATTGAGTTCTGCACAACATGTATTGCAAGTGATAAAAAGTTCTACCCTAACCACGATTCAGAAGAGCTCATTCCCTATAAAATGTACCGAAAAGCTGGCCCAAGGTTTTCTAACTGGGCAATTACCCCTGATGGGTCTAAGCTGGAATATTGGAAATGGTTTGTGAGTCGATTTGAGAAGGAACTGGAAGACCACTATGGATTAAAATTCCAGGCCAATGGTCAAATTCCCAGCGAGTGGAAAACACACTCTAAAAAACAAGCTATTAAAAGTTTGGATGAAATGTTCAAAGTGTGAGTCAGCCAATACAATCACAACCCTGCTGAAAACCATGATACTGGTTTTCACATGATTATTCATTAATCAGATTCCTATAAAACAACATTCATTGATGTTTGATTATCTCTCCATTGACGGGGGAAGTTGTGTGAATAATAAATGTGTCAATGAATCATTACAAACTACACGTGATTAGACTGGTTCACAGGAATCAAATTACTTTATGCAAACTGACGCTTAAAACAAAAAGTGCACAAGAACAATAGTAATGTGGAGAATTTAGTGAGTCACACAAACATCAAAATATTAATATTAATTTCAAGTCAATGACTCATCTACAAAGTTGGTCTGTGAGGATTTCTGTAAATGAAAATTGTTTTCATGAAGTAAAACTCGAGGAAAGAGTTGTTTAGCAATAACTAATGGCGCCATAATTCTTTGTTAACCTGTATGATTCATTTCTTAAATTTGCAACTGAAAATACTGTCATGAATATTGTATGTTTGTATTTTTGCATGGCGTACGTTTTGTTGTGGGAATTGTTTTGTTGAGATGCTCATTGGCTTGTAGCTGCCAAAACATATTGAATATTTTGCAAAGTGAAGTAGAACCAAAGAGTGACTGTTGAGAAACTGTAAAAGCCTGAAGAAGTATCAGGTTTTCTGTTTGCTATGACAACTTCTAAAAGAATATTTCAAACATAACTGGTGAAGAATGCTTTATGTTTCTAAAGTATATAAAGTGTTAAGTTTTGTTATTTCAATCACACTTCAACCAATCGGTTATTATATCCACACAGGTATGAGTTTTATTGTTTTTATTCAATCTGTGATTTAGACAATATAACCACGACACTGCTGAAAATCATAATACTTGTTTTTACATAATTATTCATAAATCAGTATTGAAGTGTTAAGTTGTGTTGTTTATCTCCTTTAAACCAATCTGTTATTTCCACACAAGTTTGAGTTTTGATGTTTTTATTTAGAAACTTACTGTATTCTATTCTGACATCCAAGAGTGATGTAAACAGATTTAAACAATTTAAGTCATTGAGAAGAAATCTGTTGAGTTTAACTTGTTATGTTTCAATAAAAATAACTTCTTCATATCTCCTGAAATTCCAGGTTTCTTAGTGTTTATGATAAATGTACTCCTTTAAGTCTGCCAAATACTACAGTGCATTTATTTCTGATACTGTAGTGTATTTGTTTTAAGGTTTTTATGCTTCAACACCAGCCACAGTCATGGCCAGAGGCATAATATGTTTGGGTTGTCTCTACATCCTCTCCTTTATCATGAATTTATATATCCCAGGAACACAAGGATGAACTGATCAGATTTTGATGTCAATTCGGTGGTCACAAAATGCGTTTTTGGCCTTAAATCAAGTATCCATAAGCTACCGTAAATATGACAATTTCACACAAATGTCGAATAAGATAAAATCATGGAAGTGATGACATTTTAAACAGACATGGATGTAAACTTTAACATGACTGGTTGGCAGAGGCATAGAACCGGGAGGCGTTCATTTCTAGTATTTCTAGTATCATTAAATCTCAGAAAACAACAAAAAACCTGCTAACATGGGTTGTCATCTTTGACTGTATGAATATGATATTATTATTATCAATTGTGTGTTTGCTAGATTCGACTGAGCCCTTCATATCTACATAGGATCAGGTCTTTTTCACAGAGCCTAGCATGTTGCACTATTGTGGAAAATAAGTTCAGATCGGGCCAGTTGTTGAAGTCTAAACTACTGTTCCCCTACTGTTCTCTTTCTAGTGGGAGTTAAAAGCCTTTTCCCTGGTGCCGCCTTGCATAACATGACTCTTTTTTATTTCATACCAGCTCTCCCTCTCACAGCACCAGGGCCTTCTCTTGCCTTTTCCATGACAGTCTTACCATATGCATGCCAGCCTGTGTAGTAGGAACGCCAGTCTCACTATGCACCTGCTACGCCCCCTCAGTTGTTTTTCTAGAAGAGACTCTGATCTTTTCTTAAGGCAAACAGGCTGTATGTTGACCTATTCAGACCTCACTTTATTCACACTAGTTCTCAATATGCGTTTGTGATATATGTGAGTTTCAAACATTTAGATATATTTAAACAAATAGATATAGTTGATTGTGATATTATGATAAATCCAACTCCAACAGCACCGCAAAGTTTCTACAGTTTTTACTTTTAAGTGGCAGATTGAATTTCGTGACACAAATGTTTCCTACATGCTTGGAAAGGAAGGGTGCGCAGAGGGGTATTCACTTGCAATCTAAAACCTCACCGCTCAATGCCACTAAATCCTACACACTGGTCCTTTAAGACCGAACTATGACCGGTACCTTTCAGCAAGTTGGTTAAAGGAGAGGTTCTTCTCCTTCCTCTGTTTGTTCAGTGCTTAAAAACAAATATTATCAAACAAGGATTATATGGTAAACATAATTATGTTACGATATCTGCTTCAGTCTCACTTTTTTTTAACACAAACAAACACACACCTGGTTCCTTTCCGGGGGAAACTACACTTTTCACATCTGGGGCTAACTTTTTAAATGGTGACTAGATTAAAGAGTTGTCTTTAAAGAGCTGAGACCTTACCACCTAACATCAGAAAAAATGGTTCCTTTCTCTTTCAGCTGTTCTTCAATTCAAGCTCCTAAGAAAAACATGAGTGGAGTTTCATGTAGAAGCAAGGTGCAGCAGTCTGTGTGGCAGTAAACATGGTCAGGAACTTTCACTTAGGCACAAATCTGCTCTTCTCACGATTAATAGATGAGGCCTTTTGTGAACTGGGCTACAATGGTTTGTCATTTTCAAAAGCTGGGTCCACAGAAAACAAAGTTTGGGAAATACCAGTGCTTTAGATAACAGCTGCACATACCGTATAGTTTCTAAGTAACGTAATGTAATTGAACAAAATCATGAGGGAACAATTGTAGTTTTCCTGTTGGCAATAGTCATTTTGAAATAAAATCACATCAGATGAGAGATGCAAAAGGCCCTCCATCTTCTCTGAAATGTCCAAATTTTTGCTCAGTTATGGTCATACTGTATCCTGTAATAGTAGGAATATAATAGGTACAGTTAAATAATAACTAGAGTAGAAATTATCTCTTAAATTCCTCACAAACGTGCAGCTTATTGCTCGGTGGGTCATACATACCCTGTATTAATAGAATAGGTATCAGTAGTTAAGGGGAGACGCTACAGATGAACAGGGTAAAGATTTTAACTAATAAATATCACCATGACACTTCCACAGATGATTATATTAATTATCTGAACACCGGATATTCAATACCAACATTAAGATTAACCCATGGTCGTCATGAACTTAATTCATCTTGAAGGATTTGTTGTCTTGTGAAAATGCAGATGAACGTGTCATGTGAAGCGGCGAAATAAAGAGTCCGTTGCAAACATGAATAAGGACACCGATAAAGAAAATGAAGAGGGAACACAGAACATGAAGTTGATCAAATGATAAAGAATTTGTGAGAAGAGCAAAGATTTGGAGTGAGATCTTACTGAGATTGTTTGGACGGAGCAAAAACTGAGAACTTTGTGAAACAGAACTACCTAAACTGAAATGGCATCAGTCAGATCAAATGACTCCCAATGATGCATTCTATGGAGATAGAGTTGAATCAGTAATAACTATAAAGATCCTTGTGTATTCTGATAAAAGTGACACATTGGTCCTATTAGATATTACTTTATGTGCACGAAGCCATCTCAGGTCACCTCTCTTGACAGTTTGTTTTTCGGTCACAGAAGGCAGCAGAAGTCCACTGACAGGCTACACAGGTAATCTCAGTGGGCTGTTACTATTTCTAGAGTGATTTGTTGTCTCGTGGTCTGCTGCTCTCTCACAACTAGACTGATATTTTATGTAAAGTTAGTGTTTTAAGCCTCAACCCATCAAAGACAATAACACAAGACAATTTGAATAGAAACATTTTATATTCTTGTGCACAACAGGACATTTTTACATTTCCAATTCACTGAAGATCTACATCTCATAGTGATTCATATTTCTTACAATCACTGAAGTCTCAAAGTCTTGTCTTTAACCAAACGGATAAACATGTCATGCATGTGCAACAGCAATTGTGTCTCTTAGCAGATCTTTAAGGAAGTCAGTTTGAAGTCTCCTGTGATTTTGATGTAGCTGATGATGTTCATCTTATTACGGTTGGGAAACTGTACTTCATGTCCATCAGGAAGCTCCACTTCAAACATGTCTCCAGTCAGCTTCAACACCATCTGAAAGAGAAAAGATACAGTGAAACCTTTATTTTAGCAGACATCTCAAAATCTCTGCAAACAACATCTTCCTGCATGGATAAATATCACTAAAGGTAAGTGAGGAAATGAGTTTCTTGTGATTTTTTTTACAACATACACACACAGTCTCTCTCCCTTCAGTCAGATTGCCTCACCTTGACTTCTGCTCCCCTCTGTAGGGGGTTGTGTATTTCCCGTTTCTCGTCGGCCCAACAACCAGCAGCCTTTGAGTTGCAAACAAGAACGGCTCCATCAGTGTCGTCATGGAAACGAGGGTTAAAGTGCAGCGCCAGGTCCTCTGCACCACAGCCGAGATCGATCTCGAATCTGAGTGGATCAGAGATTATACAATAGATGTAGTCTTACTATTGACGTGTTTGCACAGCATAAATATCACCGTTTTATTCAGTGAAGAAGCGAATATGAAACAAATGTTATGAGTTTGGTTGGCTCACCCGTCAGCATCATGTGGAATTACCCCCTTTACTTTCAGCTGATCTCCAGCTCTTATAATCACGTTCTTCAATTCAAGTTGCTGAGAAACACAATTTTGCAGTTCAGGATTAACAAACCATTTAATTAGAAAATAAAAGATTGCTGTTACAATGGTACTCATTTGTATTCTACACATTACAGAAGCAAAGACAAATAGAAGCAAGAACAAAGCAGTCAAACTTACCATGCTCCTGTTGGGTGCTGGTGATGGTGGACAGTCCTGGAGCAAATGGAAGATGTAAGAAGATGGTGTTTGCACACAAGCAGTCTTCTGCCCTGGAAGACAACAAGAAAGTATGTGACGCACAAAGGATTCAGTGATAGGACGGGTCACCGTAACAATGTGACCCGTTGATCACCATGATAATCAAGCAGCCCTTTCAATGCAGATGCACTGCTCTATTATACACGACGCCCCCAAATTTGGGGGCTCCGTGCTCAAGGGGGGTAGCACATGTCGTCGAAAAAATGTACATATCGAGAGCGAATATTTTGCATGTATGCACGTTGTATACCAGATTAAACAGCAACATCTGGGCAACACTATCATGTAACTTAAGTCACTTTCTACACACTCCAAACACAATTACACACAACTAATATAAGCAACTAGAAGATTTACCACAATATCACGTATTTTTCGCCACGAATCGGCGACCTATGCACTCCGTTTGCATATCCCAACACAACGTTAGCCGCTATCATGGCCGATGCACAGATCACAAAGCACGAGGATTCAACCGCGAATCCATCCACAGCTTCATAATTCCTCTCCGTGAAACCATTAAATAGTTACAGCCAGAAAGCCAACGAACAACAAACCGCTCCACAGCAAAACAATTTAAACGCATCGTATCCTTGAGATGATTTTCTGGAAGAAAAACACTGGAAATTGACGGTAATGCATTTCAGCCGTGTTCTCTCCGTGTCCCTTTGTGTGTGTGTGGGGAAAATGGCGCTTCTGGGTGCAAGTATGACGAGTGGTCGGCATTTTACTGTTCGGCGAATCATTTTATGCTCTGGCACGGCACGTTTTTGGAATTTTATTGGCTAAAAAGTCAGTCAATCTACTCAAGAACCCTCCTACTGCATTCCTGAGTCTCTTCCGCATTGCACAAGGTGTCACATGCTGAACTCCACCAATCATAGGCTTAGAAAAGGCTACATAGACACAGACGAGAAAATTCCATGGGAGGAGAGATATGAGAGCCCAAGATGGCTCAAAATGATGCCAAACTGCTGTATCTGGATAGATTGAATACCAGTAGTGATAAAACAAGTGAAATATATCGTATATAAAATTGGAATATAACAGCACAACAGCTAGTTCCAAAAATTTGAATTTGGTTTGACCCTGCCTGACCTCTCCGTACTCAAACCTCTATTACGTTGGCCTGCTTCACTCAATCAACATACAATTTGTTTGTGGAGACTTCAGACATGTTGTGCTATGATTGTGGAGTATTTTTTAGGCTTGGATCTGCATTCTTTCAAAGAAATAATACCAATTAAAGTGCTTTTTTTTCCAGGCGAACCTGAAACTTTTCAATTTGAGCTGTATGTCATCTTCATTCACTATTAACCAGTAACATATCCATAACATTCACACATTTCAACACATCTCACAAGTGTTACCTGTATTATACCATCAACATTATTAAAATAGACCTTGTAGCTACAGATCGGCTCTCTTTAGCATGGGTATGCAATTTTCAAGCAGAGGCCTAAAAGTAGTGCTAGAGTCCAAGAGTTAATCATTGCTGTTGAACTAATTTTGTAAAAATTACAATAGAGCAAAAACACTACCAGAGTACACTGTCCGTTTTCAACCAGTCTGTTAAGTTGATCCGATCAATTAAAGAACATTGCTTTAATATGAATTATTGGGCTTGTGAGAACACACATTCGTCCCCATATTACACTGATCTATAAATCTAAACCATGCTTGTCAATTGTTTGTGTACCATACCCACCATGTGTTCTAGAGGTTAGAGGGGGAGGCACCCAACCATTTCCTCTATTTATACACTGGATGATGTCATCAGTGATGTCAGTGGGTCAAACCAAGTATGGGGGGAGTATGTACAGGCAGATTTGTAGGCTAGTTGTGATCTGTTTTACATTGTTGTGAGTTTATAGCAAATTGTGAAGCATATCAAATAGTTGGCTACCTAAAGGGGTGCTGTGAGGTATAGCTTTCATCTGTTAACTATTGGAGTCAGTAATCGGTTTCACCTGCACTCATGGTAGGAACTAGATCCTGCTGATAGAAGGCTCTATATAACGAGATGACTTTGACTGAACAGGGGAGAAAGGAAGATTAGTGTGTAGCTGTGTGCACGTGATTATGTTACTTTATGATGAGTTGAGTTTTATTCAGTTAAGTTAACTGTTTGCTTTGTTTGTATATACGTTTGGTTACACATGTAGCAGGGCACTTTTGTAAATAAAACACCTTTTTGTTATCTGGACAAAGTCTCTCGTGTCTGCCTCCTACCACTTCAGAAGCCACTCCGGTCAGGCTTCACCACAGGGCTATTGTTCACAATAACGCTGGACGTCTCTTTAATGATTCATTTTACGATTACAATGTGACCTGTTGATCATCATGAATATCAAGGAGCCCTTTCAATGCAGATCTGATCTGATAAATACTTTCAAAATATAGGGGCCAAACAATTAGAATAATCTAGCATTATATGCTATGATAGTTGTATAGATATTACAACTTAAAACTCAAACTCCATATGTTCATCAGTGAGAATAACACAGATGTCAATACAGATGTGTATTGGTGGACAATGGTTACTGTCTGCCCTACATATCAGTAAAAGTTGAACTCAAGTTAGTTATCAGTGTGAAACGTAACTGTTACAGTAAAATAATAATTGTGCTACTTATCAGTAACATTGTCACATGACCGCCTTGCTCGTCGTAGTTTCCCTCATGAACTTTATGAACTGTAGCTACGAAGACGATTGATTTATGTTGTCGTTTCTAGATATTCAGTTTGGCCACTTTATTCTGAAAGTATATACCGGAAGTGGTAGTATGCTGCCATGTCTGCAATGACGTTGTCTTTATTAATTTCTTGCAGTTCCACATAGTGACCACGGGAGGGCGACAAAATCCACGATTCTGAATCAGAAACAGTTTATTGCCAAGTCCGTTTGCACTACTCTATGGCTGCCTTGAAACAAAGTGAAGATTAAGGTTAAATCGAGTGTATTTGGAATCACATACGAAAAACTAACTAAGGCTGCCTCCATATGTGACCATCGTCTTGCAGGTCGTAGTGGACACTAGGTGGAGATGACGGACAGCTTGGTCACTTTCCTTTGAAGGTATCTGCCGGAAGTACTGCCATGTCTGCATTGATGCTATTTTTATGAATTTAGTGAGTTGCAGTTCCAGACTGAGGCCACTGGAGAGCGGTCTATATATATATATATATATATTTGAAGAGTCGACCTCAAGTGCACAATTGTCAGAGGGCTACATTTCAGTAACATCGTCACTGAACCGAAAACGAGCTTCGGCTTCACATCCATCCGTCGTTACCCTCATCTTCAACGTTGGAGCGGACGTTATGCGGAGAGCTTGATCACTTTGTTTTGAAAGTGTTACGTGTCGTGTTGTTGTCTCTGTGCTCTCTCTCTCTCACCCCCAATCTCCACTCAGTCCACACGGACAGCCCCGTGGGCCAAGGAGCATCATTGAAGCTGTGTGTGTGTGTGTGTGTGTGTGTATGTGTGTGTGTGTGTGTGTGTGTGTGTGTGTGTGTGTGTGTGTGTGTGTGTGTGTGTGTGTGTGTGTGTGAGGATCGCCTCTGTTCAAGCCGTGTGTGCTGTTGATTGTTAGCCTGACTCATTAGTGTGTTTACTATTGTGGTCTTTTGAGTATCACTGCTGTTAACAAGTGTCACTTTCCTGTTTTAACAAAGTAGTTTTCAGTTGTTGCCTTGTGAGCATTTCTTCTTTTTGTTAATAAATCATTTTTTGTTGATTCATCCGTTGCCCATGATACTTTCCCCTGGGTTATTTAATGTGTTACTCCCCTCATCCCTTAGACCTTAATAGGGGAACGTAACAAATACATTTAAAACAATGTTGGCAGTCTGTTGGCTATCATTTCTAAACAGCTTCTGTAAAATTCTCCCCGGACCAACATCTTGGATAAAAAAGATTAATGTGAAAAATCTAGTCTTGCAGTGATGTCATCATAAGTGAGGTCCACTTCACGAGTGTAATACAGACATGACATTTGTGTTTGTAAACTTCCCATAACCAGGCTGAATAAACTTCCTGATATTCACTAAGGAGTATATTGGACAGTTGATGTCCTTGGACGGGCTCTTATGAACCAGTCATCTAATATTTAACAAGTGGCTGAATATAAGCTACATTAGACCGGCAGATATAGGTACTCCGCAAAACATCAATACATATTACATCACATATTGGATTGAATCACGTTAAGCTCAGTGATGTCTGTAAACCTGTTAATAGCTAATTGTGTAATCTATAGGCTGAGATATAGATTGAGAAGACAGTCTGATGCTGCTAACGTTAGCTATCCATCAGTCGTAGCTAACTGTGTGCAGCATCATTGAGAGAGTTACTACACTGACAGTAAATATTCACATATCTTATGAGCCTCAAATCTCTGTGTGAAAGCCTTGGTTAACCTGCTAAACTACAGCTTTTTCGTGTTTCTCTCCTAATGTGACAGAGCGTTTCTTTCCCTCAATAGAGAGTGCAGCCTCGGTGATGACGCCATGCTGGTGTGGTCTACAGCTTGGAGCCATAAAGCCCCTCTTTCTTTTTTAGGACATGGCAGAGGAACAGCGTTTTGGGATTTATTGTTGGTGCAAACAACTACACAGCAGTTTGTTTCAAGTAGAAGTTTGGAGACGTGTTTCAACTTCATTTGTTAACCCTTGTAGTGATCGTTGCTTCCCAAAAAAGTCACCACGGTTGCTGAAATGTTTGTTCAGACGCGTGCGACACATAACAAAGTCCAGTTTCCAATATAAGCATTTTATTGCTCACATAAACAGAGGCCAACCACTTTCTCTGTCGTTATCCATTTTCTCTATGAACCAATAAATCATAACATTTACATTTGTTAAATGTGCACGTTCAAAAACTGTTTGCTTCTGCTTATTAGCAACCCCCTGTGTAAATAGTCATTCTGAGCACCGGAGCTACTCTTGGAGCAACAGAGTGTGTTCTGGGTCTGAGGAGACGGAGCAGCAGAGTACAATATTATTAATGTTAGCAAAGCTAGCTACGTTACATTTTCACTAACATATATATCAGTGAAAGCCTTCTCTGCTGGCCTAAACAGAATCACAAAGTTATAGCTATTTTATAATTTAACAATGTTTCACAAATACACTACATGTAATATATCTTTTTTTCCCATTAGCTTATTGTCTCATTGCACAGCTCCTGTCTTCCTCTGTTGCTCTGCTTCCAGCCTGCAGCGCTGCTTAGCACAGCTTGGAGAGCTTTTATCCAATCAGATTCAGCCCCTATGTCTCTATGTAAGGAGAGAGGCCCGATGCCTGCTGGAGAGCCTTTGCAGTTTAAGTGAATGGGGACGACATTGTTGATTGTCATCGTCTTCAACCAATCAGATCTTTAGTTTGACATGTTGGGCGTATTCTTTGACGTGCCAGTGCTACCCAGGTACCTGCTAAGTACGTCTGCATTAATGTGCGCCGTGATTGGTCAGTGGGCCAGCGTGACTTTTGTCAAACAGAAAGCTAGCTAGCAGGTCTTAGTGTTTAGTAAGAGTTCAGGTTGAAACACATGTAAGAGAGGTAAATTAACTGCTTTTGTTTTTTTACATCTGCAGTAGCGTTTCTACTGTGTTCATTTGTCTATCGTGTAGTTTTTTAGAATAATATGAATGGCTCGTGCTCTAGTGCTGCAGCGTTGCTGGATTGATTTGTTGCTTTGTTGTCATATAAATATATATGACTGGTTCTTGTGAGTTTGTTCTTGTCATTGTGTTAATTACATTGATTTGGACTATATGCATCATCCGTTAATTACGAAGCATCCCGTCATGCGCGGGGTTATTGTCCGGACAATTGAATCGGTTCGGGCTGTTTTCTTTTTACAAAGCAATGATGGTCTGGAAAAATGGTGATTATGTGGCGATTGTTTTAGCCCTGTCTGAATCAGTAGGGAACAGCTAAACGCTGCGGGGAGAGTTCATAGAGTGTGTGACAGCTCAGAAGGCCCAGGTATGAAATGCACAGACCGCCACTAATATATATATATATATATATATATATATATATATATATATATATATATATATATATATATATATATATATATATATATATATATATATATATATATATATATATATATATATATATATATATATATATATATATATATATATATATATATATAAAACTGCTTTACAGATTTTGGTCACATTTAAACCTCTTTGTGCCCCCCTTTCAGCCACACTCCCCCTCCCTTAAGAATCAGTAATTTTCATTCCCTACCTGCCCACTAGATGGCCTCAGTGTTTTTCACGAGACCTCCTCATTCACCTGCTCACCTGTCATCATCAGTCACTACAAGCCCAGATTGATTGTTCCTTTGCCAGTTTGTCCCAGTTGCCATGTGCCGAGTACTTTAGTTTTCGAGCAACCTGAACCTGATTCTGACTCCTTTTACCTGGAACTGGATCTGAACCTGCTGCCTTTCAACTTGTCAACCAGTATCAGAACCTGCCTGTTTGTTGATCAAAGACCAGATCCTGGGACTAATGCTGATCTTGACCCTGGACCTTTCCCTCTCTCTGCACTATGTTGCTGCCATGGTTTCATAGATAATTTGAACTATTTTAACAATACAAGTCACTGATTGAGTTTGATATCACAAAATGGATTATTTTTAACACAAACTATTAATGACTTTTTAATTTCATCAGCAACAAAGATTTAAAAAGTGCCTGAAGTTTGTCCCACCTGCATTAATTATACTTAGAACAGCTGACTGATTATACTGGAGAACAATGAATGTTGAATGGATGTTTTTCTATTTTTTTCACACTGTACATTATCACTTACTACATAATCATGATGTTCAACAGCAAAATGTATTCTACATCAATCATCAGATCTTGTACAGCACCCCCACCCATTTCCTGCCTTGTTCGGTTGAGTAAGGCCTTGGTCCTTGCAAGGCAGGAAGTTGGTGGGGGATTTCTGTTTGTTTTTGTCAAGCTACAACAAACCACAAGCCATATCCTGCCAGACGGAACGGCAACTCATATGCAAACATAGTACCTCCTATACAGAAGTACAGCTTCAAGTATAGAGCAGTCTGTTACAATAGTATTATTATATTCTTAAATTTGTTAAGATAATGCAGTCCTCAATTATTTGACTCAAATGTAGCTTCACCAAGTCACGTCATATGCTACTTCAGTACACTTCAAGGACATATACTACTGGAACCACGGCAGAAACGGCCAATGCTTATGACAGGGCCCAAATTTCTCCCTGCATCACTCTCGGTTACAACCTTGTCTTGTTCAATGCACTATAGTGTTGCTGGGAGTGTGACCCAGGGTGAGGTGCTAAGGGAGGATGGGAAGAGGTAATCTGTGAAATGGAACTGAATATTTCCAACCAAACTCAATACAAAGAGGGGCATGACCGAAACATATGTAAATAAATAAACACTCATCCATCATCTGCTATTTCAAGTGGAAGCCCTCTCAATAAGGCCAAAACTGAATCTCTGAATGTAAGTTAGAGGTCCACAACAAGTACTGTACTGATGTCAATGAGCATCAAAACAATTTTCAAAAAGCCACCCAGGCTGCCAAAATGCACTTTGTCTGAACAGAGCCTCAGGTATCTTTTAGACTTTGATCATATTTAGAAACCGTTAAATGATAGAACACAAAGCCAGCTACAGAATGTGGTTTTATAACTTTGACTAGTGGTCATAGAGCTCTGCACATTCTTAGTAAAAGTTGAATTTACGTTTCCTTTGTAACAGTTGAGGAACAGTAAAAATGCTATGCTACACATCGCTACATAATGAACAGTAAACAATTAGCTAAATAAGCTCTATACATATACAGATCATTGGTAAAGGGTAGTTTAAGGAAGATCTACAAATGATGCGGAACACATTTACATGAGATGAATTGTTTACACGTCATAAACAACAGGTGAGGAGTGAGAATGCTCATTAGGATCAACTGGCACACGCCTTCAATTTAAGAGGACGATTGGATTCATCATTGTAAGATCACAGGTACCAACAATTCTGCAGTTTAAGAACATGTCACGATGGCGATTACATACCATGGCGACAACAACATTTTAAAGGGCTTTGTCCTAAACTGTGCAGGATTATACCCGAGAACATCTAGACACAGGTGGTTGTGAAGGGGTGAAGAGCAATGGCTGAAGATCTGGATTCATGTGATGTGGAGCAGGACTTCTGATGAGCTCAGTGGAAGGTCCTATAGGTGCTGGTTAAGATGAAACCTGGAGGTGAATGGGGTGGAGGAGCTTTGCATCAATCTGACAGAAAACACTCAATAAAAACAATTACAACAAGCAATTGCAAATAGCCCATTTTAAATCTGCACTGCAGTGCTGGTAACTGCTGCTACAGGCCTGGAGAGGCTGTTTTGGAGCGACTTCTTTCAATGTGTTGAATATCAGTGGATCTTCTGTAGGTACGTAATGGTTTGGCAAACAAGCCTGAATTTGTAGCTTTGCAAGTAGGAGCTCAGTGTTGACGGCAGCATGTGCTCAGCAGTGTTTGGCTTGTGTGACCTGTAACTCTCCTTAATGTTTTCCTCTAAGTCACATGGTTTGGGGGAAAATAGCTCTCTAACTTACACTTTCACTTTTGTTGTTTGTTTAAAACTAACATGCATGAAGAATATCATGATATAGAGCTGTCCTCTGTCAATTAACATAAACCGTTTTGTTGCAGCAGTGCTCAGTGTTGACAGTGGTTTGTGCTTCACTGTGTTTGGTTGAAACCAGAAACATCAGCATGCGATAAACCTTTACACCATTTTCCTTGAAGTCACGTGGTTTAGTGTAAATCATGAGTTAGGGCAGTTGGACTTTCACTTTCACATTCCTCATCACTGAGTAACCATTAAAGTGCATGCAGAGTTGGACTGGAAGGCTTACTGACACGACAGCCACATCTTCACAGACCAGGCAGAGGTAAGGTGACAATAATAATTTTTACAAATGTGTAGTGTTTTTGTGCACTTCTAATGAGCTCATAGGTTTTCTAACAGACATTGGGCCTCATTCACCAACCGTTAAATATTGTTTTACAATTATTTTCATGATCTTACAAGGTATTTTGGTCTTTTAAAAATAAAAAAAGTCATGGCCGGAGGGGGCCCACAGGTGAACATGCATGAAGAATATCATGAGATAGAGCTGTCCTTTGTCCATAAACGTAAAGCTTTATAGAGTCTGAACGTTTTGTTGCAAGTGTTCAGTTTTGACAGTGGTTTGTGTTGAGTAAATGTGTGTTTATTCTGTCTTCTAGAAAATCCTTTTTCTTCTGTTTTTATTTTTATTTTTATTTATTTTTTTGTTTGTCTCTGATCATGTTATATCGTTATATGATGTTGCTGTTATTACATATTATTATAATTATTATCACTATAATTATAATTACTGTTCTTATTATTTAAAAAAACCCTTTTAATTTAATTTTACATTATAAATTAAATTTAAAAAAAGAATAAAATGTTGTCATAACATTGTTTTAACCACAACCTCCCCTGTGGTGATCCGTCCTATCCCTGACGGCTCGAGCTCAATTCGGGGCACTCTGATGGTTCCCTCTGGAGCGGGTGGTATGGGGATGGAAGAGCTGGGTCACCGTTAATATATCACAAATATATATATATACAGTATATGTTGTATATATATATATATAGTTCTTGTCATCTTCTTGTTATGTATATGTATTGTCTGTTGTCTCTCAATACAAAAAAAAAGAAATTATAATAAATTTTAAAAATGCGATAAAATAATTGTCGGCGTTAATTAATGAATGCGTTAACGCGAAATTAACGCGTTAACTTGCCCATGAGTCAGACCTGTCCTATTTTCACTTTACTTTTTGTCATCAATGGTTTAAGGGCCGACGCTGAACTCTTCAGCTCAATACATCACGCCTAACATGTGAAAAGAAGGTATTTGTGAGGGAGAGACCTACTAATCATATTGTGATCTCTGTGTCAATTAAAAGGATTTTCAACAAGTCAGCACAGACCAAGTAGGGCAACTGCAACACAAAGGTGAGTTTATTTAACATTGTTCTAGTTGTGTCTCTGCTGTATTTCCATTTTTCTTTTATTAGATTCAAATTCCGATTTGAAGTTGCTTACTTAAAAAAAATCAAGAACTTTTGATGCATCATATTTCCCAAATGCAAGATCGAAATTCAAGATTTGTCAGGGCCACTTCTAAACTGCTAAATACAGATTTTTCTGATGGTTTGTGGGCTCGAGGTCAAAATATTGCAGTTATTTTCCGAAAAGATTGATTGATTTTGTTTCTAAAATAAAATACATGACCCTTCAGCTTGAATGGTGACACACACAGTATAGTTTATTAAGTTGTCAAACTGACTTTCTCTTACAACTCCATAAAGCATGACGAACCGATAAGATGGAGGTGGAAAACCATGACAATGCAGCAGCTGGAAGAGGGTCTGAAGTCAAAACTGTACCATCTGGGACAAATGAGAAGGGTAATTTAAAAGTTTATAAATAAACGTGAATGAATAATCGAACCAAATATGTTTTTATGCTGATCATATGTATTCTACTATTCCAACATGGCCCTGTAGTGGAGGAGAGTGCAGCTGAAACCAAAGTAAAAGTAAGTATCTTCACCTTTATTAGTTATCATTACTATACGACTGTATTTGTTCTTAAACAGGAATCCCATTTTTAGCTGCGACCGGCAGCTCTATGGCTGACTCTGTCAATCGGTCTGTCACTCCACAAACATTTCCTCAATTTCAGGGCACAGTTTTTGCCCTAGGAGACTATAATTTGCCATGGAAGTGTATGCGTGTGAAGGTGTGTGTTTGGGTACATGCCGATATTGGCAAACAAGGGGTGTGGCAATGAGAGTGCCAGATAACATAAAGGCACATAACTTCTAAATGGATTCATGTACAAAGACCAAACTCATGAACTGTTTGTCGTAGAGTCTTGTGGGAGGCATCATTGGTCTCAGCAAAGAGTTCCTCTCTCATTGGTGTGGGTTAGCCCTCCCCCAATACTTTAGCCATGCCCTCTTTCAGAACTGCACAACTGCTTTTATCAGTACCAACTTGCATTTCATCAATGATTGTTTTACTTTGCTTTCAATTTATGTTTTATTGTTTTCATAACTGGTACAACACTGTAAGTTATTGATTTTCAAGTTTTACATTTTGATGCAGTTTTCTTGTCTTTGGGTTTAAAATACACTCCTTATATCGAGATCACAATAAATATTGTAACCTCAGTCAGAATCTGGAGAATTGTTTTATTAAATCACATATTTTCTCAGTTTGATCTGGTGAATGAACCTGGTGAAGCTCAACACTCCGAGAATAATGATGAAAGCAGAGGAGCAGAGACGATTGCATTTGCAAAGCCATCTTTGTCAAATAACAAAGGTAATATTTTGATTATGAATTGATTGTATAGCAACATACAGATTTTCAAACACTTCTACAATTATAAAAACTTACATTTAAATTTACATTCAACGAATCTAATCTCATTTCCAATGATGAAAGACTACAAATCTTCAACAGGTGAAAACACACAAGTCTAACATATCATGTTTCAATACATATTAAATAATGTGAGATTCACTTTATCACATTCATTATATTTTTGCATTACATTTGAACAAAATGTGAAACAGAACTTTTAGTCATTAAAATGTTCTCTTAATGAATCCTGCAGTATAGCATGGTGATGTAATTCTTTTTTGTTTTGTTTCAGTGATACCTGAACTCACACTGGTGTTAATTGGTGAAACAAATTCGATTGAGATTGGATCAAAAAACATCTTAATTGACCATGACGAGCAAACAAATGTGGAACACTTTTCAACCAAACTGTATGATTTGTGTGGTCGGCACATCTCTGTCATTAACATGCTTGGTCTACCAAACATTGATAAATTCCCATTAAATGAAGAAATTCATGCCTTTGTCATGCTGTTACCAAATGGCCTGCATGCCAGCCATTACAAGTCAGGAGTGCAGTGGTTAGAAACAACGTTTGGGAAAGCATTAATGACTTATGTAATGACAGTTGTGACTCATGAGTCAGATGTAACATGTGAAAGTGCACTGACAGACCTGAAAGCCAACAGCAGTTTTGTTGAAAAAAGATACCACACATGTAGAAGAAGTATGACGGATGAAGGAGAGATAATATCTCTGCTGGAAAAAATAGACGCCATGGTCTCTGAAAATGCTCCCCACTGCCACAGTGGACTGATGTGTGATGGAA
This sequence comes from Melanostigma gelatinosum, assembly GCF_949748355.1. NCBI lineage: Eukaryota > Metazoa > Chordata > Actinopteri > Perciformes > Zoarcidae > Melanostigma > Melanostigma gelatinosum. Next base: position 10,545,843 of record NC_136646.1, read on the forward strand.
ATAAAGGGCAGAAAGAACAGCTGGAGCACAAAGAAGAAAGGCTGGAGTCCTCATTGTTTCAGCAAAGTCAAACAGGTGAGATTTGAATGTTGGCGTTTATGAATTACATCGACACTGCTTCATGAAGACAATGTGGACAGAACTAACAACTAACGGATTAAAATCACTTTGAAAACAATTTTACAATATGAAAGTGATCCTCATAGTGAAGAACCTACAAAGAATTATCACCTGAATCTGCAGCTCCGTTTTGCTTTACAGAGCTTTACACTGAGTTTTATTTCACAGTTGTGCGTCTGTCAATTTCACTGTTTTGATTCACTTTCACAGCTCTCATGCCATTAATTTCAGCCATAGCAGGCAGCTGTTCCAAAATAAAGAAATATAAATGATGTGATTTTCTTTCTGTAATGTACATGTGTTTTGTTGGTTGACAAGTTGCACTAACGTTTTATGATGAACATGCTACTGATTGAATTTAATGATTTGTGGGTTATCAACTCTTTCCAACAGACATTTTAAAGATTCTGACGTCTGGCTCAATATTTGAATGTGTGGATTTACGTAATGAGCGTACTGATAAGCAAGAGTTATGAAGATCATTAGAAAATCACTTGTATCCTTTATGATCAGTGTGAAGCATCACTGAATCATTTGAAGATACATGTATTTTACATTTAACTTAACTGTTGTAGGAACATACCTATGGATTAGAGATTTGTACACAGTGTTTTTATTGTTTTGAAAATTTTCATTCTGTGTTTGTAACACTAGTGCCATATATATATATATATATACATATACATACACACACACATACATACATTTTTATTATTCACTCTGTTATTTTGTCTCCTCCATCTCAGGTACAATTACCTCCAGAAATTTAACACAGAAACTTTGTAATATAATGATCATGGTTTGCTAATCCAGTGTTATTTTTTTAAACCTATACAATTTTGTCTTTCTTACATTATCCTGCAGTAGAAGATATTGAGGAGAATGCAACTGCAATCAAGGTAAAGGTAAGATTTTTCAACTTCGTTAGTGATCATCATTATGGAACAGCATTTGTTCTTAAAACTACACGTGAGTTAGATCACATTTTAAGTCTCACGCTTAAGTAAACAGTTCCAATCTTCAAGCTGCAGTCGATTGGTGCATCATGTATGATATTGATCTGGAGTGTTGTATGTGTTCTTGGCAGAGTTTCTACTGACAACATCTTAATCTCAACTGCTCTACCAAGTTGAACTGGAGGTTAAATGAAATCCCCTGTTTTCTTAGTGTGATACAGTGACTGGACCTGGTGATGTTGAAAACTCAAAGAATGATGAAAACACAGGAGAGTCTCAAATCACATCTGTATCATCTGCAAACAATGACAAAGGTAATATTTGAATGAAAAAGAACCCAAGTATTGTTTTGTGTTATATTTTCCGACAAAATGTAGATAACTTTAAATTTAAAATAACATTAAAAAGTATCAATTAAAAATAAAATTGCAGAGAAGATACATCTTGTGTAACAGGAAAATCTGTGAATACACAGAGCTTTCTGCAGATATATCTTGTTGATCTTAAATTGTTAACTGTCCGAAACCAATTTATTTTATGTTTAATCTGCTTGTTTTTACAGTAGATGAGCTGGAGGAAAGTGCAGCTAAAACAGAGGTAAATGTGACATCTTTTGGTCCTCAGAAGTCATTGTTAAACAGAAGCATTTATTTTTTAACTCTACCTAATTTCTTTTTTAAGTTATTTTGTTAGTTTGAACTGAAACAGAGTTTGACTCAATCAACCATCTGGTTGGACATATGGATCAGTTGACAATGGTTTGAACCTGGTAACTAAACATCATATAAAATCATCTGTTTTATTAGAATGATCCAGTGAATGGAGCGAAACACTCAGACAAGTATGATGACAGCATACGAGTGGGAGGAGAGTCTGAAATCAAATATGTATCATCATCTGCAACCAATAAAGGTAACAATAATATTGTTCATTGTAAAATCATAATTTACATTCAATGATGTCAATAAAATAGGGAACTAACTCACTCTGAAATGTGTTGGCTTGGACCCTTCCACAGGAGAGCCTGATGAAGATAAGGAGGTCAACAATGAAAGCAGCAGTGACGTGGGTGAGCGGTCCATGGAGGAGAGTGATGGAGTGAAGAACACAAGTCCAACATCTCAGACTGTTTCAACAGTTACCAAAGAGCGTGAGAATGACTTCATTTGTTTCAATGTTGTATTGCATTTCTGCAAAATCTGGATAATTATAATGAAAGTAAAACACCTGTTGTGTCTATTTGTCATCGAGGAGATCCATTATCTTAAACAATGCCCTTTATCTTAAACAATGCCCTTTTCAATATTTACATTGAACGTTTGCAGATGAATCTTATTAACTTGGAATGGTTAAATGACCTCAAAACAATTAGTTTTATCTTTGATTCTGCTTTCTGTTACTTTACCCTGCAGTAGATGAGCTGGAGGAGAGCGCAGATAAAACAAAGGTAAATGTGAGATCTTTTGGTCCTCAGTAGTCATTGTCTTACAGGAGCATTTCATTTTAACGCTACCTTTTTTCTGAAATGATGTTGTTAGTTAGTTAGAGTTTGACTCAATGGACCATCTGGTTGGACATATGGATCAGTTGACAACACTTGCAGAAGAGTTTACCTTTTTCTCACTAAACTACAAACATGATTGCATTTAGTCTGTGCTTATTGTTTTCCCTTTTATTTGACGTTTTGTTGTACTCTGAATTGGTGTACCACTGAGTATTTGTGATCTTCATGTTCTTGATCCCAATGGTTTGAACCTGGTTAACTAAATATCATATACAATCGTCTGTTTTATTAGAATGATCCAGTGAATGGTGCTAAACACTCAGACAAGTATGATGACAGCATACGAGTGGGAGGAGAGTCTGAAATCAAATCTGTATCATCATCTGCAACCAATAAAGGTAACAATAATAATATTCTTTATTATAACGTAGATTATTTACAGTATAATAATTATGAATGTAACTGCACTGATCCAACAATAACGGCGACGCTTCGTACTGATGTATTGATGAACTTTATTTGCTGTTCTCGCTCTTCCTCTCTCTCTCTCCACTCTGACATGACATAAACTACAAACTACAATCTCAAAAAATGCAACACATTTAAACGTAGAGACAGGTCAACAACAATACACACAAATATATGTACAAATGAACACTTTACTGTGTGCACCTCTTAGATCACATGCAGAATCAGTTTAACCTGGGGTCGTTTACTCCTCTTTGCTTCTGCGCAAGCTAACGACCCACAATGCCACGGTCATATGCCTACACCCACTCTGGGTGTGGCCTGTTACTTAGCAACATACGTGCCAAAATATGATACATTGAGGCACCACATACGGTACCATATAAACTCAAAGAATAAACAATTACACATGTCTCCTTGACAGTTACAATGAATATTAAGTGATGTCAATAAAAGAAGGAAATAACTTCCTCTGAAATGTGTTGGCTTTGACCCTTCAACAGGAGAGCCTGATGAAGATAAGGAGGTCAACAAAGTGAAGGGCACAAGTCAAACATCTCTAACTGTTTCACCAGCTACCAAAGAGCACGAGAAATGATTTATTTTGTTTAAATGTTGTATTGCATTTCTGCAAAATCTGGACAATTACAATTCAAATAAAACACATTATATCTATTTAGTGTAGAGGACATCCATCATGTTGAACAATGAACCATCTTGGAATGGTTAAGTGACCCAAAACAATTTGTTTTATGCTTGATTCTGCTTTCTGTTACTTCACCCTGCAGAATGCGAGCTGGAGGAGAGTGCAGCTAAATCAGAGGTAAATGTGAAATTTTGTCATAAATGTCATGAAGCAGTATTTATTTATTATTGACACCTATATTTTCAAGTCAAGTTTTAGCTGAAGATTAGAGTTGTTTGCATTTGTAGTTTAGACTTGAAAGCGGCGCGGTAGGCATTTCACTCGCAGTTTGAGATGGTGCAGGTATTCCAGACGTACCTCTCCCCAACAACGTTTTACAACTGTTCCTGGGAAACCCCAAGGCGTTCCCAGTTCAGACGAGATATATAATCCCTCCTGCGTGTTCTCTACCCCGGGGCCTCCTAACAGTTGCCAGTGCCCGGAAAACCTCTGAAGGGAGGCCTCCAGGGGGCATCTGGATCAGATGCCTGAACCCCCTCAGCTGGCCCGATTCGATGCAAAGAAACAGTAGCTGTACTCCCCCCGGGTGTCTGAGTTCCTCACCCTCTCTCTATGGCTGACCCCAGCCACCCTACGAGGGAAGCTAATTTCAGCCGCTTGTAATCGGGATCTCATTGTTTTGGTCACTTCAGCACAGAACACACGTTTGATTTCGTGGTGAGTATATGGACACACCTCTCACTTTGGTTATACAAGGACAGGCTGGTAGCAATGACCATAGTACCTCGCAATCCTGCAATACCGCCACAAGACTCCCCGCAGGACAAGGTCGTGAGCCTTCTCTAAGTCCAAAAAACCCGGAGGGCAAGGTCCTATGATCCCTCCAACGGACCTGCAAATGTCAAGAGCTGGTCCAGTGTTGCACAGCCAGGATGGAATCTGCATTGCTCCTCCTGGATCTGAGGTTTGACAATCAGTCAGAGCCTTTTTTTCAGCACCCTGCAATAAACCTTCCCGGGAAGGCTGAACAGTGTGATACCAAGATAATTCAAGCACACTCTCCGGAATCCCTTTTTTAAAATGGAAACCACCAGCCTGGTCTGCCCCACCAAAGGTACCGCCATCGACCCCTATGCGACACTGAGAGGCGTGTCAGCCAAGACAGCCCAACAACATCCAGAGCCATCTGCATCTTAGGGCTTAACTCATTCACCCCTGGCGCCTTGCCACAGAAAAGCTTTATGACTACTTAGGCAACCTGCCAGCGATATAGATGGGTCTTCCCCTTCACCATCATGTGCCGTTCAGTTGACAGATCTGCTTCTCTTTTCAAAATAGAAGACATTAAGACATACCGGTGCAGATGTGAGATACGGCCACAAAGTTGATTATAGATTTCTGGCCATGGGTGTACTGGTACCACGTACACTAATGAACCACCCTATGCTCGAACAAGGTGCATGTTATGGCCAATCCATAACTAGTACAAATTTCTTTGAAGTCCCCCTGCAGAACTATAGAGTCCCCAGTCAGCGGCCTTTCCAGGACAGCACCCAGAGACCCAAAGAAGGCAGGGTGCATAAGCACAAACTGAGACTTTCTCTCAGCGACTCGCAGTCGCATGCATGGGACCCTCTCATTCCCCAGGGAGAACTCCAACACATCCTTTCACCCTCAGCAACTCCGGAAAAGGCTACTGTCCAGCCCCTCTTTATGAGTTTGGATCCAGAACCAGTGCTATGTCAGACAATGCACCCAACCGCAATGCCTATTCCTGCTAGTGTTGGGCCCACAGGGCAATTGCTTTTTGTAGATATTCCAAGCCCCATGTGTCAAGGTCACCAAATGCTCACTGGTCCCCTCCCAAGTCTTCCTCAAGAAAGGAGCACCGGTTTGCCTTTTGCGAGTGAGGTGCGACAACCCTTTTCTGTACATAAATATAGGGTCAGTGAATCAGTCTTGGTCTTGCCACTCCCATGGGACCATTTTGGCCTGGGAGACCCTACCAGGAGCTATTGACAACATAGCTACCATGGTCACTGGGGCCCCACAAACCCTCCACAACGTTGAGGTGACGATTCACTAGATGGGCAGTTAACTGATGTTAAATGAAATTATTTGTTTTCTTAGTGTGATCCAGTGAAACGACCCGCTGATGTTGAACAGAATGATGACAACACAACTGTGGGAGGAGAATCTGAAATCATGCCTGTACAATCTGCTGCCACTGAGATAGGTAACATTTTAATGAATATTACCATTACAGGAATAGGTCAACAACGTAAAAAATTGCTTACAGTGAACATTATCAATACAGAGAAAAACATATTAGTTTTAAAGTGCTTTGCCTGTCTTATGCTTGATTATCTTATGATTCAGTCCATTATTCTGCGGCAGGTAATAAGGATATGAGTGGAGACATGGATACGGTAAGAAACTCCAAATTTAATATTTTTATTTACTTTATATCGCAATGTGATTATACATTTCTACATACAATACGTGCTAATTTACTTATTTACAGAAGTCACTGGAGTTTTCTGAGGGGATCAACAGGAAAAAACAACATCAAAGAGAAACTGAAGCACTGCTTGAGAGACTTCAGCTTCAAGACAAACATCCACATAAGTTGTCTCCAGCAGATTTTCTCAAAGTAGGTCCACCTGTGAAACAGAACCATGACACACCTGAGAAAGATGTAGCTATTACTTTTATTCAGAGGTTGATGATGTTAGACTACAGAGCCAGATATATTCCTGTAAGACAAAACATTCCTGAGGTTGGCCATTCAAACCCTCCTGAGAAGTTTGATACTGATGACACAGACTATGATGACTTTGATGCTCTTTACAGCACCAAAGTAGACTTTGATCAATCAAATCTCAAGACTCACGTGCATCCAATGGATGTTCAAATGGCAGTATTTCACTGCTCAGACAGCTTTTTTAAGCAGAACATGATCACAAAGCTATCACAATGTCAGTACGCCTTACCTTTGCTTGTTCCTGACCCGGTAACAATGGATATTGACTGTCCTCTGTGGACATTCAGACAAATAAGAAAAACATGGAAGATAACTGAAATGAAAGATAATTCAAACATTGTCACCATGAAGAGTATGCCCATCTGTAAAGCTGAGACACCCATGGTGTCATTTCTCCGCCTGGGTTCACCATCTCTGTCTAAATCTGAGCTGATGAACACTTTGATCAACGATCGTCACAAAACCTTCTTCCACAGAAACTGCCCAGGTAGTACCAAGTCTCGCCATCTGATGGATGGAGTGGTGGAGATTGCCTGGTACTGCCCTGCTGGAAAACCCAGTGATGCCTTCACTGACTGCATTGCCTTCTGTAATCTTCATGGTGATGCTCTGTCACTTGTAAAACAGCGTGACATACTGACTGACAAGTCTTCAGTCAATGTTGTACTTGTACCAACTCTGGAACAAGGGGATAAAAACAGTGCAGTGATCTCAGCCCTTCACAAGTCTCCAAAGCCTCTCATTATTCTCATTGCTGATAGCGATGGTGGTGCTGTCCAGATAAAAAAGGGAAAATACAAAATGGGTTTGAACTACAAAAGCCAGTCAGATGTTTCTGAAGAACTGAAAACAATAATTGGAAAGATTTTGTCTGGACCACATGAATCCTTCCAGCTTGAATCCATGGCGGAAGTTTCTGGAGTCAAAGTGGATGAAGACGACAAAGTCTGCCAAAAAGGTAAATCTGCTGCAATGAAAATTGTGGACTTGCTTCAGGGGATGGATGTTTCAAAGATCAAAGATACATATCTCTCTTGTCAAGGCCAACTGTGGAAGGAATGGTGCAAAATCAACAAAGAACTGTATCACCTCAAAGGAAACATTGAGGATGAGAAATGTATAAAGCAAGAGAAACTGACAAAAATACGAGAAGCACAATGCAAAGTTTCCTGTAGTGAACCAATGGAGTTGTTCATCAAAAGCCTCTCATCTTTGTCAGCAACAGAAAAAGATTATTTCTTGAAATGGACTCAGATCTTAACAGATGCCCTCTCCACAGACGACCTCGGTTCAATTCTCCAAAGCTATGATAAAAAGTGGGCTGAGCTCTTGGCCTTGAAGAACAAGCATGACAAAGCTCATCTGCTAAAAGGAAAGCAAATTGAGCTGGATGAAATATCAACACAACTACAGTCAGCCACTTTTGGCTTGGAGCACATCTTCAGAGAAATGGGACAGATCTATGAAGCTCATGCATCTCTGGAGAAACAACCAGAGAGGGGACAGACTCACTGGTCTAAATACCCCGAGCTGGCTGCAGAGCTGATGATATCAGGACACCCAATGGAGCTGATGGATGGTGATGCAGGTCAAGTACCTTTAACATGGATCTCTGGTCTTTTAGATGAAGTCATCAAGAAACTGGGTGACAAGAAAGTCTTTGTTTTGTCAGTGTTGGGCGTACAAAGCAGTGGAAAATCAACAATGCTGAATGCCATGTTTGGGTTACAGTTTGCAGTGAGTGCTGGCAGGTGCACCAAGGGTGCCTTCATGCAGTTGGTCGAAGTGTCAGAGGAGATCAAGAAAGACTTTGAGTTTGACTATGTACTAGTGGTGGACACTGAAGGACTGCGTGCTCTTGAGTTGGACGGTAAAGCCACTCTTCGCCACGACAATGAACTGGCAACATTTGTTGTTGGTCTGGGAAACATGACACTGATCAACATCTTTGGAGAGAATCCAGCTGAGATGCAAGATATTCTGCAGATTGTTGTTCAGGCTTTCATGAGGATGAAGAAAATTAAACTTTATCCAAGTTGTGTGTTTGTTCACCAGAATGTTACAGATATTGATGCTGCAGAGAAAAACATGGATGGAAAGAGACGGCTGCTAGAAAAACTGGACAAGATGGCCGAACTAGCAGCCAAAGAGGAGGATTGTGATGCAGAGTGCTTCAGTGATGTCATTGCATTTGATGTGCAGAAAGATGTGAAATACTTTGCCCAGCTTTGGGAGGGAAGTCCACCTATGGCTCCTCCAAATCCAGGTTATAGTGAGAGTGTCCAAGAGCTGAAGACCACCATCCTCTCTAAAGCTAAACAGTCTGCTGGGATCACTCTCTCGCAGTTCAAAATCAAAATTCAGGACCTGTGGAATGCCCTGATGAACGAGCAATTTGTTTTCAGTTTCAAAAACACACTTGAAATTGCAGTGTACAGAAAACTTGAGGTCCAGTATGGGAACTGGACCTGGACCATGAGGAACAACATGTTGACCATTGAGAACGAACTTCATACCCAAATTCAAAATGGAAAACGTCACAAGGTCGAGCTCAATCATCTTCGTCAACAATCGAACATAACCTATGATGAAATCAATAAAGCAATGACAAAATACTTCGACGATGACGGAGACAAAGACATGTTGGTTCATTGGCGAGGCCGATTTGAAAGCAAAATCAAGGAGTTTCATAATGAACAAGTGACAGAAGTTAAAAGAAAACTGGATGAAGTCATCCAGCAGAAAAATGCTTGTAGAAAGCTTGATGATAAGAAGGCAGAGTTTGAGAACAAGCTGCTACAAAAGAGCAAAGAACTCGCTCAGAAGTTAAAGGACAAGGCAAACGATGAAGAGGAACTTAAAAAGCAGTTTAACTCTGTTTGGAGTGGCTTGGTTACAGAACTAACTGCAGGTATAAAACCTATTGAGGACATCAACTATGAAGACGATCAATCAACTGTCCTCCTGGAGCTTGGTTTTGAATGGGCTCTCGTAAATGATTCCAAAATCAGTGGCAGATACAAACAAATAGCAGAGGTTGGTGATTACACTCATTATGTATCTCTGACCAAGCACCACGATGATGAAAATGACATGGAAACTGACACAAAAGGACAGAAAAAAAGTTATATTCACAGGGCCTGTGAATATGTTGTAGAAACAGCGACAAAAATTAAATGTTCCTTGAAGAGGTATTTTCAGCATGAAGAACAGCAACTGATCAGATCCTTCATTGGCGATGTTGAAAAACAGTCCCTTGATGCAATTAAGAGCAACCCTGTGGCTACAAGAGGCTACAGGCTAACTTACTTGCAAGGAGTGGCCAACGATGTAAAACAAACGGTGTCAGAGTTTGAATCAAAGAGGAAATATGCTCTAAAGAAGGAGTTCACAGTTGATCTCTTGCTGTATGTATTTGACAGAGCAGGGAAATGGCTTTCAGAGTCCCACATGACATTTAAAGGGAACAATGATGCACGCTCTTATGTAGAAAGCAAGAAAATGGATTATTACAACATTTTCAGAAGCTTCTGCAAAGGAAGCTCATCTGCTGTTGTGCTTGGACAACTGATCTGTGACAAGCTGAAGATTTCCACTGTTGAGGCAGTCTGTAACAAGACTGCCATTGATCTCGCTGGAGAGATGAAGTCCAATTTCCCAGCATTCAATGGGAACAGGTCGAACTTGGAGAACCATATGTTGAAGTCACTCGCAGAGAAAGAGGACTTTAATGGTTTTATCACCTACATCCATCACCCAAAGAAGCAAGCAGAGACATACATAAGAGAAGAAGTACAGAAATACATCTTCAGAGAACAAAGATGGAAAGCACAGAATATACTCAACAAAAATGTTGACGACATCAACAAGCTTGTTAGTCAAGCTTTATATGACGCAACAGAGAAAGTCAAAAAGGGAAAAAAAGGAGGCTCAGACATGTGGATGGAGGAATTTTCCAGTTCGCTAAACGATAAGCTAACATTCGGCACAGTTTGTTGTCAAAACTTCCATGACATAAACAATTTTGACTTTCTAGAAAAAGAGATAGAGAAAGGTCTCGTGTCTGTCAAAAAGGAAATGAGCCGCCTCTCACTGGATAATATCAAGAAATTCAGGATGAAGCCTGATCAAATCCTCATCGATCAGTTGTGTAACTGCTGCTGGGTAAAGTGTCCGTTCTGTGCAGCTGTTTGCACCAACACCATAAAGGATCACAATGAGGACCACAGTGCGCCTTTTCATCGATCTGTGGCAGTTAATGGAGTCCACGTAAAAAACTCTGTGGAACTGGGTATTGAGTTCTGCACAACAAGTATTGCAAGTGATGGAAGTTTCTACCCTAACCAAGATTCAGAAGAGCTCATTCCCTATAAAACGTACCGAAAAGCTGGCCCAAATTTTGTTAACTGGGCAATTACCCCTGATGGGTCCAAGCTGGAATATTGGAAATGGTTTGTGAGTCGATTTGAGAAGGAACTGGAAGACCACTATGGATTAAAATTCCAGGGCAATGGTGAAATTCCCAGCGAGTGGAAAACACACTCTAAGGAACAAGCTATTAAAAGTTTGGATCAAATGTTCAAAGTGTGAGTCAGCTAATACAACCACAACCTTGCTGAAAACCATGATACTTGTTGTCACATGATTATTCATTCATCAGATTCCTATAAAACAACATTCATTGACGTTTGATTGTCTCTCCATTAATGGGGGAAGTTGTGTGAATAATAAATGTGTCAATGAATCATTACAAACTACACGTGACTGGACTGGTTCACAGGAATCGATTACTTTATGCAAACTAACACTTAAAACAAAAGAGTGCACAAGAACAATAGTAATATGGAGAATTTAATGAGTCACACAAACATCAAAATATTAATATTCATTTCAAGTCAATCTCATCTACAAAGTTGGTCTGTGAGGACTTCTGTAAATGAAAATTATTTTCATGAAGTAAAAGTAGAGGAAAGAGTTGAGACATTTTATCAATAACTAATGGAAGACATATTTCTTTTTTAACCTGCATGATTCATGTCTTAGATTTGCAACTGAAAATCCTGTCATGAGTATTGTATGTTTGTATTTTTGCATGCCGTACGTTTTGTTGTGGGAATTGTTTTGTTAAGATGCTCATGTGCTTGTAGCTGCCAAAACATAATGATGTTGCAAAGTGAAGTAGAACCAAAGAGTGACTGTTGTGAAACTGTAAAAGCCTGAAGAAGTATCAGGTTTTCTGTTTGCCATGACAACTTCTAAAAGAATATTTCAAACATAACTGATGAAGGATGCTTTATGTTTATGAAGTATTTAAAGTGTTAAGTTTTGTTATTTCTATCTCACTTCAACCGATTGGTTATTATTTCCACACAAGTTTGAGTTTTGTTGTTTTTATTTAGAAACTTACTGTATTCTATTCTAATATCCAAGAGTGATGTAAACAGATTTAAACAACGTAAGTCACTGAGAATAAATCTGTTGAGTTTAACTTGTTATGTTTCAATAAAAATAACTTCTTCATATCTACTGAAATTCTGTATTTTTTCAAGGTTTTTATGCTTCAACGCCAGCCACAGTCACGGCCAGAGGTATAATATTTTTGGGTTGTCTGTACGTCCTGTCCTTTATCATGAATTTATATTTCCCAGGAACGAACACGTGGAGGGAATTTCTTCAAATTTGGACTCAAGGACTGATCAGATTTTGATGTCAATTCGGTGGTCTCAAAATGCATTTTTGGCCTTAACACAAGTATTCATGAGCTAAATATGACAATTTCACACAAATGTCTAATAACATAAAATAATGGAAGTGAAGACATTTTAAACAGACATGGATGTAAACTGCAACATGACTGGTTGGCAGAGGCATAGAACCGGGAGGCGTTCATTTCTAGTATTTCTAGTATCATTAAATCTCAGAATAGATTAGACTGAGCCCTTCATAACTACATAATAGCAGGTATTTTACAGAGCCCAGCATGTTGCACCGCAAAGTTTCTACAGTAGTCCAGACAGACAAACCAAACAGGCTCTAGAGACGGCCTTTCACTTTTTTTTAATTAAAGTGCAAGATTGAATGTGGTGACACAAATGTTGCCTACACGCTTGGAAAGGAAGGGTGAGCAGAGTGGTGTTCACTTGGTTGCAATCTGCAACCTCACACTAGATGCCACTAAATCCTACACACTGGTCCTTAAGACCTTTGCCCAACTATGACGGGTATCTTTGAGCAAGTTGGTGAAAGGAGAGGTTCTTCTACTTCCTCTGTTCAGTGCTCAAACACAAATGTTATCGAACAAAGATTATATGGTCAACATAATTATATTATTTATTCATTACAATAATTATATATATTTTTTAAAACAAACAGGAACACACACCTGGTTCCTTTCCGTGGGAAATGGTGACGAGATGAAAGAGTTGTCTTTAAAGATCTGAGATCTTACCTCTTATCAGACAAAAGTTTTCCTTTCTCTTTCAGCTGTTCTTCAATTCAAGCTCCTAAGAAAAAGATTAGTGCAGTTTCATGTATGAGCAATGTGCAGCAGTCTGTGTGGCAGTAAACATGGCCAGGGTGTGTGCTGTTGTTCATACCTTATATTTTATTGAGCTATATTCATATTATTTCCTGGGATGAAAGGAGGCCTTGATGAGCTGTAATGCTCATTAAACACAATTGTCAGGGAGACGAATTTAAACATTTTAAGGACTTTGGAATTGTAAATGTGGATTAAACTGGTAGGTTGAGCCATGAGGCCATAAACGAGAGTCCAGCGATGAAGTTTGCTGGTGAGGTGAACTACAAGTGAGACAGTCTGTAGAGGCCGACCGTATCCATCACTGTGCACTGTCCGATGTACCGTGTAGTCATTTTAAGTAGCTAGCCCGAAATTTGAAGGGAACAATTGTAGTTTTCCTGTTGGTAATAATCATTTTGAAATAAAATCACATGAGATAAGTGATGCAAAAGGCCCTCCATCTTCTCTGAAATGTCCAGATTTTTGCTCAGTTATATGGTCATACTGTATCCTGTAATAGTGGGAATAGAATAGGAACAGTTAAATAACTACAGCAGAAATTATTTCTTAAATTCCTCCCAAATGTGCAGCTTATTGCTCGGTGGGTCATACATACCCTGTAATAATAGAATAGGTATCAGTAGTTCAGGGGAGACACGACAGATGAACAGGGTAAAGATTTTAGCGGATAAATACCATGAAACGTCCACAGATGATTACTGATATTAATCATCTGAACACCGGATATTCAATACCATTAAGATTAACCCATGATCGTCATAAACTGAGTTCATCTTGAAGGATTTGTTGTCTTGTGAAAATGCAGATGAACGGGTCATGTGAAGAGATGAAATAAAGAGTCCGTTGCAAACATGAATAAGGACACCGATAAAGAAAATGGAGGAAACACAGAACATGAAGTTGATCAAATGATAAAGAATTTGTGAGACGAGCAAAGATTTGGAGTAAGATCTTACTGAGATGGTTTGGACGGAGCAAAAACTGAGAACTTTGTGAAACAGAAATAAAACTAAACTGAAATAGCATCTGTCAGATCAAATGACTCCCAATGATGCATTCTATGGCGATAGAGTTGAATCAGTAATAACTATAAAGATCCTTGTGTATTCTCTGATAAAAGTGACACATTGGTCCTATTAGATATTACTTTATGTGCACGAAGCCATCTCAGGTCACTTCTCTTGACTGTTTGTTTTTTCGGTCACAGAAGGCAGCAGAAGTCCACTGACAGGCTACACAGGTAATCTCAGTGGGCTGTTACTATTTCTAGAGTGATTTGTTGTCTCGTGGTCTGCTGCTCTCTCACAACTAGACTGATACTGTATGTAAAGTTAGTGTGTGTTGTATGTTTTAAGCCTCAACTCATCAAAGACAATAAAACAAGATAATTTGAATATAAACATTTTATATTCTTGTGCACAACACGACATTTTTAGATAAAGGTACATTTCCAATTCACTGAAGATCTACATCTCATAGTGATTCATATTTCTTACAATCACTGAAGTCTCAAAGTCTTGTCTTTAACCAAACCGATAAACATGCCATGCATGTGCAACAGCAATTGTGTCTCTTAGCAGATCTTTAAGGAAGTCAGTTTGAAGTCTCCTGCGATTTTGATGTAGCTGATGATGTTCATCTTATTACGGTTGGGAAACTGTACTTCATGTCCATCAGGAAGCTCCACTTCAAACGTGTCTCCAGTCAGCTTCAACACCATCTGAAAGAGAAAAGATGCAGTGAAACCTTTATTTTAGCAGACATCTCAAAATCTCCCTGCATGGATAAATATCACTAAAGGTAAGTGAGGAAATGAGTTTATTGTGATTTTTTTACAAAATACACACAGTCTCTCTCCCTTCAGTCAGATTGCCTCACCTTGACTTCTGCTCCCCTCTGTAGGGGGTTGTGTATTTCCCGTTTCTCGTCGGCCCAACAACCAGCAGCCTTTGAGTTGCAAACAAGAACGGCTCCATCAGTGTCGTCATGGAAACGAGGGTTAAAGTGCAGCGCCAGGTCCTCTGCACCACAGCCGAGATCGATCTCGAATCTGAGTGGATCAGAGATTATACAATAGATGTAGTCTTACTATTGACGTGTTTGCACAGCATGAATATCACCGTTTTATTCAGTGAAGAAGCGAATATGAAACAAATGTTATGAGTTTGGTTGGCTCACCTCTCAGCATCATGTGGAATTACCCCCTTTACTTTCAGCTGATCTCCAGCTCTTATAATCACGTTCTTCAATTCAAGTTGCTGAGAAACAATTTTGCAGTTCAGGATTAACAAACCATTTAATTAGAAAATAAAAGATTGCTGTTACAATGGTATTCATATTTGTATTCTACACATTACAGAAGCAAAGACAAATAGAAGCAAGAACAAAGCAGTCAAACTTACCATGCTCCTGTTGGGTGCTGGTGCTGGTGGACAGTCCTGGACCAAATGGAAGATGTAAGAAGATGGTGTTTGCACACAAGCAGTCTTCTGCCCTAGAAGACAACAAGAAAGTATGTGAAGCACAAAGGATTCAGTGATAGGACGGGTCACCGTAACAATGTGACCCGTTGATCATCATGATAATCAAGCAGCCCTTTCAATGCAGATGCACTGCTCTATTATACACGACGCCCCCAAATTTGGGGGCTCCGTGCTCTAAGGGGGGTAGCACATGTCGTCGAAAAAATGTACATATCGAGAGCGAATATTTTGCATGTATGCACGTTGTATACCAGATTAAACAGCAACATCTGGGCAACACTATCATGTAACTTAAGTCACTTTCTACACACTCCAAACACAACTACACACAACTAATATAAGCATCTAGAAGATTTACCACAATATCACGTATTTTTCGCCACGAATCGGCGACCTATGCATCCGTTTGCATATCCCAACACAACGTTAGCCGCTATCATGGCCGATGCACAGATCACAAAGCACGAGGATTCAACCGCGAATCCATCCACAGCTTCATAATTCCTCTCCGTGAAACCATTAAATAGTTACAGCCAGAAAGCCAACGAACCGCTCCACAGCAAAACAATTTAAACGCATCGTATCCTTGAGATGATTTTCTGGAAGAAAAACACTGGAAATTGACGGTAATGCATTTCAGCCGTGTTCTCTCCGTGTCCCTTTGTGTGTGTGTGGGGAAAATGGCGCTTCTGGGTGCAAGTATGACGAGTGGTCGGCATTTTACTGTTCGGCGAATCATTTTATGCTCTGGCGCGGCACGTTTTTGGAATTTTAGTGGCTAAAAAGTCAGTCAATCTACTCAAGAACCCTCCTAGTGCATTCCTGAGTCTCTTCCGCATTGCACAAGGTGTCACATGCTGAACTCCACCAATCATAGGCTTAGAAAATGCTACATAGACAGACGAGAAAATTCCATGGGAGGAGAGATATGAGAGCCCAAGATGGCTCAAAATGATGCCAAACTGCTGTATCTGGATAGATTGAATACCAGTAGTGATAAAACAAGTGAAATATATCGTATATAAAATTAGAATATAACAGCACAACAGCTAGTTCCAAAAATTTGAATTTGGCTTGACCCTGCCTGACCTCTCCGTACTCAAACCTCTATTACGTTGGCCTGCTTCACTCAATCAACATACAATTTGTTTGTGGAGACTTCAGACATGTTGTGCTATGATTGTGGAGTATTTTTTAGGCTTGGATCTGCATTATTTCAAAGAAATAATACCAATTAAAGTGCTTTTTTTTCCAGGCGAACCTGAAACTTTTCAATTTGAGCTGTATGTCATCTTCATTCACTATTAACCAGTAACATATCCATAACATTCACACATTTCAACACATCTCACAAGTGTTACCTGTATTATACCATCAACATTATTAAAATAGACCTTGTAGCTACAGATCGGCTCTCTTTAGCATGGGTATGCAATTTTCAAGCAGAGGCCTAAAAGTAGTGCTAGAGTCCAAGAGTTAATCATTGCTGTTGAACTAATTTTGTAAAAATTACAATAGAGCAAAAACACTACCAGAGTACACTGTCCGTTTTCAACCAGTCTGTTAAGTTGATCCGATCAATTAAAGAACATTGCTTTAATATGAATTATTGGGCTTGTGACAAAGTGGGTGAGAACACACATTCGTCCCCATATTACACTGATCTATAAATCTAAACCATGCTTGTCAATTGTTTGTGTACCATACCCACCATGTGTTCTAGAGGTTAGAGGGGGAGGCACCCAACCATTTCCTCTATTTATACACTGGATGATGTCATCAGTGATGTCAGTGGGTCAAACCAAGTATGGGGGGGGGGGTGAGTATGTACAGGCAGATTTGTAGGCTAGTTGTGATCTGTTTTACATTGTTGTGAGTTTATAGCAAATTGTGAAGCATATCAAATAGTTGGCTACCTAAAGGGGTGCTGTAAGGTATAGCTTTCATCTGTTAACTATTGGAGTCAGTAATCGGTGTCACTTGCACTCATGGTAGGAACTAGATCCTGCTGATAGAAGGCTCTCTATAACGAGATGACTTTGACTGAACAGGGGATAAAGGAAGATTAGTGTGTAGCTGTGTGCACGTGATTATGTTACTTTATGATGAGTTGAGTTTTATTCAGTTAAGTTAACTGTTTGCTTTGTTTGTATATACGTTTGGTTACACATGTAGCAGGGCACTTTTGTAAATAAAACACCTTTTTGTTATCTGGACAAAGTCTCTCGTGTCTGCCTCCTACCACTTCAGAAGCCACTCCGGTCAGGCTTCACCACAGGGCTATGGAGTGGTCTCGTGTGACGTCACAGTTTAGCTGTCGGCCATGTTGGAGTACACACAAAGCCACTGGCATGCACGGCTGAGTCGCATAACCTATCGGTGGTGAACTTTTGTGCTGTCTTTGGTTGTGGCAGCAGAGCTGATAGAGACAAGAAATCATTCTTTCGTTTGCCAGCGGTCATTACACATCAAGGAAATGACACGAAGGAGCTATCCAAGCGACGTCGCGAGAAATGGCTGTCACGCATCTCTCGAGATATAAAGGAATGGAATTTGGCGTACACTAGAGTATGTGCGGATCACTTTATAAGTGGTACGTGATTTTATTTACAAATTCGTTTGTGAACAGTATTTAATAAAGGAAATATAAATTAAACTTGGACATGAGAAGGTTACCGAAGCTTCATCGGCCCGTGACAGCAGTCGGTACCAGAGACGTGTGGAGCGTGTACAACAGGCGAAACACAGAGATGCAGCCTCAGCATTGCTTGATATGAGTTTAACGTCAGATCATATATATATATATATATGTATATATGTATATATATATATATATATATATATATGTGTGGGGGGGGGATGAAGTTAGGAGTTAGTTGAAAGTGAATTCCTACACACACGCACACAATGACGTGCACGTACAATGTAAACAAACACACGTGTCTGTTTGCGCTGAGTAAACATTGAATATTGCTAAATATCGGACCAGATCTGTATATATTTACTCTTCCAATGACGAGATGAGAATTGTCGACGACCGTTGCTTTGACGTCTCGGACCCATCCACTGACAAACTGATTATAAGCGTCGAGCCCTTTGTAGCACTCCAGCTCGTCTTTCGTGTAAGGACTGGGGGTGTTCACGAGATACGTGTAGATGTTGGCGTAGTTTACCGATGGAAGATAAGTAGGATCGGCACTGAAACCATCTGCGCTCATCGTATAGGGATCCAAGTTACCAATAACCTTCAATTTGGCCAGGTAGCGAACCTTTGATGCACTATCCAGTGATTCAAAGTATGGTATTTTCGCCGCACTTCCTTGTTTACGCGCCGCCATGTAGGATCTGTATGTACTCCAACATGGCCGACCGACCTCGTAACTAAGGAGATCGTGACGTCGGTGAGACCACTCCATTGTTCACAATAACGCTGGACGTCTCTTTAATGATTCATTTTACGATTACAATGTGACCCGTTGATCATCATGAATATCAAGGAGCCCTTTCAATGCAGATCTGATCTGATAAATACTTTCAAAATATAGGGGCCAAACAATTAGAATAATCTAGCATTATATGTGTTGGGCTCTGACCATATGGCTTAAACATGTGCTGTGGACAAAGAGAATCAGGCCTTCACTGTTTCAAGCAAAGGTCTCATCCTGAGTTGTAGTTTGAGGAGAGCAAAGGAATGTCACACTAGGGTGTGAATTCCCCCTCCCCCCAAAAAAACTATGGTTCCTGAAGTCACCTGAATGCACCGCTGCAATCTCATTGGCCGAAGGCCAAGAGACCCCAGGACCCCTGTGGTTCAACCACTGTCCAACAAAAGTGCCTGCAGATCACACCTCCTTGCTTTTCCCCTTCGACCTCGGTTGAGTTAGGGAGCACGCAAACGCTCTCTTCGCTCGGACACCCCCGTCCAGGCCACGAGGAAGCCCCTCAAACCCTCACCAAACCCTGTCAGGTCACGAGCCATTTCGCTGGACGAAACAGCCCGCGATAACGAATCTGCATCAGCGATCCGTGCTCCGCTTTTTGTTTCTTTTTCTTTTGGTGCACACAAACCGGCACAGAGGAGCCGACGAAGCCTCGCTCCTCTCCTGACCGATGATTACCGGGAGACCTACGGACCACGTCGTCTCAGCCGAAGTTAAACTGTCCTCCCTGCAGCGAGTACAGATCGGACCTGCGTTTGCTCCAGAGCCACACCGACGGACCGAAGCCGCACCAGCAAACGCCGTGCGACACACAGCGCCCGCTGCAAAGCCGCGCTGCAAGCAAGCTCCCCCCCCCCCCTGTCCCCCTTCCCGACGAGGAAAACGGACCGCTTTGCTCACGAACACTTCAACGTTGCAACGAAGCATCGACAAGTAAGGTTCTTGGCATTTGGGCATAGCTTAGCTTAAATTAACGTAAGTTTAATTCAGGCCATTCATTTATATGTTGATATTCCCGTGTTTTTGTGTGTTTAAGTTACTGCCGCGTGATATTGAGGTATTGCGCAATCATTACGGCGCAGAGAAGCGCCGCTGTATTCGTGTATTAACTGCTATGACTGTTTCTTTGGGATTATTTTCATTCATTGTCTTCCACTCCGTGTGGAAGTTCTCTTTTCATTAACTCGACTCGGTGAGTGAGCTGAGGTGCGTGGCTTATCACGGCATAAGTTACCGGCAGTTCAAAGACGACAGCGGTCCGAGTCACTCGACTCCGCCATCTTTGTAGTTTCTAGCTGTAGTTCTTAAGGCCCCTCCCCTTTTGTCCCGCGTCACTCGACGCCGCCATCTTTGTAGTTTTTAGCGGTAGCTGTAAGACTCTCCTTCCTGTTCACCCACAGACCCACACACACACATACACACACAGACATACACCCTCATCCATTTTATTCATTCTTTAGTTTAGGCATATAAAATTGTATGATAACGTTTGTTGGTTGCAATATTAATTGATTTGATCATTTATTATTTTGATTCAATAAACTCTGTTATACTTTCAGAGCAGTCGTCTGTGATTACTTGTGCATATGTATTTGATAAGACTGTATGTAGTAGCCTGTGCTCCAACTTAAAACCTTCACTGTCACTGAATGTATAGTCATACGCAAACTATTGACATTATGAGTGACTACTAATTATGAGACTTAGTTTTATCGTTTGGTTATTGGTCCCTGTTCGCAGGGTGGTGCCCCGTTTTTATTAATAATCATTAATAATTGTTACATACATCAATAATTTTATTGATGTCAAGAATTCAGTTTCTTAAATGCTGATAACCCAAACACGCTCCTTGAGTTCCCAACATATGCTATGATAGTTGTATAGATATTACAACTTAAAACTCAAACTCCATATGTTCATCAGTGAGAATAACACAGATGTCAATACAGATGTGTATTGGTGGACAATGGTTACTGTCTGCCCTACATATCAGTAAAAGTTGAACTCAAGTTAGTTATCAGTGTGAAACGTAACTGTTACAGTAAAATAATAATTGTGCTACTTATCAGTAACATTGTCACATGACCGCCTTGCTCGTCGTAGTTTCCCTCATGAACTTTATGAACTGTAGCTACGAAGACGATTGATTTATGTTGTCGTTTCTAGATATTCAGTTTGGCCACTTTATTCTGAAAGTATATACCGGAAGTGGTAGTATGCTGCCATGTCCGCAATGACGTTGTCTTTATTAATTTCTAGCAGTTCCACATAGTGACCACGGGAGGGCGACAAAACTCACGATTCTGAATCAGAAACAGTTTATTGCCAAGTCCGTTTGCACTACTCTATGGCTGCCTTGAAACAAAGTGAAGATGAAGGTTAAATCGAGTGTATTTGGAATCACGTACGAAAACTATCTACGGCTGCCTCCATATGTGACCATCGTCTTGCAGGTCGTAGTGGACACTAGGTGGAGATGACGGACAGCTTGGTCACTTTCCTTTGAAGGTATCTGCCGGAAGTGCTGCCATGTCTGCATTGACGCTATTGTTATGAATTTAGTGAGTTGCAGTTCCAGACTGCGGCCACTGGAGAGCGGTCTATATATATATATATATATATATTTGAAGAGTCGACCTCAAGTGCACAATTGTCAGAGGGCTACATTTCAGTAACATCGTCACAGAACCGAACACAAGCTTCGGCTTCACATCCATCCGTCGTTACCCTCATCAGTCACTACAAGCCCAGATTGTTTGTTCCTTTGCCAGTTTGCCCCAGTTGCCATGTGCTGAGTACTTTGGTTTTCAGTGCAGCAGTTCTTTATCACAATTGTTACATACAACTGCATTCATTGTTTTATATTTTGGCAGCAGTGTTGCCAAACAGTTGCATGGAGCATCAAAAGCCTTAATTTGAAGACATGTTTCTGGCCACTTCCTGGGTTTGTTACTTAAGTGACCCATTTCATAATACAATTGATAACTTAACAACTGAGTGTTGTGCTGTGTTTGGTTCCTTGTGTGACAACAGAACAGGTTTCTCCTGTTGTGTTCGAAGATTTCGCGGAAATCATGAGTCATCTGTCCTACTTTCGCTTGCCAATCCTCAAGTAAACGCCTTACTTCAATCATTACGGGAACATTAACATAAAACTCATTCTAACCTTAAACTTCGAGCATTCCTTTGAAGTAAAATGTCTTCACTAGGATGGTTTAAAGACTGGAATTGGTTCCCACAAAGATAACAATACAAGTTCCGTCCTGAGTCTCCATTGTTATGGGGACAGTTTTCAATTGTACATTTTGTTGAAGCTTCAGAATGTTGAAAAGTGATGAAGTTAATTATGTTGTAAAATGTAAAAGCTTGTATGTGGGATCAGAATTTGTATGTTGAAATTCTCCCTTGTATAATATAGTCACACAAGTGTAAACTGAATTTGAATTCACAGAAGAAGAAAAAACACAAAAGAGCTAAAAGAAAAAAATGTCTCCTTGTATTATGACATTTTCTGTCAGAAATATTTTTTGGTGGTACAGGTGCTTTGAGCAGCCAAAAAGACTGGTGGAAGTCTTATTTCATTAATAGTTTTGCACATTTGATATACAAAGTAACAACAACTAACGTGCATGCTGAGTTTCTCAGCTCCTGCTAAACAACAGCTTTTCCTCATTTTCCTTTTTCTCTAAATGTGACAGAGCGTTTCTTTCCCTCAACAGAGAGTGCAGCCCTGCAGCTAGCTACGTTACATTTTCACGAACTAACATATACAGCCTATACATAGCCCAGATTGTTTCTTCCTATACCATTTCATCCCAGTTGTCATGTGCCTAGTACTTTGGTTTTCAAGCAGCCTAAATCCGACTCTGACTCTGCTCCACTACCTGGAACTGTATCTGAACCTGCTGCCTTTAAACTTGTCAACCAGTACAACCAGTATCAGAACCTGCCTGTTGCCCTACATTCATCTTTCTACCAACACCTGCTGTGAGGTTATGAATTAACAATAAAAAAGCCTAAATCAGTGCATATATTAGATAAGACAGTTTACTGTGAATGTATTACTTTCAAGAAAATGACGAGTAACTGCAGCTGTCCAACAAAACAAGGTGCAGTAAAATACAACATTCCTGACAAGTGGAGTACAGTAAAATGATCAAGTACTTTGAGTGAATTACTTTGGTAAAAGAATCAGTGCAACAGTTCTTTGTTACAATTTCTGCATACATATATATATTTTGGCAGCAGTTTGGCAAACATGTTGGCAAACAGTTGCATGGAGCATCAAAAGCCTTAATTTGAAGATGTGTTTCTGGCCACTTCCTGAATGTTAGTCCAATAGTTACTCAACCAACTGAGGGAAGAATCTGTCTCTTTAGGTGCTAAATGCTCCACTGTGTTAGCCAGCTAGTTGCTAACTGTGTCTGTCTGCTGTTTGGTGCTGGGAAGCTAGTGTGTGTTTTTGGCGCTTTTGATTTTTCTGCTGCTGCTAGAAACAACACAGATTGATGAGAGTGGTTCGGCAAAAAGGTGAACTGGAGAATCAGTGGGTTTGTTACTTAAGTGACCCATTTCATAATACAATTGATAACTTAACAACTGAGTGTTGTGCTGTGTTTGGTTCCTTGTGTGACAACAGAACAGGTTTCTCCTGTTGTGTTAGAAGATTTTGCGGAAATCATGAGTTACATCTGTCCTACTTTCGCTTTCCAATCCTCAAGTAAACGCCTTACTCCAATCATTACGGGAACATTAACATAAAACTCATTCTAACCTTAAACTTTGAGCATTCCTTTGAAGTAAAATTTCTTCACTATGATGGTTTAAAGACTGGAATTAGTTCCCACAAAGATAACAATACATGTTCTGTCCTGAGTCTCCATTGTTATGCGGACAGTATTCAAGTGTACATTTTGTTCAAGCTTCAGAATGTTGAAAGTGATGAAGTTAATTATGCTGTTAAATGTAAAAACTTGTATATGGGATCAGAGTTCGTATGTTGAAATTCTCCCTTGTATAATATAGTCACACAATTGTAAACTGAATTTGAATTCACAGAAGAAGAAAAAAAGACGCAAAAGCTAGAAGACAAAAACGTGTCCTTGTAAGATGAAATTTTCCATCAGAAAATATATTTTGGTGGTACAGGTGCTTTGATCAGCCAAATATTGGTGGAAGTCTTATTTTATTAATAATTTTGCACATTTAATATACAAAATAAAGACAACTGGTGCATGCTGAGCTTCTCAGCTCCTGCTAAACAACAGCTTTTCCTCATTTTCCTTTTTATGGAGTTCATGCATTTACTCTGCACTGTTGCAGCATTTAGTTACTTAAGAGTAAAGGGCTCTCCAAAAAAAGAACAAAATAAATGATCAAGCCTCAAGCTTTCAGTCTGAAGCTTCACCTTAAAACTGTCATCAGGATCAGTTTAAATCAAAACTGAAAAATTAAGACTGAATCAATGCCTCTGTCCTTCTTTGGACTCATCTATTCTTATGTGTGAAAATGTACACGGATCTCCAGATAGATGGCATACTTCATTTGAAAAAAAATATGTGAACTCCTTTTGCAGATGTTGCTCTGCAAGTAACAAGTGTTCAGTGTAACCAGCATGGGCTTGGCAATGTTTAGTGTGACATGCCCATCAGTTTCTGTTCTGATCTCTATATAAAGGAGAGGACAACGAGTTTTCCTGCAAACCCACATTTCTACAAACCAGGCATCTGAAAGTAGACGCAGAAGAAACGGTGAGTTTCAAACAACATACTGTTTATGCGTCAAATCTGAGCATGTACCGTTTATCCAACAGACATTAAGCTTTTCAAACAACTAAAGTTTGATATTGTGTTATTTCTCGATAAGTCTTTGCTGCTTTGAATTGTGTGGAAGACGCTTTATTACGAGTGCTTACACACGCACACACACGCACACACACACACACACACACTTGTCTTCCTACTCAATTTCGGACCCTCGTTGACATAATGTATTCCCTACCCCTACCCTTAACCATAACAACTAAATGTGTAACCCCAACCCTCATTAAAACCCTAAACCTAAATCTAAAGATTGTTTTTTAATGTCAGTTCGTTCCTTCGAATGCAGATATTTACAGGACAGATTTTTACAATTTTGTAATTTAACTGTAATTTAACTTTTTACCACCGTCACCTGAATGAAGCTTCTTTTAGACGAGTCGTTTCCTGCCAAAGACGAGGCTTTTTTCTGTGACGCGCAGGATTTCTTTACTTTTCTCTGGAGCAGTGCGCTATTCCGGTGCGCTCCTCTGACCTGTACCGTGTCTCTGCGTGTGCATCTGGAAAGCTTTGGGAAACAGCTTTGAGATGCACTTTATCGGAGGTGACGAAGTTTAACACTTGCATGTTTCATAAGCCACACAAGATGGTGAGATAGATCTGATCAGAAGTGGTTTATATCAGAGTCGGTTTTTCCGCGTTTCCGTGGTCAAAGTAGCCGCACCTGGGACCGGAGTGTGCGATCGATGTGATGTTATGGAGCAGCTCTGAGGAACTGTTGCAGAATCGCTGGAAGTAACCAAAGTGACTTTACAATACAGACTCACAAGAAGAAGTTACCGAAATATTCAGAATCATTCAGGAAAATTAACTGAATAATAATCGAATCAAAACGAAGTTTCATATGTAAAGTGTTACATTTTCGCCCACTCAAAAGTTACCGTAAATCCCTATAAGGAATACTTCCGGCCTGGATTTCAAAGTAAAGGATCGCATGTGGTTTAGTTTATGTTATTTAGGATTAAGGAACAGAACAATGATTTATGAATCTATATTTTGGACTAAGCACTAATGTGACTCCACTCAAAAAATAATATGAATTACTTTTGCTGTGTACTTTTTGAATAATCCAATGTTTAAATTTCTTCCAGAGTCCCAGAATAGGCCCTTTTTTGTCTAAATTAGATTTTCTTCCATTAGTAGTTTGTGAGTCTAATATTTTTGGATTGATTACCTCTTAGTTTGCATGCACAACTAATATGAACTACTTTTACTGTGTACTTTTTGAATAATTCAAGTTCAAAGACCCGTCCAGTCAACAAGAATATGCATTTTCATCTTATTTTGATGTGGGATGAAAAAAAACTTTCTTATTTTTTACTTCTATACTTGCACAAATACTATGATCTACTTTTACTTTGTCGATTTGAGTAATTCAAGGTCTAAATCCCTCCCAGAATGGCTTTTTCGTTTAACTTTGATGTGGGATGAAAACCATTTCTTCCAAGTACTTCATGAATCTTATAGTTTTGAATTAAGTACTTGTTAGATTACTTGCACAATTACAATTAACCACTTTTACTGTCTATTTTTTGAGTAATCAAAGGTCAAATTCCCTTCCACAGACCAATTTCAGCCTTTTCTTACTTTGACATGGGGAAAAAAACACTTTCTTCCATCAGTAGTTTATGAGTATGTGTGCATGGACTACCTGCACAAATACTATGAAGTACTTTTACTCTCTGTACTTTTTGAGTAACACAAGGTCAAAATACCTTCCAGAGACTGAGATTCAGCCTTTATCTCTAACTTTGATGTGGGATAAAACCCCTTTTTCCATAAGTAGTTTATTAATCTTATATTTTTAGACTTCGTTCTTCTTAAACTATACTTGCACATGTATAACCTACTTTTACTGTGTACTTTTCCAATAATGTAATGTCATTGTCTCTTCCAGAGACCAAGATTCAGCCTTTTCATCTAACTTTGATGCGGAATAACAACACTTTCCTGTTACTGTTGCCAATCTGGGGATGTAATGTAACTAATTACATCCACTGAACTCCTGTACATTTACCGAATACTTTCCATTTTCTGCTCCTTTATAATTATATCCCACTCCATTTTCGAGCAAAATATTATAATTTTTACTCAACTCCATTTATTTGATAACGTTAGTTAGTTTGCATATTCATATCATTAATAAAATGATGTGTGATTATAGCTTAAGCTACCCAAATGTATATACACGTAGGTCTACTGTAATTAAATGCAGCAACATTAACCAGCTGCAACATTCAAAATGAACATATAATGCATCAATAATTACAATCCTAAAATCGATATAATTCTGTAATAAGCCTTTCTGCACTTTTTGTTTTAAAATTATATTTAGATGCTGATAGTTTTGGACTTTTATTGAAAGAACATTTTGATCGCTGCACTATTACTTCTAATATCTATTTTTATTGTTATATTTTTGCATTGTTTTCACCTTGTGTGTCTGCCTGTGAGTCGATCATTAATATTGTTTTCCATTATTATTGTTTTATAACATGATAGAGGTTTAAAAGGATTTACTGACCCATACAAGCTTTGTGCTTTTTTATCGCTGAAATGAATCCTTTCCCCCGATATATGAGGATGGGTCTTTTTAAATACTGTCATAGGTCTACCTATCTTGCATCACCCAACTACAAGTTCACCGTCACAAATCACGCCTCTTCACCCCGCCACCGAGTATGAGTGTGTGATGAGCGCGTTTTGGCAGAGATTACTTTGTTTTATTCTTCTAATTGTTTTGCCGTGTACAAGCTCATAATTCTTCGGTGTGCAATTTAAATTCATGATGACTCATCGTCAAGGGGAGGTTTATTTTTCCACTACCAAAATGATGGACATGTTTAATGGACTAGTGCATGTCATTGGTACACCTCAAATAATGTTATTTAGTTGCTATTTCCAAATTAAAGAAAGCCTTCAGGCATCAGACAATGACACTCACTACACCATTAAACATTTCCATAACTTTGGTGGTGAAAAATGAACCTCCCCTCAGATAATGCTTTTTGGTAAAACCTGTGACTTAAAGTCATCAGCACTCATTTGACAGACGACCACTCTCATCTTTCTGAAATGTCATGACTTCATCTTTGTAGTATTTCAACTTTTTTCTCAAAATATTCTGACTTTATTCTCAAAATTTCAGACCACATATATATTTTTAATCAGCAGAAATCTATTTTAAACACAAAGCCTATATGGCTTATGATTAATTAAAGTTAATGTATTCATCATATTTGTAAATAGATGTCACTTGTAGGCTAGGCTTCATTTAAAGAGGTTACTTCCCCAAAACAAAGCACACAAAAGAGGACGTGCGTGTTTACTCAGCAGGGATATCATTAAATGAGAGAAGTAGATCTACTGTACTTTTTTGAAAGCAGTACCGATTCCTTGAGAGCCTTATGCTTTATATTCCATTATATCTTGTCAACTGGTGCCTGAATTTTGCACGGTTATACATAAAGACATTTTCATCATCAATTCATGCAGAAAATGTTATCTGTGATTCTATCATTTGTCTTATTAAATAATTTGCTCAATCAACTCTAATGGTGATGTCGTTTGCAGAAATAGTTTGTTTTACTTGTCTCAATGACTTTGTCATAGGCCGACAACATGACTGTAAAGATGAAGAGCAGATAAGATGGAGGAAGACGACTATAACAAGGCAGCAGGAGGACGAGAGTCTGTCCCATCTGCAGCCAATGAGAGAGGTAATATTTTAAACTAGATTTCATTGTACAGTTACATATATTTTATAGATTATATTTCAGATGACTTTAAGAAGCTGTGAGGAAATATTAAAATGTATCAAATTAATCATGTGAAAATGAGAATTAGTTTATTACCTTTTATTCTCTAATTGCATTTCTGCAAACTCGGTATAACTTTTGACAATGTTGTTTCAGTGATTACTACAGTGTTACGTAGTGATGGTATTCTCTGTTTATTTTGTTTCAGTGATACCTGAACTCACACTGGTGTTAATTGGTGAAACAAATTCCATTGAGATTGGATCAAAAAACATCTTAATTGAACATGACGAGCAAACAAATGTGGAACACTTTTCAACCAAACTGTATGATTTGTGTGGTCGGCACATCTCTGTCATTAACATGCTTGGTCTACCAAACATTGATGAATTCCCATTAAATGAAGAAATTCATGCCTTTGTCATGCTGTTACCAAATGGCCTGCATACCAGCCATTACAAGTCAGGAGTGCAGTGGTTAGAAACAACGTTTGGGAAAGCATTAATGGCTTATGTAATGACAGTTGTGACTCATGAGTCAGATGTAACATGTGAAAGTGCACTGACAGACCTGAAAGCCAACAGCAGTTTTGTTGAAAAAAGATACCACACATGTAGAAGAAGTATGACGGATGAAGGAGAGATAATATCTCTGCTGGAAAAAATAGACGCCATGGTCTCTGAAAATGCTCCCCACTGCCACAGTGGACTGATGTGTGATGGAAATAAAGGGCAGAAAGAACAGCTGGAGCACGAAGAAGAAAGGCTGGAGTCCTCATTGTTTCAGCAAAGTCAAACAGGTGAGATTTGAATGTTGGCGTTTATGAATTACACCGACACTGCTTCATGAAGACAATGTGGACAGAACTACAACTAACAGATTAAAATGACTTTGAAAACAATTTTACAATATGAAAGTGATCCTCATAGTGAAGAACCTACAAAGAATTATCACCTGAATCTGCAGCTCCGTTTTGCTTTACAGAGCTTTACACTGAGTTTTATTTCACAGTTGTGCGTCTGTCAATTTCACTGTTTTGATTCACTTTCACAGATCTCATGCCATTAATTTCAGCCGTAGCAGGCAGCTGTTCCAAAATAAAGAAATATAAATGATGTGATTTTCTTTCTGTAATGTACATGTGTTTTGTTGTGTTCTGACGTTTGGCTCAATATTTGAATGTTTGGATTTACGTAATGAGCGTACTGATAAGCAAGAGTTATGAAGATCATTAGAAAATCACTTTCATCCTTTATGATCAGTGTGAAGCATCACTGAATCATTTGAAGATACATGTACCGGTATTTTACATTTAACTTAACTGTTGTAGGAACAGACCTATATATTAGAGATTTGTACACAGTGTTTTTGGTGTTTTGAGAATCAAAATTTTCATTCGGTGTTTGTAACACTAGTGCCATATATATATATACACACACACATTTTTATTATTATTTTCCACTCTGTTATTGTGTCCCCTCCATCTCAGGTACAATTACCTCCAGAAATTTAACACAGAAACTTTGTAATATTATGATCATGGTTAGCGAATCCAGTGTTATTTTTTTAAACTTATACAATTTTGTCTTTCTTACATCACCCTGCAGTAGAAGATATTGAGGAGAATGCAACTGCAATCAAGGTAAAGGTAAGATTTTTCAACTTCATTAGTGATCATCATCATGTAACAGCATTTGTTCTTAAAACTACCTACATGTGAGTTAGATCACATTTTAAGTCTCACGCTTAAGTAAACAGTTCCAATCTTCAAGCTGCAGTCGATTGGTGCATCATGTATGATGTTGATCTGGAGTGTTGTATGTGTTCTTGGCAGAGTTTCTACTGACAACATCTTAATCTCAACTGCTCTACCAAGTTGAACTGGAGGTTAAATGAAATCCCCTGTTTTCTTAGTGTGATACAGTGACTGGACCTGGTGATGTTGAAAACTCAAAGAATGATGAAAACACAGGAGAGTCTGAAATCACATCTGTATCATCTGCAAACAATGACAAAGGTAACATTTGAATGAAAAAGAACCCAAGTATTGTTTTGTATTATATTTTCCGACAAAATGTAGATCACGTTAAATTTAAAATAACATTAAAAAGTATTAATTAAAAAACAAATTGCAGAGAAGATGCATCTTGTGGAACAGGGAAATCTGTGAATACACACAGAGCTTTCTGCAGATATATCTTGTTGATCTTAAATTGTTAACTGTCCGAAACCAATTTATTTTATGTTTAATCTGCTTGTTTTTACAGTAGATGAGCTGGAGGAAAGTGCAGCTAAAACAAAGGTAAATGTGACATCTTTTGGTCCTCAGAAGTCATTGTTAAACAGAAGCATTTATTTTTTGACTCTACCTAATTTCTTTTTTAAGTTATTTTGTTAGTTTGAACTAAAACAGAGTTTGACTCAATCAACCATCTGGTTGGACATAAGGATCAGTTGACAACACTTGCAGAAGAGTTTACTTTTTATCTCACTAAACTACAAACATGATTGCATTTAGTCTGTGCTTATTGTTTTCCCTTTTATTTGAAGTTTTGTTGTACTCTGAATTGGTGTACCACTGAGTATTTGTGATCTTCATGTTCTTAATCCCAATGGTTTGAACCTGGTTAACTAAATATCATATACAATCATCTGTTTTATTAGAATGATCCTGTGAATGGTGCGAAACACTCAGACAAGTATGATGACAGCATACGAGTGGGAGGAGAGTCTGAAATCAAATCTGTATCATCATCTGCAACCAATAAAGGTAACAATAATAATATTCTTTATTATAACGTCGATTTTTTACAGTATAATAATTATGAATGTAACTGCACTGATCCAACAATAACGGCGACGCTTCGTAATGATGTATTGATGAACTTTATTTGCTGTTCTCGCTCTTCTTCTCTCCACTCTGACACCATAGACACCGTGAAAACTACAAACAAACATAAACATTTGTACGTAAATTGTGAGCTCTTGTGGAGTCTCTCAGGCAAATGTCTGTTGACAAACGGACATTTGCTAGCACACATTGTTAGCGCATATTAGCACATTAATAATGACATAAACTACAAACTACAATCTCAAAAAATGCAACACATTTAAACGTAGAGGCAGGTCAACAACAATACACACAAATATATGTACAAATGAACACTTTACTGTGTGCACCTCTTAGATCACATGCAGAATCAGTTTAACCTGGGGTCGTTTACTCTTAGCTTCTGCGCGAGCTAACGACCCACAATGTCACGGTCATATGCCTACACCCACTCTGGGTGTGGCCTGTTACTTAGCAACATACATGACGAAATATGATACATTGAGGCACCACCTACGGTACCATATAAACTCAAAGAATAAACAATTACACGTCTCCTTGACAGTTACAATGAATATTAAGTGGTGTCAATAAAAGAAGGAAATAACTTCCTCTGAAATGTGTTGGCTTTGACCCTTCAACAGGAGAGCCTGATGAAGATAAGGAGGTCAACAAAGTGAAGGGCACAAGTCAAACATCTCTAACTGTTTCACCAGCTACCAAAGAGCACGAGAAATGATTTATTTTGTTTAAATGTTGTGTTGTATTCCTGCAAATTCTGGATAATTAAAATAAAGCACCTTAATGTCTATTTGGTGTAGAGGACATCCATCATGTTGAACAATGAACCATCTTGGAATGGTTAAGTGGCCCAAAACAATTTGTTTGATGCTTGATTCTGCTTTCTGTTACTTTACCCTGCAGAATGTGAGCTGGAGGAGAGTGCAGCTAAATCAGAGGTAAATGTGAAATTTTGTCATAACTATCATAAAGCAGTGTTTATTGATTATTGACACCTATTTCAAGTCAAGTTTTAGCTGAAGATTAGAGTTGTTTGCATTTGTAGTTTAGACTTGAACAGAGTTGTACTCTACGAACCCCCTAGGTGGACACGTGGATGAGTTGAAATGAGATAAGTTTACTTTCTTCTCACTGAAGTATAAACCTGCTTGCATTTAGTGCATATTGTTTAGTCTTGCTTTTATTTTGGAGTTGTTGTCTGAATCGGTTTACTATTGTGTGTCCTTGTTCTTAATAAGTTATCCTGGTTAACTGATCCATCATCTCTCCATTTTCTAACTGCTACAGGGTCATACACATGTCGCCTTCTTTGCGCCCTCAAATTCATTGTTGTCAATGGAGACGTGCAGAAGGCACGCTCAAAATCGAGA
The DNA here is from genome assembly GCF_949748355.1 of Melanostigma gelatinosum. NCBI lineage: Eukaryota > Metazoa > Chordata > Actinopteri > Perciformes > Zoarcidae > Melanostigma > Melanostigma gelatinosum. The sequence continues at coordinate 10,578,563 of NC_136646.1, forward strand.
GCGAAGCCTCGTGTTCTTTAATGCCTATTCTTCAGCTGCAACTCAAGATGAAAATAGTTCAACTGTTTGAACTTTATGGCACACACAGCATGTAATGTGTCGAGGAACAATCAGTCTACGGTAAATACATGAAGTTGAAGTGAAGTTAATCATTTTAGTGCAGGACTTACTCATCATCGTCATTACAGCACACAGGTGTTGGTTGCTTAGTAATGGCTGGAGCCCCCCCCCTCCAAGGACCTTGGATAAAAGGATGAAAGCGACACGGTTGGCATTTCACTCGCAGTTTTAGATGGTGCAGGTATTTCAGCCGTACCTTTCCCCAACAACGTTTTCCAACTGTTCCTGGGAAACCCCAAGGCGTTCCCAGTTCAGACGACATATATAATCCCTCCTGCGTGTTCTCTACCCCGGGGCCTCCTAACAGTTGCCAGTACCTGGAAAACCTCTGAAGGGAGGCGTCCAGGGGGCATCTGGATCAGATGCCTGAACCCCCTCTGGCCCGATTCGATGCAAAGAAACAGTAGCTATACTCCCCCCGGATGTTTGAGTTCCTCATGGTCAAACGTAATTGAGAATGCATTTTAGTTTCGGGAGAACGTAATTTTTAGGAGACAGGGTTGTTTCAGCACCCTGCAATAAACCTTCCCGGAAAGGCTGAGCAGTGTGATACCAAGATAATTCGAACACACTCTCCGGAATCCCTTTTTAAAAATGGAAACCACCAGCCTGGTCTGCCCCACCAAAGGCACCGCCATCCACCCCTATGCGACACTGAGAGGCGTGTCAGCCAAGACAGCCCAACAACATCCAGAGCCATCTGCATCTTAGGGCTTAACTCATTCACCCCTGGCGTATTGCCACAGAAACGCTTTATGACTACTTAGGCAACCTGTCAGCGATATAGATGGGTCTTCCCCTTCACCATCAAGTGCCGTACAGTTGACAGATCTGCTTCTCTTTTCAAAATAGAAGACATGAAGACATACCGGCGCAGATGTGATGATACGGCCACAAAGTTGATTATAGATTTCTGGCCAAGGGTGTACTGGTACCACTCGAACAAGGTGCATATTATGGCCAATCCATAACTAGTACAAATTTCTTTGAAGTCCCCCTGCAGAACTATAGAGTCCCCAGTCGGCGGCCTTTCCGGGACAGCACCCAGAGACCCAAAGAAGGCAGGGTGCATAAGCACAAACTGAGACTTCCTCTCAGCGACTCGCAGTCGCATACATGGGACCCTCTCGTTCCCCAGGGAGAACTCTGTGGTGGAAAATTTCTAGGTTAATCGGGAGGAGAGGGTTTTTGTTCTCAAAGTCATCAGAAGATTCAAAGTTGTCTTTTTCCGTTCATTCTCTTGCAAGAGCGAAGAAAGCACAGCAACTACGTATTCAGTAGACTGCGTGAAACCTTCTTCGAAGTGCAATTTTCAACATCATTTATGCATACAAAGGTTCACACCTTTACAACTTCAGATAATGCGTCAAAAGGGGAGTAAAAGTATTTCAGACACAGGATGTCTGTTAGTCAAGGTCTCTCTGTGTCTCTGTCTTACCAACAAAGAAACAGTGTCTCTTCACTTCTCACTGTTGTGAAAAAAAATGTTGTAGCTGTCTTTCACACTTAGAGCAGGTTTAAGAATGAAACAGAAGCTCTCAGAGGCGTATAGTTAAATCAAAGCAATAGATTTATTTATCAACAAAGTTATTCAGCCCAGCTATCAAAAACAAGCTTGGGTGCTAATGGATGAACTTCGCAGAGATTCACCATGAGACACGCTTCAACACATCAGCGTGAAACTTAATATAGGGGGTCCGCCCCTTGATACACATTGGCCAAAGTCAAAGATGCAGGCGTGGCACGTTTGTACGTTATGGCGCCTGGATGGAGGCCGTGAATGTCCATTCACCTTGGCCCCTCCCAATAGGCGTTGGTTTCCATCAGTGTGAGTGAGGTGTTGCATGTGAGAGGTCCTAAGAAAGAGTGTGTGAAGAAGCCGGGCTCAGCTGGGGCGTTGGCCCTCGCTTGAATCTCACTGTCTTATCTATCTGAAAGATGGCTGCCTGTTCCTTGTGACGCAGTTAAATAAGTAACCTTTCACCTGCTTCTCTCTGGCCCTGTGTATGCTGTGAGCACTGTATAAGTGGTTAATAGAGCTGCATAAGCTAATGGTTATTTAAACTACAAATATGCTAGTGATTAATTAAACTGTATATATAAGCTAGCTGCTGATTAAGCTGTATATAAGCTAGCTGTTAATTAAACTGTATATAAGCTAGTTGCTACTTAAAGCTGCATATAAACTAGCTGCTGATTAAGCTGTATATGAGCTAATTGCTGATTAAAGCTGTATATGAGCTAATTTTATCAACAAATCCCTCTCTTGACGTCTGAAGGACGTCACTTTCTTTACTTTCCTGCCCTGTTCTCACGCTGGTGTCTGCCTCTGCCTCTCCTGACCCTACCAGGCTGTTCTGCTCTTCCCATACTGGGTAAGCTCCATAAGGAGGGGGTGGTGATGGTTCCTTGGAGAGGGCAGTGGTGATAGGACGGCCAACCAAAGAACGAATACAGGGTATTATACAACATCCACATGAGACCAGTATTGCAATGAACACACCCACTGACACTGCTATTGACAAGATCAGGTGCTTCCATTTTCCAAACATGTTTTCCATCCAATCTCCAAATGGATTATTCACACCTGATGCTTCCTGCATTTCTTTTGACAGTGCCTTCAGACTATTCAGTGCTTTTGTGACTGAACCGTCCGGCGCAGTGTTGTTGGGGATGACAGTGCAACACAGGTCTCCAAACATTGAGCAAAAGCTCCAAAGCCATTTTGTTTTGCATAGAAATCAAAGAAGTTGGGGCCCGCTGCTCAGCCAGACCCTCTATTGCATCCCTAGTATGATTAGCCAAACGAAGAACATTGTAATGCACATAATTGATACGATCAACATTTTTATTCACAGTTATCCATGGAATAATACTTGCGATACTCTCAAAACCTGCTGCAATTTGATATACCAATTTGTATTGATTAGGCACTCCTCTGGGCACTCCGATTGTATCTATGTAGGTTGGACCATTGTCCAGACTGAACTATCCTACTGCAGTTGCGTTATCAATTGGTGGAAATATGGATGCCAGAGTCATGCAATTTGATGGAGTAGCCATTTTAGTCATATTTGTCATGCATGCGTATCCTGTTGGGTCAGATTCAGGATATAGTGGTGCTGGTTCGGTGAACATAGCTGGTCTAGCTGCAGCACAAGCTACACAGCCACTCATTTTGTTTTTTATAGCATTATCAACAATCCAATTTAACCAAACATTGTCGCTTCCTTGTCCTGTAGCTAATTGAATCACCTGTTGGTGGTTGCTGAAAAGTCAAATTACAAATTACAAAACAAATTATGCATTTTGCGTCAGATTACCTCGGACCTCTGCTAGAGGTCTGGACGGCTCAGATGCTGGGGCACAGTGTGACAGGTGGTGCCAAGGTGCTCCTGCTTTACCTATGACTTGGACCGAGTGTGAAGTAACCTCCTTCACTTCGTACGGCCCTGTCCACCTGGGGTCAGTCCACTTTTCTTATGAACTTTGACCCTGACCCAGTCACCCTCTCGGATGAGATTTTTTACCTTTTCCTGGTCAGCTGCACTGGTTCGCTGGACCTGTTTGGAGAGAGCCTCCGTGAGAATGATTAATGCAGTCATATATGCCTTCATTTCAACTTGCTGCACATCTAAGTATATGTACATCTATGTATATATGTATATCTATGTATATGACTACCGTCTCTTGGAGGACCAGGCATTTGCCTCCCTGTCATTAACTCATGTGGTGAAAGATGCGTCTTATTTCCTTGTGCGCTCCTCACTGCCATTAGAGCTAATGGTAAAATTTCAACCCATGTCAGCTTTGATGCTACACATGTTTTCGCTATTTTTGATTTTAGCGTCTGATTTGCCCTCTCTACCAGTCCTTGTGACTGTGAATGATACACTGATCCAGATCTACTTCCTGCAAATGCTTATTACTGAAATGTGAACCATTATCGGAGTATCAGCTCTGTCTGCAGCCACTTTATTACTGTCTGTGCGTCTTCTTTTTTAGTTGGGATTGCCTCCACCCACTTTGAGAATCTGTCAACCATTACCAAGATGTACCTTTTTCCTTGTACTCTGTTTTCATGTCCCATGTCAGTAAAGTCTATGCTGATGTCTTGGAAGCAGGCTGATGGTACAGGATAAGAGCCCATAGGTGTTTTGTACGGTTTCTTCACATTATGATCTCCACAGGTGGTGCATTCGTCGCAGAAGAGGCACAGTGCTTGCATTCTTTGCAATGTTCCTTTCTTTCCTTCGTGCGTGCCTCTGATATCAGTGAGACACACAATTCTGCTGGTGCTACCACTCTGCCATCATGGGATCTCCAAAGTCCACTTTCTCCTGTTGTTGCTCCTCTCCTTTAGCAGCTTCATCTGCCATGTCGTTTCCCGCAGTTATTCTGGTTCATAGCTTCCACCAGTGCCATGATTTCCTTCTTGTGTTTGATGGGTGCGTCCATTGATGTTGTGTATCCTCTTTTTCGCCACATGGGCCCATCAACGTGAGCTGCTCCATGTGCGTAAGCAGAATCTGTGAAGATGTTTACTGATTTTCCTTCTGCTATTGTCAAGGCTTGTATGAGCGCTTTGACTTCTGCCAGTTGTGCTGATGCTGGTTGAGGTAGGATACCTGATGCTACTATTGAGTGTTCCATATCTTCGAATTGTCTCACCACAGCATAGGATGCTATGTTTCCTTCATCTCCTTTGTAGCAACATTCTTCCTGTTTCATAGACAATATGTGCTCTTGTGCATTCTTTTTGAATTTTCGATTTTCTTGCAGCTCTGAACGTGAATTTTTGCTTAGGAGGATTCTTTGATGCAGCTCCTTCTCTTTTCGATTTTCTTGCAGCTCCAAACGTGAATTTCTCTTAGGAGGATTCTTTGATGAGTTTCTTTGATGAGTCTCTTTCTCCCCCTTTTTTCTGATACAAAACTGCATTAACATCCCTCTTTTTTGTTCAGAAACATCTAGGTGGAAAGGGAATGAATAGTCAATTCTTGAAGTGCCGATGCATGTGACAGAGTCTATGTGAGAATTGTTAAGATAGTATTTTTTACCTCATAACAAAGGGGAGGCCGAGCCAGCCATGTGGCCGGCTTCCTTGTGCCGTCGACACACTGCAATAATAACGCTACCAAAACTGGTTTACAATTATAAGGAATTTAATTCCACTGATGTAAGTACATTTACAGTAATACATTGGAGTATACACTCCTATGACATATTAAAACAATAAAACCCCATTTGCAAAAAACCTCGCTCGGCTCCTCCGGTGAAAACACGTCTGTCGTCCGGGAGCCTCCAGGTGAGAGAGAGAGCGAGGAAAAAGTCTTTTAAATTAATCCTCCCACATCTGTTCGAAACACCTCCTCCTCCGTTTATCCCTATTCCTATTGGCTATCCTCCAGGAGCGTATTCACTTGTCTGGCTCTGAGTTTAATATCACATTCAATGACTGTCAGTTACGTTTTAAACCCTTCTATAATAATCCTTCAAAATAAAAGTTATACTTCTGCACTTGGCAGAAGTTTCATGCTTCTGCATGTTTATGTTTATGCTTATGTTTATCTTAATTATGCATTCTCAAAACCCTTATGATTATGACTAACTATGAATTATTAATTATGAATTATTAAACACTTTTATTATATCTACTAACTACAGTTTTTTACTCAAATTTCTTACAATTCCCCCCTAACTCACAGTTCACTGTGAGTTAGCTACTCAAATGTAGTTAGTTTTTCAAATGTCCCTGGAGACCTCCCCCCTGTTGCCCTCTGCCACTCTTCTTCAGCTCTCCTCAGGTACTGATGGGTTTCTTCCTCTGGTCTTATCTTCAGTCCCGAAAGAGAGTTCGTTTTTGTTTTTTTGGCCCAGATTCTCCGCATTGCTGACCAGAAAACTCCTCGAAAGTTGTCAAATGGGGTTTCATCCCCCCTGTTGGTCGTTCCTGTACTTACCTCCAAAATGTTCAATTTGGCTGTTCCTTCGGTGTGGATCATCACGGCACGGATGTCTCCCAATGCCAATTTATCAGCTGCTGTGAGTTTTTCAAAGACACGGATCCACAGATTGGCTCCACCTGCCAGCGGTGGCAATGCCTTTTCCAGTGCGTCCATGTCTCGATGTCCCCATGGCACAAACTCAGCTTGTCCGTTGGATTTTACCAGCTCTCCTACTTCCTTACTCTGCTTCTTTAATGTAAACATTATGCAGCCTAGGAGTATTCAAATGCGTGTATTAAATGTGCATGCTTGTCATCACATGAATCAAAGTCAACTCACCCTCTGTGCTGTATGGCGTGTGGCCGCTGACTCCAAAACTGGGATCCGCTGCTCCACTTCCCAGATCTGGACCCACTCAACCACGCACCTTGACTAAAACAAACACAGAACTGCCAAAAGTTCAGCAGTAAATGTTAGCATACGTCTGTAGTGTAAGAGAGGTCAACGATCTCTCAAATATGTTTGCGCCGTCCGTGTCAAAATTGATTCTTAGGAACTGTGTAAATTAGTAAATGTACCAAAATTAGTCAATACTGGATATGTGAAGGAATCTCGAATCCAAAATTGAAGCTGGAATTCCGAAATCAAACTCAACATCTAAATCAGAATCACAATCACAATCCAGTTCCAAATCAGAATTCAAAAGGTTTAAAATTGGAAGTAAAATGAAATAAAAAAAAACAATGAATAATTAATCAATTAAATATTAAATTCAACTTTAAAATCAATAACTGTGTTCAAAGATATTCAATCAGAAATACCAATGCAAGTCAAACTGTTGAACTGCACTTACACTCTGGTCTGCACAATAATGAGTCACAATTAAGTTCAAGAATTGAAGAACACCTGAAACCATTAATCTTTGTTAAAATGCTGAATTAAAACCAAAGTCAACGACTAAAGTTATAATGCTTAATTAAAACTAAGGTCAGGATATAAGCTCACAGCTCTTAGACAATGAATCTCTGAAAAATTCAGATTCTAAACACTTCTTTACGGTTGCCTGCAGTTACTCCTTCTTCTGTTTAATTGTTTTTAAATCTCCTTTTCTTTTGCCTTATGTTTTGATGCCTCCAATGGTTTTATGTGAAGCACCTTGAAATGTGCTATACAAATAAACTTGCCTTGCCGTCTGCGCCGAACCGGAAGTTGTTCTGCGCCAAACCGGAAGTTGTCATGAAACCGGCTTTTTTGTAACAGATATGCTAACCGCAATGCTAACGACAAAAACGGAGCTTCTAATAAAGCGTACGCACACACAAGTATCACCAAAATCCCACACTTTAATTCCACTCATACGCCTTCTGTCTCCTCTCTCAATCCAGCCGTTATTTTATTTTATAAGCACTTATTTTACATACAGAGTACCGCAACGCCGGAGCTACACGTAGCTAGCGTTAGCTCCCCACAGCGCGGTCATGCAATGTTAATCATTTTAAACGTATTTCCACGCTGCTAAAACACAGACTAGTCACACGTATTATTGGACTTATTTAGTCATCATTTTAAACGTATTTCCACGCTGCTAAAACACAGACTAGTCACACGTATTATTGTTTTATTAACCCTTAAACCTCCGGTTAACGGGCTTTAGCTCCTCCGGACCTGAGTTCACTGTTACGTATATGAAACGCGAGTTATTCACTGCCAACGCCACAAACCACTCACCCAGTCTGTCTAGTTTCACCAAAAGCCCTTATTCTACGTCCTCTGAATCACCCACATGATCCACTAATTATACATTCACAGCCAAAACAAGCGAGTGTGTCTTTCCTGAAGCCGCAGCCTCAGAAGCTAACTCCCGCTAGCCTAGCTCTCTAAGCAGCTTACGCGACGAGACCCGACACTCGTGGACAAAGCCCACAAAGGTTTGCACACCTAAGCCTCTCAAAGCCACAACATCTCAGTTCGCCTCGCTACATAACTGCTTTAAACTAGCTATCTGCAGGCCTAACAATACTCATGTTGGGCCGAAGGAGACTCCCAGCACGAGCAAAGCAGTTTCGCCTGTACCACAGCTTGTTTGATTCCAATGTGGTGATTTACTTACACAGCGCTGTCCGTCTTTAATTAATTCTTAGGATCCTTATACTCTTGACTAATCCCTTAAGTTCATCATACTTCAGACAGCAAATCGTACTTACCTCAGTGGAACATGGCCTCCCTCGTGGAACGTACCCACCGGCAACGGAGCGTTAGCCGTTAGCAGCGCTTAGCCAAGCAGAAATACCTCTAAGATCCTAGAAGCTAACTCACAGATTTCATGAAACGGCTCTGCCTACCGATATTGTGGGCCCAGGATTGTCTGCTTGACTAACGCCGCCGTCAGCACACACAGCGAGGCCGGCAAGAAAGTCTCCATCTGGGGTGCCAAATTTGTTAAGATAGTATTTTTTACCTCATAACAAAGGGGAGGCCGAGCCAGCCATGTGGCCGGCTTCCTTGTGCCGTCGACACACTGCAATAATAACGCTACCAAAACTGGTTTACAATTATAAGGAATTTAATTCCACTGATGTAAGTACATTTACAGTAATACATTGGAGTATACACTCCTATGACATATTAAAACAATAAAACCCCATTTGCAAAAAACCTCGCTCGGCTCCTCCGGTGAAAACACGTCTGTCGTCCGGGAGCCTCCAGGTGAGAGAGAGAGCGAGGAAAAAGTCTTTTAAATTAATCCTCCCACATCTGTTCGAAACACCTCCTCCTCCGTTTATCCCGATTCCTATTGGCTATCCTCCAGGAGCGTATTCACTTGTCTGGCTCTGAGTTTAATATCACATTCAATGACTGTCAGTTACGTTTTAAACCCTTCTATAATAATCCTTCAAAATAAAAGTTATACTTCTGCACTTGGCAGAAGTTTCATGCTTCTGCATGTTTATGTTTATGCTTATGTTTATCTTAATTATGCATTCTCAAAACCCTTATGATTATGACTAACTATGAATTATTAATTATGAATTATTAAACACTTTTATTATATCTACTAACTACAGTTTTTTACTCAAATTTCTTACAGAATGGTGAACACATCTTCTGTTTCTTGTGTTCAAACTAAAGGGGCTGAGGTGTTTCATGATGGAGGATGCTTTGTCTGTGGGCTGTGGGCTGTGGGTTGTGGGCTGTGGGTCGCTTGATGAGAGGATGCGACCCAGGAAAGTGACTTGTCTCCTACATGTTTGGACCTTGGTTCTCTTTTGAGGCTAATAGTTGCAGCAGTCATTCTCCAAATTGCACAGATAAGTGCTCACTTTTGCTGACATGACTTCCTCCTCTGCAATGTTTTCAATAAAAAAGTCTGAATTCAGTATTCCCAAATGTCCACCCGATGGAGCCAAAGCTCCTGTCCACTGTTCTTGTTGCAGTTCCTGAAGTGGCCACAGAAAGAGCCAAAACTCATGTCAAATGTCCTTCGAAATCAGTACAGTTCTAAACTTATTTCGAGGTCTCTGTGTGAATAGATAAAAAGAAACTCTTCTCCCACTCTAAGATGGCAGTTTTATGCCCTAATCTGATGGTTTAAGCAAGCGTTACATTCCAGGGTCACTGTTATCTTTTCCTGTTGTACGAAAGAATGACGGAGTGCTTCTCTCGGCGTTTTTGACCTTCATACAGTGACCTCACAACTCCGCAATATAGCTTTACAAGTATAACGCATATTATTTAACAGTGTATGAATATATGTTATTTACAACTCCCCCTTTTTACCCCTGCTAGGTGTGAAATGCTATGTTTTAATTACTCAGCAATGGCTTGTAACTAAATTTTTTATAAGGCAGACAGTGTCCACCTAGCCCCCACCTTTTTAATTGTCTTCCGCTCTTTGTCCCAGTTCAAATCAAGGCCGCAGCTGTGTTTTTATCAGGAAGGCACACCCTCCCTAATATTCTCACCGTTTGTCTGACTAAATTAATGGATACTTTGTTTCAGCTTTAAACCTTGGACATTCCTAATTTTTAGCGTATGTCTGGCTGAATATAGTGGCTGCTGTGTTTCCGCATTAGACTTTGCTAACAGTCCCTGGGGAACCCAATTTTCCAATAAATCAGTAGTTTTTTAACTACGCCAGTAAAACTGACACTTATATTAACCCTCAGCTGTCTCTCAGCATATTCTAGTGATTTATGTGTGTGTGTGTGAATGCAACGCTTGTGTATAATGTGTGTTTTTTCTGCTCAACTGACCATCAACTTTGAAATCACACACGAACTTGTTGCCACACATCTCAAAACCTCAGCATATGATGTGATAAGCACACGGACATCTGAAACAACTCGACTGTAGCCTCAGCTCTCTCTCTCTCATATGTACGCTTCAAACATTCACTTTCATTCAAACAAAATTGCAACACACTGCCATTTTTGAAATGCGCACAGATCACAAATACGGTAAAGGAATATCTTTAGAAATACAGTCAAACAAATAAACAAAAGTTAAAACGTACTCCTCAGCGGCTCAGCTGTCAGCTCGCTCATGCAGCTCAGCAAATAGTCACACGCATTCATACCAAATAATCAAAATCACACGCATCCGTCTCTTTAAGCATAAATCAGTCACAAGCGCGGACCTTTAGAGGTCCGCGCTTGTACAGCTCTTTTTTTTCACACTCATCGCATTTCAACAGCAAGTTCTTTTTACTCAAACTCAGCAAACAGACTGTGTACCGCTGACCTCTCGACCACGATACAAATGAAAAACAAATGCTTTTTCAGCAAACAAACAGTCAAATTATAAAGGATTCTGTCCCTATCCTACACACAAATCAAAGAGCGCTGCTCTTTAATACATCACAACGGCCGCTGTTTATTTGTCAAAAACAATGTTACAGTCGGGTATTAAACCCGAACCTACCGCGTGGAAGACCGTTATTTTAACCACTACACCATCAGGGTAGCACGTCAACAACACAATTTAACTGCTTTTTTATCCTAGGTCATCTCTGGACCTGTACACCAACACAATTTAACTGCTTTTTTATCCTAGGTCATCTCTGGACCTGTACACGTTCTGGCCATTTTCATTAATCTCGTCCGTCATTAACAACACACCGATATAATCAACTTCTGTGCTCTCGTCCAGAAACTTCGTCAAGGAAACTCTAAGCAGAGTAACATTATTTTCCACTGGATCGCTACACACGAATTAATATCCGAAGACTCGATGCTCTTAATACGGGAATTCCGCAGTCAGTTTTCTCAATACAGTTTATCAATGACATCAATAACATATACATATATCCCCGTCATGTTATGCAATTTCTTCGTAGCCCAAGACGTCCTATAATTACGTTAAAGATTACGCTTTATTTGTGGCAGGAATTTGAGCGCTTCATGCGAGGCGCGTGACCGCGACAGAAGAGGCGCGTGACCGCGTCTCACACTACTTCACTCTACGCTGCCACAAAAAACATCATTTTTCGCCTTTTATCTAACGTCTTCTGCTGGACTCATTCACGCATATGTACAAAAAAACCCAAATGCTGGGCTGAACAACCCTGCTGCTGTGTGATTACTCTTTACAAAATACTTTTATGACTATGTAATACTTACAGTTCGGACAGTCGGATAAAATTTGGAGTGTCTATAATACAATACGCATAATTCAGTTAAATAGGCTTCTGCTCACCTTGAGATGTGTCGACACTATCAGACTGTTCCCGAACTGCAGGCACGACCTGGTGGCAAATACCAGGGCTCCCAGCCTCCAGGGAGACTCGCATTTTGTTTTCTGAAACACAGATAGAGAGGTCTGTTAACATTCCAACCCGAAGCTCCGTATCATATGAATCACGTCGGGGTCACCACTTTGTTGTGAAAAAAAATGTTGTAGCTGTCTTTCACACTTAGAGCAGGTTTAAGAATGAAACAGAAGCTCTCAGAGGCGTATAGTTAAATCAAAGCAATAGATTTATTTATCAACAAAGTTATTCAGCCCAGCTATCAAAAACAAGCTTGGGTGCTAATGGATGAACTTCGCAGAGATTCACCATGAGACACGCTTCAACACATCAGCGTGAAACTTAATATAGGGGGTCCGCCCCTTGATACACATTGGCCAAAGTCAAAGATGCAGGCGTGGCACGTTTGTACGTTATGGCGCCTGGATGGAGGCCGTGAATGTCCATTCACCTTGGCCCCTCCCAATAGGCGTTGGTTTCCATCAGTGTGAGTGAGGTGTTGCATGCGAGAGGTCCTAAGAAAGAGTGTGTGAAGAAGCCGGGCTCAGCTGGGGCGTTGGCCCTCGCTTGAATCTCACTGTCTTATCTATCTGAAAGATGGCTGCCTGTTCCTTGTGACGCAGTTAAATAAGTAACCTTTCACCTGCTTCTCTCTGGCCCTGTGTATGCTGTGAGCACTGTATAAGTGGTTAATAGAGCTGCATAAGCTAATGGTTATTTAAACTACAAATATGCTAGTGATTAATTAAACTGTATATATAAGCTAGCTGCTGATTAAGCTGTATATAAGCTAGCTGTTAATTAAACTGTATATAAGCTAGTTGCTACTTAAAGCTGCATATAAACTAGCTGCTGATTAAGCTGTATATGAGCTAATTGCTGATTAAAGCTGTATATGAGCTAATTTTATCAACAAATCCCTCTCTTGACGTCTGAAGGACGTCACTTTCTTTACTTTCCTGCCCTGTTCTCACGCTGGTGTCTGCCTCTGCCTCTCCTGACCCTACCAGGCTGTTCTGCTCTTCCCATACTGGGTAAGCTCCATAAGGAGGGGGTGGTGATGGTTCCTTGGAGAGGGCAGTGGTGATAGGACGGCCAACCAAAGAACGAATACAGGGTATTATACAACATCCACATGAGACCAGTATTGCAATGAACACACCCACTGACACTGCTATTGACAAGATCAGGTGCTTCCATTTTCCAAACATGTTTTCCATCCAATCTCCAAATGGATTATTCACACCTGATGCTTCCTGCATTTCTTTTGACAGTGCCTTCAGACTATTCAGTGCTTTTGTGACTGAACCGTCCGGCGCAGTGTTGTTGGGGATGACAGTGCAACACAGGTCTCCAAACATTGAGCAAAAGCTCCAAAGCCATTTTGTTTTGCATAGAAATCAAAGAAGTTGGGGCCCGCTGCTCAGCCAGACCCTCTATTGCATCCCTAGTATGATTAGCCAAACGAAGAACATTGTAATGCACATAATTGATACGATCAACATTTTTATTCACAGTTATCCATGGAATAATACTTGCGATACTCTCAAAACCTGCTGCAATTTGATATACCAATTTGTATTGATTAGGCACTCCTCTGGGCACTCCGATTGTATCTATGTAGGTTGGACCATTGTCCAGACTGAACTATCCTACTGCAGTTGCGTTATCAATTGGTGGAAATATGGATGCCAGAGTCATGCAATTTGATGGAGTAGCCATTTTAGTCATATTTGTCATGCATGCGTATCCTGTTGGGTCAGATTCAGGATATAGTGGTGCTGGTTCGGTGAACATAGCTGGTCTAGCTGCAGCACAAGCTACACAGCCACTCATTTTGTTTTTTATAGCATTATCAACAATCCAATTTAACCAAACATTGTCGCTTCCTTGTCCTGTAGCTAATTGAATCACCTGTTGGTGGTTGCTGAAAAGTCAAATTACAAATTACAAAACAAATTATGCATTTTGCGTCAGATTACCTCGGACCTCTGCTAGAGGTCTGGACGGCTCAGATGCTGGGGCACAGTGTGACAGGTGGTGCCAAGGTGCTCCTGCTTTACCTATGACTTGGACCGAGTGTGAAGTAACCTCCTTCACTTCGTACGGCCCTGTCCACCTGGGGTCAGTCCACTTTTCTTATGAACTTTGACCCTGACCCAGTCACCCTCTCGGATGAGATTTTTTACCTTTTCCTGGTCAGCTGCACTGGTTCGCTGGACCTGTTTGGAGAGAGCCTCCGTGAGAATGATTAATGCAGTCATATATGCCTTCATTTCAACTTGCTGCACATCTAAGTATATGTACATCTATGTATCTATGTATATCTATGTATATGACTACCGTCTCTTGGAGGACCAGGCATTTGCCTCCCTGTCATTAACTCATGTGGTGAAAGATGCGTCTTATTTCCTTGTGCGCTCCTCACTGCCATTAGAGCTAATGGTAAAATTTCAACCCATGTCAGCTTTGATGCTACACATGTTTTCGCTATTTTTGATTTTAGCGTCTGATTTGCCCTCTCTACCAGTCCTTGTGACTGTGAATGATACACTGATCCAGATCTACTTCCTGCAAATGCTTATTACTGAAATGTGAACCATTATCGGAGTATCAGCTCTGTCTGCAGCCACTTTATTACTGTCTGTGCGTCTTCTTTTTTAGTTGGGATTGCCTCCACCCACTTTGAGAATCTGTCAACCATTACCAAGATGTACCTTTTTCCTTGTACTCTGTTTTCATGTCCCATGTCAGTAAAGTCTATGCTGATGTCTTGGAAGCAGGCTGATGGTACAGGATAAGAGCCCATAGGTGTTTTGTACGGTTTCTTCACATTATGATCTCCACAGGTGGTGCATTCGTCGCAGAAGAGGCACAGTGCTTGCATTCTTTGCAATGTTCCTTTCTTTCCTTCGTGCGTGCCTCTGATATCAGTGAGACACACAATTCTGCTGGTGCTACCACTCTGCCATCATGGGATCTCCAAAGTCCACTTTCTCCTGTTGTTGCTCCTCTCCTTTAGCAGCTTCATCTGCCATGTCGTTTCCCGCAGTTATTCTGGTTCATAGCTTCCACCAGTGCCATGATTTCCTTCTTGTGTTTGATGGGTGCGTCCATTGATGTTGTGTATCCTCTTTTTCGCCACATGGGCCCATCAACGTGAGCTGCTCCATGTGCGTAAGCAGAATCTGTGAAGATGTTTACTGATTTTCCTTCTGCTATTGTCAAGGCTTGTATGAGCGCTTTGACTTCTGCCAGTTGTGCTGATGCTGGTTGAGGTAGGATACCTGATGCTACTATTGAGTGTTCCATATCTTCGAATTGTCTCACCACAGCATAGGATGCTATGTTTCCTTCATCTCCTTTGTAGCAACATTCTTCCTGTTTCATAGACAATATGTGCTCTTGTGCATTCTTTTTGAATTTTCGATTTTCTTGCAGCTCTGAACGTGAATTTTTGCTTAGGAGGATTCTTTGATGCAGCTCCTTCTCTTTTCGATTTTCTTGCAGCTCCAAACGTGAATTTCTCTTAGGAGGATTCTTTGATGAGTTTCTTTGATGAGTCTCTTTCTCCCCCTTTTTTCTGATACAAAACTGCATTAACATCCCTCTTTTTTGTTCAGAAACATCTAGGTGGAAAGGGAATGAATAGTCAATTCTTGAAGTGCCGATGCATGTGACAGAGTCTATGTGAGAATGGTGAACACATCTTCTGTTTCTTGTGTTCAAACTAAAGGGGCTGAGGTGTTTCATGATGGAGGATGCTTTGTCTGTGGGCTGTGGGCTGTGGGTTGTGGGCTGTGGGTCGCTTGATGAGAGGATGCGACCCAGGAAAGTGACTTGTCTCCTACATGTTTGGACCTTGGTTCTCTTTTGAGGCTAATAGTTGCAGCAGTCATTCTCCAAATTGCACAGATAAGTGCTCACTTTTGCTGACATGACTTCCTCCTCTGCAATGTTTTCAATAAAAAAGTCTGAATTCAGTATTCCCAAATGTCCACCCGATGGAGCCAAAGCTCCTGTCCACTGTTCTTGTTGCAGTTCCTGAAGTGGCCACAGAAAGAGCCAAAACTCATGTCAAATGTCCTTCGAAATCAGTACAGTTCTAAACTTATTTCGAGGTCTCTGTGTGAATAGATAAAAAGAAACTCTTCTCCCACTCTAAGATGGCAGTTTTATGCCCTAATCTGATGGTTTAAGCAAGCGTTACATTCCAGGGTCACTGTTATCTTTTCCTGTTGTACGAAAGAATGACGGAGTGCTTCTCTCGGCGTTTTTGACCTTCATACAGTGACCTCACAACTCCGCAATATAGCTTTACAAGTATAACGCATATTATTTAACAGTGTATGAATATATGTTATTTACAACTCCCCCTTTTTACCCCTGCTAGGTGTGAAATGCTATGTTTTAATTACTCAGCAATGGCTTGTAACTAAATTTTTTATAAGGCAGACAGTGTCCACCTAGCCCCCACCTTTTTAATTGTCTTCCGCTCTTTGTCCCAGTTCAAATCAAGGCCGCAGCTGTGTTTTTATCAGGAAGGCACACCCTCCCTAATATTCTCACCGTTTGTCTGACTAAATTAATGGATACTTTGTTTCAGCTTTAAACCTTGGACATTCCTAATTTTTAGCGTATGTCTGGCTGAATATAGTGGCTGCTGTGTTTCCGCATTAGACTTTGCTAACAGTCCCTGGGGAACCCAATTTTCCAATAAATCAGTAGTTTTTTAACTACGCCAGTAAAACTGACACTTATATTAACCCTCAGCTGTCTCTCAGCATATTCTAGTGATTTATGTGTGTGTGTGAATGCAACGCTTGTGTATAATGTGTGTTTTTTCTGCTCAACTGACCATCAACTTTGAAATCACACACGAACTTGTTGCCACACATCTCAAAACCTCAGCATATGATGTGATAAGCACACGGACATCTGAAACAACTCGACTGTAGCCTCAGCTCTCTCTCTCTCATATGTACGCTTCAAACATTCACTTTCATTCAAACAAAATTGCAACACACTGCCATTTTTGAAATGCGCACAGATCACAAATACGGTAAAGGAATATCTTTAGAAATACAGTCAAACAAATAAACAAAAGTTAAAACGTACTCCTCAGCGGCTCAGCTGTCAGCTCGCTCATGCAGCTCAGCAAATAGTCACACGCATTCATACCAAATAATCAAAATCACACGCATCCGTCTCTTTAAGCATAAATCAGTCACAAGCGCGGACCTTTAGAGGAGATGTACAGCTCTTTTTTTTTCACACTCATCGCATTTCAACAGCAAGTTCTTTTTACTCAAACTCAGCAAACAGACTGTGTACCGCTGACCTCTCGACCACGATACAAATGAAAAACAAATGCTTTTTCAGCAAACAAACAGTCAAATTATAAAGGATTCTGTCCCTATCCTACACACAAATCAAAGAGCGCTGCTCTTTAATACATCACAACGGCCGCTGTTTATTTGTCAAAAACAATGTTACAGTCGGGTATTAAACCCGAACCTACCGCGTGGAAGACCGTTATTTTAACCACTACACCATCAGGGTAGCACGTCAACAACACAATTTAACTGCTTTTTTATCCTAGGTCATCTCTGGACCTGTACACCAACACAATTTAACTGCTTTTTTATCCTAGGTCATCTCTGGACCTGTACACGTTCTGGCCATTTTCATTAATCTCGTCCGTCATTAACAACACACCGATATAATCAACTTCTGTGCTCTCGTCCAGAAACTTCGTCAAGGAAACTCTAAGCAGAGTAACATTATTTTCCACTGGATCGCTACACACGAATTAATATCCGAAGACTCGATGCTCTTAATACGGGAATTCCGCAGTCAGTTTTCTCAATACAGTTTATCAATGACATCAATAACATATACATATATCCCCGTCATGTTATGCAATTTCTTCGTAGCCCAAGACGTCCTATAATTACGTTAAAGATTACGCTTTATTTGTGGCAGGAATTTGAGCGCTTCATGCGAGGCGCGTGACCGCGACAGAAGAGGCGCGTGACCGCGTCTCACACTACTTCACTCTACGCTGCCACAAAAAACATCATTTTTCGCCTTTTATCTAACGTCTTCTGCTGGACTCATTCACGCATATGTACAAAAAACCCCAAATGCTGGGCTGAACAACCCTGCTGCTGTGTGATTACTCTTTACAAAATACTTTTATGACTATGTAATACTTACAGTTCGGACAGTCGGATAAAATTTGGAGTATGTCTATAATACAATACGCAGAATTCAGTTAAATAGGCTTCTGCTCACCTTGAGATGTGTCGACACTATCAGACTGTTCCCGAACTGCAGGCACGACCTGGTGGCAAATACCAGGGCTCCCAGCCTCCAGGGAGACTCGCATTTTGTTTTCTGAAACACAGATAGAGAGGTCTGTTAACATTCCAACCCGAAGCTCCGTATCATATGAATCACGTCGGGGTCACCACTTTGTTGTGAAAAAAAATGTTGTAGCTGTCTTTCACACTTAGAGCAGGTTTAAGAATGAAACAGAAGCTCTCAGAGGCGTATAGTTAAATCAAAGCAATAGATTTATTTATCAACAAAGTTATTCAGCCCAGCTATCAAAAACAAGCTTGGGTGCTAATGGATGAACTTCGCAGAGATTCACCATGAGACACGCTTCAACACATCAGCGTGAAACTTAATATAGGGGGTCCGCCCCTTGATACACATTGGCCAAAGTCAAAGATGCAGGCGTGGCACGTTTGTACGTTATGGCGCCTGGATGGAGGCCGTGAATGTCCATTCACCTTGGCCCCTCCCAATAGGCGTTGGTTTCCATCAGTGTGAGTGAGGTGTTGCATGCGAGAGGTCCTAAGAAAGAGTGTGTGAAGAAGCCGGGCTCAGCTGGGGCGTTGGCCCTCGCTTGAATCTCACTGTCTTATCTATCTGAAAGATGGCTGCCTGTTCCTTGTGACGCAGTTAAATAAGTAACCTTTCACCTGCTTCTCTCTGGCCCTGTGTATGCTGTGAGCACTGTATAAGTGGTTAATAGAGCTGCATAAGCTAATGGTTATTTAAACTACAAATATGCTAGTGATTAATTAAACTGTATATATAAGCTAGCTGCTGATTAAGCTGTATATAAGCTAGCTGTTAATTAAACTGTATATAAGCTAGTTGCTACTTAAAGCTGCATATAAACTAGCTGCTGATTAAGCTGTATATGAGCTAATTGCTGATTAAAGCTGTATATGAGCTAATTTTATCAACATCACCCTTGTGGGAAAAGATAACAAGACACCTGGATACAAAACTAATTAAAATCATCTACTGTTTTGTATCTGTCTGTGTTCCACACTTTCAGTTGTACATTCTCTAACATTTCACA
Source organism: Melanostigma gelatinosum (assembly GCF_949748355.1). Classification (NCBI taxonomy): domain Eukaryota; kingdom Metazoa; phylum Chordata; class Actinopteri; order Perciformes; family Zoarcidae; genus Melanostigma; species Melanostigma gelatinosum. The sequence continues at coordinate 10,597,758 of NC_136646.1, forward strand.
TGATACTATAACAAAACCTAACTTATATACGTGGTCAAGATATCTGTATTACGATCTATACTATAACATAATTTCCCCACTACAACTCCAACACATCCTTTCACCCTCAGCATCTCCGGAAAAGGCTACTGTCCAGCCCCTGTTTATGAGTTTGGATCCAGAACCAGTGCTATGTAGGACAATGCACACAACCGCAATGCCTATTCCTGCTAGTGTTGGGCCCACAGGGCAATTGCTTTATGTAGATATTCCAAGGGCTGGTCACCAAATGCTCACTGGTCCCCTCCCAAGTCTTCCTCAAGAAAGGAGCACCGGTTTGCCTTTTGCGAGTGAGGTGCAACAACCCTTTTCTGGTCAATAAATATAGGGTCAGTGAATCAGTCTTGGTCTTGCCACTCCCATGGGACCATTTTGGCCTGGCAGACCCTACCAGGAGCTATTGACAACATAGCTACCATGGTCACTGGGGCCCACAAACCCTCCACAACGTTGAGGTGACGATTCACTAGATGGGTGATTAACTGATATTAAATTAAATGATTTGTTTTCTTAGTGTGATCCAGTGAAACGACCTGCTGATGTTAAACACTCAAAGAATGATGGCAACACAACTGTGGGAGGAGAATCTGAATTCATGCCTGTACAATCTGCTGCCACTGAGAAAGGTAACATTTTAATGAATATTACCATTACAGGAAAAGGTCAATAACATACAAAATTGCTTACAGTGAACATTATCAAAACAGAGAAAAACGTATTAGTTTTAAAGTGCATTGCTTGTCTTATGCTTGATTATCTTATGATTCAGTCCATTATTCTATGGCAGGTAATAAGGATATGAGTGGAAACATGGATAAGGTAAGAAACTCCAAATTTAATATTTTCATTTACTTAATATCCCAATGTGATTATAATTTTCTACATACAATACGTGCTAAATTACTTATTTACAGAAGTCACTGGAGATTTCTGAGGGGATCGACAGGAAGAAACAATATCAAAGAGAAACTGAAGCACTGCTTGACAGACTTCAGCTTCCAGACAAACATCAACAGAAGTTGTCACCAGCAGATTTTTTCAAAGTAGGTCCAGCTGTGAAACAGGACCATGACACATCCGAGAAAGATGTAGCTCATACTTTTATTCAGAAGTTGATGATGTTAGACTACAGAGCCAGATATATTCCTGTAACACAAGACAGTCCTGAGGTGAGCCACTTAAACCCTGTTGAAGAGTTTGATACTGATGACACTGAAGACGATGACCTTGATGCTCTTTACAGCACCAATGTAGACTCTGATCAATCAAATCTCAAGACTCACGTGCATCCAATGGATGTTCAAATGGCAGTATTTCACTGCTCAGACAGCTTTTTTAAGCAAAACATGATTACGAAGCTATCACAATGTCAGTACGCCTTACCGTTGCTTGTTCCTGACCCAGTAACAATGGATATTGACTGTCCTCTGTGGACATTCAGACAAATAAGAAAAACATGGAAGATAACTGAAATGAAAGATAATTCAAACATTGTCACCATGAAGAGTATGCCCATCTGCAAAGCTGAGACACCCATGGTGTCATTTCTCCGCCTGGGTTCACCATCTCTGTCTAAATCTGAGCTGATGAACACTTTGATCAACGATCGTCACAAAACCTTCTTCCACAGAAACTGCCCAGGTAGTACAAAGTCTCGCCATCTGATGGATGGTGTGGCAGAGATTGCCTGGTACTGCCCTGCTGGAAAACCCAGTGATGCCTTCACTGACTGCATTGCCTTCTGTAATCTTCATGGTGACGCTCTGTCGCTTGTAAAACAACGTGACATACTGACTGACAAATCTTCAGTCAATGTTGTACTTGTACCAACTCTGGAACAAGGTGATAAAAACAGTGCAGTGATCTCAGCCCTTCTCAAGTCTCCAAAGCCTCTCATTATTCTCATTGCTGACAGCGATGGTGGTGCTGTCCAGATGAAAAAGGGAAAATACAAAATGGGTTTAAACGACAAAAGCCAGTCAAAGGTTTCTGAAGAACTGAAAAAAATCATTGGAAAGATTTTGTCTGGACCACATGAAACCTTCCAGCTTGAATCCATGGCGGAAGTTTCTGGAGTCAAAGTGGATGAAGACGACAAAGTCTGCCAAAAAGGGAAATATGCTGCAATGAAAATTGTGAACTTGCTTCAGGGGATGGAGGTTTCAAAGATCAAAGATAAATATCTCCCTTGTCAAGGCCAACTGTGGCATGAATGGTGCAAAATCAACAAAGAACTGTATCACCTCAAAGGAAACATTGAGGATGAGAAATGTATAAAGCAATGGAAACTGATGCAAATACGAGAAGAACAATGCAAAGTTTCCAGTAGTAAACCAATGGAGTTGTTCATTGAAAGCCTCTCATCTTTGTCAGTGTGGCGAAACGTGGACTAACTGTTTTATCAGCGCACAACAACGCCACCCTAGGAGTTGCACCTAGAGATTCACTTTCCCCTGATCTGTATCAGGGTACCAAAGACACTCAGGTTCATTATACAAATGAGCAGGAGACGTGGTTCCAATACAAAATTATCTTTATTCTGCTACACAATGCACTGTTTACAGTTTATACACGAAATCTAAGAGAGCCGTTATACATTTAAAAAGAGGAGGACTGCGGCTTACCAGTGGCGAGGTGGACCAGCGCAGGTGAGGATCCCGAAAGAGGAGGCACCCCGATCACCCGTGTACACAACACTCACACACACAACCACACGTGAGGGTCTCAACCCGGGGCACACCAAACGACACAGCACACAAAGGGAGACACCACCACCTGGAAGCACCAACCCCACCACCTTGGCTTAGCAGCTCCTACTCGGACAAAGAACACAATTATAAAAAGGCTCTGGTTCTTAAGAAAGGAAACAAAACAAAAATAAGCAAAAAGGAAAACAACAACAATAGTTCGGGTTGGCTGATCAGCCACGGGGGGTGATCAGTAACCCAATCTAGACACACTAAAAGCTAAAGTGGGCCTTCACATCCGTTGGTCAGAATACAAGAAGTGAATGGCTCAGGCTAAAAAGAGGTGGTTCATTAAAACAAGGGTGCTGCTAACAACAGCACAAGACAGGGGCGCAGTGCTGATAACAGCAGCGTCAGACTCTGGTAGGCGACACAGCGCCGGTCAGAGTACACCAATCCCGTAGGCCAACGCAGTTAGTTGAACCAAGGCCATAGACAAAACACCGGTACACAAAACAGCAGCGTCCTTAATTTACGCAGGGTTAGCTGTAGCCGCAGCTCTGGCGGCGTTCCGCTTGAACCCAACCAAAAGTCCCCTGTAATACGGGATAGCAAAAAATTAATAAAAGGATAATTAACACAAAGTGTATAAACTAACAGAATAAAATCACCTTACCGATCAGGCAATGTGCGTCGGCTCCAGAAGGGGGGAGGAGGGCATGTAGCGTAGCTACCGGCAGCTATACAAGCAAAGCACTGTCACTAACAGAACACGAGTATATTTAAATCAGGACCCAATCGAGACTCACCGACAGCTCCGCAGGTGAATCACCTGTGCAGGACGAGGGGAGCCCAGAGATAGTCTGCACAGCGGCGGATGTCCAGCAAACCGGAAGCGGGACACGCGTTTGACGTCAGGAGGGAGCAGAGGGGATCCCTGGCGCATTTATGCGATGCCCGCCCACTGCGATTGGCCCGGTAATTAAAGGGACACCGATGCTCCCTTCTGCTACATTCTACCCCTCCTTCTTGCATCGCCGCCCCGACGATGGAACAGACAAGGCTAAACTTAGTTTGAACTAACTCCAGGGCCTGAACACAGCAAACATTGCATTAGACACCGGACCAGGGGGAGGTGCAGGCCTGTCTGTGATTCTCTCCACTGCTCTGGGAAGATGGTGCACATTAGAATGCTGACCAGCAGTTGACCGTATGGTCCGACGTACGGCCACATCACCACCATCATGTGGACTGGATAGTGGGCCAGCCCAGGAGGCAGATGGTTTATTCGTCCTCACGATAGCGGGAGCCACTACGGGGTCTGGCACAGCGGACACCGGGTCGAATGGTGGGTGTAGCAGCCCCAAGGTGGTTGGTGTCGCTGCAGTTGGTCTAGCAGATGTCAAGATAGGGGTTGCTCGAAGACATTCCTGCTGCTGCAGCATCAACAGATCACCATCGGATGAGGACTCGTCCTCAGAGAGTGGCACATCCATGGAACATGGGCTACTGGTGGAGCCACGACCTGGGGAGTCAGCTCCAACCACGGCTTTTAGCCGGTTCCGATGGACTTGCTTGATCTTACTGTGGTCATCCACCGGTGCAATGGTGTAAACTGGGCCACCATCCTTAGGTGCCTTCAGGACTCTATGCACCACAGGACACCACAGATCCTGGATTTTATGACGTCCCCTCACACTAAAATCCCTCAACAATACCAATTGACCTTTCCTCAAAGGCGCAATTCGAACATGCTGGTCATAGTTTCTTTTGCGACGCTCGGCCGCCAACCTCAACCTCTCCCTAACTCCCTCAAAGGCTACCTGCAGCCGAGTCCGGTGCTCCTGGATCCACTCGTGGACTTTTCCCTCCACCGGATCCTGAACTCTGCCCAGCAGGAAATCGACCGGCAGCCTGGGTTCTTGACCAAACATGAGGAAGAAGGGGGATTCACCAGTGGCCTGATGGGGAGTGGTGTTATAACAGTATAGGACCTGTGGCAGGCAAGAATTCCAATCTCTCTTTCGAGAGACGGGTAGTGTGCGCAGCAAGTTGTGGAGAGTTCTATTGAACCGCTCACATTGCCCATTACCGGCCGGATGGTAGGCGGTGGTGCGAGACTTTCCAATGCCGTAAAGACCACACAGCTGCTGGATCAGGGAACTTTCAAAGTTGCGGCCCTGGTCTGAGTGTATACGGGCAGGAACACCAAACTTGAAAAACCACTCTGCGACCAAAACCTGTGCCACTGTAGAGGCACGTTGATCACGGGTGGGAATAGCCAGTGTATATTTACTGAAAACATCTGTCATCACCAGAACATTTTCCAATCCATTATGGGCAGGTTCCAACACAGTATAGTCAATGGCTACAATCTCATTAGGACGGGAAGCCAATAAATGCCCCAAGTAGCTACGAGTAGCTGGCTGGGTGTCTTTGGCCACTTGGCATCTTTCACAGGTCTGACACCAGTCTGCCACCTCAGAAGACATACCTGGCCAGTAGCAGCGAGCTCGCAAGAGCTCCAACGTTCTCTCCACACCTTGATGACCGTGCTCCTGATGAACCCCTGTTAGAACCTCGTTCTTTAAGACAGCCGGCAGCAGCAGTTGGAACGTTGCTGCTGCACCATCAGGGCGGAAGATCCGACGACAAAGGACCCCGTTCTGATCAACCAGGCGGTCCCATTGTCGGAGCAGCACCAAGGCGGGCTGAGATAAATGTTTCCGCTCCTCATGGTTAGGACGCTGCTTCTGTCTCCAGAACAACGAGACCGCCTGGATAACTGGGTCAGCCTGCTGGAGAGAACAGATGTCAGACAGTGTGCGATTAGGCAAGACCGTGACCGCAGCCTGGGTTGCCTCAATCTTCCCCAACTGCAATGCTCGCTGTAACGGTTCCGGAAGCAAGGTGCCAGGGACCATGGCTTCCATGTGCTGCTCACCTGGTGGATGCTGCCGGGAAAGGGCGTCAGCGTTCCGATTGCTTTTCCCTGACCTGTACTTTAACTCAAAGTCAAAGGATGCAAGTTGGGCCGCCCACCGCTGTTCGGTCGCACCCAGTTTAGCAGAAGACAAGTGGCTCAATGGATTGTTGTCGGTGTAAACAAGGCACTTTTGGCCCAGCAAATACTCCCTGAATTTCTCGGTCATGGCCCACTTAAGGGCCAAGAACTCGAGTTTCATCGAGCTATAGTTCGACATATTGCGCTCAGTGGGTCTCAGACCTCGACTGGCGTATGCTATCGGTCTAACTTTACCTCCGTGCTCCTGTGAGAGCACCGCGCCTAGCCCGCCAAAACTTGCGTCCACCTCCAGAATGAAGGGCAAGGAGAAGTCAGCATAGGCCAGGACAGGTGCAGTGGTGAGTTTGGCTTTTAACGCACCAAAGCTACGCTGGCACTCCTCTGTCCACTTCTCAAGAACGTCTGACCCTGCCCTCCTTCTGGCCTTGGTGCCTCCTAGCTCGGCTACCAGCTTATGGAGAGGGGCTGCCAGCTTGGCAAAGCCCTCCACAAAGCGACGATAATAGCTGGCAAACCCCAGAAAAGACCGCAACTCAGCTACTGTAGAAGGCGGCTGCCAGTTAGCCACCACCTCGATCTTGCTCGGATCGGTGGAGACACCCTTGTCCGAGATGACATGACCCAAGTAATGCACTTCCTGCTGGAAAAATGCACATTTGGAGAGTTTCGCCTTAAGACCCTCCTGCTGAAGCCGACCCAGCACCACCTCCAGTCTCTCCAGATGCTGTTCTACTGAGGAAGAGAAAACCACAATGTCGTCAAGGTAGAGAAGTAGTGACTGGCACTGTTGGTCCCCGAATAGGCGCTGCATTAACCTCTGGAAGGTGCTGGGGGCGTTGCAGAGCCCAAAGGGCATGCGGTTCCACTCAAACAAACCAAATGGGGTGCAAAATGCTGTCTTGGATCTGTCTTTCTCAGCCATTGGGACCTGGTTGTACCCACTGGCCAGATCCATGGTGGAAAACCAGCGAGCACCTGTCAGTGAATCCAGGGATTCCTCGATACGTGGTAAAGGAAACGCATCCTTTCTGGTCTTGCTGTTAAGTTGTCGGTAGTCAACGCACAGGCGCAGACTACCATCCTTCTTCCTTACCAGAACGATGGGGGAAGCATAGGGACTGCTACTCTCCCTGATTACCTGCGTTTCCAGTAGCTGATTGATGTGCTCTTTTACTACCTCGTACTCTGATGGAGGGATACGCCTGTAGCGTTGTCTTACAGGAATGTCATCCAAGAGCGGAATGTCATGCGCCATCAAGTTGGTACAACCCAAATCCCCCTCGTAAGCAGAGAATACTGAGGAGTACTTCCCAAGAAGGGACCTCACCTGATCCTTCTCTTCAGCGGACAGTGAAGACAGGTCAATGGCCTCCAGCTGTTCATCCACCGTTGGACCAACAGACTGAGATGCCACTGTGGCTACACTAGATGACCTCTCTGTAACTCCTGTGGGCAGACTGACAACATTCACAGTATCCAAGGTGCCCACAATTGTGCGGGGATAAAGCAACACATCAGTGGAGCCTACATTAACAATCGGTATGTAGGCTGTGCCCCCTATCACACGGACCAAGGCAGGTGACGCAAGCAATCCAGCAGGTAAGCCAGTGTCAGAGGGTTCGAACAACACAGTGGCACCAGAGTACTGCTCAGCACATGTAGCCGCCACTACCTGCATCATGCCACCTGGGATACGACAAGCCTTCTTACCCCGGATCTTCACTTTTCCTGCAGCGCCCAACGGGGCCTGCACACTGGCACGATGGCACTTTTGCAGCGCCTGCACGAGAGACTCTGGTGCCCCAGATACTGGGGGAAAGTCAAACAAAGCTTGGCCATACTGCCCAAAGAGCTCTCTGTAGCACCTGCGAATCACATTCATCCCCAACACGCCAGACACCGAACGGGACAAATCACCCGGGGGCTCCTTTACGACTAACACACCACAGCGTGGCATCAATTTGTCACACAGCCCCACATCTAGCTCCAGGTAACCAATGTAGGGAATGGGCAACCCATTAGCGGCTCTAAGCTCCAGCCAGTGACAAGATTGGAGTCGTTCTTGACCCCACGGCTCGAAGTGCTGGAGGAAGAAGCTCTCTGTGACAGTAGACACCATGGATCCTGTATCCACCAAGCAAGGCACCTTAATTCCACCCATGTCCACATCAACATGTGGACACGAGGACATCAACTTTGAGGCGTCCGCCGCACCACACAAAACAAACCCGGAGCCAACCGAGGGCCCAACCGAACTGTGGCTCTGCAGTCCGGTGGGTGCTAGTTTTCCGAAGCCTGAGCTGAATAGGGCTGCCTACCAGATGGTGGCGGGGCCTGCGAGGATGGAGGGTGGGGAGGGATGCGAAACCCGTCGCACTCTCTGGCAAAGTGACCAGGCTGTTGACAGCGCCTGCATATGATGGGGCCCTGACGAGGTGCACGATTGCGCGGTTGGGAGTTCTGTAACAGAGCAATGCTTTGAGTAAGTTGATCTAGCTGTTGTTGCTGCTTCTTCAACATTTCAAGCATCTCGGGCAGCTGGGGTGAGTTAACCATCCCCGGAGAACCACCATGAATGCCGTACTGTGTACCAAGGACAGAGGGAACAGAGTGACTTCGGCCTCTCATGCTACCTGGCAAACCCTCCTGTTCCCACCTAATTGCCTCCCCCCTGACGTCAAGCAAAGTTGCGGTCGGCTTCCCACGGACAAACTGTTTTAAGCCACGGCGGAGTGCACCATCTAGAACGTGCTCCACAAATTGGTCTCGCAACAACACTTCAGCATTTAGCATCTCGCTAGGCGCGCGCTGTTTTACAGCCTCCATACTGCTCATCAAGGCGAGGGAGAACTCTTGTAGGGTCTCGCCATCTTGTTGTCGTCTAGAAAAGAAGGCCTCCTGTAAGGCTACATATGACTCGAAGCACCCGTACACCTCCTGTAACGCAGCAATTATTTGGTCTGGATCCCCTCGTTCTGCACTAGAGCGAAATTTTATTTCCTCCCGTGCCTCTCCTTCTAAGTGATCAAATAAAAAGAATGCCTGATCGGAATTCGATAACCTTCGTGCCCTCATACATGCCTGCACCTCCTCAATCCACTCATTCAACCCTATACCTGACCGTCCTCTAAACATAGGGCATTTCCTGTCTCGGGGCATGAACACTAGCCTCTCTGTGACAGGAGCACTGGTAGTGACAGGAGCATTAGGTGGCACAGAAGTAGAGAGCATATCACTAGAGCCAGGGAGGGTGGAAGCCTGTTCCTGGCGTAGTCTCACATTATCTGCTGTCAACTGGGCAATTAAGTCCCTCAACTCTTGCAGATCTTCCGCCATCACTACAAATTGGTCAGGGATGGAGGACTCTATACTGGGGTGGAGTAGCACTGAAGGGAAGGAAAAAAATTTAAAATAGGCTAGCTGAACACCTTACCAGAACCCGCTACATTCAGAAACCCAAAGAACCAGCTGCTGTTTTGCTTTCACCAATAAATAAAAAGTACACAATTAAACACACAATACACCAAATAACATTTACTCAAGGAAACAAAGAAAAAAATGGAACACACGTCTCTGCTTTCAAAAAGTAGACCCTGCCAACAACGCCAAATGTGGCGAAACGTGGACTAACTGTTTTATCAGCGCACAACAACGCCACCCTAGGAGTTGCACCTAGAGATTCACTTTCCCCTGATCTGTATCAGGGTACCAAAGACACTCAGGTTCATTATACAAATGAGCAGGAGACGTGGTTCCAATACAAAATTATCTTTATTCTGCTACACAATGCACTGTTTACAGTTTATACACGAAATCTAAGAGAGCCGTTATACATTTAAAAAGAGGAGGACTGCGGCTTACCAGTGGCGAGGTGGACCAGCGCAGGTGAGGATCCCGAAAGAGGAGGCACCCCGATCACCCGTGTACACAACACTCACACACACAACCACACGTGAGGGTCTCAACCCGGGGCACACCAAACGACACAGCACACAAAGGGAGACACCACCACCTGGAAGCACCAACCCCACCACCTTGGCTTAGCAGCTCCTACTCGGACAAAGAACACAATTATAAAAAGGCTCTGGTTCTTAAGAAAGGAAACAAAACAAAAATAAGCAAAAAGGAAAACAACAACAATAGTTCGGGTTGGCTGATCAGCCACGGGGGGTGATCAGTAACCCAATCTAGACACACTAAAAGCTAAAGTGGGCCTTCACATCCGTTGGTCAGAATACAAGAAGTGAATGGCTCAGGCTAAAAAGAGGTGGTTCATTAAAACAAGGGTGCTGCTAACAACAGCACAAGACAGGGGCGCAGTGCTGATAACAGCAGCGTCAGACTCTGGTAGGCGACACAGCGCCGGTCAGAGTACACCAATCCCGTAGGCCAACGCAGTTAGTTGAACCAAGGCCATAGACAAAACACCGGTACACAAAACAGCAGCGTCCTTAATTTACGCAGGGTTAGCTGTAGCCGCAGCTCTGGCGGCGTTCCGCTTGAACCCAACCAAAAGTCCCCTGTAATACGGGATAGCAAAAAATTAATAAAAGGATAATTAACACAAAGTGTATAAACTAACAGAATAAAATCACCTTACCGATCAGGCAATGTGCGTCGGCTCCAGAAGGGGGGAGGAGGGCATGTAGCGTAGCTACCGGCAGCTATACAAGCAAAGCACTGTCACTAACAGAACACGAGTATATTTAAATCAGGACCCAATCGAGACTCACCGACAGCTCCGCAGGTGAATCACCTGTGCAGGACGAGGGGAGCCCAGAGATAGTCTGCACAGCGGCGGATGTCCAGCAAACCGGAAGCGGGACACGCGTTTGACGTCAGGAGGGAGCAGAGGGGATCCCTGGCGCATTTATGCGATGCCCGCCCACTGCGATTGGCCCGGTAATTAAAGGGACACCGATGCTCCCTTCTGCTACATCAGCAACAGAAAAAGATTATTTCTTGAAATGGACTCAGATCTTAACAGATGCCCTCTCCACAGACGACCTCGTTTCAATTCTCCAAATCTATGATAAAAAGTGGGCTGAGCTCTTGGCCTTGAAGAAGAAGCATGACAAATCTGATCTGCAAAAAAAAAAGCAAACTGATCTTGATGAAATATCAACACAACTACAGTCAGCAACTTTTGGCTTGGAGCACATCTTCAGAGAAATGGGACAGATCTATGAAGCTCATGCATCTCTGCAGAAACAACCAAAGAGGGGACAGACTGACTGGTCTAAATACCCCGAGCTGGCTGCAGAGCTGATGATATCAGGACACCCAATGGAGCTGATGGATGGTGATGCAGGTCATGTACCTTTAACATGGATCTCTGGTCTTTTAGATGAAGTCATCAAGAAACTGGGTGACAAGAGAGTCTTTGTTTTGTCAGTGTTGGGCGTACAAAGCAGTGGAAAATCAACAATGCTGAATGCCATGTTTGGGTTACAGTTTGCAGTGAGTGCTGGCAGGTGCACCAAGGGTGCCTTCATGCAGCTGGTCGAAGTGTCAGAGGAGATCAAGAAAGACTTTGAGTTTGACTATGTAATAGTGGTGGACACTGAAGGACTGCGTGCTCTTGAGTTGGAAGGTAAAGCCACTCTTCACCACGACAATGAACTGGCAACATTTGTTGTTGGTCTGGGAAACATGACGCTGATCAACATCTTTGGAGAGAATCCAGCTGAGATGCAAGATATTCTGCAGATTGTTGTTCAGGCTTTCATGAGGATGAAGAAAATTAAACTTTATCCAAGTTGTGTGTTTGTTCACCAGAATGTTACAGATATTGGTGCTGCAGAGAAAAACATGGATGGAAAGAGACGGCTGCTAGAAAAACTGGACAAGATGGCCCAACTAGCAGCCAAAGAGGAGGTTTGTGATGCCGAGTGCTTCAGTGATGTCATTGCATTTGATGTGCAGAAAGATGTGAAATACTTTGCCCAGCTTTGGGAGGGAAGTCCACCGATGGCTCCTCCAAATCCAGGTTATAGTGAATGCGTTCAAGAGCTGAAGACCACCATCCTCTCTAAAGCTAAACAGTCTGCTGGGATCACTCTCTCGCAGTTCAAAAGCAAAATTCAGGACCTGTGGAATGCCCTGATGAACGAGCAATTTGTTTTCAGTTTCAAAAACACACTTGAAATTGCAGTGTACAGAAAACTTGAGGTCCAGTATGGGAACTGGACCTGGACCCTGAGGAGCAACATGTTGAACATTGAGAACGAACTTCATACCAAAATTCAAAATGGAAAACTTCACAAGGTCGAGCTCAATCATCTTCATCAAGAATCGAACAAAACCTATGATGGAATCAAAAAAGCAATGGAAACATACTTTGATGATGACAGAGACATGTTGGTTCAGTGGCGAGGCCGATTTGAAAGCAAAATCAAGGAGTTTCAGAATGAACTATTGAGAGAAGTTCAAAGAAAACTGGACGAAGTCATCCAGCAGAAAAATGCTTGTAAAAAGCTTGATGATAAGAAGACATTGTTTGAGAACAAGCTGCTACAAAAGAGCAAAGAACTCGCTCATCAGTTAAAGGACAAGGCAAAAGATGAAAAGGAACTTAAAAAGCAGTTCAACTCTGTTTGGAGTGGCTTGGTTAAAGAACTAACTGCAGGTATAAAACCTATTAAGGACATCAACTGTGAAGAAGATCAATCAACTGTCCTCCTGGAGCTTGGTATTGAATGGTCTCTCATACATGAATCCAAAAGCAGTGGCAAATACAAAAAAATAGCAGAGGTTGGTGATTACGCTCAATATGTATCTCTGACCAAGCACCACGACCTCTCAGACACAAGCCAACAATCTCAAGATGATAACAGAGAAAACACAAAAGGGCAAGGAAGTCATTTCATGTCATCTCTGTGGGGGTCTTTGAAAAGAATGTTTGTATCTGACTCAACACAACATATGAAACAACGTACATCAAAGAGTGGTTTATCACATGAAGAACAGGAACTGATCAGATCCCTCATTGGCGATGTTGAAAAACAGTCCCTTGATGCAATTAAGAGCAAACCTGTGGCTACAAGAGGCTACAGCCTAACTTACTTGCAAGGAGTGGCCAACAATGTAAAACAAACGGTGTCAGAGTTTGAATCAAAGAGGAAATATGCTCTAAAGAAGGAGTTCACAGTTGATCTCTTGCTGTATGTATTTGACAGAGCACGGAAATGGCTTTCAGAGTCCCACATGACATTCAAAGGGAACAATGATGCACACTCTTATGTAGAAAGCAAGAAAATGGATTATTACAACATTTTCAGAAGCTTCTGCAAAGGAAGCTCATCTGCTGTTGTGCTTGGACAACTGATCTGTGACAAGCTGAAGAGTTCCACTGTCGAGGCAGTCTGTAACAACACTGCCATTGATCTCGCGACAGAGATGAGGTGCAATTTCCCAGCATTCAATGGGAACAGGTCGAACTTGGAGAACCATGTGTTGAAGTCACTGGCAGAGAAAGAGGACTTTGGTGGTTTTATCACCTACATCCATCACCCAAGGAAGCAAGTAGAGACATATATAAGAGAAGAAGTAGAGAAATACATTTCTACAGGAAAGGGAAAAGAGACAGCGCAGACTATACTCAAGAAAAATGTTGACGACATCAACACGCTTGTTCGTCAAGCTTTATATGAAGCAACAAAGAAAGTCAAAACCCACACAGGAGACCCAGACATGTGGATGGAGGAATTTTCCAGTTTGCTAAAAGATAAGCTAACATTCAATACCATCAGTTGTCAAAACTTCAGTGACTTGAACAGTTTTGACTTCCTCAAAGAAGAGATAGATAAAGGTCTTGTATCCATCATAGAGGAGTTGAGCAACCTCCCACTGCATAACATGAAGAAATTCAGGATGAAGCCTGATGAAATCCTCATCGATCAGCTGTGTGACTGCTGCTGGGTAAAGTGTCCATTCTGTGCAGCTGTTTGCACCAACACCGTGAATGATCACAATGAGGACCACAGCGTGCCTTTTCATCGATCTGCGGCAGTTATTGGATGGCACTTAAGAAACACCGTAAATCTGTATATTGAGTTCTGCACAACAAGTATTGCAAGTGATGGAAGTTTCTACCCTAGCCATGATTCAGAAGTGGTCATTCCCTATAAAATGTACCGAAAAGCTGGCCCAAACTTTTCTAACTGGGCAATTACCCCTGATGGGTCAAAGCTGGAATATTGGAAATGGTTTGTGAGTCGATTTGAGAAGGAACTGGAAGACCACTATGGATTAAAATTCCAGGGCTATGGTCAAATTCCCAGCGAGTGGAAAACACACTCTAAGGAACAAGCTATTCAAAGTTTGGATGAAATGTTCAATCCGTGATTTGCCAATACAACCACAACCCAGCTGAAAACCATGATACTGGTTTTCACATGATTATTCATTCATCAGATTCCTATAAAACAACATTCATTGACGTTTGATTATCTCTCCATTGACGGGAGAAGTTGTGTGAATAATAAATTTGTCAATGAATCATTACAAACTACACGTGATTAGGCTGGTTCACAGGAATCAGATTACTTTATGCAAACTAACGCTTAAAACAAAAGAGTGCACAAGAACAATAGTAATATGGAGAATTTAGTGAGTCACACAAACATCAAGATATAATATTAATTTCAAGTCAATGACTCATCTACAAAGTTGGTCTGTGAAAATTTCTGTAAATGAAAATTGTTTTCATAAAGTAAAAGTTGAGGAAAGAGTTGAGATATTTTATCAATATCTAACGGAAGACATTTCTTTGTTAACCTGCATGATTCATGTCTTGGATTTGCAACTGAAAATCCTGTCATGAGTATTGTATGTTTGTATTTTTGCATGGCGGAAGTTTTGTTGTGGGAATTGTTTTGTTAAGATGCTCATGTGCTTGTAGCTGCCAAAACATAATGATGTTGCAAAGTGAAGTAGAACCAAAGAGTGACTGTTGTGAAACTGTAAAAGCCTGAAGAAGTATCAGGTTTTCTGTTTGCCATGACAACTTCTAAAAGAATATTTCAAACATAACTGATGAAGGATGCTTTATGTTTATGAAGTATTTAAAGTGTTAAGTTTTGTTATTTCTATCTCACTTCAACCGATTGGTTATTATTTCCACACAAGTATACGTTTTGTTGTTTTTATTTAGAAACTTACTGTATCCTATTCTGACATCCAAGAGTGATGTAAACTGATTTAAACAAATTAAGTCATTGAGAAGAAATCTGTTGAGTTTAACCTGTCATGTTTCAATTAAAAATAACTTCTTCATATCTACTGAAATACCAGGTTTTTAGTGTTTATGATACATTTACTCCTTTAAGTCTGCCAAAGACTACAGTGCATTTATTTCTGATACTGTAGTGTATGTTTTCAAGGTTTTTATGCTTCAACACCAGCCACAGTCATGGCCAGAGGCATTATATTTTTGGATTGTCTGTATGTCATCTCCTTTATCATGAATTTATACATCCCAGGAACACAAGGATGAACTGATCAGATTTTGATGTCAATTCGGTGGTCACAAAATGCGTCTTTGGCCTTAACTCAAGTATCCATGAGCTAAATATGACAATTTCACACAAATGTCTAATAACATAAAATAATGGAAGTGATGCCATTTTAAACAGACATGGATGTAAACTGCAACATGACTGGTTGTCGGGGCCATGGAACTGGGAGGCGTTCATTTCTTGTATTTCTAGCATCATTAAATCTCAGAAAACAACAATAAACCTACTAACGTGGGTTGTCATCTTTGACTGTATGAATATATTATTATTATCAATTGTGTGTTTGCTAGATTAGACTGAGCCCTTCATAACTACATAATAGCAGGTATTTTACAGAGCCCAGCATGTTGCACCGCAAAGTTTCTACAGTAGTCCAGACAGACAAACCAAACAGGCTGTAGAGACGGCCTTTCACTTTTTTTAAATTAAAGTGCAAGATTGAATCTGGTGACACAAATGTTGCCTACACGCTTGGAAAGGAAGGGTGAGCAGAGTGGTGTTCACTTGGTTGCAATCTGCAACCTCAAGCTAGATGCCACTAAATCCTACACACTGGTCCTTAAGACCTTTGCCCAACTATGACGGGTATCTTTGAGAAAGTTGGTTAAAGGAGAGGTTCTTCTCCTTCCTCTGTTTGTTCAGTGCTCAAAAACAAATGTCATTATATACATTTGGTTACACATGTAGCAGGGCACTTTTGTAAATAAAACACCTTTTTGTTATCTGGACAAAGTCTCTCGTGTCTGCCTCCTACCACTTCAGAAGCCACTCCGGTCAGGCTTCACCACAGGGCTATTGTTCACAATAACGCTGGACGTCTCTTTAATGATTCATTTTACGATTACAATGTGACCCGTTGATCATTATGAATATCAAGAAGCCCTTTCAATGCAGATCTGATCTATTTAATCATTGCCGTTGAACTCATTTAGTGAGTAACACTCTGCGTATCGGTTAATCGCGTGATAATTTAAACTGCACGCACTTTTCGCTCTCTATCTTTGAATGTCAGCGAGCAATGGACTTTAATTTACCGATGGTGTGAACGTGTGTTTTGATGTAACGGTGCACTCCGTATTTCAAATGTCTGGAAGTTCAGCTGTCACGGGTAGAGTGTAACAAAAATATAAGGGTCGCTTTTTATTAAATGGAACAAAAGATCTCCACCCCAATAACTTTTGCACTGTCCCTTATACAAATGTGATCTGTGCTAATGGTTTGGTGTCTTTACTGCCCTCCAGGTCACATGTTAAAATAATCTAATCAGCGTCAATGCTGACAAAATAACACTTCTTGTAAATACTTTCAAAATATAGGGGCCAAACTGTCAATTAGAATAATCTAGCATTATATGCGATAATAGTTACAGTAAAATAATAATTGTGCTACTTATCAGTAACATTGTCACATGACCGCCTTGCTCGTCGAAGTTTCCCTCATGAACTTTATGAACTACGAAGACGATTGATTTATGTTTCTAGATATTCAGTTTGGCCACTTTATTCTGAAAGTATATACCGGAAGTGGTAGTATGCTGCCATGTCTGCAATGACGTTGTCTTTATTAATTTCTAGCAGTTCCACATTGTTACCACGGGAGGGCGACAAAACTCACGATTCAGAATCAGAAACAGTTTATTGCCAAGTCCGTTTGCACTACTCTATGGCTGCCTTGAAACAAAGTGAAGATGAAGGTTAAATCGAGTGTATATATGACCATCGTCTTGCAGGTCGTAGTGGACACTAGGTGGAGATGACGGACAGCTTGGTCACTTTCCTTTGAAGGTATCTGCCGGAAGTACTGCCATGTCTGCATTGACGCTATTGTTATGAATTTAGTGAGTTGCAGTTCCAGACTGAGGCTACTGGAGAGCGGTCTATATATTTACCCTCATCTTCAATGTTGGAGCGGATGTTATGCGGAGAGCTTGATCACTTTGTTTTAAAAGTGTTACGTGTCATGTTGTTGTCTCTGTGCTCTCTCTCTCTCACCCCCAATCTCCACTCAGTCCACACGGACAGCCCCGTGGGCCAAGAAGCGTGTGTGTGTGTGTGTGTGTGTGTGTGTGTGTGTGTGTGTGTGTGTGTGTGTGTGTGTGTGTGTGTGTGTGTGTGTGTGTGTGTGTGTGTGTGTGTGTGTGTGCTGTTGAGTTAGTCTGACCCATTAGCGTGTATACCAGTGGCGGCTGGTGGAACATGTTCTAGGTAGGGCCATCCTATCAATTTCAGCAAACATCCCAGTATGATTTAATGCAAAAACTTTAAGTATCAAACACGCATTATTACTTGGCATTTCAATATTTAACATTTATTCCAACATGAAAAGAAGCAGTAAATAACACTTCTATAATATAATATAACATGTTTATTTGTTGAGATGCCCCTATGAGGTAAAGATCAGGAGAAGTAAACATGAAGTGTAATTATGAATACTGATGTTAAATTAAGCTATGATGAGTTTTCACTGTTAATTTAACATCTCTATTACATGTTGATGTCTCCATGACCAAGTTAAGCAGATGAGACTGAGGCTATGTAGAAGAAAAGATGTTCACTTTGTCTAATATGTAGCTTGACAGAGTTCTCCATGTGTGTCCTGGTGTTCTCATGTTTCCTTACCTCCTCACTCCCGTAACTGTCCGTGCTGGATCCGTCCCAGTTGTTTGAAAAAGCTAAATAAATGATTAGCATGACATCATCCAGCTAGCCAAACCTGTCTGGTGTACAGCTAGTGAAGCTTCGCATGTAGTCTGCTGTCTGATTGTGAGGTCAGGCTGATCTGATATCAGCTCTTTGGCTGCAGAATCTCCGCCAAAGTTCTCCTCTCAAACGGGTCTTGGAGCGCCTGTGGAGACTTCTCCTGACGAGAACGCGCAGCGAGGGGGGCCTGATCGTTCTGGCCCCACTCTGAATCTATTTGAGGGCGCTGATTGGCTAAATTGTATGTCACTCATTTGTATCTTGAATCAGCAATTGGCTAAACTGCTTCATAGCCCCGTCTCTTTTGGGCCAAAACGATTAGGCCCCCCAAACTGCGCGTTCTCAGAGTGTCGTGCACACAGACAGAGAGCACGAGCAGAGAGCACACAGGCGGAGAGGACGAACAGGAAAAACATATATTTTGCGCAGATATCATATTTTACACACATTACTGGGTACATTCCATAGTTCAAAAACACAAATATTGACAATTTGTATAATTTATGATTATTATAATTCTTTTTTTTTGTGTGTGGCTCATGGTGGGGCCAGGCCCCATGGCCCTCTATTGACCAGCCGCCACAGGTCTTTTGAGTTTGATTATCACTGCTGTTAACAAGTGTCGCTTTCCTGTTTTAACAAAGTAGTTTTCAGTTGTTGCCTTGTGAGCATTTCATCTTTTTGTTGATGAATATATTTTTGTTTATTCATCCGTTGCCCATGATACTTTCCCCTGGGTTATTTAATGTGTTAGTCCCCTCATCCCTTAGACCTTAATAGGGGAACGTAACAAATACATTTAAAACAATGTTGGCAGTCTGTTGGCTATCATTTCTAAACAGCTTCTGTAAAATTCTCCCCGGACCAACATCTTGGATAAAAAAGATTAATGTGAAAAATCTAGTCTTGCAGTGATGTCATCATAAGTGAGGTCCACTTCACGAGTGTAATACAGACATGACATTTGTGTTTGTAAACTTCCCATAACCAGGCTGAATAAACTTCCTGATATTCACTAAGGAGTATATTGGACAGTTGATGTCCTTGGACGGGCTCTTATGAACCAGTCATCTAATATTTAACAAGTGGCTGAATATAAGCTACATTAGACCGGCAGATATAGGTACTCCGCAAAACATCAATACATATTACATCACATATTGGATTGAATCACGTTAAGCTCAGTGATGTCTGTAAACCTGTTAATAGTTAATTGTGTAATCTATAGGCTGAGATATAGATTGAGAAGACAGGCTGATGCTGCTAACGTTAGCTATCCATCAGTCGTAGCTAACTGTGTGCAGCATCATTGAGAGAGTTACTACACTGACAGTAAATATTCACATATCTTATGAGCCTCAAATCTCTGTGTGAAAGCCTTGGTTAACCTGCTAAACTACAGCTTTTTCGGCATTTTCGTGTTTCTCTCCTAAAGTGACAGAGCGTTTCTTTCCCTCAATAGAGAGTGCAGCCTCGGTGATGACGCCATGCTGGTGTGGTCTACAGCTTGGAGCCATAAAGCCCCTCTTTCTTTTTTAGGACATGGCAGAGGAACAGCGTTTTGGGATTTATTGTTGGTGCAAACAACTACACAGCAGTTTGTTTCAAGTAGAAGTTTGGAGACGTGTTTCAACTTCATTTGTTAACCCTTGTAGTGATCGTTGCTTCCCAAAAAAGTCACCACGGTTGCTGAAATGTTTGTTCAGACGCGTGCGACACATAACAAAGTCCAGTTTCCAATATAAGCATTTTATTGCTCACATAAACAGAGGCCAACCACTTTCTCTGTCGTTATCCATTTTCTCTATGAACCAATAAATCATAACATTTACATTTGTTAAATGTGCACGTTCAAAAACTGTTTGCTTCTGCTTATTAGCAACCCCCTGTGTCCAATGACTCCACTGATTATAATACCTGTGCCCTGATTCACACCGGCACTACACCCCCATGTGGTGGGAGATTGTACAAAAACAAAACGACAAAATAGCGCTTACAACCCTGTTGCCCTCGATGTTTTCCCACTAAAATGGAAGATGTGATGAGAGCCATCTCTGGATGAAGCATTGCAGGTCTGAAACTAAACAAACAAAGGTCCCGCCTCTGATCAGCCAATCTATGGGTTCCTTTGTAAATAGTCACTCTGAGCACCGGAGCTACTCTTGGAGCAAGAGAGTGTGTTCTGGGTCTGAGGAGACGGAGCAGCAGAGTGCAATATTATTAATGTTAGCAAAGCTAGCCATGGTTTCATAGATAATTTGAACTATTTTAACAATACAAGTCACTGATTGAGTTTGATATCACAAAATGGATTATTTTTAACACAAACTATTAATGACTTTTTAATTTCATCAGCAACAAAGATTTAAAAAGTGCCTGAAGTTTGTCCCACCTGCATTAATTATACTTAGAACAGCTGACTGATTATACTGGAGAACAATGAATGTTGAATGGATGTTTTTCTATTTTTTTCACACTGTACATTATCACTTACTACATAATCATGATGTTCAACAGCAAAATGTATTCTACATCAATCATCAGATCTTGTACAGCACCCCCACCCATTTCCTGCCTTGTTCGGTTGAGTAAGGCCTTGGTCCTTGCAAGGCAGGAAGTTGGTGGGGGATTTCTGTTTGTTTTTGTCAAGCTACAACAAACCACAAGCCATATCCTGCCAGACGGAACGGCAACTCATATGCAAACATAGTACCTCCTATACAGAAGTACAGCTTCAAGTATAGAGCAGTCTGTTACAATAGTATTATTATATTCTTAAATTTGTTAAGATAATGCAGTCCTCAATTATTTGACTCAAATGTAGCTTCACCAAGTCACGTCATATGCTACTTCAGTACACTTCAAGGACATATACTACTGGAACCACGGCAGAAACGGCCAATGCTTATGACAGGGCCCAAATTTCTCCCTGCATCACTCTCGGTTACAACCTTGTCTTGTTCAATGCACTATAGTGTTGCTGGGAGTGTGACCCAGGGTGAGGTGCTAAGGGAGGATGGGAAGAGGTAATCTGTGAAATGGAACTGAATATTTCCAACCAAACTCAATACAAAGAGGGGCATGACCGAAACATATGTAAATAAATAAACACTCATCCATCATCTGCTATTTCAAGTGGAAGCCCTCTCAATAAGGCCAAAACTGAATCTCTGAATGTAAGTTAGAGGTCCACAACAAGTACTGTACTGATGTCAATGAGCATCAAAACAATTTTCAAAAAGCCACCCAGGCTGCCAAAATGCACTTTGTCTGAACAGAGCCTCAGATATCTTTTAGACTTTGATCATATTTAGAAACCGTTAAATGATAGAACACAAAGCCAGCTACAGAATGTGGTTTTATAACTTTGACTAGTGGTCATAGAGCTCTGCACATTCTTAGTAAAAGTTGAATTTACGTTTCCTTTGTAACAGTTGAGGAACAGTAAAAATGCTATGCTACACATCGCTACATAATGAACAGTAAACAATTAGCTAAATAAGCTCTATACATATACAGATCATTGGTAAAGGGTAGTTTAAGGAAGATCTACAAATGATGCGGAACACATTTACATGAGATGAATTGTTTACACGTCATAAACAACAGGTGAGGAGTGAGAATGCTCATTAGGATCAACTGGCACACGCCTTCAATTTAAGAGGACGATTGGATTCATCATTGTAAGATCACAGGTACCAACAATTCTGCAGTTTAAGAACATGTCACGATGGCGATTACATACCATGGCGACAACGACATTTTAAAGGGCTTTGTCCTAAACTGTGCAGGATTATACCCGAGAACATCTAGACACAGGTGGTTGTGAAGGGGTGAAGAGCAATGGCTGAAGATCTGGATTCATGTGATGTGGAGCAGGACTTCTGATGAGCTCAGTGGAAGGTCCTATAGGTGCTGGTTAAGATGAAACCTGGAGGTGAATGGGGTGGAGGAGCTTTGCATCAATCTGACAGAAAACACTCAATAAAAACAATTACAACAAGCAATTGCAAATAGCCCATTTTAAATCTGCACTGCAGTGCTGGTAACTGCTGCTACAGGCCTGGAGAGGCTGTTTTGGAGCGACTTCTTTCAATGTGTTGAATATCAGTGGATCTTCTGTAGGTACGTAATGGTTTGGCAAACAAGCCTGAATTTGTAGCTTTGCAAGTAGGAGCTCAGTGTTGACGGCAGCATGTGCTCAGCAGTGTTTGGCTTGTGTGACCTGTAACTCTCCTTAATGTTTTCCTCTAAGTCACATGGTTTGGGGGAAAATAGCTCTCTAACTTACACTTTCACTTTTGTTGTTTGTTTAAAACTAACATGCATGAAGAATATCATGATATAGAGCTGTCCTCTGTCAATTAACATAAACCGTTTTGTTGCAGCAGTGCTCAGTGTTGACAGTGGTTTGTGCTTCACTGTGTTTGGTTGAAACCAGAAACATCAGCATGCGATAAACCTTTACACCATTTTCCTTGAAGTCACGTGGTTTAGCGTAAATCATGAGTTAGGGCAGTTGGACTTTCACTTTCACATTCCTCATCACTGAGTAACCATTAAAGTGCATGCAGAGTTGGACTGGAAGGCTTACTGACACGACAGCCACATCTTCACAGACCAGGCAGAGGTAAGGTGACAATAATAATTTTTACAAATGTGTAGTGTTTTTGTGCACTTCTAATGAGCTCATAGGTTTTCTAACAGACATTGGGCCTCATTCACCAACCGTTAAATATTGTTTTACAATTATTTTCATGATCTTACAAGGTATTTTGGTCTTTTAAAAATAAAAAAAAGTCATGGCCGGAGGGGGCCCACAGGTGAACATGCATGAAGAATATCATGAGATAGAGCTGTCCTTTGTCCATAAACGTAAAGCTTTATAGAGTCTGAACGTTTTGTTGCAAGTGTTCAGTTTTGACAGTGGTTTGTGTTGAGTAAATGTGTGCAATATTGTGTTATATAGCCTATTATATTTAATGGTAATTATTGTACAAAATTGTTATCTTCATATTTATTCTGTCTTCTAGAAAATCCTTTTTCTTCTGTTTTTATTTATTTATTTATTTATTTTTTTGTTTGTCTCTGATCATGTTATATCGTTATATGATGTTGCTGTTATTACATATTATTATAATTATTATCACTATAATTATAATTACTGTTCTTATTATTTAAAAAAACCCTTTTAATTTAATTTTACATTATAAATTAAATTTAAAAAAAGAATAAAATGTTGTCATAACATTGTTTTAACCACAACCTCCCCTGTGGTGATCCGTCCTATCCCTGACGGCTCGAGCTCAATTCGGGGCACTCTGATGGTTCCCTCTGGAGCGGGTGGTATGGGGATGGAAGAGCTGGGTCACCGTTAATATATCACAAATATATATATATACAGTATATGTTGTATATATATATATAGTTCTTGTCATCTTCTTGTTATGTATATGTATTGTCTGTTGTCTCTCAATACAAAAAAAAAGAAATTATAATAAATTTTAAAAATGCGATAAAATAATTGTCGGCGTTAATTAATGAATGCGTTAACGCGAAATTAACGCGTTAACTTGCCCATGAGTCAGACCTGTCCTATTTTCACTTTACTTTTTGTCATCAATGGTTTAAGGGCCGACGCTGAACTCTTCAGCTCAATACATCACGCCTAACATGTGAAAAGAAGGTATTTGTGAGGGAGAGACCTACTAATCATATTGTGATCTCTGTGTCAATTAAAAGGATTTTCAACAAGTCAGCACAGACCAAGTAGGGCAACTGCAACACAAAGGTGAGTTTATTTAACATTGTTCTAGTTGTGTCTCTGCTGTATTTCCATTTTTCTTTTATTAGATTCAAATTCCGATTTGAAGTTGCTTACTTAAAAAAAATCAAGAACTTTTGATGCATCATATTTCCCAAATGCAAGATCGAAATTCAAGATTTGTCAGGGCCACTTCTAAACTGCTAAATACAGATTCTTCTGATGGTTTGTGGGCTCGAGGTCAAAAATATTGCAGTTATTTTCCGAAAAGATTGATTGATTTTGTTTCTAAAATAAAATACATGACCCTTCAGCTTGAATGGTGACACACACAGTATAGTTTATTAAGTTGTCAAACTGACTTTCTCTTACAACTCCATAAAGCATGACGAACCGATAAGATGGAGGTGGAAAACCATGACAATGCAGCAGCTGGAAGAGGGTCTGAAGTCAAAACTGTACCATCTGGGACAAATGAGAAGGGTAATTTAAAAGTTTATAAATAAACGTGAATGAATAATCGAACCAAATATGTTTTTATGCTGATCATATGTATTCTACTATTCCAACATGGCCCTGTAGTGGAGGAGAGTGCAGCTGAAACCAAAGTAAAAGTAAGTCTCTTCACCTTTATTAGTTATCATTACTATACGACTGTATTTGTTCTTAAACAGGAATCCCATTTTTAGCTGCGACCGGCAGCTCTATGGCTGACTCTGTCAATCGGTCTGTCACTCCACAAACATTTCCCCAATTTCAGGGCACAGTTTTTGCCCTAGGAGACTATAATTTGCCATGGAAGTGTATGCGTGTGAAGGTGTGTGTTTGGGTACATGCCGATATTGGCAAACAAGGGGTGTGGCAATGAGAGTGCCAGATAACATAAAGGCACATAACTTCTAAATGGATTCATGTACAAAGACCAAACTCATGAACTGTTTGTCGTAGAGTCTTGTGGGAGGCATCATTGGTCTCAGCAAAGAGTTCCTCTCTCATTGGTGTGGGTTAGCCCTCCCCCAATACTTTAGCCATGCCCTCTTTCAGAACTGCACAACTGCTTTTATCAGTACCAACTTGCATTTCATCAATGATTGTTTTACTTTGCTTTCAATTTATGTTTTATTGTTTTCATAACTGGTACAACACTGTAAGTTATTGATTTTCAAGTTTTACATTTTGATGCAGTTTTCTTGTCTTTGGGTTTAAAATACACTCCTCATATCGAGATCACAATAAATATTGTAACCTCAGTCAGAATCTGGAGAATTGTTTTATTAAATCACATATTTTCTCAGTTTGATCTGGTGAATGAACCTGGTGAAGCTCAACACTCCGAGAATAATGATGAAAGCAGAGGAGCAGAGACGATTGCATTTGCAAAGCCATCTTTGTCAAATAACAAAGGTAATATTTTGATTATGAATTGATTGAAGAGCAACATACAGATTTTCAAACACTTCTACAATTATAAAAACTTACATTTAAATTTACATTCAACGAATCTAATCTCATTTCCAATGATGAAAGACTACAAATCTTCAACAGGTGAAAACACACAAGTCTAACATATCATGTTTCAATACATATTAAATAATGTGAGATTCACTTTATCACATTCATTATATTTTTGCATTACATTTGAACAAAATGTGAAACAGAACTTTTAGTCATTAAAATGTTCTCTTAATGAATCCTGCAGTATAGCATGGTGATGTCATTCTTTTTTTTGTTTCAGCGATACCTGAACTCACACTGGTGTTAATTGGTGAAACAAATTCCATTGAGATTGGATCAAAAAACATCTTAATTGAACATGACGAGCAAACAAATGTGGAACACTTTTCAACCAAACTGTATGATTTGTGTGGTCGGCACATCTCTGTCATTAACATGCTTGGTCTACCAAACATTGATAAATTCCCATTAAATGAAGAAATTCATGCCTTTGTCATGCTGTTACCAAATGGCCTGCATACCAGCCATTACAAGTCAGGAGTGCAGTGGTTAGAAACAACGTTTGGGAAAGCATTAATGACTTATGTAATGACAGTTGTGACTCATGAGTCAGATGTAACATGTGAAAGTGCACTGACAGACCTGAAAGCCAACAGCAGTTTTGTTGAAAAAAGATACCACACATGTAGAAGAAGTATGACGGATGAAGGAGAGATAATATCTCTGCTGGAAAAAATAGACGCCATGGTCTCTGAAAATGCTCCCCACTGCCACAGTGGACTGATGTGTGATGGAAATAAAGGGCAGAAAGAACAGCTGGAGCACAAAGAAGAAAGGCTGGAGTCCTCATTGTTTCAGCAAAGTCAAACAGGTGAGATTTGAATGTTGGCGTTTATGAATTACATCGACACTGCTTCATGAAGACAATGTGGACAGAACTAACAACTAACGGATTAAAATGACTTTGAAAACAATTTTACAACATGAAAGTGATCCTCATAGTGAAGAACCTACAAAGAATTATCACCTGAATCTGCAGCTCCGTTTTGCTTTACAGAGCTTTACACTGAGTTTTATTTCACAGTTGTGCGTCTGTCAATTTCACTGTTTTGATTCACTTTCACAGCTCTCATGCCATTATTTTCAGCCATAGCAGGCAGCTGTTCCAAAATAAAGAAATATAAATGATGTGATTTTCTTTCTGTAATGTACATGTGTTTTGTTGGTTGACAAGTTGCACTAACGTTTTATGATGAACATGCTACTGATTGAATTTAATGATTTGTGGGTTATCAATTCTTTCCAACAGACATTTTAAAGATTCTGACGTCTGGCTCAATATTTGAATGTGTGGATTTACGTAATGAGCGTACTGATAAGCAAGAGTTATGAAGATCATTAGAAAATCACTTTTATCCTTTATGATCAGTGTGAAGCATCACTGAATCATTTGAAGATACATGTACCGGTATTTTACATTTAACTTAACTGTTGTAGGAACATACCTATGGATTAGAGATTTGTACACAGTGTTTTTAGTGTTTTGAAAATTTTCATTCGGTGTTTGTAACACTAGTGCCATATATATATATATATATATATATATATATATATATATATATATATATATATATATATATATATATATATATATATATATATACATATACATACACACACACACATACATACATTTTTATTATTCACTCTGTTATTTTGTCTCCTCCATCTCAGGTACAATTACCTCCAGAAATTTAACACAGAAACTTTGTAATATAATGATCATGGTTTGCTAATCCAGTGTTATTTTTTTAAACTTATACAATTTTGTCTTTCTTACATTATCCTGCAGTAGAAGATATTGAGGAGAATGCAACTGCAATCAAGGTAAAGGTAAGATTTTTCAACTTCGTTAGTGATCATCATATGGAACAGCATTTGTTCTTAAAACTACACGTGAGTTAGATCACATTTTAAGTCTCACGCTTAAGTAAACAGTTCCAATCTTCAAGCTGCAGTCGATTGGTGCATCATGTATGATGTTGATCTGGAGTGTTGTATGTGTTCTTGGCAGAGTTTCTACTGACAACATCTTAATCTCAACTGCTCTACCAAGTTGAACTGGAGGTTAAATGAAATCCCCTGTTTTCTTAGTGTGATACAGTGACTGGACCTGGTGATGTTGAAAACTCAAAGAATGATGAAAACACAGGAGAGTCTGAAATCACATCTGTATCATCTGCAAACAATGACAAAGGTAATATTTGAATGAAAAAGAACCCAAGTATTGTTTTGTATTATATTTTCCGACAAAATGTAGATCACGTTAAATTTAAAATAACATTAAAAAGTATTAATTAAAAAACAAATTGCAGAGAAGATACATCTTGTGGAACAGGAAAATCTGTGAATACACACAGAGCTTTCTGCAGATATATCTTGTTGATCTTAAATTGTTAACTGTCCAAAACCAATTTATTTTATGTTTAATCTGCTTGTTTTTACAGTAGATGAGCTGGAGGAAAGTGCAGCTAAAACAGAGGTAAATGTGACATCTTTTGGTCCTCAGAAGTCATTGTTAAACAGAAGCATTTATTTTTTAACTCTACCTAATTTCTTTTTTAAGTTATTTTGTTAGTTTGAACTAAAACAGAGTTTGACTCAATCAACCATCTGGTTGGACATATGGATCAGTTGACAATGGTTTGAACCTGGTTAACTAAATATCATATACAATCATCTGTTTTATTAGAATGATCCAGTGAATGGTGCTAAACACTCAGACAAGTATGATGACAGCATACGAGTGGGAGGAGAGTCTGAAATCAAATCTGTATCATCATCTGCAACCAATAAAGGTAACAATAATAATATTCTTTATTATAACGTAGATTTTTTACAGTATAATAATTATGAATGTAACTGCACTGATCCAACAATAATGGCGACGCTTCGTAATGATGTCTTGATGAACTTTATTTGCCGTTCTCGCTCTTCTTCTCTCTCACTCCACTCTGACACCATAGACACCGTGAAAACTACAAACAAACATAAACATTTGTACGTAAATTGCGAGCTCTTGTGGAGTCTCTCAGGCAAATGTCTGTTGACAAACGGACATTTGCTAGCACACGTTGTTAGCACATATTAGCACATTAATAATGACATAAACTACAAACTACAATCTCAAAAAATGCAACACATTTAAACGTAGAGGCAGGTCAACAACAATACACACAAATATATGTACAAATGAACAATTTACCGTGTGCACCTCTTAGATCACATGCAGAATCAGTTTAACCTGGGGTCGTTTACTCCTCTTAGCTTCTGCGCGAGCTAACGACCCACAATGTCACGGTCATATGCCTACACCCACTCTGGGTGTGGCCTGTTACTTAGCAACATACATGACGAAATATGATACATTGAGGCACCACATACGGTACCATATAAACTCAAAGAATAAACAATTACACATGTCTCCTTGACAGTTACAATGAATATTAAGTGGTGTCAATAAAATAAGGAAATAACTTCCTCTGAAATGTGTTGGCTTTGACCCTTCAACAGGAGAGCCTGATGAAGATAAGGAGGTCAACAAAGTGAAGGGCACAAGTCCAACATCTCTAACTGTTTCACCAGTTACCAAATAGCACGAGAAATGATTTATTTTGTTGAAATGTTGTATTGCATTCCTGCAAATTCTGGATAATTAAAATAAAACACATTATATCTATTTGGTGTAGAGGACATCCATCATGTTTAACAATGAACCATCTTGGAATGGTTAAGTGGCCCAAAACAATTTGTTTGATGCTTGATTCTGCTTTCTGTTACTTTACCCTGCAGAATGCGAGCTGGAGGAGAGTGCAGCTAAATCAGAGGTAAATGTGAGAGTTTGTCATAACTATCATAAAGCAGTGTTTATTGATTATTGACACCTATATTTTCAAGTCAAGTTTTAGATGAAGATTAGAGTTGTTTGCATTTGTAGTTTAGACTTGAACAGAGTTCTACTCTACGAACCCCCTAGGTGGACACGTGGATGAGTTGAAATGAGATAAGTTTACTTTCTTCTCACTGAAGTATAAACCTGCTTGCATTTAGTGCAAAATGTTTAGTCTTGCTTTTATTTTGGAGTTGTTGTCTGAATCGGTTTACTATTGTGTGTCCTTGTTCTTAATAAGTTATCCTGGTTAACTGATCCATCATCTCTCCATTTTCTAACTGCTACAGGGTCATACATATGTTGCCTTCTTTGCGCCCTCAAATTCATTGTTGTCAATGTAGACGTGCAGAAGGCACGCTCAAAATCGAGACCGAAGCCTCGTGTTCTTTAATGCCTATTCTTCAGCTGCAACTCAAGATGAAAATAGTTCAACTGTTTGAACTTTATGGCACACACAGCATGTAATGTGTCGAGGAACAATCAGTCTACGGTAAATATATGAAGTTGAAGTGAAGTTAATCATTTTAGTGCAGGACTTACTCATCATCGTCATTACAGCACACAGGTTTTGGTTGCTTAGTAATGGCTGGAGCCCCCCCCCCTCCAAGGACCTTGGATAAAAGGATGAAAGCGACACGGTTGGCATTTCACTCGCAGTTTTAGATGGTGCAGGTATTTCAGACGTACCTCTCCTTTCCAACTGTTCCTGGGAAACCCCAAGGCGTTCCCAGTTCAGACGAGATATATAATCCCTCCTGCATGTTCTCTACCCCGGGGCCTCCTAACAGTTGCCAGTACCTGGAAAACCTATGACTGGAGGCCTCCAGGGGGCATCTGGATCAGATGCCTGAACCCCCTCTGGCCCGATTAGATGCAAAGAAACAGTAGCTGTACTCCCCCCGGATGTCTGAGTTCCTCACCCTCTCTCTATGGCTGACCCCAGCCACCCTACGAGGGAAGCTAATTTCAGCCGCTTGTAATCGGGATCTCATTGTTTTGGTCACTTCACCACAGAACACATGTTTGATTTTGTGGTGAGTATATGGACACACCTCTCACTTTGGTTAAATAAGGACAGGCTGGTAGCAATGACCCCGGTACCCTGCATTCCTGCAGTACCGCCACAGGACTCCCCGCAGGACAAGGTCGTGAGCCTTCTCTAAGTCCAAAAAACCCGGCGGGCAAAGTCCAATGATCCCTCCAACGGACCTGCAAATGTCAAGAGCTGGTCCAGTGTTGCACATCCAGGATGGAATCTGCATTGCTCCTCCTGGATCTGAGGTTTGACAATCAGTCAGAGCCTTCTTTTCAGCAGAGCCCTATCTCCTAAAAATTACGTTCCCCCGAAACTAAAATGCATTCTCAATTACGTTTGACCAGAAATGTATTTTCTCCCTGAAACATATTTTCTCCCTGATTACATTTGTGTTTGACGTATTACAAATACGTTTCTAATCAACATATCTTTGCCATACTCTACTCTTTATTATTTTTCTGTGATCTGCCTTGCCTTTATTTACTAACCCTAACCCTGTCCTTACTCTTACCCTAACCATAACCACGTCTCCCCGTGCGTGGATCAGCGCATTTCTGCCGGAGACAGGCGGCGTGTTGCGGTAGTATTCTGACCGCATAATAGGGAGGAGAGGCGGTGGTGGAGAGGGGAAAAAAGGTTAGTGTCAAAATGTTGATTTGAAACGTATTTTGGAATACGTCAAACACAAACATAATCACGGAGAAAATACGGTTATGGTCAAATTATGGTAATTGAGAATGCATTTTAGTTTCGGGAGAACGTAATTTTTAGGAGACAGGGTTGTTTCAGCACCCTGCAATAAACCTTCCCGGGAAGGCTGAGCAGTGTGATACCAAGATAATTCGAATCCCTTTTTAAAAATGGAAACCACCAGCCTGGTCTGCCCCACCAAAGGCACCGCCATCCACCCCTATGCGACACTGAGAGGCGTGTCAGCCAAGACAGCCCAACAACATCCAGAGCCATCTGCATCTTAGGGCTTAACTCATTCACCCCTGGCGTATTGCCACAGAAAAGCTTTATGACTACTTAGGCAACCTGCCAGCGATATAGATGGGTCTTCCCCTTCACCATCAAGTGCCGTTCAGTTGACAGATCTGCTTCTCTTTTCAAAATAGAAGACATGAAGACATACTGGCGCAGATGTGATGATACGGCCACAAAGTTGATTATAGATTTCTGGCCAAGGGTGTACTGGTACCACTCGAACAAGGTGCATATTATGGCCAATCCATAACTCGTACAAATTTCTTTGAAGTCCCCCTGCAGAACTATAGAGTCCCCAGTCGGCGGCCTTTCCAGGACAGCACCCAGAGACTCAAAGAATGCAGGGTGCATAAGCACAAACTGAGACTTCCTCTCAGCGACTCGCAGTCGCATACATGGGACCCTCTCGTTCCCCAGGGAGAACTCTGTGGTGGAAAATTTCTAGGTTAATCGGGAGGAGAGAGTTTTTGTTCTCAAAGTCATCAGAAGATTCAAAGTTGTCTTTTTCCGTTTATTCTCTTGCAAGAGCGAAGAAAGCACAGCAACTACGTATTCAGTAGACTGCGTGAAACCTTCTTCGAAGTGCAATTTTCAACATCATTTATGCATACAAAGGTTCACACCTTTACAACTTCAGATAATGCGTCAAAAGGGGGAGTAAAAGTATTTCAGACACAGGATGTCTGTTAGTCAAGGTCTCTCTGTGTCTCTGTCTTACCAACAAAGAAACAGTGTCTCTTCACTTCTCACCCTTGTGGGAAAAGATAACAAGACACCTGGATACAAAACTAATTAAAATCATCTACTGTTTTGTATCTGTCTGTGTTCCACACTTTCAGTTGTACATTCTCTAACATTTCACATGATACTATAACATAACCTAACTTATATACGTGGTCAAGATATCTGTATTACGATCTATACTATAACATAATTTCCCCACTACAACTCCAACACATCCTTTCACCCTCAGCATCTCCGGAAAAGGCTACTGTCCAGCCCCTGTTTGAGTTTGGATCCAGAACCAGTGCTATGTAGGACAATGCACACAACCGCAATGCCTATTCCTGCTAGTGTTGGGCCCACAGGGCAATTGCTTTATGTAGATATTCCAAGCCCCATGTGTCAAGGTCACCAAATGCTCACTGGTCCCCTCCCAAGTCTTCCTCAAGAAAGGAGCACCGGTTTGCCTTTTGCGAGTGAGGTGCAACAACCCTTTTCTGGACATAAATGTAGGGTCAGTGAATCAGTCTTGGTCTTGCCACTCCCATGGGACCATTTTGCCCTGGCAGACCCTACCAGGAGCTATTGACAACATAGCTACCATGGTCACTGGGGCCCACAAACCCTCCACAACGTTGAGGTGACGATTCACGAGATGGGTGATGAACTGATATTAAATGAAATGATTTGTTTTCTTAGTGTGATCCAGTGAAACGACCTGCTGATGTTAAACACTCAAAGAATGATGGCAACACAACTGTGGGAGAAGAATCTGAATTCATGCCTGTACAATCTGCTGCCACTGAGAAAGGTAACATTTCAATGAATATTACCATTCCAGGAATAGGTCAATAACATACAAAATTTCTTACAGTGAACATTATCAAAACAGAGAAAAACTTATTAGTTTTAAAGTGCATTGCTTGTCTTATGCTTGATTATCTTATGATTCAGTCCATTATTCTATGGCAGGTAATAAGGATATGAGTGGAAACATGGATAAGGTAAGAAACTCCAAATTTAATATTTTCGTTTACTTAATATCCCAATGTGATTATAATTTTCTACATACAATACGTGCTAAATTACTTATTTACAGAAGTCACTGGAGATTTCTGAGGGGATCGACAGGAAGAAACAATATCAAAGAGAAACTGAAGCACTGCTTGACAGACTTCAGCTTCAAGACAAACAGCAACAGAAGTTGTCTCCAGCAGATTTTTTCAAAGTAGGTCCAGCTGTGAAACAGGACCATGACACACCTGAGAAAGATGTAGCTCATACTTTTATTCAGAAGTTGATGATGTTAGACTACAGAGCCAGATATATTCCTGTAAGACAAGACAGTCCTGAGGTGAGCCACTCAAACCTTGTTGAAGAGTTTGATACTGATGACACAGAAGACGATGACCTTGATGCTCTTTACAGCACCAATGTAGACTCTGATCAATCAAATCTCAAGACTCACGTGCATCCAATGGATGTTCAAATGGCAGTATTTCACTGCTCAGACAGCTTTTTTAAGCAAAACATGATTACAAAGCTATCACAATGTCAGTACGCCTTACCTTTGCTTGTTCCTGACCCGGTAACAATGGATATTGACTGTCCTCTGTGGACATTCAGACAAATAAGAAAAACATGGAAGGTTACTGAAATGAAAGATAATTCAAACATTGTCACCATGAAGAGTATGCCCATCTGTAAAGCTGAGACACCCATGGTGTCATTTCTCCGCCTGGGTTCACCATCTCTGTCTAAATCTGAGCTGATGAACACTTTGATCAACAATCGTCACAAAACCTTCTTCGACAGAAACTGCCCAGGTAGTAACAAGTCTCGCCATCTGATGGATGGTGTGGCAGAGATTGCCTGGTACTGCCCTGCTGGAACACCCAGTGATGCCTTCACTGACTGCATTGCCTTCTGTAATCTTCATGGTGATGCTCTGTCACTTGTAAAACAGCGTGACATACTGACTGACAAATCTTCAGTCAATGTTGTACTTGTACCAACTCTGGAACAAGGGGATAAAAACAGTGCAGTGATCTCAGCCCTTCACAAGTCTCCAAAGCCTCTCATTATTCTCATTGCTGACAGCGATGGTGGTGCTGTCCAGATGAAAAAGGGAAACTACAAAATGGGTTTAAATGACAAAAGCCAGTCAAAAGTTTCTGAAGAACTGAAAAAAATCATTGGAAAGATTTTGTCTGGACCACATGAAACCTTCCAGCTTGAATCCATGATGGAAGTTTCTGGAGTCAAAGTGGATGAAGACGACAAAGTCTGCCAAAAAGGGAAATATGCTGCAATGAAAATTGTGGACTTGCTTCAGGGGATGGATGTTTCAAAGATCAAAGATACATATCTCCCTTGTCAAGGCGAACTGTGGAAGGAATGGTGCAAAATCAACAAAGAACTGTATCACCTCAAAGGAAACATTGAGAATGAGAAATGTCAAATTCAACGGAAACTGATGCAAATACGAGAAGAACAATGCAAAGTTTCCAGTAGTAAACCAATGGAGTTGTTCATTAAAAGCCTCTCATCTTTGTCAGCAACAGAAAAAGATTACTTCTTGAAATGGACTCAGATCTTAATAGATGCCCTCTCCACAGACGACCTCGATTCAATTCTCCAAATCTATGATAAAAAGTGGGCTGAGGTCTTGGCCTTGAAGAAGAAGCATGACAAATCTGATCTGCAAAAAGGAAAGCAAACCGAGCTTGATGAAATATCAACGAAAGTACAGTCAGCAACTTTTGGCTTGGAGCACATCTTCAGAGAAATGGGACAGATCTATGAAGCTCATGCATCTCTGCAGAAACAACCAAAGAGCGGACCGACTGACTGGTCTAAATACCCCGAGCTGGCTGCAGAGCTGATGATATCAGGACACCCAATGGAGCTGATGGATGGTGATGCAGGTCATGTACCTTTAACATGGATCTCTGGTCTTTTAGATGAAGTCATCAAGAAACTGGGTGACAAGAGAGTCTTTGTTTTGTCAGTGTTGGGCGTACAAAGCAGTGGAAAATCAACAATGCTGAATGCTATGTTTGGGTTACAGTTTGCAGTGAGTGCTGGCAGGTGCACCAAGGGTGCCTTCATGCAACTGGTCAAAGTGTCAGAGGAGATCAAGAAAGACTTTGAGTTTGACTATGTAATAGTGGTGGACACTGAAGGACTGCGTGCTCTTGAGTTGGAAGGTAAAGCCACTCTTCAACACGACAATGAACTGGCAACATTTGTTGTTGGTCTGGGAAACATGACACTGATCAATATCTTTGGAGAGAATCCAGCTGACATGCAAGATGTTCTGCAGATTGTTGTTCAGGCTTTCATGAGGATGAAGGAAATTAAACTTTCTCCAAGTTGTGTGTTTGTTCACCAGAATGTTACCGATATTGGTGCTACAGAGAAAAACATGGATGGAAAGAGACAGCTGCAAAAAAAACTGGACAAGATGACCGAACTAGCAGCCAAAGAGGAGGTTTGTGATGCCGAGTGCTTCAGTGACGTCATTGCATTTGATGTGCAGAAAGATGTGAAATACTTTGCCCAGCTTTGGGAGGGAAGTCCACCTATGGCTCCTCCAAATCCAGGTTATAGTGAATGCGTTCAAGAGCTGAAGACCACCATCCTCTCTAAAGCTAAACAGTCTGCTGGGATTACTCTCTCGCAGTTCAAAAGCAAAATTCAGGACCTGTGGAATGCCCTGATGAATGAGCAATTTGTTTTCAGTTTCAAAAACACATTTGAAATTGCAGTGTACAGAAAACTTGAGGTCCAGTATGGGAACTGGACCTGGACCATGAGGAGCAACATGTTGAACATTGAGAACGAACTTCATACCAAAATTCAAAATGGAAAACTTCACAAGGTCGAGCTCAATCATCTTCATCAAGAATCAAACAAAACCTATGATGAAATCAAACAAGCAATGACAACATACTTTGATGATGATGGAGACAAAGACATGTTGGTTCAGTGGCGAGGCCGCTTTGAAAGCAAAATCAAGGAGTTTCATGATGAACTATTGAGAGGAGTTCAAAGAAAACTGGATGAAATCATCCAGCAGAAAAATGCTTGTAAAAAGCTTAATGATAAGAAGACAGAGTTTGAGAACAACCTGCTACAAAAGAGCAAAGAACTCGCTCAGAAGTTAAAGGACAAGGCAAACGATGAAGAGGAAGATGAAGAGGAACTTCAAAAGCAGTTCAACTCTGTTTGGAGTGGCTTGGTTAAAGAACTAACTGCAGGTATAAAACCTATTGAGGACATCAACTATGAAGAAGATCAATCAACCGTCCTCTACGAGCTTGGTTTTGAATGGGCTCTCATTGATAAATCCAAAAGTAGTGGCAAATACAAAACAATAGCAGAGGTTGGTGATTACAAACATTATGTATCTCTGACCAAGCATCACGATCATGAAAATGACATGGAAACTGACACAAAAGGACAGAAAAACCCTTTCAAAAAAGTATGGGGTATTGTTACCGAACAAACTACTAAAGCTGAATATTACTGGAAGGGGTATTTTCAGCATGAAGAACAGCAACTGATCAGATCCCTCATTGACAATGTTCAAAAACAGTCCCTTGTTACAATTAAGAGCAAACCTGTTGCTACTAGAGGCTACAGTCCAACTTACTTGCAAGAAGTGGCCAACGATATAAAACAAAAGGTGACAGAATTTGAATCAAAGAGGAAATATGCTCTAAAGAAGGAGTTCACAGTTGATCTCTTGCTGTATGTATTTCACAGAGCAGAGAGATGGCTTTCAGAGTCCCACATGAAATACAAAGGGAACAATGATGCACACTCTTATGTAGAAAGCAAGAAAATGGATTATTACAACATTTTCAAAAGCTTCTGCAAAGGAAGCTCATCTGCTGTTGTGCTTGGACAACTGATCTGTGACAAGCTGAAGAGTGCCATTGAAGAGTTCGTCTGTAACAAGACTGGCATTGATCTCGCTGGAGCGATGAAGTGCAATTGCCCAGCATTCAGTGGGAACAGGTCGAACTTGGAGAAACATGTGTTGAAGTCACTCGCAGAGAAAGAGGACTTTAATGGTTTTATCACCTACATCCGTCACCCAAGGAACCAAGCAGAGACATATATAAGAGAAGAAGTAGAGAAATACATCTCCACAGAAAAGGGAAAAGAGAAAGCACAGAATATACTCAAGAAAAATGTGGACGACATCAACAGGCTTGTTAGTCAAGCTTTATATGACGCAACAGAGAAAGTCAAAACCCACAAAGGAGACCCAGACATGTGGATGAAGGAATTTTCGAGTTTGCTAAAAGTTAAGCTAACATTCAATACCATCAGTTGTCAAAACTTCAGTGACTTGAACAGTTTTGACTTCCTCAAAGAAGAGATAGAGAAAGGTCTTGTATCCATCATAAAGGAGTTGAGCAGCCTCTCACTGGATAACATGAAGAAATTCAGGATGAAGCCTGATGAAATCCTCATTGATCAGCTGTGTGACTGTTGCTGGGTAAAGTGTCCATTCTGTGCAGCTGTTTGCACCAACACCATAAAGGATCACAATGAGGACCACAGCGTGTCTTTTCATCGACCTGATGCAGTTATGGGATGGCACTTAAGAAACACCGTGGAGCTGAGTCTTGATTTCTGCACAACAAGTATTGCAAGTGATGGAAGTTTCTGCCCTACCCATGATTCACAGGTGGCCATTCCCTATAAAAAGTACCGAACTGCCGGCCCAAATTTTGCCAACTGGGCAATTACCCCTGATGGGTCCAAGCTGGAATATTGGAAATGGTTTGTGAGTCGATTTGAGAAGGAACTGGAAGACCACTATGGATTAAAATTCCAGGGCTATGGTAAAATTCCCAATGAGTGGAAAACACACTCTAAGGAACAAGCTATTCAAAGTTTGGATAAAATGTTCAAAGTGTGAGTCAGCCAATACAACCACAACCTTGCTGAAAACCATGATACTGGTTTTCACATGATTATTCATTAATCAGATTCCTATAAAACAACATTCATTGACGTTTGATTATCTCTCCATTGACGGGGGAAGTTGTGTGAATAATAAATGTGTCAA
Organism: Melanostigma gelatinosum; assembly: GCF_949748355.1. Taxonomy (NCBI): domain Eukaryota; kingdom Metazoa; phylum Chordata; class Actinopteri; order Perciformes; family Zoarcidae; genus Melanostigma; species Melanostigma gelatinosum. The sequence continues at coordinate 10,635,731 of NC_136646.1, forward strand.
TGAATCATTACAAACTACACGTGACTGGACTGGTTCACAGGAATCAGATTACTTTATACAAACTAACACTTAAAACAAAAGAGTGCACAAGAACAATTGTAATACGGAGAATTTAATGAGTCACACAACCATCAAACTATTAATATTAATTTCAAGTCAATGACTCATCTACAAAGTTGGATTTCTGTAAATGAAAATTGTTTTCATAAAGTAAAAGTCGAGGAAAGAGTTGAGACATTTTATCAATAACTAATGGAAGACATATTTCTTTTTTAACCTGCATGATTCATGTCTTAGATTTGCAACTGAAAATCCTGTCATGAGTATTGTATGTTTGTATTTTTGCATGGCGGAAGTTTTGTTCTGGGAATTGTTTTGTTGAGATGCTCATGTGCTTGTAGCTGCCAAAACATAATGATGTTGCAAAGTGAAGTAGAACCAAAGAGTGACTGTTGAGAAACTGTAAAAGCCTGAAGAAGTATCAGGTTTTCTGTTTGCTATGACAACTTTTCAAAGAATATTTCAAACATAACTGGTGAAGGATGCTTTATGTTTACGAAGTATATAAAGTGTTAAGTTTTATTATTTCTATCTCACTTCAACCAATCGGTTATTATTTCCACACAAGTATGAGTTTTGTTGTTTTTATTCAATCTGTGATTTTGCCAATATAACCACGACACTGCTAAAAATCATAATACTTGTTTTTACATAATTATTCATAAATCAGTATTGAAGTGTTAAGTTGTGTTGTTTATCTCCTTTAAACCAATCTGTTATTTCCACACAAGTTTGAGTTTTGATGTTTTTATTTAGAAACTTACTGTATCCTATTCTGACATCCAAGAGTGATGTAAACAGATTTAAACAATTTAAGTCATTGAGAAGAAATCTGTTGAGTTTAACTTGTTATGTTTCAATAAAAATAACTTCTTTATATCTCCTGAAATTCCAGGTTTCTTAGTGTTTATGATAAATGTACTCCTTTAAGTCTGCCAAATACTACAGTGCATTTATTTCTGATACTGTAGTGTATTTGTTTTAAGGTTTTTATGCTTCAACACCAGCCACAGTCATGGCCAGAGGCATAATATGTTTGGGTTGTCTCTACATCCTCTCCTTTATCATGAATTTATATATCCCAGGAACACAAGGATGAACTGATCAGATTTTGATGTCAATTCGGTGGTCACAAAATGCGTTTTTGGCCTTAACTCAAGTATCCATAAGCTACCGTAAATATGACAATTTCACACAAATGTCGAATAAGATAAACTCATGGAAGTGATGACATTTTAAACAGACATGGATGTAAACTCTAACATGACTGGTTGGCAGAGGCATAGAACCGGGAGGCGTTCATTTCTAGTATTTCTAGTATCATTAAATCTCAGAAAACAACAAAAAACCTGATAACATGGGTTGTCATCTTTGACTGTATGAATATGATATTATTATTATCAATTGTGTGTTTGCTAGATTCGACTGAGCCCTTCATATCTACATAGGATCAGGTCTTTTTCACAGAGCCTAGCATGTTGCACTATTATGGAAAATAAGTTCAGATCGGGCCAGTTGTTGAAGTCTAAACTACTGTTCCCCTACTGTTCTCTTTCTAGTGGGAGTTAAAAGCCTTTTCCCTGGTGCCGCCTTGCATAACATGACTCTTTTTTATTTCAGACCAGCTCTCCCTCTCACAGCACCAGGGCCTTCTCTTGCCTTTTCCATGACAGTCTTACCATATGCATGCCAGCCTGTGTAGTAGGAACGCCAGTCTCACTATGCACCTGCTACGCCCCCTCAGTTGTTTTTCTAGAAGAGACTCTGATCTTTTCTTAAGGCAAACAGGCTGTATGTTGACCTATTGAGACCTCACTTTATTCACACTAGTTCTCAATATGCGTTTGTGATATATGTGAGTTTCAAACATTTAGATATATTTAAACAAATAGATATAGTTGATTGTGATATTATGATAAATCCAACTCCAACAGCACCGCAAAGTTTCTACAGTTTTTACTTTTAAGTGGCAGATTGAATTTCGTGACACAAATGTTTCCTACATGCTTGGAAAGGAAGGGTGAGCAGAGGGGTATTCACTTGCAATCTAAAACCTCACCGCTCAATGCCACTAAATCCTACACACTGGTCCTTTAAGACCGAACTATGACCGGTACCTTTCAGCAAGTTGGTTAAAGGAGAGGTTCTTCTCCTTCCTCTGTTTGTTCAGTGCTTAAAAACAAATATTATCAAACAAGGATTATATGGTAAACATAATTATGTTACGATATCTGCTTCAGTCTCACTTTTTTTTAACACAAACAAACACACACCTGGTTCCTTTCCGGGGGAAACTACACTTTTCACATCTGGGGCTAACTTTTTAAATGGTGACTAGATTAAAGAGTTTTCTTTAAAGAGCTGAGACCTTACCACCTAACATCAGAAAAAATGGTTCCTTTCTCTTTCAGCTGTTCTTCAATTCAAGCTCCTAAGAAAAACATGAGTGGAGTTTCATGTAGAAGCAAGGTGCAGCAGTCTGTGTGGCAGTAAACATGGTCAGGAACTTTCACTTAGGCACAAATCTGCTCTTCTCACGATTAATAGATGAGGCCTTTTGTGAACTGGGCTACAATGGTTTGTCATTTTCAAAAGCTGGGTCCACAGAAAACAAAGTTCGGGAAATAACAGTGCTTTAGATAACAGCTGCACATACCGTATAGTTTCTAAGTAACGTAATGTAATTGAACAAAATCATGAGGGAACAATTGTAGTTTTCCTGTTGGTAATAGTCATTTTGAAATAAAATCACATCAGATGAGAGATGCAAAAGGCCCTCCATCTTCTCTGAAATGTCCAAATTTTTGCTCAGTTATGGTCATACTGTATCCTGTAATAGTAGGAATATAATAGGTACAGTTAAATAATAACTAGAGTAGAAATTATCTATTAAATTCCTCACTAACGTGCAGCTTATTGCTCGGTGGGTCATACATACCCTGTATTAATAGAATAGGTATCAGTAGTTAAGGGGAGACGCTACAGATGAACAGGGTAAAGATTTTAACTAATAAATATCACCATGACACTTCCACAGATGATTATATTAATTATCTGAACACCGGATATTCAATACCAACATTAAGATTAACCCATGGTCGTCATGAACTTAATTCATTTTGAAGGATTTGTTGTCTTGTGAAAATGCAGATGAACGTGTCATGATGTGAAGAGGCGAAATAAAGAGTCCGTTGCAAACATGAATAAGGACACCGATAAAGAAAATGAAGAGGGAACACAGAACATGAAGTTGATCAAATGATAAAGAATTTGTGAGAAGAGCAAAGATTTGGAGTGAGATCTTACTGAGATTGTTTGGACGGAGCAAAAACTGAGAACTTTGTGAAACAGAACTACCTAAACTGAAATAGCATCTGTCAGATCAAATGACTCCCAATGATGCATTCTATGGAGATAGAGTTGAATCAGTAATAACTATAAAGATCCTTGTGTATTCTCTGATAAAAGTGACACATTGGTCCTATTAGATATTACTTTATGTGCACGAAGCCATCTCGGGTCACTTCTCTTGACTGTTTGTTTTTTCGGTCACAGAAGGCAGCAGAAGTCCACTGACAGGCTACACAGGTAATCTCAGTGGGCTGTTACTATTTCTAGAGTGATTTGTTGTCTCGTGGTCTGCTGCTCTCTCACAACTAGACTGATATTTTATGTAAAGTTAGTGTTTTAAGCCTCAACCCATCAAAGACAATAACACAACACAATTTGAATAGAAACATTTTATATTCTTGTGCACAACAGGACATTTTTACATTTCCAATTCACTGAAGCTCTACATCTCATAGTGATTCATATTTCTTACAATCACTGAAGTCTCAAAGTCTTGTCTTTAACCAAACCGATAAACATGCCATGCATGTGCAACAGCAATTGTGTCTCTTAGCAGATCTTTAAGGAAGTCAGTTTGAAGTCTCCTGCGATTTTGATGTAGCTGATGATGTTCATCTTATTACGGTTGGGAAACTGTACTTCATGTCCATCAGGAAGCTCCACTTCAAACGTGTCTCCAGTCAGCTTCAACACCATCTGAAAGAGAAAAGATGCAGTGAAACCTTTATTTTAGCAGACATCTCAAAATCTCCCTGCATGGATAAATATCACTAAAGGTAAGTGAGGAAATGAGTTTATTGTGATTTTTTTACAAAATACACACAGTCTCTCTCCCTTCAGTCAGATTGCCTCACCTTGACTTCTGCTCCCCTCTGTAGGGGGTTGTGTATTTCCCGTTTCTCGTCGGCCCAACAACCAGCAGCCTTTGAGTTGCAAACAAGAACGGCTCCATCAGTGTCGTCATGGAAACGAGGGTTAAAGTGCAGCGCCAGGTCCTCTGCACCACAGCCGAGATCGATCTCGAATCTGAGTGGATCAGAGATTATACAATAGATGTAGTCTTACTATTGACGTGTTTGCACAGCATAAATATCACCGTTTTATTCAGTGAAGAAGCGAATATGAAACAAATGTTATGAGTTTGGTTGGCTCACCTCTCAGCATCATGTGGAATTACTCCCTTTACTTTCAGCTGATCTCCAGCTCTTATAATCACGTTCTTCAATTCAAGTTGCTGAGAAACACAATTTTGCAGTTCAGGATTAACAAACTATTTAATTAGAAAATAAAAGATTGCTGTTACAATGATATTCATATTTGTATTCTACACATTACAGCAAAGTTAAATTAGCAAGAACAAAGCAGTCAAACTTACCATGCTCCTGTTGGGTGCTGGTGCTGGTGGACAGTCCTGGAGCAAATGGAAGATGTAAGAGGATGTGTTGGCACACAAGCAGTCTTCTGCCCTAGAAGACAACAAGAAAGTAGCCTGACTGTGAAGTTTCTCCCAATTTATAATGTGACGCACAAAGGATTCAGTGATAGGACGGGTCACCGTAACAATGTGACCCGTTGATCATGATAATCAAGTAGCCCTTTCAATGCAAATGCAGTGATCTAATCATTGCTGTTAAACTGATTTAGTAAAAAAAAACAAAAAAACAAAAAACAAAGAAAGATTGATTGTCTAATCACAGAAGACATGAGTACCAGCTGGCAGTGATAATACTGTTTGAACAAACTGCTCTGCCAATAGCCATTTAAATAAGTTTTGAGCCACTCTGCACGTTGAGGAAGCACCGCAATAAGTTACTGATTACAATAGTGTCACGGTTCACGGTTTACCGTGTGGGATTAGGAGTTGATCAGAGACTCAGGTGCAGACTTAGACACAGGACACAAGGTGAGGTGACATGCAAGGCTCTTTACTGGGCACTTAAGCAGACAAAAACAGAAACCAAAATCAACTCCAACCGGGAGCGTGAAAAATCCAAACTAAAAATAAAAAGCAAAGTCACAAAAAGGGGATTGGACACAAAAAGGCAGACATAAACCATGGACCGCAGAAGGCCAACACGAGAGCGAAGAGTCCACAGGGAGGGAAAAGGACAAATGATAATCCAGCAACTGAAACGGGCCAAGCAGGGGAGTATAAGTATGTGAGGGGTGATGAGCTGATTGCCAGCAGGTGAGTGGGGTTTGCAGAGGGAAAAACCAGGGGCAGGTGATTTGGTACAGGTCGAGAGAATGAGCATGATGAGGAGAGACCCACACCCACACACACGCACGCACGCACGCACACACACACACACACACACACACACACACAAACACACAGCAAAACCCAACCGTGACAAATGGAGCATAAACACTACCAGAGTACACTGTCTGTTTTCAACCTGTCTGTTAAGGTGATCCTATCAATTAAATGGCATTGATTTGATATGAATTATTGGGCAATTGTTCACAATAACGCTGGATGTCTCTTTAATAATTAATAATACACTTTACAATTATTTTTTGAAACCGAATACCAATCATACTCTCTCCTGTTTCTTCATACTGAACTGATCTACATCTGTCACTTCGGTCGTAAAACACTGAACCAGCTGTGCGTAAAAGCTTCCTAGTGGCTCCGCATCAGAGCAGTGCTGCACGTCGGTGAGCAGCAGCTTCACTGATAAACTTGTGTTTTCATATTTGCGGTGCTTTTGGCTCAGCTCTCCGTAAGACAAAGTTCACTCCGAGTCTCCCGCTGCTGCTCCAAAACAAACGATGAACTGCAGCCATATACAGGCGACAGAAAAGCTGATATAATTTATATGTGTTCTTTATTTTAAAGATGCGTCTGTGACTCCGCGAACAATGGACTTTAATTTGCCGATGGTGTCAATTGTGTTTTAATGTCACATGTTAAAATAATCTAATCAGCGTCAATGCTGACGAAATAACATTTCTTGTAAATACTTTCAAAATATAGGGGCCAAACTGTCAATTAGAATAATCTATCATTGTATGCCATAATAGTTATTACAATTTAAAACTCAAACTCCATATATTCATCAGTGAGAATGACACAGATATCAATACGGATTATGTGCATTGGTGGACATGGTTATCAATCATTAAACAATCCTGGCCTAAATCGACCTCAAGTTATCGCAGTGTGAAAATGTGGTAACTGTTACAGGAAAATAATAATTGTGCTACTTATCAGTAACATTGTCACATGACCGCCTTGCTCGTCGTAGTTTCCCTTATGGACTTTATGAACTGTAGCTACGAAGACGATTGATTTATGTTATCTTTTCTAGATGCTTCAGTTTGGCCACTTTAGTTTGAAAGCACATACCGGAAGTGGTAGTATGCTGCTATGTCTGCAATGACGTTGTCTTTATTAATTTCTTGCAGTTCTACATTGTGACCACGGGAGGGTGACAAAACCCACAATTCTGTCCGTTTGTACTACTCTAAATGCTGCCTTGAAACAAAGTGGCGATACAGGTTAAATCGAGTGTATTTGGAATCGTATACGTTTGTGTTTGCCCGAATGGGTATAAATGACTTAGCATAGTTTGCAAGGGATCGAAAACTAGCTGCGGCTGCCTCCACATATGACCATCGTCTTGCAGGTCGTAGTGGACACTAGGTGGAGATGACTTTCCTTTGAAAGTATCTGCCGGAAGTACTGCCATGTCTGCATTGACGCTATCTTTATGAATTTAGTGAGTCGTAGTTCCAGACTGTGGCCACTGGAGGGCGGTATCTAAATATGTATTTGAAAAGTCGACCTCAAGTGATCACAGTGTGGAACTGCGGTAAGTGTTTCATCACAATTGTCAGAGGGCTACATTTCAGTAACATCGTCACATGACCAAAAACTAGCTCCATCTGACGTTACGCTCATCTTCAACGTTGTAGCTGAGCGAGCTTGATCACTTTATTTTGAAAGTATATACCGGAAGTTCTGTCATGTTTGCATTAAATTAACGAGTTGCAGTTCCGGACGTATATATACGTATATATACGGGCTATATATATATATATATATATATATATATATATATATATATATATTTATATATATATATATATATATATATATATATATATATATATATATATATATATATATATATATATATACGGGCTATATATATATAGATAGATAGATAGATAGATAGATAGATAGATAGATAGATAGATAGATAGATATAAAAAAATACAATTTGTTTTATTCGTGGTCGTTTTCAAGTCGTGTGGAACTGCAAATACATTAAAATGAAAGCTATTTAATGGTAACGTGTTTTTGTTGACTCTGCCAAAAGAATATCAGTTCTGCAAAAAACTAAGGGCTTGCTAGCAGTAGCAGTGCTAGCTTGTGTACCCACGTCGGTCACGTGACAACCGCCTTGCTCGTCAGAACGGCTCTGTTAAGTGTATTTTATGATATACATTAATATTTTGTAAACACTGTTATTTCATTTCGGATGGCTTCAGTTTAGGCACTGGAGTTTGAAAGTACTACCGGAAGTGGTAGTGTGGTATTATGTCTGTATATTGACGCTAGCTTGCCTAAATTAAAATGCTGCAGTTGTCGACTGTGACCACTGGAGGGCAGTATAACACCAAGATTATACATTGAAGACTTTCTTTGAAGGAATAACATGGGCTTAATATTGGTTGACAACAACGTTTATACCAATCCAGAAAAATATAGATACAGATATAAATATCTCTAGTATTCCGACAAAAAAATGATCTTTCTCTACAACAACTTCCGCTATTCTGCCGGAAGTGACAAAATAAAGTAAACAGAGGAGCTGCAAGTGGATCCAGAAATTAGGATAATTGCGATTAAAGGGAGCGATTTAAAAAATACATTGCGCTTTGTTTACATTCTAAGTGACATTTGTACGCGAAACTGGTGCGAAGTCAAACAAAGGTAAATCGTTTTCGGCATATGTTTGCTATTCCACTTCCAAATAGCCTAACGTTACGTTAGCTGCTAACGTTCTACCGGTAGCTACTGTAACGTTACTAAGCATTTTTTTCTGTTACTTTCCGTCACTACAAAGAAATATATCAGTCGTCAAACCGCCTTGATTGTTGTACGTGTTGCACGTTCAGACTCATTTAACTGGGCAACATCGGGTAGCTTTAGTTAGCATGCACTGAAAGTAAGCAGCTGTTCGTCCAGCTGCTGCAGCAGCTACGTTAGCGTGTTTCACTGACTGCTCTGACATCAGTGGGATCATCTGTGTTATGATGGGATCAATTCCAGTTGATACTTGTATTGTATTCTCCACCAACATGAGCTCACTATAAATCACCTGTTGTAGTTTTAGCCCAAACTGAGCAAGCAAATTAACATAAAACTGTCTTGTTGTGTCTGTCTTAATACAGTCTCACAGTATTTAACGTGATGTGTGTTCATCACTCACAGGTTCACAGTGACCGGATTGACACTTTCCTGCAATGTTCACAGACATGGATTATGAATTGGAGGAGGACAAACTGTGAGTCCCAATTATGTTTCCCCTTTTTATGATCTGCGCCATTCAGTTATGTTTCAGTGTGTCAATTTTTAAATCTTCAGTTTAGACATGGGACAGTCACTGACTAATCAAACCATGTTGAGACTGAGATATCACTAAACCCTTAAAACAGAAGCTGAGCCTGAGTCCTGATTGAACTTTGCACTCATTCCTCTCATTATTGAACTAAATGTTTATGAACTTGTAGGATTTTATACTATAAAGTTGTACTTATTGCAACTTAAATGCAAAACCAGGATGCTACAAATCTCAAAGTATCGTGTTTGTCCTCATCAGGGGGATACCAACAGTACCTGGTACTGTGTGTTTGAAGAAAGATGCCAATAACCTTATTGGGATCAGCATTGGTGGTGGGGCACAGTACTGCCCTTGTCTCTACATTGTCCAGGTATGTACAGAACAATTGATCTGAATCATTCTGTAAAGTATAAAATGTAAGAACATACAGTGTTTCTGTGTCATTGGCACCTGTTTTAATGTGGTCTCTGGTGTCTTGCAGGTCTTTGATAACACGCCAGCAGCTCTGGATGGGACTCTGGCAGCAGGGGACGAAATCACAGGCGTGAACGGGAAACCAGTGAAGGGAAAGACCAAAGTGGAGGTGGCAAAGATGATTCAAGCTGTGCAGGTACACAAATACTGGGGATGGAGTCCCACCAGGAAATGCTCAGATGGCTTATTACTTACTTCTTCTACGATGTTTTGTATATACAACCGAGATTTATAATAATAACTCCACACCACCAATGACCACCTTTTTAATGAGTTCAATGGTCGAATTCAAGCACATATGTAGATGAATAGAAACATGCAAAAGGAATCAAACATTACTTACATTTCTGCGTCCCACCTGGGCCGAAGATTTATCAGCGAATAGTCCGAAGGTTTACTGATTGTGAACGCAAACTCTCCATCAAACTGGGAAAGAGGGACTTTACTGGCTCGGCAAGCGGTGCTGCAGCGGTCGGGACAATAGCCCATCGCTTTTAGCATAACGTCACCAGTGCAGGGTGTCTGTGTTTATTTAGGCATCCATTGTTCGCACCCAGAAAATTCCATGACTGGACACGACTGCATGATGGATTAAAGACGAGGTGCAACGTGGGATTTAAAGGATCAGAATGTGTTGCTGTTTCCCATTCAGGGCAAATTAATGTGCAATATGAACTTCACCGTCTGCACCATGAAGCTGGAAAAGTTTGCACATTATCAATTTGACCTCCTATAATAAGATAACGCATTGTATTTTAAAGGTTCATTTTCAGATTTTATAAGACAAAATGAATGTCAGATACAGTTTGTCCCCTAGAGATGGTCTACTTTTAAATATGTACGTTTGTGTTGTTGTTTATTTTCACAGGAAGAAGCAGTAATCCACTACAACAAACTGCAGGCGGACCCCAAACAGGGGAAGTCGCTGGATATAGGTATCTCCTCTATTAGTCGTGATTCAGTCCGTTCATGTTACTGCATGTGGGTTATGTATTGTAATGCTGTGAATGGCTGTTTGGGTCCATTGAACACGTTCGCTGTGTCTTCCAGTGCTGAAAAAAGTCAAACATCGTCTGGTGGAGAATATGAGCTCAGGCACAGCAGATGCTCTTGGACTCAGTCGAGCTATTCTATGCAACGGTGAGATTATTATTATTATTATTACGAGCATGCTGTATATGTATTAGTGCATTGATGTGGATCGACATGAAGCTCAACTCCCGTGGATTCACTCTACAGATGGACTGGTCAAGAGACTGGAGGAGCTGGAGAAAACAGCAGAGCTCTACAAAGGTGAAGAACAATCAAATTACAACACTGGCCAAAATCAGATGCACTGTGTTAAAGTGAGTGCCTGTAAAGAGTCACCTGTTCGTTCAAACCGATGCTTCATTCTTGTGTTTGCTCGTAGGGCTGATGGAGCACACGAAGAGACTGCTCAGAGCTTTCTTTGAGCTTTCTCAAACTCACAGAGGTGAGTTCCTGTGATCAAGCTCCAGCAAAGAAGAAAAGCACAAACCAGATCCTCTTAGCAGATCTCAATCTGTCTGAGCTTCAGTGTCTGTATTCTAAATTCTACCCCTCCAGCGTTTGGCGACGTCTTCTCAGTCATCGGGGTGCGAGAGCCTCAAGCTGCAGCCAGCGAGGCGTTTGTGAAGTTTGCTGACGCTCACCGCAACATTGAGAAATACGGAATTCAGCTGCTAAAGACGATCAAACCCGTGAGTACGGATTCAAGATTGACTTTGAAACCATTGTGAACTTGTTTTCGAGGATGTCTGCAGTTAATCCAACACTGCTCTGTTCTGCGGTGCATCTCATGACATCACTGTATGGTCTGTCTGACGTCTCGCTGTGCAGATGCTCCACGATCTGAACACGTACCTTCACAAGGCCATACCCGACACGAAGCTCACCATCCGCAAGTACCTGGATGTGAAGTTTGAATATCTGGTAAGGCAGCAGCACTCTGTGCCTCTTGGTTTCAGTGCGATGCACAACACGGTGTCATCACTTGTAAATCTGACCGAAGTAGCTCACGATCAGTCTACAGGCCGACGGAATGGATTCTTTGTGTGTTTCAGTCGTACTGCCTGAAGGTGAAGGAGATGGATGATGAAGAATACAGCAGCATTGTGAGTTCTCCTTTCCATTCTATACACAAGATTTAAGGGTTGCCATTTATATAAATGTGTTGCTTCGCGTCTCTCTGAGGAGTCGTGTTCTCGCATCATCTGAAGCAGTGATTGGTGGGCTTCTTCCTACAGGCCATGGGAGAGCCCCTGTATCGGGTCAGCACCGGTAACTATGAATACCGTTTGGTGCTGCGGTGTCGGCAGGAGGCTCGCGCCCGCTTTGCCAAGATGAGGAAGGACGTTCTGGAGAAGATAGAGCTGCTGGACCAGAAACACGGTCTGTTGTTGTTGTTGGGCTTTTTTCCCATTCACCTCCTCAGTCGATGGTAAACGTGCAGTAGTGGTACACCGTGACATCTGTCTGATCGGTTTCTCTCTGTTCAACAGAAATGGGACAATGTCTGTCACTCACTCGCCATGTGAAGCACATTTTAACAGTGTTAGTTGTTCCCTTAGTAACATAGGTGATCCCCTCTTGTCCCTCCCCTCTTCTTCACCTGCAGTCCAGGACATTGTGTTCCAGCTGCAGCGCTTCGTCTCAGGCATGTCGCATTACTACGACGAGTGCTACGCCGTCCTGAAGGAGGCCGATGTCTTCCCCATTGAAGTGGACCTCTCCCGCACCACCATCAACTACGGCAGCCAGTCGTTGTCCTACGCCGGAGATGATGAGGAGGAGGAGGAGGAGGAGGGAGGAGAGGAAGGAGGGAGCAGCACAGAGAGACAAGCAGAGAATGGAGCTGAGAAACTGATCGATGACGAATGACAGTGAGTGAGTGAGCTAGCGTGTGTGTGTGTGTATGTGTGTGTGTGTGCGTGTGTGTGTGTGTGTGTGAGAGAGATGAAGTCCACCCCTCTAACGTAACTGTTCTTCACTTGCATCTAAAGTCAATGCACTCACCAAGCAGCGGTCCTTGCAGTGGAGTAAAGCAGTTTAAATGGTGAATACTACGAAAGGTTGCTGCTATAATGCTGTGTGTTCGTGTTTTCGTGGTGTTTCCGTCTTGGGATACTCTAAGATCAGCAGCTTTGTGATTATTTCACCATACTTCTGACTGTCGGCTCAACCTGAACGCTGTGGAGGGGTTTTAATGTGGCAGAACAGGATTTGTGTGATGGTGAGTTGATGAGATTATGAGGTGTGCCTTCTTACCTCTTAATGAAGCCTGGTGGGCCGGGGCTGCGTGTCAATGTGCATATTGTGGATTGTTATATCTTGATATTAACTTTTGTTTTTTGTTATTTTCTTTGCTACAAACATGTCATTTTTAGGACAGGGATTTATTCAGCTACCAAAAATGATATTTTGTGGTGAATGTTAAGTGACACTTTCTCCTCAGCTTAACAAACAAATGACAAATGACACTACTGGATACAACATCTGAAGGTGTTGCTGAAGATTAAGACTGAATGAAGTTTGTTACATGACGCTGTTACATTCCTTTGGCCTCTTTTCTTTTCTGTTCTTCTGAGCACGTCTTTAGTTGTTTCACAAGGGAGAGTCTGCAATTTGTGTCGAGCTCTGAAAAGCTTCACAACCAAAGTCTATTTTTTAAATGTTGTTCAATCTGTTTCACCTGCTTTTACTGCACGTTTCAAGTTTTTTCTAACTCTCTTGCAACACACCTGAATTGCTCTCTCCTCGTCAACAGTTTGTTTTCTTTCATTCCAGCAATGGTAGTGTTTCTGTTGAGGAGGAGAAAGGCAATGGACTCACAGAGCTTTACTGCTGTGTGAAAGTCATAGATGATGAAACACTACATGTAAATAACTGTGTACAAAGGGAAAGGGTTTATCAACTGTTGTTTTATTTGTTATTGTCATTTCCACTTTATTTATTCTTTTTGTCAAAGTATATTTAAAAGCTTTTAATTAGAAGATTGGATTCTATTTTATAGTCAATATAATTCTCCTCTTCTGTGGCTCCTCGTTGCCTTCAGGGGGATAAGATGATTTTGTGCATTTTCATGATTTACCACCAGGGGAAGCATCACACTGTCCTGCAGTCATCAACGACTACACCATGTGTTGAATTAAAAAAAACACATCGTTTGTGTTGTCTTTTATTGAATAACTGGAACGTAATGAATCAGAAAGAGCTACTGTGTCATCTTACACAGTTCGGTCCTTAGTCACCTAACGTAACCGCTTATGGGCTGAAACGTAGAATGTTATTTATCGGGTTGTACCATCAAAAAGCCAGTAGCCATTTCCAGAGTGTTACAATTTCATGTGATGTGTTTGGAAAGCCGCAAAGCCCCAGTGGCCTAATGGATAAGGCACTGGCCTCCTAAGCCAGGGATTGTGGGTTCGAGTCCCATCTGGGGTGAGTCTTTTCTTTATTGTGGGAAAATAATAAAATAGGCAGAAATGGTTTTGAACTATTGCCATTGCTTATGATACTTAGCGCTGTGTGTTCTATTTCAATAACAAATTCCTTTAAAGGACATATTACGTTGTTCCCGTTACGTTGTTCCCGTTTCCTCCGCTCAGCAGCCAATGAGGAAACGCTCCGCTCACTCAGGTTTACTCGGACTTTCCTTCCGTCATATATCAGATTTTCTCTTCGCCTTGAGCTATTTTTGACTGATCCGCGTCTATATTCTGCAGTTAGATTAGCTTTAACGACATTTACACAACAATGCTTTTACCAGAGAGGCTGTATGTCCTCCTGTTATTTATTGTGGCAACGACCTTCGCCTCACCTGACAGTAAGTAAGCCACGTCTGTATGAAATCACGGGTTGTTGCTTCAGGATTGATTCAGGATTTGACAGAATGTGGTTCGCTGTAAGCATGCATGCACTTCTGTATAAATCTGACTGACTCGCTGTCAACTATTATGATTCTGAAATGAACTGAATAGCCTGTTTTCTTGAGCTATTTAACGTTACATGCAGGGTAATCCCCACACTCACGAGGGCTCCTTCCACTGACATGTTTAGTTAAATTTTTGGTTTATATATTTAAATCAATTGTAACATAAGCAAATGTAGAAACATTTAGACTATGAAAGAAGAGAAGGACCCAATTCAGACATGCAGGATGGGATATTTTAGTGAATGGGACATCTAGTCTTGTGATTCTAGGAGTCAATGTCCCCATCTTAATATTTTGTTTTACATCCATCAGTCTACATGACCTTGGATAGCCTTTTTGTTTTATTCATGTCCTCTTACTGGTGTGTGATTTCTTCTCAGCGATGACAGCAGCCACAGTGTACTGGGACCCTCAACACAAGGTTGTCCTGCTGAAGGAAGGGGTGCTGGAGACGGAAGGGGATGCCTACGGTTATCTGAATGACACCCTCTCAAGTACAGGCTGGAGCGTCCTGGAGATCCGTGCCGGGTATGGGCAGACCCCTGAAACTGATGAGGTGAATTTCTTCCTGGCTGGCTACCTCGAAGGCTTCCTCACCGCCCAGTAAGTGTGATGAATGTGCTGTCATGCTCGCTTTCCCTCTCGAGTCCTCATCATGAGTTCATGCCTCGATCTAAACATCTGATTATCAAAACTAAACAAATGTCAGTCATCAAATTGGTGATTGGTTGGTTAGTATGTTGATCATATATGCGTCTGATTAGAAACTTGGAGATACAAAACGTTGATGAGCTTTGACCTTTGTCACCTTCTCTAACAATTAAGAAATGATAGACAGCCCCCCCCCCCCAGCCTCCCTCACAATGCAGTAGAAATATAAAATCCAAGTGATAATAAACTACTGACTAATCAAACATGATCAAAAACGTAGTTGTAACATTGTAAATACTGTATTTCTTTCATTCTGATCACATTACTCTAGTATTGATGCATATTCTTTCTCCCCAGGCAGATGATGGACCACTATACCAACATGTATCCGCAGCTGATCCACGACCCAATGATCCTCGGCCCAGTTCAGAGTTTCATGGCGTGAGTCTGTTTCGGTTTCCTTTAAAACATTAAAACCACAGCAGCAGCACCACAGTCATACAGTACACAATCTGAGTCCCACAGTACTGTCACAATCTCTCACATCCTCATTTCAGAGTTGTTCCGTTCAGCTCAGACTGGCAAGATATTTAAGCTCTGTAAGATTCCTGTGATGGCATTCGCCTGCTCTTGACCCGAGTTTAATGTAGTTCATTCCTGAAAATGATTACATTGTCAAATTCAGCAGGAAAGGGAGAACGGAGACAATATTGTTGTTTGTTTAAGTAACTTTGGATTGTTTTGATAGTGCAGTGTTTGTCCTCAGCTTAACTCAGTTTATTAACATGTATCTGCAGAGCTTTTGGTCATGAGCTCAGTGTTTGGTTCTTTACTTTGAAGTGTTTTGCAGTGAATCATTATGATGAATAATGTCACTCTTGGGCTTGTAGGAAGCAGGACGCATGGACCAGAGAGCAGGTAAAACTGAACAAGAGCTCCGATCCTCTGTGGAAACACGCAGGCTTCATCGTGGCTCAGACGGATGGACTGCAAGCGGGAGTCGCACACTGGGCCAAGCAACAGGGGAAAAAGGTAAGAAGGGCACATAACGTCAGCGTTAGCTTACCATTGCAATGTAACTCTCGTTTCAACAGCTCTTTCATGAGCATTGAATCCCTTTGGGGACAGACAAAAACAATGAAGCAACATACATAAAAGGTGTAAATCAATGGGAAAATACAGAACAATCAACTGCAACTGTTCAAATTCAGGTTTCAAGTTTATGCATATGTAAAGATAAAACATAGAAGTAATTAAGAATAAATATATATAAATGGAATAATCTGGATCATTTGGAAACTATAAATTTCACTTTAAGATCCATATAACGGCTTTAAATACTGCTCTGCCATGTACCAGATTGTGATTGGGTCATGAAGTTAAACTGCAGCTTGGATAGTGCAGATTTGGTATGAAATGTTTCTCGTCTCTCATGATTTCAGGAAGCAACACAACTACTCATTTTCGTTTCCTGACAAACAGCTGTTTATCTGGCCTCCTTCCCATAGCCGCTGTCCCTGTTTGCCGTCCAGTTCCTGAATGCAGTGGGAGACCTGCTGGACCTGATCCCAGCCTTAGTCCCCACCTCCAACCCTCCGCTCAGAAACTACAAACTTCCAGGGATGGGACACTGCTCTGCTCTCATCAAGGTCAGAGGTCACAACATGTACAGTGAGGGGTGTTCCTCAAAGCCCCCGTGCACAATATGTGTTTTATATCAGTAAAACATCAGCTGTAAGCAGATGATTGACTCAAATGTTTACAGTTACAAACTATAAATTCATTTCCTAAACAAATACACAGGTGCATTGGCAGAATGAGAGAATATTATTCTTCATCCTGCATCTTCTTTTAAAGCTCTCTCTTTGCATTAGTGAAGAATTTAGTCTATAAAAGTGCTATGTGCTCCTCTGTGACCACCACTCTGTTCCCAGAGACGCAGTCGTGTATTTGTGTGTCGTGAAAGTTTAATTTGCTACACGAACAAAGAACTGCCACTCACTCTTGTGTTTGTGAAAATGCGTATAGTGTCGGGTGAGAAACAGGCCTTAGTGTCAGAGAAAGTGTTAGAAAGTGTTAGCAGAGTCCTCTGTCATAAAATACATTTAGTAACAGTAATAGCAGAAATATTACTATAATAATACTTTTAAGGAGTGCAGTATTGTTCGGGGTTTAACTTATAATCACACATTTCTTTATATTGTAGTATTTGTTCTCCATCAATTGTTTATTTACTTACTTACGTTATTGTACCTATTGTTTGTGCCATGTATATTTGTTTGAGAATTTGTGAAATTCACATGAAATTCACAACACACATACTTGAATTACAATTAATTATGTGGATGCACCAACATAGTAATTCATTCATTGAAGTCAACAATATCCTGAATTATATATATATATTTTTTGCTGCATTGTTGAGCACTGCCACATTTACGACACACATTCCAGTCATTTCTGCTGACACAGGACTCCCGTATTGACTGTGGAGTCTAACTCCTCATTTCACTGTTTTCCTCCTCAGATGCTGCCCGGCTTTGAGAACCTCTTGTTTGCCCACTCCAGCTGGTACACGTACGCTGCTACAATGCGGATCTACAAACACTGGGATTTCCACATCACTGAGCCGCACACAGCCACCGGGAAACTGTCCTTCAGCAGCTACCCTGGTGTGAAGGCCCCAGGAATTCTCCTTAACAAGAATCATTCAAAGATAACAAGGACAATGGTGGAATTGTAGCGATTTGCAATCGGTTTTCCACACAACTTTTGTGAAGTATGTCAGTAGCTCAGCTTAATCTTCCTCTTCAGGTTTCCTTATGTCTCTGGATGACTTCTACCTCTTGGGCAGTGGTCTGATGATGACCCAGACCACCAACAATGTCTTTAACGCCTCCCTCTTTGGCACAATCACTCCCAACAGCCTCCTGGCGTGGCAGAGGGTCAGGCTGGCTCACAGTTTGGCACATACTGGAGAAGAGTGGGCAAAAACATTCTCCATGCACAACTCTGGTTAGTGACGATATATTTTGTAGTTAGAAAGAAGTGAACTCACCAGACCTCTTCAGTCTGGTCCTCATCTGTGCTCGAGGCGACATTAGCGGCTAAGAGACGACATCTCTGGCTCTGCTTGTGTAGGCACCTACAACAACCAGTACATGGTGTTGGACAGGAGCAAGGTGAAGCTGGGCCACAGTGTTGATGACGGCGCTCTGACTGTGGTGGAGCAGATCCCCGGGCTGGTGGAGTACTCTGACCAGACACAGGCTCTGCGCAGAGGTAACAACAGATCTTGTTATCCTGTTTTTCTACAGTATTTGTTTCATTTGAACGTTTGTAGAGTTTGTCTTTCCTTCTGCCCTCGTTAACCAAAGGTTACTGGCCGTCCTACAACGTTCCTTTCCACCACAAGATCTACACGCTGAGTGGTTATGGAGAAATGTGGGAGGAGCACGGAGAAGACTTCTCCTACGATCTCTGTCCCAGAGCCAAGATCTTCCGCCGTGACCAGGCTGATGTCAAGGACCTGGACTCCTTGAAGCACATTATGAGGTCTAATGGTGTGTGGCTCTGTCTGCTTTTGCTAGTTTCTGACTCCGATTCAGCTGGTTCTCCATTTCAACTGGAACCTGCTTTTCTTGTGTTTTTTGTAAGTCACAATGATCAAACATTGACATGTTTGTTAACTGAATGAACTTGCTCCTCCAGGTGATCATGAATCCTAGTCAGTCGTAGTAATGTTGGTCCCACATTTTGAATCAAGATTTACTTATCAGCCCAGAAGAGGACATATTTAATGTTACTGTTGTTGTTTGTCTGTTGGTTTTCAGACTACAAGAAGGATCCATACTCCAAGGGTGACCCCTGCAAGACCGTCTGCTGCCGTGCCGACCTGAGAGCAGAGAAGCCTACACCAGGAGGTTGCTATGACACCAAGGTACCACAGTGCCACCCCGTCACCGCAGTGATCTTGTATTATAGTAACGAGAGGTCACTTGTAGAATCGAATGCCCTTTAGCTCAGAGTTTCTCTGGTTCCTGTGTTGTTCTCCGTCCAGGTGACAGATTTCCACATGGCTGAGGACTTCCGTGCGGAGGCAGTGAACGGGCCAACGACGCAGGACGGACTCCCGCCGTTCTTTTGGGATAAATTCAGCAACATCAGCCACCAGGGTCTGCCGCTGTACTACAACTTTACCTTCATCAGGATGCAGCCTCTTCTCTTCAAGCCATGAGGTGTGTTTGTGTTTGTGTGAGTGAGACAGAGAGAGAGTCTGTCTGATGCTTTCGGGGTAGGGAACGATGAGAGTCAAAGGTACAATCCGATGTTTCTTTTGTGCTTCGCACATCTGTTTACACACTGATTACTTTAGATTTAATTATTGCTGAAAGTTACAATCTCAAACTTCCCAATTTAATTCTCTTTGGCGGCAACCATGGCAATATGTGGTAATTGCAGCTGTTTTACAGCGTGCGCCTTTTGGGATTTTGCTTGGGAATGTCGCACACAGACGCCCAGTTTGTAAGAATGCAAGTGCTTTATCACCGGTCCATAGGCTCAATCACTGTTGTGTAACCTCATTCTATGATCGATAGTGTCTTAACAGACATGTATTTCAATGAAAATCTTTGAGAACATTATTTTAATGTTAAGAATTGCGTCCCAAAAAAAGCTTTTTTGACTAACAGTACCTCCTTCCACCTGACAAAATGCAGGATGTCAAACTGCCAATCAGCTTTAACCTCTGTATTTTAACACGTATATGTTTCATGTGCGTCATTTAATTTGGAATACATTAGAAACCAGTAAGTTTTTTTATACTTGCAGCCATTTGTGCCTTAAACACTGACAGCGACTTAATGATTTTATAATATGCAGCATTAATGCATTAAATCACGAAAATGATTTAATCTCTCTTTAAATGCTTGAATGTCTTCAACACCATCATTTCAATGGCAAATGAATACATCAGTGCAATGTCATACTCAGGACTGTGATCTTCTCTAGTGCTGATATTTATATTCATCTATTTCTTATACTGTGCAGAATGAAAATATCTCAGGTTGATATATTTATTACAAGCCTGTGTTTCTTGTAATATGATGTGTAATACTGCACATCTGTATCATGCCATCATTTCATGTGTTGATTGTTTATTAAAGTTTTACAGTTGTACCAGCACAGTCCTGTCTTTAATCTTGTGCATATATATATATATATATACCGTGTGTATATATATATATATATATATATATATATATATATATATATATATATATATATATATATATATATATATATATATATATATATATACACCCACTAATGTTGTCGCATTTTTCCTTATCATCAGTTATGATTGGTCCAAAGTCTTGAAATCAGGTGAGGACATACTTTGGGTAATTATGTAACAGTACAAGTCTGAAATGTTTAGATCCTGGATGCTTTCATGGGCTGTGAGCCTCCCTCAGACACGTCACATGACTTTATTGATATATGGATGGCATTCAAGGTAAAGATCGTGGTGACGGTCTGAGTGAGGTCGAAATCAAGAAGTTGCATAAAGATAACAAATTGTTGCACATCCACTGGGCTGCACAGCCTCTCATTGACTGAGCCAAGCACCACGTGAGCTAAGCAAATAGCTTGCTAATTACCATCTCAATTTATTAACACGACATCGTCGACTGTTAGTACAGCGCCACGAGGACATAACTTCAGACGTTATTCATGATGACTTTCATTGTCACCGACGCACACTGTTGTAACAAAGGCTATTGATAACAAATATTGAAGATCAGACTGACGAGTGAGGGGAGTTAACTACAGTATATATACATATACATATACATATACATATACATATATACACACGAGAACGTCTGTAACTGCATGCTCACAGGGTCCCTAGGCAGAATAAGAGTGGCTTGCTGTAATGTTGGTTATCCTCCAGCAGGGGATTCCATACAACAGCTTATGAAAACTTGTTTATATTTAAAGGCTATTGTATTTGTTTATTGATCATCTCACCTGTCAAGTATATGGTGCGATGTTAAGTGGGTTGGACCGCCAACAATCGTCAATTTATTGAATTATTCACCTGCATGGTGGAAGTAGAGAAGTCGACCGCAAATCTCACGGCGTCCAAGTTAAATCTGCACATATCATTTTGGCTATAGGCTACCATGCATTACATGGAAGAGGAAGATGTGTTGTCGGCCTGTGCCTTTATGTGAATTAGAGATGGAAATGTTGCAGTCAATCAAACAGGAGCTATAAAACTACTAACCTGTTGCTACTAACTATTACGCGTCATTCAATAATTTATCCAAACTGAGGAGCTTGGAGGTCAGGACCTTTTTGTTTTTGAAACAGAGACACAGTAAGCTCTCTCTGTCTGCCCCCGGGGACACTAGTGATTCACCCTTTCCTCTTAAATGGAGGAACTGAAACGTCTGTTAGGCACTCTGCATTCATTTCATAAAGGCTCCCTTCACACCCCTCCTCTGTCTCACAGTGTTCTGTTTTCAGCTACTTTTTTCAGTTTGTGTCTCACACACACACACACACAAGTGTAGGGGAGGGTAACACAGCAGACGGTCTCCACATTCCTCGCCCTGCTTCAGCCATGGCCAAGAAGGACTGTCCTGCTGGCACAAAGTGGGACAGTCTCGTCAGTATATGTATGCAACCTGAACCAGGAGCATCAACGGGTGAGTTCCACTGAATGCCTCTGACGTTGAAGTCTGTTTTTTTTCCCTTCTGAAGAAATCCTCTAGATGTCTTTATCTACCTTCTGAGCAGAGTTGCTTTGTCATGTTCTAGTCTCAAAATATCTCCTTTTAGATGTACTTTAGTTTGACTTCACATCTCTCGGTAACTTGATTTGATCATAATTCTTCCTCAGCATCTCAGAATTTAGTGATGTGTTGTTTTCAACTTGACCGTAACGCAAAGCAATCAAGTGACTACACCTGTGTGCAGCTCCTGAATCTATGCACTGATTAGTAAAAACAGGGAAGGCACAGAGCTCCCGCTTTACGATAAAATACCTCTGTTGATCTTAAATAAACATTTTAGTTGTTTTCTTTCTAATTTTTCAACTGACTCTGATTTGACTGACTTGGACCTGACTGCAGTCCTGCTCCTTTAAGAACGACACAAACAATCAATGCTGTTAAATCCCAGTGTGTGCTCATAACCTAAATAATAACTTGGGTTGTACAGCTGTTGAAAATGTGAACTATTTTTAATGTTGAGGTAGTTGATCAGTCTCTTCCCCTCAGAGCGGCCTCTGGCTACTGTGGTCCAGCTGAGATCTACGGCCCCCACTGCCCACTCAGTGATGTTGCTGACTCCGGCTCTGTGGATATTTGTAATGCTGGCCACACTGGGGTCCATCTTGGCTCTATCTCTCTGGTTTATCATATACAAACGACAGACCAGGCACATCAGCACCTCAGGTAAAGATAAATGGCGTTGATGATTCATAGGATTTATTTTATCTTCGTGAATTAATTCTTCAATTGAAGGCCAACATATCCCAGGATCCTCAGAAGCTGAAAAGAGCATTTCTTCTTCTTTTAGTCTTTTTATTGCCTCAAAAATCGGTGACTTTATTTTTGAAAATATAAATGTCAGTATTGACGTTGAAACAACTAAACTGGTCCTCCTTGTAGAAGCAGCTGCTGAAATAGAATGAATTGTCTTATCAGATACAGACATTTATCAGGCACAGAAGTGTATAACTTAAGCCGTTTGTCAAGTCTTCGTATATAACATGCAGAGCGAGCATCTGTAGTCCATGAAGTAGAGCATGAGCAGTGTGTGGAGGAAGTGGGGTTGCAGGCGGGCAGGTGGTGAAGTGTGACATTCATCACAGTAGAAACCCCGCAGTTTCTGTTCTCCTCTTCTCAGGCGTCCCATGGGTCAGCCCTGCTCGCTCAGCAGCTATTCTGGTTTCAAAACACATCCTTTGGTTAGGCAGGACACATTGGGTCTCACACAACCTTGAAAACACATTATGCTGATAAAAAAGACATGCAGAGAGGCACTAACGGCAGAATAGCTTTCACTCGGTCACATATACCAATGTTATGAAAGAGTGCAGCCTGGTGGACGGAGAGACATCATATTGTATCCATGAAGCCAGATATTTGAAAGCTGCTAATGTCTGTGTGCATTAGCTCTGTAAATAATGCTTGTTAAAACTCTTACATATAACTGTGACAGCCATGTGCTCAGCCTGCTTCTATAAAAGGCAACTCCTTTGAATAGCTCTTATAACTTTTGTGCTTTATATGATAAAACCATTGTAATCCTCTGGAATGCATCTCCTGCGCAGTCTTAACCCAGTAAAATAAAAACTAAACAACCTCAGGACTGAGGGGTAACTAGGTTCACTTTATCAATAGCATGCTTTAGTCCTCATTGAGTAAATTGTCTGTCAATAGACCTTTATCCACAGGACAACCAAGAATGTAAATAAGATCAGCAGCGTGGAGGTATTCATCTTAGCCCATTCACTTACACGTCGTTGTTGTTTCACACGTGATGTAATGCAGAAGTCTGATGCTTGGCTTGTCATGTTTAGAGCCGTTTTTACACGAGTAGACTAAATATAGGAATGTAGTGCAAAGTCAAATACATATGTGGATCATAAAATCAGATTTCCATACCGGATATACTATATTGTTATCCTTGAGGTGTGTGATTGCATGGCATTTGGTCGTATTCTATCGTGTTTTCTGTGTTAAGGGGCCGTCAGGCTTCCTTTTCTCTCTTTGCCACAGAATATAAAATGGTTCTCTTGACTAAAAGTAAATAGTATCTGCAATTCTGTGAGGTAATCAGTGCTCTATTTCAGTCCAGACATGTATTCAGGGAGATCGTATCACACAATATATTCACTTCAGTCTGGATATTCAGTGACATTCACATATTCAGTGGCATGCTCATGTTTCAGTTGTCTGTGTTGCAGAGGAAGCAGGACTGCAACAGGAGCCTCTCCAGAAAACAGAGCCACCTGCCAAAAGCCAACCACCGCCTTCAGAAAGAAACGGCCAGGCAGAGATGTTGCAGACTGCAGCATGGACCCCTTCACCCTGTTCTCACCTGCACCTCGGGGCCCAAACAGGCAATAAGTGGGAGGAGGGCTTTACCGCGAGCAGCGACCCCGCAAAGCATGCTGGGACAGAGGGGTTTAGAGGGCTGGCTACATGCAGCACAACAAGGGGACACAGGATCCCACTTCCTGCCACAGAGCTGGGTGGCACTGTCTTAGTTACAACTAAAACTGTGTAGGGCTTTTGCCACTGCGTGTACTCTGCTCAGTGTGGGGAATTTTCGTTAAATCCAAATTTTGGATCTTTTTCTTTTCTACCTCTAACTTTTCTTTCTTTTGTGTTTTTGAAATCATTTTCTACTACTGTTGTTTGATTTCACTGCAACGCTTGAAGAAATACAAGTGTATTCTTGTAGATTGGTGTCCAATTATACCATGTAAGACTGTTTATAGTTTGTTGTACTTTATTGCAAAGTTGTTAAAAAAACAAAACAAAAGAACTGTTCTGATCTTGTGCAATATTTCAAACATCATTTAATAAAACACGAGACCAAAAATCATGGCAGATATTTCTGATGTTCTGAAGACAAGGTAGCATTGTTGTGGTGCGAAAGAGAAATATTCTCAGATCTCTGCTATATTATGACAGTTTGGAAATAGTCTTTAAAGCAGAAAAGGGTATTTACATGGTAAATAATTTTGTCAAACTTTCTCAATCAATAAGCTTCCTGCAGGTAACATTTAAACTAACGGAGAACTGTTCAAAGTAAAGTCAAGAAGAGTACATTCAATATCATTATTTGGATTCCATTTGGAGAAAGCTGGGTTTTTAATAGCTCTAAAAGGAGGACTCCCACACTACAATCCATGTAGTTGTGACAATAACTATCTGTGACTTATCATTGTCCATAAGGAAGGAGAAGGTGATGGTTGTGTGTTGCAAATTACAAAAAGGCATGAGCCCGTGCTGTTTGTATTTAAAACATTATATCAGAAAAATCCACCCAAAACTGTTTTTATAGCCATTAAATGGGTAAAAGTGGAAAACTTTGGCGCCCCCAAGTGACAGTATCAAAAATAAACACTGTGGCAGAGCCGAAGTGTTGCTCCTCTTGGGGCCAGTTTGTTCCTTTCTTATTCCCATGGGTAACACTGCAAATGTAATGAGAGTACACAGCTACAGTGATTTTATCTCAAGAATGTTCTGTTGAAATGTGTCAGTTCCACCCAATACCACCTATTCCACCACAACAAAACAACATCATTTACATCTTGAATAATATATAAAAAACATCTGAGGGTGGATTTTTCCTTTCAGCAAAAAATGGACAAAAAACGTTAATTTGGTGTCAGAGGGATGGGTGTTGAGTGGGGAAAGCGTTAAAGGGTAAAGACACAACTGAGACTCTGTTGCTGGACCGTTTATCATTGCATCAACACACAAGTCTCGCTTTCAACACGCCTGCTTGTCCCACGGCCGCTCCGCTGTCACCCTGACAAACCCAGCAGTGCTGATTCAGACCGGTTCAGGCTATGACGTACGTCTGTGACGACTACTTCTTGGCCATTATTGTACGGAAAGCTCCTCTCATCACAGGTAGGTGCTGGGGTTGTCAGTGACAGCCAGGTGGAAGTACTCTGGTGGGCCGTTCCCCTGCAGGCTGCTGTTGGTCTCTCTCCGATGGGCTTTGGTGGACAGGGTCTTCCTGTTTTTAAAGCCCGCGCTTCCAACTCCACGGTTCTCCAGACTGGACACTATCATCTCGGACAGGTCCTGCTGGAGCCGCTGGAAGTTCTCCCTGTAACGTGAAGATTATTTTGGACCATGGATGCAAATGTGAAAATATGCAAAATGCCTGAAATTATGTTGATATGCTACAAGTGCCAAAGCCCTGTCAAGCTTGAACAATTTCAGCTTATGCTTTATTAGGTTGGGTAATAGTTGCATGACCTTTTGCTAGATCAAATGCTGATCATAAATACATTCATGTGCATTGAATTATAATGGATTGTTTTTACTCACGCTGTTGGTGGTGTCGGCAGGTTGTATTTCCCCCCAGTCACTCCTGTTAACCAGTAGGTCATCTCTTTGCCTTTACCCTGAGGGTGAGGTACAAACAGTCACAGACACAAAGCAAATGAGAGTAGTCGCCACTATCTGTGTGGTTTACGTTGGATGTAAACACCTGGATTGATGAGCACACACAAAGCCAAAGCAAATCCAGCTAACCTTAAGGTACGTTTCTCCCCTTTTTTCATACTCAAACTTGCAGTCCGTCCTCTGCAGAATGTTGATGGTAGACTGGCTGACATGAATTCTCAGAGCTGGAAGGATGACATGAGGGAGAATCATGAGGGTCAAACCCTCAGCTCTGTCTCAAGATCAGAAGCTACAACTAAACCATCAATATTGTGACTGTGTCAACATGTTGGTTGTCTCTTACGCAGGCCCGTGGACTCCATGCGTGATGCAGTGTTGACTGTATCTCCGAAAACACAGTAGCGAGGCATCTTGTTCCCCACCACACCTGCTGCACACGGCCCTACACACAAATACACGCAAACAAGCAACGCTATCTTATTTTTTATTTCCATCCAGTTAAATGGATCAAAACGATGTATGGTGGCTTCATTTTTAAATTCCTAACTCTTCTTATTTTCTTAGTTCTCACACAACATTTGTTGACATGATCTATTTCCCATGTTGTGAATGAAACCCATGAGTATTTATATCATCTATGAGAAAGGTGTTTCTGGTGTCTGACTGGTCTTTGATTCGTTTGTATTATTCAGTCACTAGATATCAGTGACATTATGAGGTTTGGACTTTCTCTTCTTTCTCGTTAAATGTTTGGCATTGTAACAGTGGGTTATTGCCACCTACTGTGTTTTTAAATTACTTTCACATCCACAACTGTTACTATTTACACACTCCTTTTAATTACTGACTTAGGTGTTCTAAGACATGTTGTTCTTATTTAAGAGAATGTTGAGGGGCGGAAATGGGGAATAATGTGGTTGGACCAAAACTGAAAAAGGGAGTTGAACATTTTTAAAGTAGTAATACAATGTAGTCTTTTATAATATTTTATTAACTTATGTTTAAATCATCTACTCCATTTGGGTATTTGTTTAAACGTTTGAATCATCTCTGTAAATGCGGTGCAACATGGTGGACTCCGTAAAAGAAGACCCGCTAACTTTGTAGATATAAATGGCTTTTTGTAAGCTGAATAAAACATAACGATTCCAGTTTCAGGTAATTATACACCAATGAAAACACAGTTTTGCATATTATATTTCATTTGTGCCACTTAATCTCCCTGAATCTTACACAATATTCCTTTAAGGGAATTTTATTGGCAAGAATAAGCATTAAATAAGACAATATCAAGACTCTCTGTTACCTGAATGCACACCAATCCGAATCCACAGAGGGATGCCGGGCAGGTGCTGCAACTCAAAAGTCCCTACAAATGCCAGGATGTCCAGGGCCATGTGGGCAATATCCACTGCATGCCTGTCGCCATTGCGGTTGGGCAAACCTGATGCAACCATGTACGCATCTCCTATTGTTTCAACCTGAGAAGACAAAAGATGAATAGCTTTATTAATATATTTTTCTAAATCATTATCTGTATTCCGTAAACATGAAAACAACTCTAACTTGAACTACCTCCAAGTTTTAGATTCTTGTTGAAGAAGTCCAAATGAATTCAGACTGTCACAGTACCTTGTAGACATCATGGTGGTCGAGGATGCTGTCAAAGTTCTTGTAGATGTCGTTAAGCATGTCCACCACCTCCATGGGGGTGCTGTAGTGGCAGAGGGTGGTGAATCCCACAATGTCGCTGAAATAGATGGACACCTCCTCAAACAGCTCCGGCTCCACTTTGCCCGTCTCCTTCAGTGAACGCACCACTGGGCTGAGGAGACACAGGGAGAGTGAAAAACACTGATGTGAATCGCTGTCAGTTACAATTTAGCTCAGGGAATATGTCATGTACATGCAAAATACGCTTTGCCTTGAGCAGTAGGTCATCTCGTTGCCTCCGCAGGCGGGAAAGACAAAAACTATTATTACCAAAAGGGGAACGAAAATGAGGAAAGTAAAAGTTTTTAATCACAGTAAAAATAAGTATATTGTGTATTTTTGCTTGAAAAACTGGAAGCATTTCTAAACATCCCCTTTCAAAAAGTCTCCTGCTTCCAGGATTTATGAAACGTGATAAACACACATGATACAATAGAGAAAAGAAAAATAAAATAGAGAAAGAAAAATTCTTAAATACAACGCCAATCAAATATTTTTACTGCAGATACAGCACAAGCCTACCCAGGAAGTAGCATAAAGTTGAGGCGGTCAGCTCTGTCCCGCTCAGCTTTGTACAAAGAGGTTCTCTCCTCCACCAGATGCTCCAGAGTCCTGGAGTACATCTGCAGGCGACGGATCAGGTTGTCCATGTATGTCTCACTGGCTTGGTTGTGCAGGTTACTGTGTCAAAGGAAAAATATATATTACAAAGACTGTTTGTGTAAATTAACGAATGAATCATAATATAAGAATATAGTGCAGCAGGAACGATCTCAATGAACAGGATTACATACACAATAGGGCCAAACGTGTGTCGACATTCCCATTTTTCATAGTTTTGGCACTTTGGTTCCAATTATTGCAAACTTTAATGCCACAGCACACAGTGAAATCTTACACCAGTTCAGTCGAGTACAGTATTTGTATCGCCCCAAATCACAAATGTAGACAAAATTATTATTTTTTCAGGATAACTTGACTGGCCTGAACTACACGTATGGGTGTAATGTTTTGGTGTCCACATATTTTTTTCATGCGTTCATCTATGTTTGGCCATGAAGTGTATTAGTGAAATAATTGAAAGTCTGCCTAAATGAATGTGTGGTGTTAACGTACCTGAAAATCTTACCCAGATTTAACTCCATTCTCTTAAAATCTGGCCTTCTTTCTGGGTCTTCATCCCAGCTGTTTTTTATCAGCATGAACAGCTGTATACACGCAAACACACACAGACAAAGAGAGAAAAGGAGGGAGGCTTTCTTTGTCTTACTTTGATGAGTCCAAGCAGCTTTATTTTACAAACCACCATGCTCAGAGTGTGTTACTGTGACTGCAAACGCTTGTGTTTGGTTGCTCTGTTACCTCGACCTCTCTTTCGGAAGCACCATCAAAGTTGAGGTCAGGTCTGAAGACGCCCATCTCACTGGGATAATGCACTCTGTAGATCTTCTCTGAGGGGTTCGATGACATTAAGATAATCAATGCGAGCAGCTCTGTCAACAAGTTTTGTTTTGTTGTTTATCGCAGTTTACGGTAATGATGTGCCAAATTATCCATGCCTACCTGCAGGATTAGAGCAGAAGTGTGTATAGAACGGAATCTGCCTCATAACGATCTCATGAGCAATGATGGCATAGCTGTAGACATCGCCTTTTTGAGACACTCCGTCTTCACGAAGATGCTCCGGGGCCGTCCACACGTCTGAGAGGAGAGGAGAGGAGAGGAGAGGAGAGGAGAGGAGAGGAGAGGAGAGGAGAGGAGAGGAGAGGAGAGGAGAGGATGACTCTATTCTCAGTGTTTAGTTCAAAAATCGACCTTCGTGATGATTACAAACTCACCTCTGCCTGGACTCAGGATGGTGTGACAGCCAAAGTCAGTGATCTTGACCACCATGCGGTTGTCGACCACACAGTTGGTGGACTTGAGGCGACCGTGGACCTCAATGTTACTGGAGTGGAGATATGACATGCCCTGTATATACACGAAGGACAGCAGTGACCAGGATGGTTCTGCAGAGTTGTTGTGAATAATATCCCCTACTCTCTTTGAAATGCATTGTGAGTGAGGTTAAGTAAAATACACTGAGCAAACTGAAAATATTTGAAACGCATTCAACAAATGATGGCCATTTCCATTCGGAAAATGCTGCTCAATTTGAATAAATATCACTGAAGGAAAATGAATCATTGACTGATAGAAAATTATGTGGAATTCACGTTGTTACCATTTGGTAAAGTGTATGAATAAATGACATACCCACACAAAAAAAACCTTTGGTAACAAAAACAATCCATACCTTTGCTATGTCATACATGACTGATATCTTGAACTCCATGTCCATGAAGGTTTCATCTGGGTACGAGATCCTGTCGTTCAGAATATGCTGGGGGGGAAAACAAATCAACAAGTTTGCCTTAATCAGTTCAAGCAACTGTGAAACATTGGTGTGTGTGTGTGTGTGTGTGTGTGTGTGTGTGTGTGTGTGTGTGTGTGTGTGTGTGTGTGTGTGTGTGTGTGTGTGTGTGTGTGTGTGTGACTACGTGCATTCATACAGTATTAGTGCTCTTTAAACTCTACATATTAGTGCTCTTTAAACTCTGTGACTACGACTTATCGAATGAACAGTAAAGTCATTGTGAGCAGTGAAAACGGGAGGCCACTGATCTGTGTCATAAACAAGTTTTTCCGTACTGGAGTCATGTAATATGACGTAAAGTCAGATCATCATTGCACCAGAGTATACAATACAGTTGAACGCACTGCTGCAGGATTCACTTCACATTGGAGGTTTCAAAAAAGCTTTAAAATGTATTTAAAAGGGCAAACAAGCAGATGTTGTTAAAAAAATACTGTGGGGAGGAGATAAAAGCAATATCCATGGGGAACAAAATAACAGTTACTATGACAAAAAGCAAGGCCTCTTTAGATGCATTTCAGTCAGTCAAAACGATTTTTTAAACTATAAATCACAAAGTTCTTGTGTTTTATTGATTTATTGTATGTGGATCCAGATCTGCATTGAAATACACACAATGTTAAGACTATCTTGGAATATATGATACAGGTATTTAGTTTAAGTAAGCATAGCAGTTCATGATAAAATAGTGAAAAAGTTCAAAAGGGTCCTATCGCTCGCTCTCAATGTTGATCAAATTTGTGGATCTGCATAAAAAAAAAACTGATATTGAAGGGAAAGAGTCAGACAATGGCACTGTGAGAGTGAAGCTCTTACCCTGAGGGAGCCCCTCTGACAGAGCTCAAACACCCCAAACACACCGTACTCAAACTTCACCGTGCCGTAGAACTTTGTCAGGTTGTAGTAATCTATACTCAGCAGCTGAAACATGGAAGCAGTGACAGGGAGGGACATGGAAGTTGGACAGAAAGGGTTAAAAAAATGGATTGGGCAACACACTTTTACTGCTATGACATCAGAGATGACAAATGCATGTTATCTACGCGCCATTTATATAATGTTAGAGAGGAAAATGCTCATTCATTCACAATCTTTTAAACTTATCACGATGACAAAGCACAATATCTACTTGACAAAGCTAGAAATAACTTTCATGGCTGGGAACATCCTAAACTGACAGAACTCATGATCTATCGCCATTGAAAAGTATTTTGGGAAAGAATTGTGTAAATTTAGCATGAAAGATTTTCAATGTGGAGTTACAAGAGGGGAGAAAAGGGGAGGTAGGTTTACCAAAAGTGTTTTATATAAAGATAAAAAAGAGGCATAATACAGTAGTGTCTTACAGTGTTCAGCTCAATCCTCTGGTCCTCTGTGAAGTCTCCGTCTGTCTGTTTCAACTCTTTCAAGATTACTGGCTGAAGATTACAAAGACATAAGACACATTTAAACGGTGAGTGATAATACATGATCATCTCTTTCTTTTTGTTCTGTTTACGACTAAATGTTGATTTTTGGAAGTACCTTTTTGTCATAGCGGCCTCGATGATTGAAGAATGTGCTGTCCTTCCTCTTATCTTCATCAATCTGTTACATACATGCAAACAAAACACACACACACACACACACATCTGATATCATATCCTGACCTTGCTGGATATGATTTCATCAAATTTCGAGTATACATCACGTAAACGAAAGTATTGAACTCTGTAAACCTCCAAAGCCTGATGGATGACAGAAGTGGTCAAGTTCAATAAACTGATAACGCACTTGAGTTTAACACTCAGGGTGGATGCTATGCTCCCGCGACAACGCTGATGGTCAGGACGGCATTATTAGCTGTAACTGCCATATGAGAGCAGTGGAGCGGCCGTGAGCTGACCAGTGGGGTAGGCTCACATGCACTAACATGCACTTAAAGCATGCACGGTCGGCCACTAAAAGCAAGGAGAAGCTCGGATTACACCACACAGAGGGAGAGTGACTTCATTCTCTGCTGAGGTAGACATTACTCCTCTATCTCTTTACATTGAAAATAGATGTTTGCAGTTATACTAATGCCCTGAATCCCGTAGATTGCACCTTTAAATATCACATTAGCTGCTAAATTGGGTTAGTGATGAAACAGATAAAGCAGCATGATGAATTAATGTTGACATGATGCTATGTCAGGTATGCCTTACAAAAATAACAGACAGTTCTTGCTGAGTGGTCTTTGAGTTTCTGTACAACAGCGCAGGTGAAGTAACCAACAACAATCTGTTGCACTGATAAATGCACTGGTCGTCAGTGTGGCTGTGACTGAAAGAGTGGAACACAATGACAGCCCATGTCTGGCATTCAACTGACAACAGACTATTCAGAGGCATGTGCGCAGTGTCAACAGACCAGACAAAGCTTCACTGAGCAGCAAAAGGCAAGGACAGGGATTGCATTAACTAGTAAGCCTGGTTTACAATTTACTGATCAGTGACCTACATCACAGAATGTTTGTTTATGTGTGAATGAGCAACTAAGCAAAGGGACCCTATGCAAATAATAGGCCTACAACAGTGTAATTAAATCACAAACAAGGTGAAACTTCCAATAATAGTGTAACTAACTAAATGACATGTGCGTTAACTTCATCTTTGTAAAGTGACACTCATCATAGAAAAGCTTGCCCACCCATGCATCGAGCATAAACAGATGATTGATGAGGCTGTTTACCTTCAGTGAGACCTCCTTCTCATCCAGTGGACCAATCAGAAGCGGGTTGATGTGAGACCACTTCTTCTGCATATGACGCTCTTTCCTGTTCTGCCTAACATTATACACACACACACACACGCACACACACACACACACACACACACAGTAAATACGCTCCAGTCAGAACTGTTGTATCTTCCTGGTCTCTGAATGCAGCTTTACTGATGCCTTGAAGCTTTAGGTCTACTGATGCTAAAGTTCTACGTGTAGCAAGTGTGATACAGCAGCCGTTTACCTGTAGAAGATAAGAGCGATGGCTGTCACCACGACAACACTGAGACTCAGAACGATCACAATCACGTCCTGCATACCTAAGCCTGGAAACACACACACACACACACACACACATACAGACACAGTTTAAACAGGAATACAAACAATGATATAACACTATATTTCTAAATGATGTCTTCAGATTTTAATGTGGTTTTGTGTGCTCTGTGTGTTAAAGCTCCTCAGGCTTGCAGCAGGGACCCTACATGAGAAATCTCAAACATGCACAGACACAAAAACCATGCTGTGAGTTCCTGAGATGAATGGGATCGAATATTAGAGTCGCAGACCAGAAAGAAACTGTGCTGTATGGATTTAACAATCTTCAGGCTACAGCGAAGCACCACATCACTGTCCACACTACCTCTACAACATCAGTGTGTGTGTGTGTGTGTGTGTGTGTGTGTGTGTGTGTGTGTGTGTGTGTGTGTGTGTGTGTGTGTGTGTGTGTGTGTGTGTGTGTGTGTGTGTGTGTGTGTGTGTGTGTGTGTTACCATTTGTATTTTCTGGCACGTCATTAGGTAGGCGACCAGGCCAATGCAGGGCGGGGTTTGTGTCTATCACTCTGGTTTCATTTTGCGACGTGTCAAACACCACCAGGGTTTCGTACTGGAGAGAGACCAAGGCAAAGTATAAAAAACAAATGTTCACATTGATTGTGCCAACTGCTGAATGGACAATAATCTCACCTTGCCAGTGAGGGTTGATGTGAAAATTATAGAGAAGTTATCGTCTCTGTCACCATACATATCGAGCTCATAGGGTCCTCCCATACCTGATTGAAGCACACAAACATAAATACACGCTCATATACACACACCACGAAGAAAGCATTTTATGTTTCCTAGACATGGAATAATCTAAATGTATGATTGTATGTTATTCAATCAGCTACAAAATGTATATTGCGGAATGAGTCCAAAAACATGCCTTTGTTTAAATATTGTTTCGTCTATTAAAAAGAGTCCACGGTGACCTTTTCAAATAGCTTTTTATATCTGACAGACATTCCATACCTTCAAGATATTTACTTTACTAAATTGTAAAACAAGGAAAAAAGGAGCAAATCCTCACATTTGAGGAGCTGGGACCACATCACATCCCATTTGCTTGAAAAATAATTATACTTGATTATTGAAACAGTTGCCAATCCAATCAATTAAATGTCTAATAACAGGCATCTAACAACAAGCATCGCAAAGGGTTTTACAGTATTGCATTTGCAAGCCAGAAGCATTTTGGAAACTCAGATGGTGCCTTCATGGTCACCAGAGTGGCCTTCCAAAACAAGCAATGTTGTCCAACGAATAACAATTTGTCAATTTGTTTGCGTTATATTGCTTTATTAAAGGGTAGCTTTGGTATGTTTTTGTCTTCTGTTTGTCTTTTGTTTTCTGTTAAGTGACTAATCAGGACAACGTTTTGAAATTGAACGCTGCAGACAGCAAACGCTAAATGTGCTGCAGTGTTATCACTTAGAGAAACTCCTAACCTTCAATGAATGCACTTCCACTGACAGGCTCAGATTGTTATTGTCTGACAATATTTTGAAAATACAGCTCTGACAGCTCTGACCCCACAGACGTTCTACACTCCAACACAACAAACTCTGACATCACCAGCGTCCCGCTGTGTCACTCCTCTCTTCAACTCTCTCACGTTTCCACCGTTGTCTTCCCAGAGACAAGTCACATGGACAAAATAACGAACAGAAAGCGGAATGTAAGAAAAACATTTAATTTCTCTTATCACACACTTATTATAACAATCTAAGCCTGTTGTGGCAAAACAAGCACTTTTAGTGAACACAAATTCTTCCTTCCATTGTGTTGCTGACCTTGAGTAGTCACTGATCATACGCACCGTTAATGGAGCGGTTAACAAAAGGGTTCTCCGGCACATCATAGGCTCTGTTGTGTAGCTGGCGGATCTTCTCATCTCTGAGTACTTCGCCAAACAGCAGAGCCCCATCATGATACCCGGCCACATAGTCATTTATCTGCCCATTAGATAGAAAGAAAGACAAAACAGTCAGAGCCGGACGCAAGAACCATGTCCCTACACAGTGTTGTTTAAGATGTTGCTCACCGTGTCGTTGTACGTTAACTTTGATCCATTGATGTAGTTCCTCTGTGGCAGAGTGACCACCAGTACGTCCTGCATAGCCTCACTGGATGTTGTGTTGACATAATACTCAGGGCTGGAGGAAGAAAAACGGTGTCACTGTCTTAGTTCTATACATTCAAAGTGTCATATCTCTATGATTTATTCAGATTTCTTGTTCTACAGTGAAAAGACTCATTCAACTTCATGGTCACAGTGTATGGGCAAAATGGTGAAATCATAGACAGGCTTACTTGTAAATATCAAGGAGAATGAACAGGATCTCATCATCAATCCGGCCCACCGTCCCCTTTATTGAAACAACGTCGTCAGGGCTCCCACATAAGATGAAGACTGAAATAGAACAGTTTAAAACAACTTATTTTTAGCTCTGGTTACATTATTTCAATGCTACTATGTACAATTACTTCAGAAGTCTGGGACAAATTGACTTTCAGGGTTTGAGTTAGATATGTACTGTATATCAAAAACACCAACAACGACCTGGTTCCATGCGTATTTCACAACAAAAAGTGGGTGATGAGCAACTTGCAACCTCATGGTGGTGCTAGAGAAAAAGTCAGTGGATCACCAAAGTTATTCATGTTCCTTTCAGAACCATGAATATCTGTACGATATGTGATGCAATCCATTTATTACATTTGAATGGTGAGATGTTTTATTCTGGACCAAGGTTGTGGACCAATCAACACACCAACAGACCAATCCCCTGTGAGCAAAAAACATTATAGTCATGCTACTTGTAAATTGTAACATTACATCCTGTTTTGATGCACACACACTCACACGCCCTGCCCCAACATCCTCAGTATTTCCCATTTTGAAACTTTTGTCTAGACCGTCAATCCAAAAATAAATAAAAGAAAAGCAGGCAAACAGGGCAGAGTAGACTCTGAGGGTAATATATAGATATAATGATGTAGCTCAAATTAACAGGTTTCCATAGTTGCAGTTAGGCTGTGCTAACCTAGCTAAGAAAAACATAACGCTAGTTCTTACTGTCATTGAAAAATAACTTAACTACCGTGAATTCTCATTATAGTGGCCAGTGCCTCAACTATTACGAGTATTGTTGCCAGCTTTATTTGAATCAGGCGTATATTAGGCCTTCAGCTGAAGTTTCCTTCTTCTCCGATCTGCTCCTGTTTACCCTGTTGAATTTTTGTTCGGGCTACGTAGTTGACAAGTTATAGATGAACATTAAATATACATTTCAGACGCTATACCACACTGAATGTCCCTGTAACAATTGGGCTACAACTCAGCCCACTGACTGTACCAGATTTGGACCTAGACTGGTTTCCGGTTCACCTCATGCACACTGATGTTGTGACTGTTCAGATTAGATAGTTTACTCCCCCATAGATGTAGATATTACATGATGTTTTTCAGATCAACATACCGGTAATCCTTTTGATTTCAAGCTTTGTTGAAGGAATGAAAGAAGGAGAAATGCTTGATGCGTTGAGATATAACTCAAACAGACAAAATACTCACTGTTGCTGTGTCTTGTCTTAGATTCGAGGGCGTCCTTCAGATCAATCTCCCCACGCAACATCACTCTGTTTGTGTTTGAGGCAAAGCTGGCAGAGGGTGCTTCCAATGCGTTGATGTACCTGTGGAAAAAGCACGGAGGAAAAACAAAAAAGTGACACATGCTTTAGTGCTGAACAAAGCTGCAGAGGTCAATCAAGTGAATTGCAGTCTGTGTTGTCTCACCAGAAGCAGTCCTCAGTTACGTTGCTGGACTTCTTGTAGACGTAGACCCGCTTCCATTCCGGCTTAAATGGTAAGACCTTTATCATAAAGTTGACTAATAAGTCTGAGATCTTGCGTGCTGGAGGCAGAATTCTGGTCAGTTTGGGCTTATAGTCACACGAGAGGCCGAAACTTCCAGCAGAGATGATGGGAATGCTCAGGTTCAGGCCAATTTCATCACTGAGGTGGATAACGGGGGGTTAAGAGGTCAGAAATCAGACAGTTGTTTGGTGGTAGATAATCAAACAGAAAAAGAGTCATACTCACTCCACTAACTGGAAGGTGGCGTAAGTGCAGGAAGGCCCCAGCATGACGCAACCAACCTCATCCTTACTCTGCAGAAAAATATACAGTGCGAGTACTTATTCTGTCATCACATTATAAGTGCGTCACTTATTGTGGGAAACCACAGCACTACCACTGCCAAGGTTCAGATAAGGTCAACACACTTAAAATTGGAGATATTTGCATCCCGGCTATCTGCAACTATGATGGCAACCCCTGTAATGTTGCAAGATGGTCAGTCTTCAGAGAAGAGGTTTATCATTGACTGTGAGGCACTGACAGCAGCAACAAAAAAAAGAAAAGACTTCTACTGTTGAAGTTTTTGATGATTGACATTTGAGCCTTCGTAACTGTCCTGAAAATAGTTTGATGAAATGACACATTTATAATTCAACATTGAAGTGAGCCAGGATAACCATCCTGTCATGGAGCACTTGACATACTGTGCCAGCTAAAGAGTAATCTAGAGATGATAAACTATCAGACCACAAAAAAGTAAACATACAACGTTATTGCTGTGCACTTAACCACGCAGAAAAGTGTAATCCCTTGAATCTTATCACGATTAACAATAGCTCACTTGTTCCTTTAAGCCTCTCAGGGCCTCTTCACCTGAAACATTTTTACCCTTGATTGATTTGACCTTAATGTCTGCACTAAAATAAACACTTTAAAGACTCTTTAGGCATCTCATCTGTTGACCACACTCACATGCAGCATCTTGAGTATGGCCACTCCCTCACAGGTGCTGCTCCCACAGCCCTGCCGGTTGTACACCGTGGTGTTGAAGCCGTTGTAGTTAGCCGTCAACGTGAAGTCTAAATCTTGGGTCATGGAAAGAAGATAAGAGTTATTAATATAATAATAATTAGCTCATTAATCTCTTTGGGCTGGTAAGGTTAGATTAGACTGACCTTATCGACCACTGGTTTAAACGCAGCCTTAACATTTACAGCAGCGGCAAGAACAATGCTGAATATTACAAAGTGTACCAATGTGATACTAAGATGACTAGCTTCTGACAAAGTGATGCTCATCATTGGTTATACTGTAGATAATAAGTCATCTTAACTATTTCTTAAAAAATGAATAACTGTGAAGTCACATGTATGCTTGGTTGACAAAGAACACTTTGATTTCCAAAGATGAATTTAAAGAAGTTTGTGCTATAGTGGTTCCCAACTGTAGGTCAGAACCCCCCGAGCCATCTAAAGATACGTAGACCTGGTATTAAGTATTAAACATATTTTTTGCTGAATGCATCTACCACAAGAGCAATCACTGTACATTCACATACATACATACATAACCAGAGGTTTCCTGTACAGTATGCACCTGAAGGGTTGGGTATCAAACCAAACCTCAATACTTTTTGGAACCAAACACAATGTGTTCACATCAAATACTGTCAGGTACTGACTTGCATTGCATGTAAGGTCTTTTTTACTTGTTCTTTGATGAATAGATTTTATTTAGCTTAGCATCGACGTTCTTTCTTGGCCTCAAAAACTGCAGTGTCTATTGTTTCACGCAATTGTACGGCTTCTTATGAGTTTATAATTCTGTTCAAAGTTTATATTCCTGAGAGTTCTGTTTTGAAAAAGTTATTGTTTGGTATCGGTACCAAAATCAGCATGAGTACTGAAATATTTCAAAGGAGACCCAACCCAAAAGTCCCGAGACTCATACCCATATTCGAGAAACACACTGGCGGCACGTCTTTAAAGTGATGAATAAAAATTAAGATAAATTAAGGGTGAAATTGAATTAATCTTAATTCATCTTAATTAATACCAGGTTTATCTTAGTTAAGATAGATTAAGTGTGAAATTGAATTCTAAAGACGAATCATTTTGTGAATCTATTCAAAAAAAGTTATTTATCTGTAAAAAGCTTCATCCAACAAAGGAGAAAATGAATCTGAAATAACCGCTAAATCCAAAAGAGATCTCATAATCCATGAACAATTTAAACAAAATCATGTACAAATTTAGTTTTTTAATTACAATTTAATTCTTTATCATCCGCATTATCATTTAACAGCCTTCTTTTATCATTTACACAATGGTGGTGCAGTAAAACCTCTTCTTACTCAACAGGATGCAGAGAAATAGTTCATCAATTTATAAACCATCTTGATTTAGTCGTTCTCAATTTTAATGGTTTTCTAGGAGCTTCTATTACTTCACTTTCAGCTTTTTAAAACAGATCTATCACTTGCCTTAAGAAGTAACATTGGCTCCTTGTGACGGTTAGGATTGATCGTTAAATTCTTTATTTCAGTTATCTTGGTTTTTTTTCATTTTTGAAACCATTTGTTTTGTATTGGCTGCTGTAAAGTAATTTGTTTGCAGATTGTTTGAGATCATATTTGTCTGTAAGGTCTTCTTTGTGAACTCTCAGTCCTTACCGGCCTCATCATTCAACTGCTTGTCCTTTTTAATGGCTTGTTCCACGGCCGCCTGCACAAATGGTCGACTCCACCCATAAGTGTTGTCCTCCAGCAGCACAACATTCATGGTGTACGTAGGCTTCGATGACAAACAGTG
This sequence comes from Melanostigma gelatinosum, assembly GCF_949748355.1. Classification (NCBI taxonomy): domain Eukaryota; kingdom Metazoa; phylum Chordata; class Actinopteri; order Perciformes; family Zoarcidae; genus Melanostigma; species Melanostigma gelatinosum. The sequence continues at coordinate 10,675,837 of NC_136646.1, forward strand.
TTCCAGCAGTTCGTTACCAACCACCGCCACTATTAACACTCCCAGGTAAGGCAAACTGTGTGAGCTGTACATGTTGCTCCGTGAGATTTTCCTGTTTCCCTCAGAATATTTTGTCTTTTTCCAAAGTTTCTACATGTCAAAAAACACAAAAGCCAGTCCTGACAAACAGAAAGCTGAAGGCAGGTTTTTACATTCGCCCCCTTAAACAGATCCTCTCACTTGACGATTTAAGTCCAAAAACAAGAGTGAACAGGACTCTTCAGTGACGAAGCAGAAGTCCCACAGTCCCTTGATTCACTGTCCAGCATCCGGACAAGAGAAGAAAAAAATTGAGTAACCAATTGAGTAAATACAAAAGATTCAATTGCGGGTTTCACGCCAGTTGTTCCTCTGGTGCAAGCTTGAGATCAATAATCCTCCACCTTGGTAAGATCTGGTCTACCTGTCCTCCATACGTTAATGAACAACAGTCAAGTGACAGTCGGTGCACCATTCAGACAGAGGGCAGGGCAGGAAAGACGCCCACACTCCATCTGGACTGACATCTCACTTAGAAACTTATTAAGATCATAAATCATCCTGATTGTAAACATGAAGTTAAGGCCTGCCTCCACATTACATCTCCTGCCTGAATAACGTCATAAATTATTTACAAATTTCCATTTTGGTAGTGACTAATCTGTCACTACAAAAAAAGTGAAAGAATAAAACACCGGTGTCTTTGCCGGCTCTTTATTTGACAATAGCAGAGTAGTTGTACTCATGACCAAAGAAAACCTAAATGTAGACAGAGGAATCAGTTCAAATGATATTTTGCTTTGTTTGACACAGTCTTGTTTGTTCTGAAGACTCTTTGTTCGAAGCAGAGGTGGGGGAAAGCTTGCATAGCGACAGGGGCAAAGGTCATAGAAGGCAATAAACGGGAAGGCTTGTGTGGAGCTGATAAATATTGTGTGCTATAAAAGCAGGGTGGATTAAGCCTATAAAAGTCTTGGCCAAACTGCTCATAAACCGATCTCACCTCATTTTGAGGAAAGCAGCAGTACCGTTTACTTTTATGTGCTTGGATAGAAGAGAGCCTCTACAATTGCAGTTAAATACATCAAAAATATTTCTGGCATCTTCAAAGCTGCACCTGCTGGTGAAAATACAGGCTAATACAAGTTAATACGTTTACATATGCATGTAATGTCATTACAACATGATAAAGCCATTACTCTTACTCACAATTAACACACCGGGTTTATCATAGCCGCGATCATATTCTGATTAACAGTTCGCTGAAAGGGCGAGATGATCTTCTGTATTTTCATATAATCAACAAATCTCCTGAATAGACCCAAACCAACCATGAACGTATCCGACGAACAAGCCTCGTCTTTGTAGCCACAGACGGATATACCTTACTCCTATCTGGGCCAGAGAATTTATTAATATCCAAGAGCTATTAGAAGTAAGTGAGTAACACGAACGCACTGGGTGAAATGTTCCTTTCAAAGTGATGAACATGGGGACTGTAGTTTATTTGGAGTCATTCCCTCACACACCGTCCTGCTGCTATAAAATACACACTTAATTCTTCAAATCAGCACCACTATTTTTGTCTGTTAAGAGAAATGTTTGCGAAAAGCCTCAATGCCCCGCTGTTTGAGGAATCAAACGTTGCCTTTTTAATTATACATTCCTGTGCTTTTTTATTTGAACCATGCCAACAGCATGGCTCTATGGGGGGCCGTGTCTGACCGTCAGGCTCTCAGTCCACCACTTTGGTCTGAAATATTTCCACAAATACTGAATGGATTGCCATGTTATTTTTTTACAGACACTCATGGGCCCCAGATGATCAACCTTAATGACTTCGATGATCCCGTGCCTTAAACTGTAGCACCACCAGTCAGTCAAGGTTTTCAGTTATTTTGAGAAACTAATGACATTTCTATCAGCTGTACATGGTGTTTAGAGCTATTCAGCAAATGTCAACATGCTGACATGCTAAACTAAGATGGTGGACGTGTTAAACATTATACTTACTTAACATCTGCTTGTTAGCATCGTCATTGTGAGTGTGTTGTATGTTGAGGCACTGCTGTGCCTATAAGTACAGCCTCACATGCTAGCATGGCGTCCCATTTTATGACACACAACGACGCAAACCTATACTTGCTCACATCATCAAGTTATCAAACAAATGTAACATCAGGTCATCTCAGATTCTGGATGGAATAATTTGTTACAGCACACAATGTTAATTATTGTCATCAAATTAAAACCATGGCAGTTTATTTGATAATAACTTGCTGTATCTTTTACAGTTTTTTCAGTATCTGTTGTCTCATTATCAGTCCATCCTCGTCACACATCTTCTACAAACACACTGTAGTCCTATTGCCAGTCCTAAATCTCGCTGGTGTCAGACTCTTTTATCACTCCATGATTGAATTGTCTTTCTCACACTGTTTTATGTTCTTTGCTTCGCTGGTGATAGAGGAATTGAAAGAATTATCTTTTCGATAAAATACATATTTACATTACAACTGTGTCAGTGAATTTAAATGAGCTTGTTTTCTCATCTCTCCAGAAGCTCTGCTGGAAGATCATGTCGTGTGTTATTGCATTTCTTTCAATACATTTAGCAATTTACACCAAAAACCCACTACATTATTACGCTGTGTGATTCTACCACACAAAACAAACATTTATTCACATTTGGACTCAACATTTCCAAACACAACTTCATGTCTTTCCAGTACAATTCATCATCGCTCAGCTTCCTGTCTGGCCGCCACCTTACAGGGTCGTAAACGTCTCAAACAAACACACACGTATGACGTCGTAATAGCGCGGTTGGCTTGGGGCACACGGCCATTTAGACCCATTACTGCTTCATGTGAAGAGGCTTTCCGTCTCAACACACCCTGGCTTATTATCAGTCAGAGGAAATGGTAACGTGTTAAGAGGAACAAGTCTCTTTGTTTTATTGTCTCTTCGTGGCTGTTGAACAGCAACTGAACGCTGTTAACAGTGGCTGTTATTGTTAGTCTGAGAAAATGGGTCCAACTGAGCACTTTCCCCTCTGCATGAAGGGAGATAAGAGGGCTGCTTTAAAGGAGGCCTTCACCTCAACACACAGAGCAGCCAAACAGATGTGAGAGTGTGAAGGCCACACTCACACATGCACACACTGATGCATGTATGAAAGAAGAGGCTTGAGGAAATAAGAAGCCATTTGTTAGCCATAACTTCAAATGAACCTTTACAGAACATAATTGTTGATCTTTTTTTATCTTGCTGAGTGTCTCATCTCCTCGACCCCAAAATGTACATACATGTGATACATCTGGAACAAGCAAATAGTCTTCTTTTTCTTCTTCTTTTTCTCTTCTTCTTTCAGCTGTACCCATTAGGAGTAGTCACAGCAGATCATATTTTTACATCTAGTCCATCTATCTGGACTGAGGGACCACGTGCACACATTTCTCCAAAACTTTATGTCTGGCTTTAAGTTCAATTTGAGTTGGAAACCTGTAAAGACACAAAATCACAAGGAAAGGTGCGAGCTGATGAAGATGGGCACTAATGCCTATTAAATACTCCCCACAATGGACACTAATTATTCCTGTTTGACTTACTTTTTGCTAAAACACTACAATGGGTTTCAGGAAAATACCTAGCATTTTCTACATACATGTTTGTCCTCTTACCTGTCGTGCTATTTGTCACATTATATAGTTCCTATATTAAACTGTTCACAACAAGTTCTGTGGATTATCTTGAGTAACCAGGTCATGATTTCTGGAAAGAGACATTGTTGTTGAGTTGTTCAAATGTATTATATGGCACTTTGAGCACCTCAAGCTGAGTGCCAATGAACCTACCAGATGTTACCATTATTCTCTGGAAAAGGCAGACATCAAAACTAGGCAACTCACATCAAAACAATCTAGATTGATCAACAGCACCACAAGTAAGAGGGAAAATGTGTATTTATGACTTTGGGGTTAACTGTCCCTTTAAAGATTGATATCTTCAGTGGGAACAAATGAGCCTTGGGAAAAGGGACAGGTTAAGGAAGTTAAGAATTGCGAGACAGATTAACTCGAGGATTAATGGGTTGTTTTGACAACAGCACTTTTTTTTAAAGCCATGAGTCTTAACCCTTGAATAAAGGTGAAAGCTATTGGACCCCGTTTGCTTTGGAAACGGATCGAGGTCGAAGTCAGATAAAGAGGCATGTTCATTATTTCAGAGGCTGATGATTAGTCTGTTTATGATCAGTCAATAATTGCCCTCTGCTGCCTCTTTCCTCATACAATTTAGCCATATCAATCGGCATCTTACTGATAAATCAGGCACATAAATAACTGACTGACCTGATTGACAGCAAATGTTTTGACTTTGGCCACACTGAAGGGAACGCTGAAACTCAGACATAAATAAGTACTAAACCAAAAAATGGGTCAAATTTCTTTGTGTTCCGACATTATCACTTATTCTGAAACTCGTGTCCATGCAGTGGTGATTTATGATCGCTGTGAAATGTGGAAAAGATAAAACATACGAGTGATTTATGGTGCCAGCATTAGGCCTGTCACCTATTGCAAAACTGCCCTTTGAAGGAATCCTTCAGTGTTTCATCATATGTTATTAAAGAATTCAATCTTAAGTTCTTTAGTTTTGTGTCGTTTTGTCAACATAATGACGTTGAGGACGAATAAAGTCTTTCTTATTTCCAAGAGCTTCATGTGTATTTGTATGGTAAGAAATGTCAGTATTTAACTGGGAGTTCTGGATCGGGGTAATTGCCTGATCGACAGTAATTCAATGAGTATTTCAGAGAGCACAATACCACTCTTGAGGACCATCTCTGTCTCGCTGCCATTCTGCCCTCTTGTGGATGTGTTGGTTCCATGGACCAAAAAGCTGCCAGCGTCCCACGGATTCATAAGACACCACCAGTATATGTATACAAAAGATTTGCGAGGAATTTCATAATGACCATTTTCCTCATTTCTCACACTCATGGTGTTAACTTGATTGATTCATTTGAGAGAGTTGTTTCTACAAATACAGATTAAGTATCATTTCATACAAAATGCCACATGATATTTGTTTGGGTGAGTCTGTTTTTTGACCCGTTTCAAAAAGGCACCAGTTCTGCCCCGCAGTGCCTCACTGTTAGTTTACGGTTGGCACCTGTGAGTCACCTGTCAGACTCTGAACTGTCTGTAATGAAAGGATAATAATTACAGGATAATCTATTTTATCTATTCTAACCTAACTGAATGTAATCAAATCAAATGCACATAATATATTCCTAACTAATATAGCCAACCTCATCTAATGTAGTCTAAACACACCTAATGTAATATAATTTAATCCAATCTAATCTAAACTAATCTAAACCAATCTAATATAATATAATATAATATAATATAAACAAATATAATATAATATAATATAACATAACATAATATAATATAAACTAATATAATATAATATAATATAATATAATATAAACAAATATAATATAATATAATATAACATAATATAATATAAACTAATATAATATAATATCTGCTGAACCTAATTCAGCAGATGTCTCCACACGTCTGACTGCTGTCCATTCTGAGCGTGTTTGCTGAGAAAAACCTGGTGTACATACAAAGCCCTGGCTCTGCAAATGGTTACACTATCAACAGGGGGTGTTTGGGCTCCTATCAGGACCCAAAAGCAGTTGAAGTCTCATTGTACATCAGAAGTCCTGTCTGTCCGCTGCAAAGCTGAGAATGTTGCAAAGTAGCTGATGAAGGTATAGAGATAGAAATCAAATTCAGGCGAGGGATCATGTAATCTGAGCCTGACGATGTCTTAACTGACTAACTTTCGAAATGAAACAATAAAAACTAGGTCTGATGACTGTAAAACTACCATACTTTCGTTGCATAGCACAGCATTTTCTTTGAAATGTAACAAAACACTTTTACTAATTAGAATGTGTTATGAAACCACTTAAAAATATGTCATAAAATCAGGGATAGGATTTGTGTTTCTCATTATTTCTTAAAATCTCAAACATAATAGGAACAGGCTGCCACACAGGATCTATTAATTAAAGTAGCAGAAGAAAATGACAAAATCTCTGTAACTCTTAATTCTTAAAGACTGGAATGAAGGTCTTAACCCTTTTGAAAGTTGTATCTAAAGCAGGGAGCAACATAAGAATTTTGATTAATTTGTGACTATATTGGAGTAAATCAAATCAAAAAGAATACATATATATTGTTTTTTATTTTATTTTTATTTACTCAATTACAGTCCCAAATGAGTCAAACCAGTCGCAATAATTATGATATTGCTCCATGCTTTAGATCTGTTTATTAATAACTTTTTACTTCCCTTATTCTCATGCATGATTTGTATTCATTCGTATTAAGTCCCTGTGGTGTTTCTTCATAAATAAGGTACTACTCTACTCCAGAAAACTGTTTGTACGACTTATCCTCTGTTGTTTCCTGGTCTGTTTCTGTTCTGCATCCATCACTTCGCTCCTTCTCTTGTGGGTAAAAGGTCAGCTGGCTATTGACTGAACCGCCCCGCCCACTTGTTTACGTCACGGCACCCTGGCTGTGATTGGCTGCCGGGTGTGTAGCGTACAGTGTCGCAAAAGAAACAAGACACGTCTGATCGGAGCCGAGCCGTGACAGCAGGACTGTAGACACGAAGAAGAAGCTAAAGAAGCGTAAGAAGCCAGCGCGCTCGAGGAGATTTCATTTACCATCTTCAAAACCTTAAAGTCTGTTTTATTCATTTAGATATTGAAACTGGCTGCTGGATACTTTGCTTATTTTATCCTTCGCGTGAATGTGTATTATTACGTGTTTGTTTGCATGAGCGTGGACCTTTGTCAAGAAGAAAAAGTCGAAGAGAAGAAGAAATGGAGAAATCAAACAGCTTCTCGTCCGACCGAAACATCCTCTGCCTGTTTGATGTGGACGGCACTTTGACAGCACCACGAGAGGTGAGCAGCTCTCTCCCATCCAGATCGATAACATCGGTTATTGGTGATTATAAGCTTTCATAATAGCTCCCTGCTTCGCTGCAGCTCCTGCTCCTCTCGCTCTTCTCCCGTTCGGATTTGCCTCCGAATTATTTTCAGAGTGTGGGAGGACACGGTGTATGTTCTGTCAAAACACACATGGAAACTAAACTGTCACCTCACGTGGGCTTTAAGAGGTTTTTCTATAATATACTTTAGACTCACTAAAGGAAAACTGCCATTTTCCTAAACCTAGTTTTTGGTGGTTTTGTCATTTATTAAATTATTTAAGGTTTAAAGGATGAAGTATTTCTTCTATTATTCAGTCCAATTTATTTTGTAATGCTTTTTGCTCCGTGCTTCTGCCTTTTTCATTCATTTTTCATTGGCCCATTGAGTTTGAATGTTTGGGTTCAGGTAACTGGTGTGTGTGTCTGCGTATGTGTGTGTTACACAATGCGGTGCAGCTGAGAGTTTGTCTTCCACATGCTGAAATAATTGGAAATCTGTGCCAAATTATATTGCCACAAAGGCAAATTCTGCAGCGTTGTCCATTGTTCTCTGTTCTATGTAATGATGCTTCAATAACACAGATTTGCCTTTTTAATGACGGTTCATGCATGTGTGTGTGTGTTTTGAGAGGGAGCTCTACCAGTTAACACAATGCGATAATGTGCCATGCATTTTCCTGTAATCTGCAGAAAATCGACCCACAGTTGGATGAGTTTTTCCAGACTCTGCGGAGGAAAGTGAAGATCGGCATCGTGGGAGGGTCCGACTACTCCAAGATAGCTGAGCAGCTCGGGGATGATGGTGAGCAGTCCTCTTCCTGTCTGAACCACAGATGGTTTACTCACTGCATGCTGTATCATTTACTCAGCTGGCTCACACTGCATGACTCTTTTCGGTGTAACTTCTGCTTAATTAGACACCAGTCCACAGAGAGTGGAGCTGAGAGGATGGTCCTTGGGAATAATGTGGGATTATTTAGGCCATTATGCAGCTATATAGAGAGTAACACAACATCCTTCTCACACACCCACTATAAAAAAGGATGATAACACAAGCCTGATCACCCTTTTCATCCTTTATCTGTGTCGCAATCCAGGAGGATTATTAAGGTTTTACAGAAATGTAAATGTTGTGCCAAGATTGAGCCATGTGGTTTGTGCTGAAAGGTGAATCTTTTTATACTTTGTGATGCACACATTCGCAGCAGATGCTGTTGTTGCTGCTGCAGTATAATGTGAAGTCAAAAAATGACTCAGTTAATTCCAATAACACTTTTATTACATTGTTAACCCAGTTAGAGTATTTGATTGTTAATTGTCACATGCAATCCGGCAGTTATTTTATAATCATCTTCTGCATGCTTTTATTTTTGCTGGATTATGCTGTTTTGCATGTGAATGCTGTGTCATTGAAGGTAAATTAATCAAAGCAGTTTATTCAGGCAAAGTTATAGACTTTTCCTGCAGAGAGTTGTTGGCAGGGCAGTTACAGGCTAAAGTGAATGGGAAGGTCAGAGAGATTAAACTTGGCTTTTCCAGGCAGTGTTACATACACTGTAATCTGCCACCAGGTAGAAATAGCAGGCTGTTCCATTCTTATTCATATTCAGGCCTTAGTGGCAGAGCCACTGTTAATTTAGTTAAGTGTGTGTGTGTGTGTGTGTGTTTTAAAGAACCAGACGAGCACACGTAGCAACGTTCCATCTGTCTCCTCTCTTGCAGTGATACAAAAGTTTGACTATGTCTTTGCTGAGAACGGGACAGTGCAATACAAAGATGGGAAACTCCTCTCGAAGCATGTAAGTGAACATTCAGTCCCATCTTTCATGTTAAGTCACGATATCACCTCGTATTCAACACGTTATCTATTTTGAGAAAAACACAGGACGACATGATTGTATGACGTACATGCTTCACATTTTGTGTGATGAAACGTATGTTTACGGACAAAGAAAGAAGACAAGTGATATATTTAATTAGCCTGGTTATGTTTAGTAGACGATAACCGAAGAGTGGAAAGGGGAAAAAAGGAAAAAGAACCACTTACGACTATGAATCTACCAAGGTGACTTTTTTTTTCCTGCACCTTGACAAACCTCCTCGGGGCAAAAAAATCATCAGTTTCAGTCACCTGTCGCAACAATGGGACAGAGCACACCCTGTCATGTGTTTATGAATAAAGTGCAGCGGCATCCCTCTACGTTATTTTATGTGGCCCGCGAATCCGCCAGCAAAAACTAAAATAAATTGTTTTGTTTTTTTTGTTTTTTTTAAATAATTAAAAGTTAGACTTGAAAATAAAAGTATCCCCATTGTCAAAAGTATGAGATATAAAGTTGAAAGTATGAGATAGCATGTTGTCTGTGTACCGACATTAAAACTATCACAACAGGTGGACAAGAGAGGCAACAGCCCGAAAAGCTGTTTTCCAACAATTGAAAAAGATCGACAAATAATCCCAAAATGTCCACGAAGAGAAAAAATTATGCAGAGGGAAGAAAATGTAATGAAAGATGGGCAAGCGAATACATGTTTGTGCTTCAAGGAGAACAACGGGTCTGTCTTCTGTGTTATGAGGCGTGTCGGTGATGAAGGATACAATTCACGTCGGCATTTTGACACCAAACACGGAGCTAAATTTAGCCTCCAAGAAAAACATCAAGTTGTCCAAGAATTAAAAGGCAGACTGCAATCACAGCAGAATATATTTACACAGCTACAGCCCAGTGCATGCTAAATAGGCGGTTCACAAAATTCACGGTTGGGTTGGGTACGATACAGTGGAGCCACGGTTCGGTACGTTTCGGTACAGTAGAAAACTATAAATGGCAGAGAAATGTACTTGATTTTAAAATATATTTATTCATTACAACTAACATCATGAAGTTATTCTTTGACTTTGAACAATGATGGAACTATACCTGAGTGACTCATCTTCTGGGGTGTCTTCTTTGCAACACAAGCATAAAAAACAAAAACTGCTCCTTCATGTTATGTAGTATTGTTACTTACATCTTGCAAAAGAGATTTTTAATCTCAATGTGACTACCTGGTTAAATAAAAGGAAAAGGTTTAAAAGGTTTTTTTTTTTTTTATTCAAACGTATTCGATTCGTCATGCGTACCGAACTGTGAGCCTCGTACCGAACGGTTCAATACGAATACGCGTACCGTTACACCCCTAATGCTAAAGGTATGTCAGCAGAGCTCCGACCAGATACTGACTTTTACAAATGTCAGTTTGTGAAGAAACACCATCGCAGACCGAGTTGATGAACTAGCAGCAATCTAACAACACAGCTAGCTAAGAGACGAGCAGGTACTTGTGTTTCTAATGAACTGTTGATGAAAGCACAGACAACACGGATACAGAGCATCTATCCATGTTCATCAGACCTGACTCTCAGTGAGCAGCTCTTGGATGTAGCTGCATGCACAGGACGATGACAGGGAGGAACATTAGTGATGCAGAGAGGTGACACAAACAGCTTTGAACAAAGTTAATGTCATAACTTGTGTTTGATATTTGTCTTTGTTATTTTCTTTAATAGTTTGATCTTTGATAGAGTCATGTGGGTTTCTTAACCCTCAATTAAAATGATTTATGTTATAATAACAGAAATGTGTTTAAATATCATTTTTCATTTATATAACTGCATGTACAATATTTGTACACTTGAATAAACAATAATCAAATGCAGAGAGAGTTATTTAACAATATGTTAGAAGTTAGTTATACAGTCTTACAGTTACAACCGGCCCTTTGAGGGCGACCGTGATGCTGATGTGGCCCAGAGTGGAAATGAGTTTGACACCCCTGCTCGTCTAGGCGATACAAAACCAGATCGGGGAGGAGCTGCTGCAGGACCTGATCAACTTCTGCCTCAGCTACATGGGGCTCATCAAGCTGCCAAAGAAAAGGTGAGCCTTTGACCAACCTTATGAAACAGGCCACACACTTGGGATTATTTTAGACCCAATCCAGGTTTCTGCCTCACTTAAGTCCTCTCAACAAGTAGCATGTCCTTTTTTGCCGGCAGGGGAACGTTCATTGAGTTCAGGAATGGAATGCTCAACATTTCCCCAGTTGGTCGGAGCTGCTCTCTGGAGGAGCGAATTGAATTCTCTGAAATCGACAAGGTAAAAGACTTGCCATTCGTGCAAATTCACCTGATTTGCAATGAGATTGAAACCTACTGTAACTTTATTAAAATCCACAGTAGCCAAATTAAACAAGCTGTACATTTTTAACACATCAGGCACTGAGAGTCACAGACTAGTCACGGACTAGTCACGTCTCCGTCTCTCGGTTCCATGAAATGTGCTCAATTAAGCAGACGGAGAGAGGTCAAACAATGTTGAGCTTTCAGGACCACTTACTGTAACAGGCTGCCCATTGATGGTTCACAGAGCCAGGCGATATGGAGGAAGGAGAGAGCAGCAGAGGAGGAGAGGTTTAACCCTTCAGCTGCCTGCTAACATTTATCCAGCTGGATCCTGTATACTCAGATTAAATGAACCAACTCGGCCTGTGCGTGACAGATTGCACACATTTAACATTGGTGAACGGAGCAGATACTAGTTATAAGTGTGTTAAATGCAGATACACGGCTTGTGTGCAGCGACAAGGTTGGCCACGTCTGACTGCTTTGTCTCTTTCTCCACAGAGAGAGAAGATCAGGGAGAAATTTGTGGCTGCCCTGAAAGAGGAGTTTGCTGGAAAGGGACTACAGTTCACTAAAGGTGAGAGAGTCGAAAGCTCACTGACAGAGAAACCTTGTTCAAGTTTAAGCGTGTGCACTCGCTAAAAAAACATCCTGAAATATTTGACCCACTAATTCTAACTCTGACTGGTCTCAAATTACATTTAGGAAATGGGGCGTGGCGGTGTCGGGTCAGTACTCCGTATTGGAAGGTACTCCTGTAAGAATCGGTTTCATGTCAGTGCATCCCAACTCCCTACACTCATTAAAGTCCTGATGGCCACACCCCTGCAAACTACACGTTGTATTAAACCTTTTGAACCCTGATATCACCATCAAATGTCTCCTGAACAAGGGATCAAAACAACAGATGACAATGTTCCATGAGAATTTGACTTGTCGTATCAGTCATTTCTTACATATTATATTCATGGTAGCGTTGAAACCTCTGACTACCACTAGAATTTACAACATAGTTATGTGAGTTGAAACAAAGCTCAGATCTGTTTAGCATGTTTGGACATCACCTAATCTACTGTAGTTTTAACTCTCTTTGTATTCTTGGAGCGTGGTTTGTCAGGATCTCGCTGTCTTCCTGATGACGGTGTAGTTTAATGACAAACCAGTTTTACAGCATATCTGGAGCCCTTTGTTAACTATTACACAAACACACAGTTTCACCCTGTCTCTGTGTGGTGACACAGCAGCAGTGAGGTTAATCGGATAATGGATGTTTGCTAACGTGCTCTGCGAGGTGTGAGCCTCAGTTGATGACGTCTGAAGGCTGTTCACAATACAGACAAAGAAAGGAGATAGACAGGCTTGTTTTTCCTCTAATCAATTCCGGTTCTAGATCCTTTGCACGCAGCACAAACGAGAAATGTGACTTCATGTCATGTCCGCTTTCTAACTTTACAAAGTTCACCATATATCTATCACGTTAACTGAAGTTTATAAGATAAAACAACATAAAACTTTATTCGTTCTGAGTGAAATTGCTGCTCTGCAGTTGCAATACAAAATATAAAAGATAACAATAAGGTGCAAATGCAAAATAAATGCAATGGACTAAAGATATTGACAGGTTAACAGTAGGGATCAGTCTAGGTGGGGAGGTGTGTTTGTACAGTATCAGATCTGATTATTAGTCAAAGCACAGGCTTTTAGTTCTTATTCTGTCAACCCCAGTGTTGTCAGATATTATTTCCAGCACCTGATCCTTTTCTTCAAGTAGGTTTCACTTTGTCCAGATGGATGATATCGTTCACCCACTCAGGTTGCTGAGGTAGAGAGACAGTTGTTGTTGTTTGTATCATCGGTGCCATTTGCAGATGTTTTACTGTTCACTTTGTTGACACAGAGGAAATGCGCCGATTGATGAACAGAGTTTGAGATTGAGTTGTTTGCCTTCCTCAGTGTCTTTCTGCGCGGCTGCCCTTTGTAGCTAATACTGCTGATCTCTTCGTAATATCTACCCCAGATCTTCCTCGTCAGTGTTTTGGTACCTTTCTTTGGTACAAAAGGTTGAATGAACTCTTAAGTGAGGTAAAAATGAATCACCAAAGTACCCTTTGAGGAATGTTTAATATTAAATTCCTTAAATTACTCATTTCCAAACATTGCTTCTTAAAGTTATATTCGATTCCTTTCTTTATATTCATTGGAACTTTTTCACTTTTTGTGCATTTTTGTCTGACGTTAACCAACATAGTAATTAGTATTTTAAAAAGGCAAGTTGTGTAATTAATTTAGATTTTGGGGGTTTAGCAAAGTGGTTGAAAAGGTTTACAGGCACATCTCTGCATTGTCAGCAACTTAGCAGCCCGACTTTGTTCTTTGCTCAGGAATGTAAAAAGCTGACAGCAGGCCGGGGGATGGGTTGTTCCAGAAGCGGTTGAAGCACTGAGGTGTGTGGGGTTAAAGGTGCTTGGGATGGAGGCGTGTGGAGGGTGGGTGAGTGAAACAGCCCTCTGATTGGCTGGATGCTCCTCAGCTGTTGCCTTTGTTGTTGACTCCTAAAACCCTTAAGCTGAGACAAGGCAGTGAATGGTATTCTAGGGGGGAGGGAAGATTGAAAGGGAAATGCTGGGTAGAACTTTAGAGGAGACTTGGTCGGTCAATGATGGACACACATTGTGTGTGTTTTAGTTGTGGCAAATCCTTTTTTTTCCCTGACTGAAGTGTGTCGCTCTCTGCCAACTGTTAAAACAAACAAGTCTGCACCTGCTGAACAATGGGGCTCCAAAAGCCTCCGTCAGTCACAGCCTCTGCTCAGACAGTAAACAACGTTTGTTCTGCAGAGACAGACTTGTTGAGTGGAAATAGGTGGAAGAATGCGAAAGGGAAGGCAACACATTGAGTGTACTGGTTCATACTGTGTTGTAAACAGACATGAACACTTCTTTGTCTGCTCTTTCCTGAAAGAATTGGCAAATGCCCGTTAACCGATAACAGAATGTTTAACTTCCCTCTTTAAAATGCATCGCACCGGTAAAGATGTTTTGTTCAAGGATTACAATGCATATGATGAACTAATCAAGACAAGGATGATAACAAAGTCCTGTTGGTCATGTGTTTTTAGGTGGTCTCATCAGCTTTGACGTTTTCCCAGAGGGCTGGGACAAGAGACTGTGTTTAGAGCTGCTGGACAGCGAGGGCCTGGACGCCATCTACTTCTTTGGCAACGAAACGTCAGACGTAAGTTCATCCTGGGAAATCATGACAGGAGGGCTGGGTGCAGTGAGGTGGATACTGACACTAATTACTAATTAAATCCTTTATACACTGCATGATCGAAAGTACGTTGACAAATAAAGATTACACTGATTGTTGAATATCTCCATTTTAAAACCATGGGCATGAATCAGCTGCTAATAACAGCCTCCACTCTTCTGGGAATTCTTTTCACAAATGTTTAGCAGCCTGGCTGCAGGGATTTGCACTCATTCACACTGCTGTCTACAATATCAGCAGCATTAGGACTTCTCTTAAATAACAGATCTTGCAATTTCAAGATTCCATTCACGAGCAAGGACCACACCATCAAATGGAAGCGTTTAACAGATATATTGAAGGTAAACGTGATTGAGATGCGAGGCTTGAGCTTCATGTAGCTCGTCCGGTTAGCCGAATGAGCTGTGGGGAGCTTAGATAGGGAATACACCGTAGCACCCGGGCACGGCGAAACCCCCCAGGACCCTACGTAGAGGAGAGGAGGGGAGAAAAAGCGGGGAGGGTACCGAATACGAGAGCGGAACAGGAGGAGGCGGGTATTTCTGGATATGCAGGAAGCGGTACGGTTGAGGAGTGGTCCTGCTCCTGAAATTCCGACAATTATCTTCAATTGTATTCTGGGGTTTACCTTCACAAAGTCTTTATTGCAAAGCCAACCATAAACACATCCCAAAGATCAGCTGACTGACTGTGGTGCTGGAGACATGACTTCAGTGATGGCTTTTGATGAGGCGATGACTTCAGTGTTCGGTTGGTCCAGGGTCAGAGCTTAAAGATCAGAGAGCTTTGGCTGAAAGAATGTTAATGTGGGTTTTGTAATCTTTGATGATTCTCTTTTCAGGGAGGAAACGACTATGAAATCTTTAACGACCCACGGACCATCGGTTTCACGGTCTACTCTCCGGAGGACACGGCCCGGTTCTGTCGGGAGCTTTTCTTTAAGGCTCCACCACATGAGCCCTGATGTCCTGGAATGCCCTGCCCCCCTTCCTCCGAGCCCTTTCCCCGCCTGTGGGTCTTTGCTGGTACGACAACAAGCAACTCCAACCCAGATTATAACTGCTGCAAGGTACTACTGATCATCTCCGTATTAATAATAGGATTACTCTTAATACAAATAGACAGCGATTTAACTAAATGTGTGCAATAAATCCAGCTGCTTTTTTTAATTTAGAGGGACAGAAACTGAGGAAGTGTTACATGCTGATGTATGGGAACGTTTTCAAGTACTCTGCCAGTACTGTAACAGCACTGCGATGTGTAGCATGTGACATGAAATTGAGATGAGAGATTCTGAAATATTCAGCAGTGTTGGAAATGATTACTCCTGAATGAATTCAGCGTATCGAATGATGTGTTGCACTAATGTTTGGCATGTTTTCTGACCAATCGTTGGCGTGGTCTTGTTGAACACTGCTGAAGAAGGTAACTAAAGTGAAAGAGAAAGCCGGTGAGGAAGCATTTACTTGTTTTGTGAGTCCTCCTCTGAAGTTGAGGATATAGGAATCATTCCAGGTATTTGTATGTCTCTCCAGCTCTCTGAGCTGGAGGCGACGTGTTGTTTATTTACTGTGTAATCCCTTAAATATCAAGTGTCTCTTTTGAAAATGTATCCGATTTCTATTTAAACACTGAACATTACTGACTCAATGAATTTATCTTAACCAGTGAATGGAGCTACTGTCACTCTGCCAACCTTTGTCAGTTGATATGACAGCTTTTTATGTAAAATATTTTTACGAGCTGCGTGGTGGACTGCACGCAGGGTGACTGCATGTATTGCTAATCTTTTTCAGATTCCTGCAGTTTTCAACGGATGCTTAAAGTGTTTTTTTAAAGTAATTTTTAAGATTTGGGAACACTGATGCTTTGATTTTCCCATGGCGGGTCAATGTTCTGTCATGGTTCAGAAAAAGAATGCCTCCTTGATTGTATCGTTGTTGTAAATATGAGGCTTTTGATAAATCATATATCAGCTGCAGTTCTGTGTCTGACTGTAAACACTCCAACAACAAAGACTCAACGGACCATGTAGACGAGCTTTTATGACAGCAGAGATGAGCTTTTAATGTGTCACTAACTGATTAAAAAGATCGGTCTTTTCGTTTTCCAGTCATTTATGGTTAAAAAAGGAATTTGGCTCAATTCATGGTAATAAAACGTTTTTGACATCATGTCACCGACCTCAGCTTTCAAGTGTTGTTCTTTGTCCTGTTGGACCAAACTGGGCTTGGACCTTAAAAGTGCTCATTTTACATGTAACTCACTCACAAAATCATAAACTCTGAAAGAAATCATAAATTATTTTTTTTGCCTTTGTGTTTTTACATTTTTCCACTGGGAGACGCCAGAAACATTCAAATGTCACCTACACAGATGCTTTAAAGATACAAATACAATTCAACTTGTGGTTGTTTTTGTGCACAAATTAAAAATGTATTCCCCTTAACAATCATTAATGTCTCTTTTAATCTTAGTCAGCAGTGCCTGACATTAAGTTTTGGCAGGCACACGACCATCAGACTGTAACAATGTATGTAACCGGAGTGAACTACTTATTTTACCAATAAGTCACTGATAACTCGATAAGTAGCACTAGACTTTATATTTCAAACATTCAGCACCAAAGACAGAACCCTGCTAATTGTGTTATGTTGGTTTCTTTTGGTATTATTTTTTTTTCAACCCCACTGTAAAAGCCATTCGGGGCTGTGTAATAATACACAGTAAAAAAAGGGGTCTACGTTGATTGCAGAAAATGTATGATACTAAATATGTGATAGACACAAGCACTTAAATGGCAGGAAGAACACAAAAGGCTTGTATCGGCAGTTGCTCTGGATTGCAGCCTTTTTCAAGTTCTTCCTCGGGCACCATCAAGTTTATGCTGATGATGCGTCTCTAGAAATAGAAAAAAGGCAGGAAGTGACGTGATAAATACGTCATCGTATTAAGCATATCTTCTTTTATTTATTTAATTTTTTTGCCATATGGTCGCTATTTTCTTTACTCCTCAATAACAGCCCTGTGGTTCATGCAATTGTTTTACCAATGAAGACAGACGTTGACGTGTCAGTGGGTGAGCTTAGCTTTAGGTTCCACACCTAAAACACAAAATGTCTGATTTATTCAGAAATCTCAAAATAGATGGAATAAAATGTAATGAATTGAAATAGTCACTGTCATACTGATCAGTCTGGGGACATGTTGACAGGATGTGATGTCTGTGGTCAAAAGCAACCCTGTGACCTCTTTATTACAAACAGCCTCACATGTTGACCAACGTTCATACCGCTCTTCCTCCCTCAGTCTCGCTCTAACACGCAACTAAAGAAATACAGCTTCCATCACACGTGTGAATCATAAAATGCTTCAATGTTCTTTCGAGGCTCAGTAGAAGTAATCATGGGGATCACCACCACCGTGGCTCGTCCATAAAAGAAAATACCCTTAAATAAATCAAAAGTAATGTTGAACAAGTTCAGGCAGTGACACTGACAGACAGACGGGATGCATAGAGCGTATGGAACAGACATAATAGAAAATGACACACTGAGCAAAAGCTGAACAGCTACAAACAACGTTGATGTGACGTTGATCTCTTTTGGCACCAACTATGTAGTCATGTCACCATTACACTGATACGCTCAATAAACCACACACAGATACATGTTTTTTCTGATAATAGAAAAAGAGATTTACAAATTATTTTTTTTTACTCCCTAGACGTTTTCAAAACACTTTTTTTTTCAAACAACACAACAAATTTTGAAAAACCTGACAGTGATGTCAATAGCAGTTTTTCTGGCAGTTTTCATTTTGGAAGTTCAACTTTCTTAAGTGCAAGCTTTGACTGTACTTACCCAAAATATAGAGCTTGCAATCTGAGGACACACACAAATCTGATTAAATCATCAAATCAATAATTAAATAAATGACCACAAACAAGACACAACCAAGGATATGTGTTTTCCAGGAAAATACTTGCAGTCGCTTTCCCGTCACTGTAAAGCATGTCATTTCTTTTCAATCTTTTTGAAGTATTCATGCTTGGTTTAATGTGATCTGCCTGTTTCACTCCTGGTCTCCCTTCATGCTTTTTCTGTCAAAGACAAACTGGATTCATAACTTTGAACTCACTTCAAAATAAAACTTCCCCTGTTTTTGTCCTAACTGGTCATGTTTCTAAACTGGTGACCTGAAACCCAAAAGGAGCTCATGAGACGTCCTGTCTAGGGTGCAAACGTAGAACTATTCATATTCCGGGTTACTGTCATTGTGTTGGTCAACCTGCCATTTCAACTTCCTTTCACTCAACAACACAATCCTTCAAAACTCTTCAACTTCAATTTCCATAACTACTTGCGTTTACATCCGTTATCTTTCTTCTTGAATTCAAAGTGTCTTCTCATCTGAACTGTGTATGCTGTGATAATCTGACCCACACTTGCACCCAACATCCTGGAAACGCTGGTGAAGTAAACAAGTGCACAACAGCAGCAAAGAAGTGAAGTAAAAGTGAATTCGGCCTTCTGTCCTACGTCGCTCTCCTTCCTTGCACAAACACTCAGCTGTCATGCCTCACTTTGCAGATCTGCGACACAATTATGTCCTCGGTTTTACTCGTTTTTCATACTTTACACGGCGGATCTTTGTGAAAAATGAGGCCCAGTTTGATCCTTCGCCGGTCCCTTTACCCTTTACCATCTCAAATCTGACTTTTATTACTGCTGTCATGACAAAGAAATAAATAAATAAAACAAAAAAAGTATTTTTCCTAACAGTGACTAAATGGTCAGTCTTACGTACACAGCAGATTCATCAGTGCAGTGGACAACCTTTGAACAGTGCGTCCGCTCTGCGAGTGGACACCAACGACACATGAATTGTCACGAGGCCCTTTGCTGTGGAGATAAAACGTGTTTTTAAAGAAAGGGTTTTAGCACAGATTGTAAGTTATCAGTCCTACGACAGGTCCATCCTCATCCCCGCCCAGCCCTGCACGACCAACCAGGCCCGCAGTTCAGGTCTACGAGCTGATGATCTGGCCAGACCAGGTCTCGTGTTTCGTCCCTGGGTTGAGATGTATGATCTTCACCTCCACCGCCTGCACCTTCAGGTTCTTGGGAGGGACCCGGCTCACTTTGTACGTGACCTCGTCGCCCTCTACTGGTACGTACTCCCCCTCGATGCTGAAAGAGAGCAGAAGTAGAGCGATGAACGATGAGTCAAAACGAGTCTTGCTTCGTACTGTCTTGGTATATAGATGTGCAGAAGGGGGTACAGACAATTACTGTCTGTCTTAATTACTGAGCCTTAGAAGTGCTAGTAGGTGTAATTTTACAAATTTGCTTTTGCTGAGGCCGCAGTAACATTTGGCATACAGCTTGTGCTGAATAAAGAGACACAATAAAAGAACTACAGACTGCTGTACTCTGAGCATGTCCCTGTATTTCAGGTGTCAGTCTGCTGAGTCCTTGCAGTCCAATGAGTTGACGCTGCAGTTCTGCAGCGAGTCTGTGCTGCTTCTTGTAATTCCGCTAATGCCGCGCCGTGTTTGCCTGCTATGAATCTCAGAGGCGACAGCTGTGAAATCTGTATGATTATATCATATAAGTGTGCGTTAAGTGTTCTTGCCACTCACTCTGAGATGTGAACAAAGATTTCTTCGCCACCGTGGGAGGGTCGGAGGAAGCCGTGGCCTTGTGACCTGGAGAAGTTCTTACACACGCCCTTAAACACGGGACCTGATTGAGCACGTACCGTACTGCAGACAAAGAGAGGAAAACAATGAAGGCATCAGCATCAAATCCATCAAACATCACTTTGGGACACGAACACCGGTCTCCTCTCCACCACATTGGGGAATAAACTATACTTACGCTGAGTAGGTGCGGTTGCGTTTGGTTGGCAACGGGCTGGGCAAATCCCGTGGCAGCGGCTGCTCTTTCCCCTCCCATATACGGCTCCTCTCCCTCAGGAAGGGGAAGGAGAGGCTGAGGGAGGTGTTGGGGGAGCGCAGCGGGATCCTAGAGGGCGACGTGAGGCCGGGGTCTGCCATGTCAGAAGAAGATGAGGGAGGATGGCGTGGATGCAGTGTTGGACGCCGCTGCTAGTGTTCAAGCCGCAGGATGCCGACGGGCTGCTGACACAGGCGTCTGTCCGCTGGTCTATCTGTGAGTCCTTCTGCTTGGAGAGGCCTGCCTCAGTGTGGGACAAGAGGCACAGCCGCTATCCAGGTCAGGGCTGTCACTTCAAGTCTGTCAGGAGGCCAGGCTGTGAAGAGAACGATGACAGGGAGAGAATGGATGAGGATCAGAGAGTTGTCATGTGGCTTTAGACCTGATGGGGGAAAGGGGGGACGGGAGGGGTCGTCCAGCTGAGAATAGGTCTGTTCAAGTCAGAAACATCATACAAATAAGGGACATGTGAGGTTCCTTTCGTCTAGGAATATATTGTTTTACCATTACATGTCCAATTCATGTTATTAGATAAAAATACTTCCAAGAGCGAAATAGATGTTGAGGTGACGCCTCCTCAGTCAATTGTCAAGTCCTTTAAATCAAGTCCCTTATTTAAAGGGGCATTCCAGGGATTATCTTGTATCCTAAAGTTGGGGAGCTTGCTCGGGATATATTTTAATAAGAATTATCAAAATAATATGGCTCCAAAATGCCCCATGATGCAGATCAATTGCATGTTTTCATCTCAAAAACACACACACACCCACACAAGACATCATCAGGGTTATTATCTCTGATTTGACAAAAAAATCAACCACTGAAGACTTTACACTTAGCTGAGGTCTCGTATGTATGGGATGTAAAATTGGTGGAGTGCCCCTTTAAATCCAGCCCCAAATTGAATGCAAAAAACACCCATTTTCTTTTTGTCACCTGGCCTTTGAATGTTTCCTTCGGCTCTGTTGGTAACAAACTGCATTTCCGGGCAATCCCCCATGATTATTATACTACAGGGTTTCTAGCTGAAGCTGCCCAAAGCAGCGTATGAATACATGTGGAGATTCAATTGTCACATCTACTCGACTTGCATTCCCGCTGTTCAGTGTGTTACAGAGCACCATCATTGCGATGTATACTCCATAGATATCAGAGTAACACAGTGTGCTCTTAATCCAGTCTCCATTTAGGGAGAATTGGGGAATTATTCCTCTGTCCATCTGTGTTGATCATCATTCCCTAATACTAAAATCCGCAACATATCGTGTAAGGTGACCTTGCCCTTCAATACCTCCTAATCCGGTTTTCCCCCACTGTGATATTTTCAAGGTTAGGATAATAGGCAACTGACTGATCTCCTGTCAGCACTAAAGGGTGAATCCACCCCCTAAAAAAACATTAACGCAGTCCGGACAACAAACATCGTGTCATTTTCCATATACGAGCCTACGTGTCTTTTACGCCCACTCTTCTCGTCTGTAACGATGCAGGCCGAGCTCGTGACGTCAGAACAGCTGCAGAACACCGCCTCCAGTGGTGCGTTCGTGACGCCAGTGCCCCGTTCCCAAATGCAATACAATTGCACATCTTACAGGAGGACTACAATCCTAATGTCACGGCGTTACCACCGGGAACGTTACAAAGAGGTCTACGTGATCAATACCAGACTGGTTCATGATGAGAAACTACTTTGAGAGCGACTCAGAGTTCAAAGACACCAGCAGGTGAACATCTGGATGTGCAGAAATTAAGCCACAGAGGGTCATGTCCCTGTTCCATGATTATGCAAAGGCAGTGTGTGTATGAAATGTGTGTTTGTGGAGTTCAGTGGAAGTCATACACTTCTCTTATACCTCAGAGAACCACCATAAAATCCCATATTTTATTAATTTGCTTTGCCCTCGTTCTATTTTAGCCTATCTAAATAACTTCAATCAATTAATACCAAATTGACAGTCCTGATATCCGCAATTTGTCAAAAGGTGTGAAAGGTGTGTGTGTGTGTGTGTGGGGGGGGGGGGGGGGGGGACCCGTCGATGCTATTTGATAGTATACAACGTGGACAAAAGCAGGGCGAGAGGTCCGATCATCGAGACCAGATGACGGTCAAATACGGTGGAGATGTTACACCGACCAGTGCTCCATACAGCCACAGATGAATATAGCTCATAATAAAAGCGGTCTCAATTATTCAGCGGTCGTTCCGTCGAGCATACAAAGAATACATTGTCCCGATCCCAAAACAAAGCCACACTGCCCCCCCCTCCCTCTGCACGGACTCGGCATGTAGTCACAGAAATGTTACTTACTGCATTGGGCGCGCTATGGGTTGAGGGCGATCCGCGTGTGTGAGTGAGTGCCTTAAGGCGGTGTGTATTATATAACGAGTTATTAAATAAATAAGTCGACTAAATCAGCGCAGTCCGACGGAGAACCCTGATGTGCCGATGTGAGGGGCTGCTGAGTCTGCGCAGCTGGCGGAGATTCCGATGGCGTGATGCGACTCTGTGAGCGCGCGCGTGTGTGTGTAGAAAGGGACTTTCTTCATTCCTTGTCATGTGTGTAATTTGTTGAGGGAACAGTGGTTTCAGTGGGTCAGAGTTATTTGTTTTTACATTTGTTGATTTAAAAAACAACAAAAAGTCCCTGTTTACGCAGCTGTTCTCGTGCTGCTCTATTATAAAGGGTGTTTTATGGGACTGGACTCCAGAGATGCAATGGATTTTACATTTTATCTTTCATCACATAAACATGCCAGCAACAAAAATAATAAAAATACTGTAAAGGTCTAATGCTGGCATGTGTGTGATGAGAGATCAAATGTAAAGCTAAGCTAAGCTTGCTGTATGGGCGATATTTCTGCAAGGAGGTTCACATGCAAACCATGTATTTTTGTTGGTATAAACTCTGTACACTCTGACCTAGTTTCACAACAATCAACTGAGACAAACATCCGCCACGCAGTTGTCACATGAAACCCGCCCGCACGCACCCACCCACCCACCCACACTGCATGTCTGATTGTGCATCAAACACAAGTGTGTGGGTTGCTAAACTAACACTGAGCGACATTAAGAGTGGACTGAGCAGCTGTTAGACACAAGCAGGGTTGTGGCCTTCAAACGGTGGGATTGAAAGGCTGGCCGCCAATCCGTTTTCTGATACACTTCCTATAATCACACTCATGACAAATCACAACCACTCACGCTGATGATACGTCCTTTTACTGGCAGGCAAAAAACAGCAACTAACTAGTACAAGGCTGTTTCAGAAACTGAGGAAGCGAGCACAAAAACCTGTTTGAGGTAACATTTGAAATAAAAAGTTAATATTTTAAAATTGAAAATGATTATTTACTGTAGCAATGTTACCTTTGTTTGAATCTTGATACAAATGCGGTATCGTTTGTCCCGTGGGTCTAATTTTTATGAACAAAAGTATCACTCATCCTTATTTCTCTCCTCTTTAAACTCAAGAGTGTCCGTAAGCTCTCAGGCATCATTCGGCACCAACTTTATTCATCCCTGACATGCTGTTCAGTGTTCAACAGCACCTACTTTGACCCATTAAGTCAGATTTTTGTGACCTGTGTATGTCCGACTATCATACGAAAGTAATGATGCCATTATGATTCAAATAATTAAAGACATATTAAATGTTTTCCTTTGAATTAAGGGGTTCATTTTCATGTGAAATACACTAAATGAACATGAATGTCAATCAAATGATTCCGTCTTGAAATACACGGTCAACTTCACACGTCGACACGGAGCTGGTATGTTCAGGGCATTATTTACAACACAATCAAGTCTCAATGTGGCACGTTACACCATCAGCATCTTGGTTCAGAGAGCTCCACTTTGATGCCTCCACTTCTGCATCCAAACCAGTGGGTTCTGGGTCTCCAGCCGGCCGTCCCCCGCCTCTCCGATCGGTCACGCTGACCGAGCTGTTCGTAACCACCAAACGTCCTCCTTCCTCCGCTGCAGTGCTAACTGTTCCACCACGACAGCAGCCCCAGCCCCGGGTCACAGATGGTCCCCTGGAACAACAGCACAATGGGTGAGGATGGACGTGAAGCTACTTTTGTGTTAAAAAGTGTTCCCCTTAACTGGGACAAATACACAGAGTCTGATTCAGTCACAATTCCAAATGAATTTCCCGCTTTTATCAGAAACACAGAAGTTTTCCCATGAAGAGGTCTCCTGGTGATGTAGATGTGTGTTAGTCATGAGGCGTTTTCTTACAATCAGAGTGTACGGTGACTCTTTCTTCTCCTCGGTGGCCTCCGCTGGCGGAGCCGTCGACTGTCCCGGTTGTGCCGGCGTTTCCGTCGCTGCGGCGGCCGGGCCCGTCGGCGAGGTGTCCAGGAAGACTTCATCAGTCACCCGAAAACGGATCTCCTCCCCTTGGTCCATGTAGAGGTCGTGGGCCCCCTCGTCCGTCTCGTATTCCCAGAGCCAGACCTGCTCCGCTTCATCGCTGAGGCTGGAGCTAAGGACGGCTCGGCTGCGACTTCAACTACAGTCACAATCAAGTCTAGATCAGAGTCGACATAGTATAGCGATGTGATGCACATGGCAAAACTGTTCTGAAGATAAAAATCACACATTTTCTGTCAGGATACAATTTGGCGGGCTGCTGAAGAGACTCCGGTGGAATGAGAATGTCGTCAAAGAAGCCCATCGTCACTGTGAAACAGAAAGGTGACGTCTTACCACAGAGCTTCTGTGTCTTCTGGTGCACGTATAAGCAGAGACATGGGAGCCTTCAGGCCGAACGCTTTTTAATACATACACCAGATCTCGTTATCATTCCAACATTCAAGTTATGTTGTATAAAAAGTCACATGGGCTGTAGACAGCAGGCGGAGGACAGCGACATGTGACTTTGGTACCAGAGGTGAGAAAAAGGAAGTGGACCAAAACAAAACTGGAAACCTCTCAGATCCTAAAAAGCACTCTTCTCAGGGATTTATTCAAACTCATGTAAGTGGAATAGTGAAGATTTAAACTACAGCACTATTAAATGAATAAAATATGTCAAAAATAAATCAATAAACAACGCGGATATACAATGTTGTCTTCTAGAACTGACTAATTACTAATTTACTTGAATCTATTCTTTATTGGCAAACAACTGAATGAATCAATTAGTAGATCTACAGAAAATGTCTCGACAACTATTTTGACAGTCAATTGTTTATTTGTTATTTCCAGCTTCTCCTACGTGAGGATTTGCTGCTTCTCTCTGTTTTAAAGTATTGCAAATTCAATATCTTTGGGTTTGGACTGTTGGTCGAACAAAACAAGATGTTACGTCACCTTGAGCCTTGAGAATTAATCAGAGAACACATTTCTGGAGATTGAATCAAATAAGCAGAGATGGAAAGACAGAAGTTACCGTGAACTCCCTCTTGACTGCAGTACTTGATCTTGCCGAGCAGGATCTCATCGAGAAAAGGGTGAAAGACAACGTACCTGAAATGAACTGAAAGAAAAACCAGATGGAAGATGGGAACCGTTCAGCGGGCGAGTTAGGTGAAGTCATCCACAGCCGATACACCGTCCATCAACCCTCCCTTTAACAATAAACTATGTCCTACAGGAGTTTACTCTTAGCAGGGCTAAACAGGACATCAAATTTATCATAAACAAATTAAAACTACAAAACGAAGTGGGAGGACTGGCGTTGCAAAATGTGGCAATGCATCTAAAATCTAAAGCTGTAGTGAAAATGCAGTACATGAAGAAATGAGAGAGGCTCATCATACCTTTAGTGTGTGAGGCTCCATCCCCGGGGAATATATAGGAGTCCTCCAGTTTAGTGATGTCGAACAAGCAGATGCACAGGCCGACGTTGAAGACCACCTGAGGTAAAGAAAGGAGGTCAGAGTAATGCAGACACGCTGAAATTACAATATTCCACACAAGTGCAGACTTTCAATCAGCCAAACTGCCTTTGTCTGCTTAACTTTAACATAAAATACATACAGAGCAGAAATAACTCACACGCTCAGTCAAAAATACATATTTTTCAAAATAACCCACAGACCTTAACTGCTCACAATAAGGTCTGTGGGTTATCTTGAGTAACTGGGTCATGATTTCAGGAAGGAGACATTGATGTTGAGTTTCTAAAATGTCATTTTTTTTGGCGCTTTGAGCACCTCAAGCAGAGTGACACATAGATCCATTATATCCCAAAGAAGGCAGACAGATATCTCCAAAATTAGGCAACTCACACCAAAACAATCTAGAGTGATAAATAGCACTACAGGTGAAATATGTATTTTTGTGGTGAACTGTCCCTTTAAGTCTCCAATGATACACATGGTGGAAGATACAGAACAGAAAAAGTAAACTGAAGAACAATCATCAGTCGTATGGATGGAGGATTTACGTCAGCGTTAAGTGTGAATGGAATTCATTACAGTCCTTTAACATCTGACCGCCTCCTCTCACATTGGATGGATTGAACCTCTTCATTGTGGAATCTGTTCAGAGATCTGTGATTGTTTCTGATGCTGTTTGTTTGTGATAGTGAGTCTGTGTAGTTTCTCGTTGTCTGTCTCCATTATTGTGCTTATTTCTCCTGCTGCACCTAGGAGATGGCTTCATTAAATAAAGGTAATGGAGATAAAGTTGAGTTTTTTTTTTTACAGTTAACTGTGGTGTAAACGTGTGTTGTCACGCGCACACGCGCACCTTGTTGGCCAGTTTCTTGTTCAGCTCCTCGACTATGGCCTCGTTGAGTTGTCTCTGGAAGTTCCACGGAAGGATCCTGACAGTGTCGACCATCTCCACCAACACGAACATGCTGCAGACTGTGAGCAGGTACACACACACACACACACACTGCGGAGAAACGACTGAACGGAGCTGTCAGTTGAGCTGCGGGGTGTCTCCTACTGTCGGGACAGCATTTCCTGTTTTTCTGCAGAGATGTGATCAAATCAAAATTTCGACAATTGTTCACAATCTAGCTAAAGACACGAATAAAAGTGTAATAATCTACGGCAAACTCAAACGCAGCCATGATGTCTCCACGTGATGGTTTACGACAATGCGTTTTTACGACTTGTCGCAAAACTTAAAGCAACAGTGCACAATTGTGAAGCTCTATTATATAGTGTATAATTATTGATATGCGATTATTTGTAATAGTATTACCATAACGTGCCATTTGGTTTCTATACTTTTTACAGATTAAAATATATATATATATATATATATTTTAATAAAAAGATAGATATCTTATAAAAATATATTAGCCAAATGGATGCAAACTTTCTGATGCCAACCCTTTTTCTGTTTTCAAAGGAATGACCTTTATGTCACAACTGTTCAATTATCTGTTCACAAAATGCCATTAAAAACTTCATCTGGAGGAAATAAACACGAACTTTCTTCTTTCTTCTTCTTCTAAACACATCCATCCCATAATGACATTAACGATTACATACATCTAGTATATTTCGTACTGTGTAAACACAGTATAAATATATCAAATACTTATTTTTCTGATCTGAATTACTAAAATCACAAGCTTAGTTTATGTATAGCCTAAATATTTCCAGGGTATTTTATACATATTTCCTTATGAACTTTTAAGTTAACTATCCACAGTAGATAGTCTATTATTGGTACGGCAAAGTGTTTCATTGGAAAAAAATAATTATACAATACACAGAATATTTGTATATGTAGAGGTATGCGAGTATTCATGTTGATATTTCAAAATTATGGTTGATGTTTTGACACTGCAAGTGACAGATGAACGTTACCATAGTAGAAATATAGTTGATATAATGAACGTGAGGATCGCAGCCTGTTGGAGTTCTTAAGAAGCACACGAGGGCAGCAACAAACACCTGAAGCAAACTCCTCCTCAGCTGCTAGAAGCCTGTAACACTACATGACTGACAATCACAGGAGCTTATTATTCATTTCATTGAGCAAATAAAACCACAAATACATTCACTTCACGTCATCTTTATTCATTTACTGGTTATTTTGTTAATGTCAAGATATGTTCAACCTCTCAAGCAATACAATTGCAGGCATTTGCAGGCAGATGTTTTACCATCTACTTTTAAAAAGTTGAATGCTGAAACCGGAGTGTGAGGGGAATCATCACTGTAATAAAACAGATGTTCATATTCCATATTTATTTGATGAATCTGAACAAGTGAAGCATGTTGTAAAATTGTCTTTACACACATCAGAGGAAGCCAAACAGAGCACACCTGAGTACAAAATGACACACTAGGCATGCCTTCATTTGATTTGTCACTCTACAGTAGCGCTTTCTAAAACTGGTGAACATCAAAGCATCATCGTACATCACAGAATGAGCAAACTGCTTCACACGCCGCTGTTTTTAAATGTGCTGACGGAGGACGAAGGATGATTAAACGAATCAGTACTTTTTAAGATGTTTTACCAATAAGCATTGATCCTGGTGAATTCTGTAGGGAACAACACTCTGTACGTCATCAGATAAGGATACACGCGGCAATTTGTTTGAAAGATCACATAATAATGGCTGATTTCTCAAACACAACTAAGCATTACTTCTCACATGTCAGTGTTTCCATCAGGCATATTTGGCAGTGAATCTGATACAGTGGTGAGGAGTGTTTCACCATCGACGTGATGGGTTTTAAAGAGGGCATGAACACATGATGGTTCTCAAAATGTTGAATTTATGAACAGATAACCCCTTCATGTCCAAAACATCTTTAAATTTGGGCTGCTGCCGTTTCTAATCACCTCTGTCCCTGAAAATGATTTGAACAAACCTAAAACGATTAAGAAATATACACAAAGCAACCAAGAGTCACCTACTTAGGGATTACAAGCCCCGTTTCACCGTAGAAGCCCAGCTGCAACAATCCAGTACCTGTGCTTTAACTTCACCCACAACCCAAAACTGTGTGAAACCACAGAGGGGGGGACACCATTTCATGACTTTATGTTACGAGTCGTCACAAACAGAGTTAACAGCTCTCATTTAGACAGGCAGCACGTTACTTGCACTCTCTCTCTCGTTCTCTTTATTTATTTATATACATATTTTCAAGTCAAAGTGGCCAAAGAAAAACAGCCCTCTGTAATTCAAATTAAAGTCTGGCTCACTGATTTGGCTGACAACATTTTGTACATTTAGAGTTTGTCATCCCAACGCAACACAAACACACCCTGCACACATTCTGTGTGTGTGTATATATATATATATATATACACATATACACACACACAATGATTTTATCATT
This sequence comes from Melanostigma gelatinosum, assembly GCF_949748355.1. NCBI lineage: Eukaryota > Metazoa > Chordata > Actinopteri > Perciformes > Zoarcidae > Melanostigma > Melanostigma gelatinosum. The sequence goes on from NC_136646.1 coordinate 10,705,556, forward strand.
TCTGTACACACCCCTATACAAAGTGCAGCTATATATATCACATAATTTACACACCGGTCCAAACTCTTTTTTAGTACATCGGGATTTAACTCAGTAACTGTAATTATCAATCTAAAGCGAAGTCTTCGTAGTCTGAACAATGAAGAAGTGACGGATTTCAAGACTAAGAGCTAAACAGCGTAATCCCACGCAAATCATAGCAACAATGACCTCAAACATCCCCACGCCCACAAAAATATATAACCAGACTGTTTCAGTGGTGCATACTAGGTCTGCATCATGGCAAGACTTAACACAAGAATGATGTTGAATACGTTTCTACAGTCTCCAATCTTGTGTATCAATTAAAGAACTTTACAAGTTGTATGTCAGAGATGAGCGCTGAAGGGTAAAATGTTTGCAGAGAATAAAGGAAGCACACCAAACACTACTTTCCGAACTCTACAAAGTGCTAGTGTACAGGCACCTGGACACTAGATTGTGTGTAAGAAGACAGCAGGCCTCCTCATGCTATGGAGGGCCGAACCTCATCCTGAAGAAAAACATTCAATGCCAAGACAAACACATCATCTCCCATTGCAGCTACACGAGGCAATTTCACACGCTGGCAACTCCAAGATGATAGTGAGGACAAACTGAAAAACCTTAACACAGAGAAACCACAACAACATAACGTCTGTGAAGCTTCGTTCCAGAGGATTTCATTGGGACGACGAGACTAAAGACCGACTGTCAAAGAGAAGAGCTTTCTCTGGACATCGCAGCAGACGTTTTGCTGCAATTTCTATGGGCACAGAAGAGTTCCTGTGTCTATATGCTACACCAGAATGTGCGTTAAAAATGTTGCTTGGATTTCTAGCAACACAAATTTGATTACAGCTCATGTCCCCAAACATTTCAGGTTGTGGTTTGGACTGCATGAAGCAGCCTGGTGAGATCAACGAGAGAGACAGGATGAGCTAAGAGGGACACACAGATGCAAACACAGACCGATGACCGACCCAACAAAAACAACCATGCATAACACACACACACACACACACGACAAAACACAGATGGAAAGAAAAATAAATTGCAAGAATAGCGCTAACACAATGGCAGTATGTGTATGTGTTGTGGTTGAGTGTCCTCGTCCCAAGTTTTCACACAATGGGGTGTTATACCATACAAAAAGACAGAGAACGAGCAAGCAACCAATGGAAGAGCAGCGGGGAATGAACGCAGATTTGCATGTTGGCCGAAATGTAGCAGTCTGGGTAAGCACAAACTAAAAAGTGCAGCAGCAGGAAACACAAGGTCTCAGACTGAGTGATGCAGACTGGGCTCCAATGACAGTGCAAGGGCTGATGGGATTTCAAGGATACTGCGCTACAGTAAATAAGTGTGCCTGGTAGAGTGTTTACAGTGTGGCTCCAAACTACAATAAGCAAGGGAACGCTTGTTTAAGTCAATAATGGCAATTCTAGCAGCTTTCTACAGGAGGAGAATGAAGGACGACTAGTGGAGTTCATCACCATGTGGTGCATTGTAATGATAGAGAGCATGTGGGAAAGATGTTCTGGAGGAAATGAAGGAAAAGAACATTCATGCGAGTTGAACACAGTGAGCTTATTAAGCTGTTTGGATGGAAACTATTTTGGAGACAAACGGTTCATATAACTTAATTATTCAGGGCCTGAATCAGGTTTGTACACTGCTGAACATTAAAGGGTGTCTATAGCGTAGCTGATAATGAATCATGCTTTATGTTAATGCTTCCACCAGCCTGGATTTACACATCATTTGGAGAATAAATGCTCCATTTGAGAGAGAAAGATGAGCGTCTGTGTATGAATCAGCTGAACGCTGCAGGGAAACACTCGATGAACAACTAAGTGCTGCCGGTGAAAACGATGCTGCCTATTAAAGACGCACACGGCTAAGCTTCGATTATGTGCGACCGTTTGTGTGATTCTGCCTGTCGCCGGAGAGAGCTTTCATAGTAATCCTGTCTGTGCATGTACATGCTCGTGTGTGTGCGCTTTTCATCTGTACAGCGACCTTGTGTGTGTGTGTTGTCTTTAACTGAGCATGACTACAGTGTTCCCCTAAAACCAACATCAACACGAACAAGTCTGGTTACCATCTACCGCTCACATTGTCTCTTCCTGTTTGTGAAGCCCCCCCTCTCTCTCTGCACCATATTTCTCCCCTTCTTAACCCACGCCAAGGCCCCTCAGCGGCCCCTATAGGCCCCGCCTCCCTCCTCTCCACCAATTACTGGAGCTCCTTCATCCTGTTGAGAGCGGAGCCGGCCTTGAACCACTCGATCTGCGTCTCATTGAAGGTGTGGTTTAGAGTGATGGACTCCTGGCTGCCATCGCTGTGCTTGACTACTGCCGTGAGGGCCTGAGGTAGGAGGAAAACGAGATCATGTGTCAAACATTCATCCTGTTTATCTTCAGCGTAATGTTAAGAGAAGCTCGGCTGTCGGTGTTTCATTAGTGCAGAATATTCCTCACCTTGCCGGGAACAAGGGTTTGCAGCCCATTGATTGAAATCTTGTCATCGGGGCGAATTTTGTCGTAGTCGTGGGGCTCGGCAAAAGTCAGAGGCAGCAGTCCCTGCTTCTTCAGATTCGTCTCTGAGGAGGAAAAAGAAAGCAGATGGAAAAATGAGACGGAACGGCAACACGCCGACTCACACTGTACTTCCATCAGGTAACCAGAGAAGGGCTCCTCGTCTGTCAGGAGTATATCGGTTACACAGAAATACAAGGTCACGGAGATTAAAGCATGCGTCTCCGGTTCTCGGGATGAATTAGCTGTTCCATTTACACAGAATTCATGTGATTGGAAATGTTATTCGTCAAGACCAAATTATGTTGAAAGCTTTGTTGACAGACATGCAAACTATCAACTACACGCAACAGCATTTATTTGGTGTGTTTCTGGTTCTGAGGAACTCTTTTCACACAAATGAAAGCAGCACTGCTTAGATCAGACAGGCTTTCATCGCCCCACCTACCGCCAGTCGACAGTAATAAACTGGCCCTAATGGACTGTAAGTATAACTTGGAGACTCTCATAGACACTCTTTATTCTGGCAGACTGTAAACATGCCAGACTAAATAATCAGCTTGCTCTGGAACCCAAACATACAGATTAAGACACTGCTGCCCTGTTGCCTCTGCATGTGTGTAAGTGTATGGTTGTGGTTGTAGGCCTCCGCCAACCAGCCAAGTTGCAGTTTACATCCACGTCTGGCCAAAATGTGATCAATTCCTCATTTTATCCTTTCAGACATTGGTGTGAAATTGTCATCACCAGCATATGAATTCTTGAGTTATGGCCAAAAATGTGTCTTGTGACCTTTGACCACCAGATTCTAATCAGTTCATCCGCAAGTAGATGTTTGTGCCGGATCTACTGAAAGTCCGTCCAGAGATATTGCGTTCACGAGAAAGGAACAGAAGGACTACCCGAAAACATCGCGCCACAGACGCATAATAGAATTGCACATGGCTGTAGTGATGCATATGATGTTTGCATGTTTTCTCTTGTTGTGCTCTGAAACTTACCGTGGATTCTGGCAAAGCTTTTGACGATAATGGCGCGTCCTCCCAGGTGTCGGGGTTCTAGGGCAGCGTGCTCTCTACTGGACCCTTCGCCATAGTTCTCATCTCCAACCACCACCCAGTTCACTCCATTGGCCTGGATTATACAGTTAAACAAAGACAAAAAGAAAACATTTTAACTGCTGTCAGGACAGAGAAGACAAGTAAAGTCCCAAGGAGGCGATAGGTTGCTGGAACTAACGAGGTCTAAAACAGCAGCCCTGCAGTAGATCAAGCCTTCGTATCGGTTCACGGTTATAAAGTTCAGTTCATCAACGCACACGGCCCATCACACTCACCTTGTAGTGGCGGGCCACATCAGGCACACCTCCGAACTCTCCCGTCAGCAGGTTCTTCACCTTGTTGATGCCGTCATTGTCAATGTTCACTGCACCAATCAGCATATTGTTGGAGATGTTGTCCAGGTGACCGCGGAATTTCAGCCAGGGCCCGGCAGCGCTGATGTGGTCAGTGGTGCACTTTCCCTTCACCTACAGCGGCGGAGGAAAAGCGAGGACAGGAAGTTAAGTAACAGATGAGAAACAACGGCTGTTAAACACAACATTTAAATAATTCAGTGGAGTTTTAAACAGCGTCGTGAAAGAATGAGCTAAAACATGATAATATAATATAATACAATAAAAGTCCTGTAATCTGCACTAGTCCACCACAACTTTCCTTCCATTTCACTGCTCACCTTGATGAGGATCCTCATGTCCTCCATGTCTTTTCCGTGCCACCTGTCGAAGGGCTCCAGAAGCTGCAGACGGTTGCTGGAGGGGCTCACGTTCACCTGAACAACATCAAATCAGAGGAAGATCTAAATGTTCTTCCAAGAATATTTTCAAAGGATAATGGGGCAGACAACTTCCAGATCAAACTGCGTTTTATTCATACACCAAAAATAATGTTTGTGTCTTTTTCTGTCTAGACAACGGTCACATTACACCTTTTCTATCAAAACAAGCCTTGATCACACTGTTTCTTGTGCTGGTTCAAACTCAGCTCACTAAAAGGCTGTTTCATATTTGGGATCAGATACTGCATCTTTAAAAAAATATATAAAATCAAAAATACCATTATTGAGGTGCCTTCGGCGGGGGGGTACTGGTAGGTGTCCTGGCCCGGGTCGAAGTCTTTTGTGGGGAGCTCATCACCGGTGGGGGCTTCCAGCTTGAACTTCTCTCCATTCGGAGCGGTCAGGTAGTCGGTCTCTGGGTCGAAGTCGAGGGTCCCGGCGATCGCCATGGCAGTGACGATCTACATTGAATTACAGAAAAGGCATTTAGGGTGAGCAAATGTCAAAGCCATCGAGGGAAACACAAATAAGAATGTCATTGTCAAGTCCTCCACGCAGCCACTATGCTGTATGCGTGAGCTACTGTAAGCCCGTCTATTGAGTCGCTGAGCTTGTTGTTGTTTCTTTTGCTTGGTGTTTAACCTTTAGTACTTCTTACCTCAGGAGAGGTGACAAAAGCATGCGTAGCTGGGTTAGCGTCGTTCCTAGCGGTGAAGTTCCTGTTGTAGGACGTGACAATCGTATTCTTCTCTCCTTTTTTCACATCCTTCCTGAAGAAAGTGAAAACACAGAGCATGTTAGTATGATGCATTGGGTCGAACCTGCATCACTCAGAGGAATTATTTTGTTTGATCTTTGATACCTTTGTGCAGTGAGCAACCTGTTTGATATCAGTTTACAAGACTAAAAGTCTACCGGCCTGCTACTAGACTACAGTGTACATTACAAGCAACAACATGAAAGTGTTGGAAGGAACAACATTTTGATGATTTCCCGGTTCTTACAGCCTTACTAGAGGGGTTCATGAGTAAATCTCATGACAATCTGCCTCTAAGATTCACTGCCTATAAATGTGTCATTTTGGCCTCTGATTAATCCTACAAGAAAGTTTATCAAACGTCCAAAATTGGAAGAGTTCTGATGAGCATGAAGCGCTCTCTTTAGATTGATATTTCTTGTGTAAAGTTTTTTTTAAATGGTGCACTGGTAGTATGAGAGGAAAGGTCACCAGAAACAGTAGTATTCATGTAAATATTCATGGTACATTTAATGGAAATCCAGTCAAGAACCAGTGTTGGTAAAGAGGAAATACTCCGAAATCAACATCTGGAGATACTTCTGCAAAGCGTCGTGGCAATCTGGCCAGTGGTTGTTGAGGTATTTTGGACCAAAGCATTGGCAGAACAGACTAATCAACTGCCATGACGCTGCTGTCAGTGGGGAACAATTAGCCAATTACAAATGAGGTTCATACCTGTCCCACTGTCCGATGCAGGGTCCACACGCATTGGCAAGGACGATTCCACCAACATCACTCAGGATCTTGGCCTGAAAGAGGGAAAACATGAACATTTTTAAAAAGAAATCCTTTCCTGCATCTTCAAACACACACAACTGTATAAATGTATTATGTGTAAAATGAAAAAAAACAGGAAACAAGCTGCCAATATGCTATGGGTCACTCGCTAAATGTTGGGGGAGGTTCTGACTCACATATCCATCTCTCTCGATCGTGGCGCGGATCTGCTCAGAGCCAGGGGTGACTGTGAACTGGGCCTTGCACTTCATACCTCTATCCAGAGCCTGCTTGGCCAGAGAGGCCGCCCTGCCCATGTCCTCGTAACTCGAGTTGGTGCAGCTGCCGATCAGACCTGCAGGAGACAAAGTTCAATGTCTGTAAGAGGAGAACTGAGAACAAGAACACTAAAGTGAATGTGTATACAGCTACAGTGGCAGGTTGGAAGTATTCCTCGAAATTTGTATACGATACGAGAGGAAAATTGTCATCATGTTCTCGTCATTCTGTCAATGATTGGAACTATATTGCACTCAGTAGTAATATCCTTTGGAGGACCGCATGACAGGGCTGTAATGCGACCTCATCATATCTGGTCAACAACACAGTTCGCAGGAACAAAAATGAGAAATATCCAATTTCTTGAGACAAAGCATTTAAAACATGGACGATTGTAAGATAATACAGCGGTGTCACAAATACTGACCAACTTTAACCTCCAGGGGCCAGCCGTTCTTCTTAGCTGTCGCTCCGATCTGAGACACGGGGTGAGCCAGGTCAGGGGTGAACGGTCCGTTGATGTGGGGCTTCAACTGTGAGAGGAGGGAAACCACGCTTAATGAAGCAACGTCAGAATATGAGTAAATGTGGGACATGTTTGCGTATGCTATAATATAGATATACACAGTATAATATTAAAAGAGGAACACTAAAAGCACAATTAAGCTGCCTAATGCACCATTATAACCACATGATACCAAAACAAGACAAAGCGACGGTACATGACTAAATTATTTTATTTTTTAGTGAACAGCACTTGCAATCTTCTCAGGATACCAGCATAACAAAGATGGTAGGTCAGTGATTCTTGGTTTAGCGCCCAGTATCAGTATATAGGTCATTCATTAAGCTAATCAATGTTTTAATTAACAGGTTTCTATGATGACATGCTTGTCTTACATAGCACGCCCTAATCAGATTATCTAATACACAACACTGTGACTCCTGTGTCCTCACACAGTGAGCCCCACATGTTTTATGGTGGTAGGACTTAAATCCATTCTACTTCCTGATTCTAGGTAAGTTTGTATTGTATTCACACTGGAAAAGTGACTAAAAGAATAATACTTAAACATGCCTCATGGATACTAAATACAGTGTGCTGTTGATGGACATTATTCTCTCACAAGGCAATGCACAGAGGAAGTGGAGAAGCTGTTCACAGCTGGAAAATAATTAAAATATTTGGGAGAGGTGGTGAAAGACTGCTCCAGAAAATCTTGGTTGGTTTGGACATCCTAAAGTCAGTTTTGACCATTCCAAAAGTATACAGAGTTCTTTGCATACTACTGAAGCAGCACTATACCATGGCTATTAGTACGACAGTAAAGAATAGTATGTAGGATGGATTTGGACATTTGGACGACTGATGTTTTGACTCACCTCGCTCAGGTTAATCTCTATGACCTGGTCGTATTCACAGCCATTATCTGGGACCAAGTCATCTTTGAACTGATCAGTCACAGCAGCAATCTCTGAGAGGGGATGAAGAAGGGGACACAGTTGGAGGTAAGACACAGTGAATGAAGACTAAACAGACAAGACACGAACAGTAGGAGACTGACCTCCACGGCCAGTCTTCTCCATGTACGTCTTCATGCGGTGGTTGTAGGGGAAGATGGACGTGGTGGCTCCAATTTCAGCACCCATGTTACAGATAGTGGCCATTCCTGAAAAAAATTGTGTCACTTTACCCTTGGAGTAAAATATACTGCCTCAAGTCTGAAGACATCCAGCAAGATATGGACGTTAGTTTAAGCAGTCTCCTGTCTTTGACTTTCAGATGTAAACACAGAAGGTCTTCCACCAGCGTTTCAGGTCTCGTATTGTATCTCATCCTTACCAGTGCAGGAGATGGAGTCAACTCCAGGCCCATGATACTCCACAATGGCTCCAGTTCCGCCCTTCACAGTCAGGATGCCAGCTACCTTCAGGATGACATCCTTTGGAGAAGTCCAGCCAGACAAGCTTCCCGTCAGCTTCACTCCAATCACCTGATGGAAAAAAAGAAAAAACCACACAGGCTTAAACAAAACAAACCGATTAAGTGGTTGAAACTGCTCATGAAATTAAAATTCATATACAAGATTTCAGGTGTCGAGAACTCACATTCGGACACTTGAGCTCCCAAGGGATTCCAGCCATGACATCCACGGCATCAGCTCCACCCACTCCAATACAGATGGACCCCAGGCCACCGCCATTGGGAGTGTGGGAGTCGGTACCAATCAGCATCACTCCAGGATAGGCATAGTTCTCCAGGATGATCTGTCCAAGTAAAAAAGGGACATTAACAGTCAGCCACACATTTTTCCCTTGGGACATACAATTTCGACAGACTGCTATTTGAAATGGACTACACTTCTGGAAGGACACTTTCATCATTCTGTAAAGTGACGGTCAAATATCCAAGAGAAACAATATGCAAAACACATTTTCCAGTATTAGAAAAGCCATTTACAGCATTGTTATAAAATCAGTGTACTGTACCTGATGGATGATCCCTGATCCGGGTTTCCAGAAGCCAACCCCATATTTGGCAGCAGCAGTGGCAAGAAAGTTGTACACCTCCTCGTTTACTTCCTGTGTTAAAGGTGAATGTGGACGAGTTCGTCATATATGACACTGGAGTATCCGTGATGGAACCAAAACATAATAAACTTGGCTGCAACACTTAAGGCTGAATCCTGTACTTCAACAGACAATTTGATTAAACTGTCAAAAAACAACACTCGGTCTTATGGCATGTTTTGGTTGAAAGTATAATCATTGAATGGGATTATAACCACGCACTGCACTCAGCAGCCACTCTTCCCTCACATGTACAGATCCTTTGCCAGTAAAATTACAACCCTCTACATGCACAGTGAATTCTCCCGTCACATGTGCAGCCCACAGCTGCTGCATTGGCTGAATCAAATGACAACATGCTTTCATGATGTAAATTTAGGTTTCATTACCGGAGTGAATAGATTATAGTTCTTTATGATATTTCAGTTAAAGTACACAGTTTATAACATCTCTCTGCTAGTTTTTTGCTAGCTAGCTGTTGCAATGTTGGATGTAGCTTCATTGAGCTTGCTAATTGAGGAGTTTTACATTTTTGTAAAACATTTCATTTATGAATTAGTTGTTGACTTTAAACCCTAAGTCTGCACACAGCTCGCATTGTTGGCTCAAATTCTCAAAGTACCGTTCCCCATCAGTTAACTTGCTAGCTAACTACATGGTACATTTCACACAGTAGGTAATTGACAAATTAAAGGATTTAGTTGGTAATTGAACAGAATATGTCTGCTTAATCGCATGTGAAGGGTTTGTTTACATCTGCATATGACGTGATAAACACAGCCTGGGAAGATAACCCCTATATTTACATTTTATTTTGTTTCCCGTTTCTTCCCATAAATTCCTGTTAATTCCCATGGAAAGTTTACACCAATTCCCAGAATTTTGCAACCCTACTTCTGATGTCAATTTGCAACTGATGACTGTACCATGAAACTATATGTACAATATACTGCGTATAATACTCCATCAATCTGTCCTAACCTTGGCCCTTTGCAGGTCCTCCAGCCCTCCGATCTGCGCCTCGATCAGGTGATCACAGTGGATGGTGGAGGGAACCGCCACCCTGGGCAGACCGCTGCTGATGAACTGAAGCATTGCCATCTGAGCAGTAGCATCCTGCATAGCCACGCGGTCTGGACGCAGGCGCAGATAGGTGCGGCCGCGGTCGATATCCTGCCCTGCTGGATCATCCAGGTGACCGTACACAATCTTCTCCGACAGAGTGAGAGGCCTGCTGAGCCTGGTGGCGTGGATTAAAGGAAACATGCATTGAAAACTGTGATGTGCTGGACATGAATTGTAGATACTATAAGCTAAAAACTTGTAATATCTATACAAATGTATTTTAAGTGTTCTTGTAGTGTCCTATCTTGTCTGTTGCAAAGAATCATGGAAAAAGCCCTCAACACCAAAAAGAAACTTATCAGGACAGCAAACACTTTAACTTTTCATATAATAGTCATATAACAGCCACACAAAAGGCTTTTCCTATTCCTGATTACAGCATGTGTTAAGCTCAGTGAGAGAGAAACACCAGGATGTCTAAAGTTAGCTCGGTGGGCCCGGCTGGGTCTCACAAGTCAACACTGTGGTTAAAGCTAAGATTAACTGTGCAGCTGTAACAAACACCAGCTATTCCTCGTGAGCGAAACTGTAAATCAAACTCTGTATGTTCATGTGTATTTCTGAGAAGGGCAACCGCTGACCTCCTGCGCACGATGTTGATGTTCTCGTGCATCTTCTCATAGTTAATGCTGGAGCCAGGCTCAAAGCGGCTCATGGCCACCTTGGCCTTGGCGCTGAAGGCCGCGGAGACATGAATACGCCTTGCCCCGGTTCCAAGGGCGAGCTAGACCAGAGGAAACAGAAGACAGTTTTGAGGAATAACACCATAAACAATGTTTTACTGTGCAGTCCACGACTAACACATTCAGTTCTGAGTTACATCATAACTATGAAGGGGAAGCACAGGCAATTAAAACTTTTTGTGCTGTATCGTGAAGACTGAATTTGAATGTTCAGGATTTTGTTCATGCTAGTAATGAGTACAGGGTGTTAAAATAAATCCTGCCCAAATCTTCCTGCTACAGCATTATCAGACGGTATGAAACCTTTCAAGATATTCTTTCAATAACTTAAAAGTCCGCAATGTAAAGCTTTATTAGACTGACTGTTTAATCAGGACACTGCATCAGGTTTTTGAGTAATTTGTAATAGGTGAGGTCATTTGCCACTACCAGCAAAGCAAGCTATAATAATATCATTATTATACCCATGGCTATACAGATAGTAGGATGCTCTTACGATCTGACCCTCAGTGTTGATATTCAGTGGAAAGTCACTGTGCCCAGAAAAAACTGGGTGAAAGTTTCTAGTAATGGAGTGGTCTCACCGACGTCACGATCTCCTTAGTTACGAGGTCGGTCGGCCATGTTGGAGTACATACAGATCCTACATGGCGGCGCGTAAACAAGGAAGTGCGGCGAAAATACCATACTTTGAATCACTGGATAGTGCATCAAAGGTTCGCTACCTGGCCAAATTGAAGGTTATTGGTAACTTGGATCCCTATACGATGAGTGCAGATCGTTTCAGTGCCGATCCTACTTATCTTCCATCGGTAAACTACGCCAACATCTACGCGTATCTCGTGAACACCCCGAGTCCTTACACGAAAGACGAGTTGGAGTGCTACAAAGGGCTCGACGCTTATAATCAGTTTGTCAGTGGATGGGTCCGAGACGTCAAAGCAACGGTCGTCGACAATTCTCATCTCGTCATTGGGAGAGTAAATATATACAGATCTGGTCCGATATTTAGCAATATTCAATGTTTACTCAGCGCAAACAGACACGTGTGTTTGTTTACATTGTACGTGCATGTCATTGTGTGCGGTGTGTAGGAATTCACTTTCAACTAACTCCTAACTTCATCCCCCCCACACATATATATATATATACATATATATACATATATATATATATGATCCGACGTTAAACTCATATCAAGCAATGCTGAGGCTGCATCTATGTGTTTCGCCTGTTGTACACGCTCGACACGTCTCTGGCACCGACTGCTGTCACGGGCCGATGAAGCTTCGGAAACCTTATCATGTCCAAGTTTAATTTATATTTCCTTTATTAAATACTGTTCACAAACGAATTTGTAAATAAAATCACTGACCACTTATAAAGTGATCCGCACATACTCTAGTGTACGCCAAATTCCATTCCTTTATATCTCAAGAGATGCGTGACAGCCATTTCTCGCGACGTCGCTTGGATAGCTCCTTCGTGTCATTTCCTTGATGTGTAATGACCGCTGGCAAACGAAAGAATGATTTCTTGTCTATCAGCTCTGCTGCCACAACCAAAGACAGCACAAAAGTTCACCACCGATAGGTTATGCGACTCAGCCGTGCATGCCAGTGGCTTTGTGTGTACTCCAACATGGCCGACAGCTAAACTGTGACGTCACACGAGACCACTCCATAGGTGAGGTCATTTGCCACTACCAGCCAAGCAAGCTATAATAATATCATTATTATACCCATGCCAATGAGTGATAGTAGGCAATACAGATAGTAGGATGCTCTTACTATCTGACCCTCAGTGTTGATATTCAGTGAAAAGTCACTGTGCCTAGAAAAAACTGGGTGAAAGTTTATAGAGCTCATATTTCAGTGGGTAGCCTCCCCTGCTAGGCTGTTAGTGACCGATACAGTCGACTGTTTACTATGTATAAGCACGAGAGGTAACAGGGTAACACTTATTTTGAGAGTAACAGGTAGCAGGTGCTGGTGGTTCATAAAGAACCTGTTTGAATGCATAGTTTTCATGTAATGTCAACTCAATGTAATAATATGCTATCTACCGCGACCCAAATAATAAACTAAACGTGATTTAAAAAAGGTGAGACTGAGGACTGTGGCTTTTTACACATTGTCAATTGATTACCCTTAAATGGAAAAAACGACAACGTCATCCTCTCATAAATGTTGGCTAAGGGAGTTAACATACAACAGACAACTCAACCACGTTACTCTGGCAACCATTTTCGTCTTCTTTCTCCGTAACCTTGCGATCACCTTGCAAACATCTGGGCACCTAGAGCCGTTCTCAGCCTCTATTCGTTTAATGTTGACTGAAGTTGACACTGCTGTTAACAATAATACGGTATAATAGTGGTTGCTGTAAGGTCGGTAATAGTTTATAACCGTTCGAATGAGTCGTTGTCGTGAGTCAAGCGAGGACACCGTGACCTGTCTCGAGCGGCTCGGTGCGCGCTCTAATCGATTTACCCCGTCGTCCGTCAAACTCAAACAATGGCGGCTTTACTACACGACATAACATATCTGTTGTCACACATGTACTCGACAGCAAGGCATTTACGAACTCTGAAAGAGTAAAATAACGTTTTCTTACCCGCAGCCTAGTCACAGTTAAGCAGTAAGACGCCATTTTGTTCACTGACAAAGATGAATGTGTCGCCCACATGTGACGTAACAGGATGAAGGAGCCCGTTATTGTATCATTGGGTTAAATAATAAATACAAAATATTAAATATAATAAAGCTTGTGTATAAATAAAGCAATGTATTTATAATTAAAATAGAATATTGGCAACATCATTAAAAATAATAATGTTTATATACGTGTATATAATAATATGTAATATATAATATTGTGTCCCGCAAAAAGTTAAAAAGTTCTCTGCATTTGACCCATCCCTATGTCGGGAGCAGTGGGCTGCCAATGACGGGCGCCCGGGGAGCAGGTAGAGGTTCAGTGTCTTGCTCAGGTACACTTCGGCATAGCACACTACATTTACATATGATATGTCAGTTTTCAGAATTTACCGTCCTAACAGTGTAGTATTACTTATTTTCTTCAGTAAAGTTCTCAATACTTACTTAACACCATATTTATAATGTAATATAATAAATAGCATGCGATCACATATAATATGATATCAATATAATGAGTATCTTTTCATAGTTTAATGCAATATTGGACACTAATTGCATAAAAGCATAACATAACCTTGGCTGGAGGACACTGAAGTAAGCAAATGTAAATAGTATATTTGGGCTTCTGTACCATGTGTTCCATTGGTGCGTCATTTCAACCCTATCCTATTTTGATCATTTTCTCTACCTCTAATCCATCACACAATACTTCAAAATACCCTAAAGCACGTCTTATAATTTAACACTCTCATTACCACACACCATTTAGTGATAAGAACACCATCTCCCACAAGCCCCTGGTGAAAGTCAGGTCTCTTTAGCTGCTGAGTGGACGATGCAGCCCAATAATCTGATGGTCCTCCCCCATCTCAGCCAATAGAGACTCTGTTGCTATCACCGCTTGTATTTTTAGCAAATTGTTCAGCACCACAGAAAACTACAAATATCCCTCCGCCAATTAAACTAGAGCCCGCAAGGTAAACAGAGAAAAATGGCCTAATTTTATGATTTTTTGGCGTCGCTGTTTTTCGAGGAAGACTATGAATTGACATCTTGTCTAGAAAGTGACGAGTGAGTGAACAGTTATCTTTTTGTTTTCAGTATTGTTGTTGTTTTAAAAACCTTATCCGCTCGTTAATAATAATATAGATAATGTGCATGGAGATAACATTAATGGTTTGTTGAGAGGAGAACATAATGCAGTAATGCCGTTATATGGAATAATAAAGCAGCAGCTACTATAATATGAAGAAAGTAGTCCCTGCCGTCACGGCCGTGTGGGCGAGTCACCCTGTATAAATACGCCGGGTTGTCAAACAGTAAAGTTTCCCTGGACCCTCCATGCAAACTGTCAGCTGAAGACAAACTGGGAAAGCCTGTGTCCATTTGAGAATTGGGGCAGCAGTTAAGACATTCAACAACAATAAGGTGAAAAATATCTAGTGGTCAGCATCTGAATCACCGACTCGACACATCCGCCTTGAAATCCGAGACAACACAAGGGAATTATAACAAACGCAGGAGTACAAGTGGAGCTAGTGCATCAGTGACGGTAGGTGAGTAATTAAATGTCAGCCGGTGTATGAAATAGGTTAATTCTATTTAAATGCACAGGCGTGTTCATTGTCAGCAGCATGTTGCTGTGTGTTGATGTCTTCTTGCTTGGAACAAAATGTTCTGACTGAAATGAATGACTGCACTGGTTCAGCCATTGATTGAAGACTCCTCTTTTGTTTTCGTCTTAGCCCGTTATGTATTAGCTGAAGTGACCCAGTCTGCTCAGCTGTCATGGGTATTTTCCATTTTATACGGTGTTTGAAGGGGTTGTTTATAATGGGGCGATGCTCTCTTCTTCAATGCTCAGTGAGCACATACTGGTTCCCCACTTAATTAGCCTTATCCTTTAATTTACAGGGACAATTTGGCACGGGTGTCAGCTGAACCAGTGTCCTTTCTGCTCCAGTGCCTTTTGACTTGACATATGGCAGTAATCCCCAGGTCGACCCTGTCCCCTTATTATCATCCAAGCTTGTCGTCACACAGGCAAACCTGGAGGATATTTCTCCAATCTCAACCCTCGTCTTGCACATTTACCTCCATTATTTGGCATCTGGTAGATATGCAACATATTCCCAATTCAAAGAGGTCTATAAACGTCAATCTGTTTAAAATTCTAATGGGAGGAAATTGAAGTGAGGGGCCTTTTTGTAACAAAAGAATAAAATCCTGATAACATCATGTGCTGTTGTATGTGTGGGGACCACTCTGTTCCGCACAGGCCTCTCTATATGTGCTTAACCCTCAGTTCTAATCTCTCTTTAGGCCCTTTTGCTTTCATACATCTGCACTTTAGCTTGTGCTACTTGTAAGCTCACCGTGGATGTGCTGCTTAAATAGATCAAACCTGACATGCAGTGGATACTTTGCAGCACACAGTGCCACACATTTGCGGCTCTGATAATGAGTCGATGTAAACAAAAATAGCACCGTAGAGCCTGCCGTTGCTCTGACCCGCAACAACAGGCCTGTAAAAATGTATCTAGCTCCCTTTTTCAAGGATCTGCAGGTGAATAATACAAATATGAGCACAGCAGACGAGATTTATCATTCATCAACGTGAAAGATTGGGGGTGATTTTTTATTTATTTATTGAAATGTCAAGCTGTTCTTTAAGATTCGAAGCATTCATTGCACTCCCAAAGCAACACATCGGCACCTATTAACTGAGCTATTCCTTTAATGTCATTGCATGACATTGGACATCTTGTGTCTCCTGCTGTTGCCTCTTTATAATGAGAGAAATGCTGCTGTAGGTAGCTTAGCTGCGTGTGCACACAATGTTTTTTAGTGATGATGGCTCGTGCAGGTGATGGACCTCCTGTGCTCAAAGATCCCATTTTCTACAGTCACTCCCACTCACTTTGAACTCAGGTGGTGGAGAGGAATTTGCACCATAGATGATGCAAAATGGGGACCTATTTATAGCCCATTCCAACCTACCCCCATCTTTTTCTCCAATGTCACCTTTTTCATGCGATAGGGGAAATGTAAATCTCGTCTTGAAATGTCCCCCTCCCCCCCCCCCCAGCCCTGTGCAGCTTTATCTGTAATAACATTAGAATTGTCTTTAATCGGAGGCGTCTTCCTAATCTTAGCCTCCGAAGCCCCATCTGGCAGGGAAGTGAATGTGAGTGAATTGTTTGTGTGCGTGTGTGTGTATGCCTATGGGGGGAGGGGAGGGGGTTATTCCTCGCACTGCATGGTGGGAAATGGTGTTCTGGGAAGTCGACCAACTGCCCTGCCATTTTACACCTTCTTTCTTTGCTTGTCTTGTGGTTTTATTGTTTTGCTTATGTTCTTCTTCTAGCCTGTCATTTTCCATTCGGTTTGACTGTGCATGGGGGGGGATGGACCCTGTGTGACTGTGTGAAAGCATTAAGCAGGAAGCACTCCATGGGATTCAGATTATGAAGGATTTATGAAGCCCACAACACGGCATCTGTTGCATCCGTCAGTAGATCCTGCAGTCGGTGAAAGCAAAATATAAGACGCGTATAATTGCTGTGTGTTATTGTATAGAAATAGTCATGGTGTAAGTTAATTTGCTCACTTATCACACATCGAAACTGTATTTTTGCTAGCCTGTCTATTAGATTCCTAAAAGCGTTCTGGTGAACTAAATCTAGTTATGATGGCTTCAAAGACACTTCTCAACAAATTGTCCATTTTTATATCTATATTTTTTTGAACGTTTGCCTTCACAGTTCAGCATAGAAATCTCTCAATCCAAAGCGTATTAAGACGTGACACTGCCACTGGTCTCATACATGCAGACGTGAATATCCCTTGCTTTCATCAGATCAATGATATAGCTTTATGGAGGCTTGAGTGTGCCATTCAAATAATTATGTAAATCAATGACACGTCTCACTTAACTGATACATTTACCAAACCGCTCCGCCAAGTGTCTGTCAGTTTATTGTGACCAAAGGTACCTGAATTAGCAGCCTTTCTTCACTGTGATGCAGTCTGTGCGTATTTCTTTTGGTTTTCTTTAAAAAAATTTAAAAATTGCAATAGTTCAAACTGGCAAATGGCATTAATATGCACGTTCTGATATATTTTAGTGCTGTGTTTAGACGAAAACAAACGTCTCAATAGTATTTGCTTGCAAGTATATCACCATTAATTACTGAGAATGTCTATTTGCTCTGCTTTCTACATCTATAGAACATAAACATCATTCTTCGTCTATAGCTGGATAGCAGTGTCCTTCCCTCTTTGTTTTTCATCCATCTCCCTTGATCTCTTCCTCTGGTTCCTTCCATGTAAAATGACCGCTTTCTTCTGTTTCCTTCTCCACAGTCGGGACCTGACGACATTGTTTCATATCTGTGAGGACAAAAGACGGCCTGCAACTTGCTGCCCCGCCTTCAAGGTGCCTTTACCATGGTGACGCTAAAAGAATCCTACACGTTACAATAAGCCAGAGGAAGAACTCCTTGTCGCTGTTTCATTGCCGCCGCGTCATCTCGATCACTTTGCTCTCAGAGCGGTGCTGACCTGGTGCAGCCATGCATCTGGAGGTGAAGGTCGCCCTCAACTTCATCGTGTCCTACCTCTACAACAAGCTGCCTCGGCGTCGAGCTGACCTGTTCGGCGAGGAGCTGGAGAGGATACTGATGTCTCGTTTTGAGGGCCACTGGTACCCTGAAGCACCTCTCAGGGGCTCAGCCTTCCGCTGCATTCACCTGGGAGCGCCGAGGGACCCCGTGGTGGAGTTGGCCGCCAAGAGGAGTGGACTGGACACAGAGGAAGTGCGCGCAAATGTCCCTGCAGAGCTCAGCGTGTGGATTGACCCTTACGAGGTATCCTACCAGATCGGGGAGAAAGGGGCAGTGAAGGTCCTCTACCTGGAGGACCCTCCGGGCCTCGGCTGTGACGGCGAGGGGGCCGAGGGGGTGATCAGAGAGGGCAAAGTAGACGCAGAGGCGGAGGAGGCCAAGAGTCTGGGCTTTAACCCAGACGCTCAGGTGTTCGTGCCAATTGGAAGCCAGGAGTCTCCTGCCCTCATGCCGTCGCTCTCCAGCTCTCCCACCCCTCTGTCTGCCCAGTCCTGCCCCGGGCTGTTCAGTTACCCCAGCTCCAGCACGCCAACCGACCCCGCCGCCCACTCCTCGAACACCTCGACCCCTTCTCCGCCCAGCGGCGGGCTGCCCTACCTCTCCGCTCAGCAGCCGCCCGCCGCTCTCCCCACCGCCCGTCCTCAGCCCATCACGTTCACTACCGCCAGCTTCGCAGCCACCAAATTCGGCTCGACCAAGATGAAGAAGTGCAGCGGGGCCGGGTCGGTGGCCGGCCCCGGAGCCGCCATAGCGCCTGCCCAGAGGATGCTCACCCGCTCTCCCACCACCATCTCGACACCAGAGCTGCTCAAGCACAAGCCCCTGTCTCTCTCCTTGCACTCGCTCGGAGGTCCCATCGCCAGCCAGCTCTCCCCAAACGCCAAAGAGTTTGTCTACCCAGGATCCCCGGGCCCCCTTTACTTTGATGCCGACGCCCAGCCCATGCAGCCGCTTGCTAGCCCTTTCCAGCCCCCCCACGCTCTCAACACCCATCCGTCCTTTGACCCGTTCTCCAGCCCTCCCCCTGCCCAGAGTGTGGGCATCATTGGCAGCAACGGAGGAATCCCCTACATGGAGAAGCCGCCATTCGTCGAGGGTTTAGGAAGCTACAACCTGCAATATCCTAGCCAGTCCTTCCAGCCCGTCGTGCTGGCCAACTAAGCCTTCATTTGTGATGCTAACAACTGATGTAGGAGGAGGTGGGTTTGGACATTGATGCTCCAGATCTTTTCAGTTTTTCTAAGAAATTGATAAGAATACAAGTTAGAACTACAAATATTTAAAATACCCCATCCACTGAATAGTTCATGTGATTGGTTTTGTTCCTCCATTACCCCCCCCCCCCCCAACCACACCCTGACCTGTAGTCTGTTGCCGTTACTCATCACGTTCTGTGTGTTTGCTTTGACAGGAATGGGTAGGAGGCGGGTGGGGGTGGGGTGTTCCTTTCTACCTTGAGTCGTTGCCAATCTCATTATTTGTTTTTGCATTGAATGTTAATGTGAGGAGCTTTTTCTTTTCTCTTGACTTGTTGTTTGATGGACCCGGCTGTAGTATAGCTCCATTTTGCACTGCACTGTCATGCTGTGAAAAAGGACCTCGCCAAGTCCTGCAGGGAGCGACGGCTGTGGGAAAAGCTCAGCACTTTGCTCTGCAATCTGCTCTGCCCTACTTGCAACATGTGTGTGTGTGTGTGGTCCTGCTCTGTTTTGTTGTGGCTCAGCATGATGGAGAGACTCATTGTTTGTACGGTGGGCCTGTTCCCCTTGAAAGGCCCTCGTGCACACGCACATTTTGACACTGTTGTTGTTGCCGGGCTTAAATCGGAGGCGGTTTATAGTCAGCTGGAATGTGTACATGACACGAGTTTAAATGGAAGTGAGAGCAGTGGAGGGAGCAGAACGAGCACATCGGGGTGTTAAGGCAGTGTGATGTATAAGAATGTGTTGTATCTGTCTTGGGGGGGAGGTCAGGGAGACCTTGGTGAATGTGAAAAACAAGTAAATCTTTGTATTTTAAGACGACGACGATGCGCTGATACCTCAATCATACAGACTGGGATGCAAGTTATGGTTTCACACATGTATTCAGTTGGAGAGACTCATAGAAATATGTGCACAAATGCACAATTCCAGTCAGCAGTGTGTGTGTGTGTGTGTGAGGAGGTGACGAGGCGTAGTGGATGCAGCAGTTAAGCAGTAGGGATTGTGATAAATGGCTTCTTATGACTTTGACTATGAAGGAGAGGTTTTCCTCTGCAGGAAAGGGGAGAGAGAGGGAGATAAGAGAGAAGGGAAGACCGGAGAAAGCGAATAAGGGGGCGAGCAGCAGCTCGAGGGTTCTGTTGCCTCTGTGGCTACCAGGCTGTATTGGCTCAGAGAGCGACACTTTGAAACCCAGAACACGTTTCTGGTGAGCTTAAATGGTGTCGAAGCCAAAGGCTCACACTATTCTCTCCCTCGTCTTGTGATTCTTCAGTGATCTGTGGCTGCAAACAACAGACAAACCAGACTGGTACGGTTACCGGTTGCTCTGTCTCTTGTTTTCCCCCAGTTATGTGAACAAAGATGCAACGGTGAATGTTCTTTCACTGGTCTGTAGCTTTTATTGGATGGCTTGTCAGATCTCTGGAAGTCTGCTGTTTTGCTAACGACGGTTTGTTTACCAGCCGTGTCCACGTGATTGTCGGTTAGTCACTGCAGGGAAGGGTAACTCTCAGATGTCCATTCGAGCTGTCCAGCACTTTATTACTGGGCTCCTGAGGCGGCGTGTCGTCCACAGACACGAGCGCTGACACCTTTCCTTTGCCCTCTTGGAAATGGCACATTTTTATTCAGCTGTCATGAAATGCTTTAGAGATTCAAACGGGAGCTTAATTTGCATTCAAGTGCATCACGCTGGTGAGGAGGCGCAGTTGGTCGTGTCCGTTTATTTGAATGTTTTCAAGTCTGTTTTTGTATAAGATGACCCGTGGACCCTTGACGTGTGCTCACGCTGGGTTTGCAATGTGACAGCTTGTCATACGCATGCGAGTTTGTAGTTTATTTTTGTTTTGTTTTTTCAAGGGGAATGGGTGGAGAGGTACACATCGTAAAGGGGAAAGATTTATAGTTTTATGTTTTGTAATTTATTTCCAATATTTCTATATTTTTGTTTTTGCAAAATGATCACATACATTTGTATGAGTAAGACATGACAAGTCCAGGAATATGTATATACAAAGTTCTTATGTTCAGATTCTTTGTTTAGTTTCTTACATGCCGAGGTTATTTTTCCAGAAAATAACATGAATATATGCAAACTGAGAAAATAAAAGATGTACAGAATAAAGTATTGAATGTGTATTGTACCTTGTGCAGAATTTGTCTAATAAGACGGGTAAATGTATTCGTTCTTCAAGTTGGATTTGAAGCTTAAGATGTGAATGTTTACAGTGGGTTTGTGTGGGAAAGGATGGCTGATATCACACTTTTGTTCAGAGTTCTCCCAGGGCAGCCTGACAACACTTCTCCCATAGTACATTTAAACCAAAAAACCTTTTCAGTGCAATGTCCATTCCCCCCTTGTGTGAATTCACTGCATATTGTGGTCACCCCGCTTATTTTCCCCCTGAATAAGTGTCCATCACTGGGTTTTGTTGTTTTTTGAGGGGGAGGGATTTGAAAAACTATTTCTCGTCAACAATACTGAATAACTCCCCTGTTTTTTGTCTGTGCTACTAGAGTACCTAAACCCAGATATATACATATATGTTTTGACCTCCCTCGTATAATATATATATATCCCACCTCATTCTTTCTCAGTGGGCTCTCTTCTCCCCCACCAGCCTGGTCCCTTCGGTCCTGATACTATAGCCATATCCCAGACTGTCTTTTGCGTACACAGATGCTCACCCTTCTCCAGTGCAATGTAATGCCATAATTTAAATTACCCCGAAGGATTCAAGGGGTCTCTACCTCTCTGCACCCGGGAATGAAAAAAAAAAAGAAATCCAGCATATCTCCTCTTTAGGAAGACTGTGTTAACGGCAGGTTTATGAAGGATAAAGGGAATGAATGTGCTGTGAATGTGATCTGTTGTTGGTCAACCCTGGTTGAGATGGCCTGTGGAAAATGAGGAAACTGCTCATTTTATTTTATTTTTTGTGTGTTAAAGAGATGTTTAGTCTCATGCATGTCCAAAAAGTCCAAGTGACAACTTTTAGTTTTTTCCGTATTTTTCGGATTATTCCGAACAAACGAGGTGTGTTGTTAAATTTCCTCTGCGTACGAATCGGGCTCTTGAGGTGAGAGATGTGAGGATGTGAAGCATTGCTGTGAAAGCTGTTTTGCCCTCGCGTCTTTTTAAGCGCGACTGCTGGTTTGTTTCCCACTTGAAAAGAACACTTTGGTGTTTTTAAACACGCAGCAGATCGACTCTAAACGCAGGCTATTCCACGATCAGGGTTGACCATCAATGAGGAAAAACAAGAATTTTGTATTCTGATGTCCTTTTGCTTATATCAATGTGTGCGCTTTATTTTGCACTTTGGAATATTTCATTGTCATAAAAGTTTATTTTCTAAGTACAAATTTAACATTTAAGATTAAAATAGATATAATTCAAAGTTCAGACGATGTATAAATATAGTGCTTTCTTTCCTGCCTGTATTTTATTATTTTTCCTATTTTGTATCTGATCTGTACACCCTGTAGATGTGTTATGAATCTTTCACTACTCAAAATGCAATGACCTGTTTTCTGTGCTGCCCCCCGGGGATGGGGAGTTACTGCAGTTTCTTATTGTATCAGATTCTTTTTTAAGTTTGTAATAAAATAAAATAAAAAACAGATTGGCAAAAATAAGCATGGCAAAGAAGCTGATTGTGTCATCCTCCTTGTTTCTGGGTGTGCAGAGCCATGTGACTAGATGGGAGAAATCAATTTTCAGCTTGGTCACAGCTCCCTTTCACCTCTTCGTGTGTCGTACTTGGTGGATGTTGAACATATTGCAGATCAAACACTATGAAAAGACGATGCAATGTGTTTGGAGAAGCCTCCCATTGAAATGCCGGAGCTCTTATTGCGGTAAACAAACTCCAGTGATGTTTTGATCAATAATTCAAAGCGAAGATGAAATTCTCAAATGGTGAGGAGCCAGATTGCTCACCACCCACCTCAGCTGGACCCATCCCAGCAGATATTTCTTTAAATGTCATCACCCAGCGCACTTGTCCCTCTCCTTCTGTCCGACCTGCGCTATAGTGTTTATTGTCGGACGCGGCCAGCTGTGAGGCTTGGCTCGCTCGTGTGAGCGAGCTGGGTTGTGCTCTCTGTAGTAACATGCAGTGGTGTGACATTAACATGCATGGCCGGGCTCCTCCTTGGCGCTCCTCCGCGTCTCCATCGCCCACTCGCTGCATCCCATCTCCCTCCCTCCCTCCGTCTCGGCTCACATGTTTTCAACTGCATCCCTGTTCTCAATCTTTCTATGTCTATCCCCTTGCCATATTATTTGCTTCCCCCATCCTCCCTCACCCCCTGCTCTTCCCCTTGCCATATTATTTGCTTCCCCCATCCTCCCTCACCCCCTGCTCTTCCCTCCCTCTCCATCCTTCCAATCACCTGATCCTTTCCTCTGCTTGCTTGCCCCCCTCCTCCCAATTCCCAGAGCCCCTCCCTTGCTTCCTCGCTTTCCTTTCTCCAAGCTCACACACCCATCCCGCTGGTCTTTGAGGCTGCTGCTGCTGTTACGCAACGCTGCTCCCCAGTGTGTCGATGTGATCATTACGCAACATCCCCGACTCCTCTGGAATACTGATGAGCAGCAGGGCAGAGGCGATGAAAAACAATCGCGACTACGTGTGCGTGCAAGACATGTGCACATGCACGTGTGCATCAAGGATGAGGACGAGGAAGACGTCTTCATCCGTCCTCCCCTTCTTTTGTCATCGGTGGTTTCTTTGTCTCAGCACCAGTGTCTCCCATTCCAGCTGGTTGACAAGGTCACGCAAAGAGCCCGCATGTCATTTAATGCCAATTTATTTCAATTGCATGACACAAGATACAGTTAGAACATAGTACTGGAGGTTGCATGTATCCTACACTTGTTTAGGACAGTACAAAAAAAACACCAAACAAAAACATGTTTATATATAAAAAGAGAAAATAAAGCAAAACACCACAAAACAAACATTTTATAAATTGCTAGACTTTAAAATATGTTTTTTTTCGGAGTGTCGTAGCTACTTTGAATAGCAAACAAGGACATTGTGTCATTGATGCGCAGCACCCAAAGCCAGGGCCGACAGCTTCAGGCCAGAAGCGGGAAAACAGCGGTTTGGACCTTCAGATGTGGATGCTTATCTGCACCACCTACATGCACAGAAAGGAATGGCACTTTAACTCGTGTGCCACCTGCTGGCAAAGTATTACAACTGCAGTTTTTCATATGAGACCGGTAAGATTTCACGTCTGTAACCTGAATCCGATTTTGTGATTTTAGTTAAAGCAAAACAAGTGTTAAAGAAAACAGCTTCTATAAAAGGTGAAATGTGCTGTGGTAACATGTGTTGCCTACAGGTGGCGCACCGTGGTAACAGTGCAGCAGCTATTACTATCTTGGTCTGTAGGTGGAGACAGACAGCTGCAGACCGAAACTGCTGTTGCTATTATCTTATTATTAAGCTATTAATCTAGCTATTATTCCTATTGGTGGCACAGTTTGGCATGTGTAGAACTGGAGAATTTAGACCGTGCTCCACGACAATGAGAGTTAGAGCCGGTTCCATGAGGTGCTTTGCATCAAAAAAACAAACAAGAAATTGCTACATACAGTATGCAGTACTATAAACTATCGTCTAAAAGACTCTCTTGACCAGTTCCTTTAGTCAGCCTGATGCGGTACACTTTAATTTAGTTTTAAAAAAAAGAACTAAAAGTTTGCATTCATCAACTACATTGACGTATAAACAGCATAATGTAGCCAAAGCCAAGTTTGAATGTCAATGCAACATAAAACACGTCGCTAAGAAATGTCTCCCAGGAAACTGGAACGAACACGGAATCTATCGAGAAAACACAAAATCACAAACGGATCCGGTGTATCTCGATATAGTTCGAGCTTCAGTAAATAAACAACAATCCACACAGTGATTAAAAGATGCCGTCTTCAGCCGATGTTCGCCCCAAGATCAAGCACTGGCTTGCACAAGGACGGGTGGCGCTATAATGCCATCAAGTCATCAACACATAACATTACAGCAAAGATGTTATGCTTGTTCTTTTGACAGAGCTGTACAAGAGACCATCAACCTACCCATTTAAAAACAGTTTTCAGTAATGGTTCGCAGACATAAGTACACTTGGTGTAAAATATTCAAAGAATAAAAGACATGTTTACTGGGTTCCATGCATTAGGATCCTAGACTACAGAGGATCTGAACTGGAAGCACAAATGACTTTGGGGCATTTCTATTGAGTACATCGTAACAATTTTACACACAACATCATCGAGGAAATAAAACGAGCAGTACGTAACAGAGTATTATTGCCACACTTATTTTCTTTACAAAGTAAAGTCATTTACTTACTAATTTAGACACAGACTCGGTTTAGCAAAAAAGGAACTCAATTCATCAACTCGGAGTCGAGGTTTCGCCAAATGGAACGAAGCTGCTTTCTTTAAATGTGCTTTCTGCTTCAACGACTGCCACTTTGTAGCCAAATTGTCCACCATTCAAAATAGGAAGTGCTGGATGAGGTAAACAAGAGTGTGCCCTGTCCTTTGTGTGTTCAAACACATGCTGTATGTATATAGAGGGGGGGGGAGGGATCCCATAAAACTATAGAAATCTGTATTTTTTAAAACAAACATCCAAAAGCACAGTTTACCCATTGATTTCCCTGCATTGGTTTCATTAGAAGTGTTGTTTCTCAAAAGGAAATCGAATTATCCAACATAATGTTGTACATCACAATCAACAGATGCATTATTACCATCAGAATGAATAGAGCACTCATTGACGATTTGGCAAATATGAGGAATAGCATTGGGTTAACAAAGACACAGTCAGAATTCCTGCCTAAGGAAATAAAGACCATGAGACAATCATGTTATTTACAACATTTAGAAGCAGTCGACTATGGAACTGGCTAAATCTTTTTCTTATATCAATCCAGCCATCACACCATGAGCAGGAAAGTGGCTATAGCGCCCTCCATCTGCAGTGTGCAGTCAAATAAACATCCCTCCACCAACATACCGCTCCACCGGTGAGGGCCCTGGAGATCATCAACCGCCTTCCAGAGTAACCTACAGAAAACTCATCCGCGTGTATCGGCGAGTAATTCATTCTTGCTATACATTTGTAAAATATAGTCATCTTCAAAGGAAAGTGTTTCTTCTGGAAAATTTAAATCTTGTGTGAGGCTCTGGAAGCTGATCTGAGTTTAGTAGAAAAGGAAACTAGATCACAGTAGCTTCAAATTGAAGGTCATGCATGTTTTTCCCCCTAATAAGCTACTCTGTCTCCTGGGGCTGGAGGTAAACAAGAAGATACCTGCCACCGTTATAATCTTCACCCACTGTGTTTTTGAAGAAAAAGTGCAAGAATGAATTACTCGCCGATACACGCAGATGACTATGTACGAACGGTTTTTCGTGTGTGTGCAGAGGCGTGCATGTGGGTTACAAGACAGAAGAACTGTGACTGAACCTCATTGCTAACGGACTCTCGTCCTCTCTGCCGATCTGAGGTCTTTGCTTCCTTACTCTGCGAGCTGGAACTACCACTGTGAATCTGTCTCCCGCATTCATCGGTTCCTCTCCTGCCCTGGCGTGAGTTTACCAACTCCCTTTGAGTATTTTAAAAAGGAAGTACAGACACAAACATGAGTGCAACACAAGGAAATGTGAAGGGGGCGGGGCCAGTGTGCACTGTTCTAAATACAGGACTTCTAACTTGACTCATGCTTCGGTCCGCTCAGAAGAAGTGCTGTGCAGTGATGAAAACGGATCTGTGTGGTGTTTAAAAGCCTGGAATTATTTTGTACCGGTCTGCTCTTTTCATATTTCCTGACTGTCTTGAAACTGTCTCGGGACCGACCAGACTTTTCATGTGTGTGTGTTTGACCACGGGAGTGTCCACAATCGCCCCCCTTCCTCTCTTGAGTGTAGGAGCCAGGCGCTCTCCACAGGCCTTCCTGTGACCACCGCTGCCCATCATGCCTCACTGCCTGCCAGCGTGTACCCAAAACTCCAGCATCGTAGAACAAAACATCTGGAGCATGGCACGGCGACTGGAGGTCAGTAAAGACAACAGCGCAAATTTAGAATCCCTTGCTGGTTTGTGTCTGTGTTGAATTCTGCGGGGAAGGGAGTTCTGCTTTATGTCTCATTGATACTTTCTTTTGGGTGTGGGGGGGGGGTTGGGGGGGTTTGATCTGAGTCCTTTACAGCGGCCCGTACTTCGCCTCGTACCGGGACAGGATGTTCTTGCAGCGACCACAGTCCTTCCGCATCTCGGACACTTGCCGACGCAGCGCTGCGTTCTCCCGCTCCAGGAAGGAGGCGCGCACCGTGATCTGGTTCTCCTTCAGCCGCCGCGCGTCACGAGAGCGCTTCGCTGCCACGTTGTTCTTCTTTCTCCGGGACCAGTATTTGTCATCCTGGGGGAACGAGAGTGGAAGTGGATGAAATAGACAGAACGGGAGAGCTACAGTTGAACATATCCAATGTTAGCAAAGGGATTTGAAACGAAACGAACATCTGTGTTGTGAAAACATCCCCCCCCCATCTTTGATCTCTAATCCACATGCCACCACTCTGTTTGCAAATGCCTTAATCTTGACCAGAACACCCAGTCCAACTGCAATCACACTGTGTCGTCGCTTTTAGCAGTCAAAAATAATGTCAACATGGTTTTTTTTTTACGAGTAAAAGTTCTCTAGATATGCTCTGTTTCGCATTTAAGCACCTTAAATATTGTCATTTAATGTCTTTATGACCACTATTTATCAGTTTTGAAACAAACATCTGTGTTTCTTTGGGGCCCAATAGACCCTCCACATTATGTTTGAAGTGGCCCACCTTCTGCTCATCAGGAACAAACACTTTCTTGGCTTTCTTGATCATAGGCTGCGGTTTCAGCTCCTCGTCAGAGAACTTGTGTTTGCGCGGGTTGAACAGCTCTCCCCCCGGCACACTGGACAGGACCAGGTCCGTGGGGTCCGGCTGGAAGTTAATGTCCACCTCGATGGCTTCTGGGTCGATGGGGGAGGGAGTGTTACGATCTGCAGGGTGTGGAGGACAAGAGTGGGCTTGGATACAAGAGAGGCCACTCCAACTGAACAAAACTCACTGCCCTCACAATGAAATGTCTCTCCTCAGGATGTTACAAGGATATAATTTAATAGCCTCATGTTTGGGCTTCTGTGTGCCCTTTGTGTTCATTTGCAAACGGTCAGCGACTGCGAGAGTTGATCAACTCTCTCGCATATAGATTTATATTGTTGTTGATGTTTTGGTCAACAGGCTTCATAAGGTAATGATTCTCAACAGAGCTGCATGTTTTTGGTGTCGTTCTGGCCGTCTGTGAAACATATTAAGGCTATAGCACGGGCTCAAAGGTCTACAAGTGCAATAATAGTTGCTAATATTATGTAATAATGATGTAACTAAGACACTAAGAGTACACACTACGGCTAGACCTATGCAACTTCAGACGGCTGAAACAAATGGCATACTTCAGTCTCCAGTATTCAGCTTCCAGATACAGAATTTAAGAAGTTGTTTTTCTATAATGATTCAGTCCAGCAACAGGAAAGAGTAATAAACAGTACGAGTTGTCTTAAATCCCATTAATAAGAACTGTCCAAAAAACACATCCCAAATACTATAATAAACCTATATTTCTCACCTGTTTTCTTCTCTTCCACTTCTGCTGTTGCCTCCCTAGACAAAGATTCCTCATCTTCTTCTTCCTCCTCCTCCTCCTCCTCCTCCTCTTCCTTCTCTTCTTCGTCGTCCTCCTCTAGCTTCGCTGGTTGTAACGTAGTGACGGTCACCACTTCCTCTGGCTCAGAGGTGACCGTAGAGGTGGAGGAGATAGACAGGGTTAGTGCTGAGGCGAGGTCAGGTGCAGCAGCAGCAGCAGCAGCAGCAGCAGCAGCAGCAGCAGCAGCAGCAGCAGTGGTAGTAGTAGCTGTAGGAGTAGCTGTAGGAGTAACCTTGGGGACAAATTTGCCTTTGAATCCCACTGAGGCCAGAGTCTTCTGTAGCTCCGCCTCCTCCAGGGTCACAGGGATCCCGTTCTCCAGGAGGAACTCGTCCAGGTCCATGTACTCCAAGTGGAAGGTCTCCCCGTCGTAGGGAATGGTCTTCTCCCAAATGGCCGGGGTTAAGGAGGCCGATACCCCCCCACCGCCTCCTCCTCCTCTAGAACCTGCACCAGCACTGGCTGCTCCGGCCCCGCCTCCCTCCACATCCTCAGAGGAGCACAGCTTCTCCTTCTCTATTTCTGCAGACAAGACATGAAAGACAGTGGTTAAATAAATGACTGCTTCATGTGAGAGACATGTTGTCCTCTGCACACATGACGACAGGGTGGTCTTTCAGAGGGTCTCAGACAGGTGCACACACAGGGAAAGCTCATCAGCAGACAGATAGAGGCAGGGTGGTGAGGTGTGTGGGGGGGGGGGGGGGGGTGGTATTGGTAATGTGACATCTGACAAAAAGAAGAGGGCTTCAAACAAAAAGCCTGTCAATGACTTGGAAAGTGAGATCATAGAACAAAAGACAGAACGAGGAGTCTAGGAAACCAGAAAGTAGATAAGGAAAGGCACACAAACAAATCGGGAAAGGGGACTCACTTAGTACACACGTGCACCCACCACCACACAAACTCGGTACCAACCAACACTAGACCAATGCATTATCTTCCCAGCCCGCGTGCGCGGCTTGAAGAGCAGCACAGAGGAGCTGGAACTTTATGTTCTTTTCTCGTTTCCTCGCAGCCTCAGATGAGACTGGCTCCGTGCAACATATGGCGTGACAGTCACATCCTAGTTTGATGCACGGCCGTCATTTAATCCAAATACAATTAACGGCCCGAGGTGTTGATTTGAATAATTATGCGCATTTAACCGAATAACGTTTTCGCACATAGTGTCGATAAACACGGCAGAAACAAACGGGGAAACTGAGCGCACCTTTTCGCATTTGTCTCTTACCGTCGTCTCCTTCCTCCAGGATGTTAGGAGGAGGGATGTCCATGATCTTCTTCAAAACAAAAGGAAAGGACTTCTGCGGAGCCGTGGTATCGACCTTATCGCTGGGCTGAAGCACCACTGTCACCTCGGCTTTGCCAGACATGGTTCCTGCTTAAGTCCGATCAGACCGGAGTGATGTCCTTAACGGTACCGGTGGGGGCTGCCTCTTTCACCGGGAAGAAACAGCAACAAACGGAACGCAGGGTGTCGCTTCTGTCAACACTAGTGCCGTTAACAACTCTTTTAGGAGGCAAAAACAACAATACACAAGCCCCTTGTTCTCTGTCCCCACCGAGAGCGCTTGTTGGATATTCATGAGCCAAGCGCCCCGCCCACTCACAGAATAGTAGAAGCTGATTGGCTGTCAGTGCTGTCCATGTTAACGCATGACTGTGATTGCACAGCGTGTCTGTATTGTGGTCCAGGGGCTTCTCATTGGCCGCAACTTGTCCACATGAAGATCAATTACATACGAAGACTGTACAGTCCCTTATTAGTCACAGTCTATGGCACAGTCCAGTGGGGAACGTGGGCCGCGATAACAACATACAGTCTCGTGCAGCAAGCCAGCATATATTTTAAGTGGAAAGTGTACGCGCGCATACAACCTCCAGGGAAAGTAGCGGGCAGCATCCTTCTGAAGCGGATACATTACATAATGACACATTTGCACACTCTCATCATGACCACAGCTTGAACTGCACGCCTCGCGATACACCCTAAAAAATACAACGCAGTGTGCTCGTGCAAAGACTTGTTGTCACTTCAACATCCCCTCCGCAAGGATACTCGTGGCAAAACACGTGCCCCCGCCCCTATCGTACTCACGTGAAAGTACAATCTGTTGAGGGGCGTAGCTTCAGATCTTAAGCACGTGCGGGTTAAGGCGAGCCGGAGCGGGCACGCGCCCATCGTTCGAACAGCTGGCACGGGTACCCAAAGTTGACAGAGTACACGCTCGTCACCAACCAGCTCTAAATAATTCTACTCGCTTTATTCATAATAATTTACCACAATTCGTTTATTTATATATTTAGTTTTGTATATAGGCCTATTGTTTTTAAGTTCATGGTATGTTTATTTATTTTTTGTAAGCTGCACGTTGTTTTGTGGTATTATGCCATCCATCATTTCAGACGACCGTTATTGTGGACGAAGTACATTGTTATGCTTTTTAAGTATTCCACAACACCAGAAGTGCCACAACAAAAGAGTAAATATCACGTTCCCGTGCACGCGCGAGCCTGTCGTTCTCTACAGTAGGATTTTTTGTTTCAGGAACACTGTGTCCAAACGGCACAAACACCCCACATTCAATCCTTTAATGCTGAAATAAAGAATACCGAAAACCAGAGGTTGTCTTTTCAGTATTTATTCTCTGCGCAGAGAAGGTTCAATCATCACAACGGAATGCGTGCAGTCTCAGTGAGGAAGAAGAACCCCGCACCCCGTGTAAAGTGAACGCGCTTTCTCAGAAGGAGCAAAGGTGGGGGCCAATGTTACAGACATTTTGGTCTCAGACTGATAGAAACAACAATGAACAACAAACGGCCAGCAACCAAAACAAAGGGCGAGATGGCCTTGGCGCTGGAACATTCTCATACAACACAGTTACAGTTGCATCTTTGCATGCTGGCAAGTGGCAAGGCTGAATTCTTCTTTTGCACAACAATAAGAAAGACACAGTGAAGTTCACCTGAGTTCAGAGCAAACTAAGTAGAAATATATACATACTAGGTTTACTATAATCTGTAGAAATATCTATACTAAGTAAAATGTACCATTGCAACACAGAGAGGGTTAAAGACTACACTGATCTGTTTGCATTCTTTTATTGTTGTTGTTTTTAGCAATTTACCTTGATTTGATAATGCAAAGTTTCAATGAATGCGGAATATATCGAGTGAGTGCACCTGCTCACATGGTGGGCTATGCACCACCAAAGAAGACTGTGTGAGCCCTGTTACACATAAGGTCAGGAATACAGAGTTCTATATTCTGAGAACTTCAGCAGTACCTCACACATAACTGTTTGACTTGCCACCAACCAAACATATGTAACATTTTCACAGTATTAAAAAAACACCAAAATGCCACATCTTATTTATCCGTTTAACTTGTCGATTGTTTGTTCGGGAAACCGTGTCTGCCTAAAACGTGGTTTGAAT
Organism: Melanostigma gelatinosum; assembly: GCF_949748355.1. Classification (NCBI taxonomy): domain Eukaryota; kingdom Metazoa; phylum Chordata; class Actinopteri; order Perciformes; family Zoarcidae; genus Melanostigma; species Melanostigma gelatinosum. The sequence continues at coordinate 10,737,825 of NC_136646.1, forward strand.
GTTGCTATCTAAAACCGGCACTGACAAGGTGAAAACCCATCTTTGAGCTAGTCGACAGTAAGGTTGCTGGTATTTCATCCATAGTGCCGGTCAGCGGTACTGAAGTACCCTTAAGCAAGGCAGCAAATTGCTTTGTGAATGCAGCACTGCAGGAAACCATGTCCTTTAATTTCTCTGACACATTTAGGACAATCTTATTTTACTCTAGAGTGGTTATAGTGCAATCCAGTTCACACATTATTTAGTTTGCAAATTGACTGTTTTCTGTTGTTACTGTTGTAGGAGAAACAATGTATGCGTGTGCAATTATATTCCTTGCTTAAGAGTTTAGTTCATGGGTTTGCTCATGTATCATTATAATCTTTCAAACATATTCCTTGGGGTTAGTGATAGTTCATATCGAAAAAACAGTCGCACATTCATAAATGATGGGACATGTGCTTCATGTACTTTCATAAAAACATGTCAGTTCACTAGAGGCCTTCAGCAGTGGCGCCATCGCTGTGTCCCAAGGGAACAAGCTGTCCTTTGTGCATACAATGCTGGATGGAAGCTTTAGGTAAACTTAATTAAAAATACACCCATGCACAAAGAATTGATACGGTAAAGATGTAGGCGTTATGTCTACATGACAAGCGCACAAAGCATTGTTAATATAGAGATGTAGACGTGATGTCTACTAAACGAGATTCTAAGAAATTGTTAATGTAAACGTGATGTCTCCATAACGAAGCTTTTAGTGAAGGATCGCAGAGGACGATAGGTCCAACGCCCGGGGCACATCCAAATAAGGCTTCATTAGCAGGTAAATGATATATCTCATGTGACCAGATGTCCCAAAAGCCCCCAGGGCTGAAAGTGCATCGTTAATCCTGACTGTATGACACAATGAATGAGATGACGGTCTGGAGGAACATTGAAAGTGGAAGGGTGAAAAGAGGGGGGCGATCATAAAAAGGGAACAAGCGTATTTATACCCTTACTTTATAAAGTAAGGAACATTTCTTTGTTTTGTCAGTTGATTCCGGACAACTCGGTTTACTTGTACTCTGTGTGACGCAAATAAACCTGCGTGAACTGAAGAAACTTCAATCTCTCTTGTGTTCTATGGCTGTTCGTTACTATCTCACCATGACTCAGATGGCAAATAGTTATTAAGCCAGCCTTTAAGTATTAAGTTTAATATAAAGTTAAAGTCCAAGAAGTTGATCATAGACATAGAAATAACCACCACACTTTGTTTTGTCAATGTTCAAGTACAAACATGATACAAACTCCAATCTTGCTTAGATTTACGAGTATAACTAGTACTGTGCATAGCTTGAGACTCCTTTGCAGGATGATGAATGTTAAAGTAAATGTTTTCTTTGATCGCTCCATGTCATTTGACCCTCATGTTAAGCAGCTGTCCAGGTCATGTTTCTTCCATCTAAGAAATATCAGTAAACTGAGATCTGTATTATCAACGCCTGAATTAGAAATGATCATACACACATTTATCTCCTCTCGCATTGACTACTGCAACTCACTTTTCACATCACTCAGTGTATCTGCTCTTAACCGTCTGCAGGTCATCCAAAATGCTGCCGCCAGATTACTCACCAGGACAAACCGACGGTCTCACATCACCCCCGTACTCCGATCTCTCCACTGGCTTCCTGTAGCATCTCGGATACACTTCAAAATTCTCACCATCACTTACAGAGCACTTCACGGTCAGGCTCCAACTTATGTAGCTGATCTACTTCGCCCCTATTCACCCGCCCGCACTCTCAGGTCAAATGCTCTAGGTCTTCTGTCAGTCCCACGCACACGATTTAAGACCCGTGGTGACCGAGCCTTTGAGGCAGTGGCCCCGAGGCTCTGGAATGCTCTGCCTGCAACTCTACGCCTCGCAGATACTGTGGATACTTTTAAAAGCCAGCTAAAAACCCACCTGTTTAGGCTGGCGTTTGTGTAAAAGTAAACCCATGTCCTAGACCTGCTCTTAACATTTGTTTTACATTTTTATTTTATTTTTATTTTATTCTTTAACATTTTTTATTCACTCTGTGTATGTAATTTATTGACCCTAGGGTCACATTATGTTTTTTATGCTTTTAAATGTCTGCTCTGTTAAGCACTTTGTGATAGTACTGTCTGTGAAAAGCGCTATATAAATAAAATTCATTCATTCATTCAAAGTGGTCATGGGGCAGGAGTAACTGGGTCAGTGTGGCACAATCACCACAAACATTAATTCAATTATGTCTAGTACCTCACCTGTGCTTGTGCAAAAACTCAGCATTCAGAGTATTTCAGTATGCTTAGTTCCCATTGTTGTTGAAGAAAAAAATGAAAAAGCCTTAGGCCCAAGTCTGCTGAGTTTTTCATTGCAACACATGCAAACAGCTGTTGGCCTAGAATAACAATTCTTAGAATATACAGTCAGTGTCCTCAACTGTCCATGAAGCCGTTCAGCTGGGTGGCCTCGTGGTTTCAAAGGACAAATGAGCACAATAACATTTACTTTGAACTGTTCAATCTATCGCAGCACAATGATAGGTTGAGAGTATTATATCAGTCTTTTTCAAACACACTACAGTATGAGCATGAAGCATGGTGAGAAAATGCAGTGTGCTCAACATTTAGTCTGTTGGTGCTGTTAACAGACCTATAATTGATTGATTGATACTTATTGTGGTCTTAATATTAAAATAAATAACACAGCAGAAAAGGGGGAATATTCCTGATTTATTTTTGCATTATAGCATCTGCGCTAATAATGATGTTTAAAGACAAGAAATAGACAAGGAAAAGGTGAGAAAGAAATATCAGGGTGTCACAAATGGAACATGCAGTCATCATTGACCGCAGCTAAAGGGAAGGGCAGATATCAAGGTGTTCTCTCATATTTTCACCTGGCACAACAAACAAGACAGTCAAACTGCAATGTTTTCATGTTTGAAACGTGCCAAATTGAACTGTTCTATATTACACTGTGAGATTTACTACAAAAACTCTGCTCATCACATGGCTAGCTTATTAGTTGATTAATCTGTCAGCAGAAATCGCAAATATGGCAGCAAATGTGTCGGCAGTGCAGGATAATGAAATTCAATGAGTTATGCCATTTGCAATCATTTTTTGCACACGTTCCAATGACACACATATGACCATTTAATATAGTACAAAAAATAAAACTTTTCCCACGCTATATCTAAATATCCGTAGACTCTTAATTTGCATTCCAGGAGTTTATAGGCAAATTATGTCAGCGAATGCAACATAACTTTGTATTTTTGCGATATAATATGTTGGCAGCATAGTAAAAGAGCATAATAGCAAAGTAAAGTTATTTTTCAGTGTGACAAAGGGTCAGTTTCACTTGTATTTGGAAGACTGATCATACACAGTGTGAAGGACTGTGGAGATCCCAGAAGATCTGCGTAAAAAGGCATGAAGACTGGAATAAAAAGATCAGGCCAAAGAACACAGAGTTTACATGATTAGACAAATGAGTGTAATCGAAGAGTCGATTTATGGATTGTGAATTTACATGAAGTGATTTAATAACCAGAATGTGATTGTAATGATGATTCTGTAGAATAAAAGTACTAAAAGGTTGGAAACTGTTTGTCAAGAAGAGTTGAGATCCCAGGAAGGCTGCCTTAAGAGAAGGAATACATGTTCGGTATGTGAATCAGGCTAAATGGACACAAAGCGTATACTCATCGTTGAAAGGATGAAATCCAATAATCATTTTTAAGCAAGTGTGTATTACATATAAATATGAAGTGATTTAACAAACGTAAACTGATAATAATGATGTATGTGTTAGAAACTTGATGAAGTAAAGTCTGTGTGTGGAAAGAGCTGACAGGGGGAAGTGAGTTGGGTGTGGGCCTTAGAGGCTGAGGTCATTTTGGGTTTTGGGTGTTGGGTGTAACGGAGCGCACACACATAGAATCGAAGAAGTAATGGCAAACACACTGAAAAACATGGGTGTTATCCGAGCGCATACACAGAGAATTGATGATGTCATGCCATGTGCTGGGGAAGGGAGTGTTGGGGAAGGGGTGGGGGAGACAGCCCAAAAGGGCTATAAGGAGAGAGACTTGCAAAGAGCAAGACGGGATTCATCGCGGGACGCCTTCCAAGTGCTCCACGGAGAAACACTGGACCTCGTTCGACAGCTGCATCGGAGGACTTCGTGTTTGCTCACGGAAAGAAGACCGCAGTTCGTGAACAAAGATGGAAAGACAGAGATTTACCTCTCCCCCCTGTTTGACTTTAACAACCGGACGACAGAAGAACACAGTAGCCCTAAATACTTTGTACTGAGCCCGAAGGATCGCTGAACTGACTTTGTTGGCCCGCGCAGGAGGAGCTGAAGGTTCGGCCGGACCTCCGCTCCTAAGACCCGCAAAAAGGATTTATCACTTCTTCAATCCAGCTCCACCGAGCCGCCTCGGCATCGAAATAATGAGTATAATCTAAAAAGAAATTGTAACGAATCGAATTAAGTATAGTATTATTTTGTGTGAGCTGTAGCTGTGTCCCTGTTACTATATCCTGCAATAAATATGTAATCTGCATTTAAAGTAAATCGCTCAGAGGATTCATTTGCTTAGGTAGTAAAAGTTCCTCGTGGCCGTAAAAGGTTAAATCTATTGTATGTTCAACAACCGAGTTCTGAATGGTTATCCTAGTGACCAGTCCACTTAACAGCCCCTTACGGTTTTAGTCATCCTATCCGTCAGGAGTAACGGTAGTGAGCAGAGCCAGGCGAGTTTCCTCAGAACACCAGCTCGCCAATCTTTTAATAGAGAGCTGAGTTAGCCCCGTATCGGGCCCGTGAACCCCCGGATCTAACATGTTGAATGTGTCCTTTGTGAAACAACCGGCTGTGTGGATCAGAGCAGAGTGACGTAATTGTGTTACTATTGACCAAATAAGGAAGTGTATCCTGTCATATATCATGTGCAACTGGGTGAGAGGATGTTTGAAAAGGAGGATGGCTTAACTGGAAAATAAACAGAGCAACTCGAGGCTTCAAGTTGGTATTCGACGTGGGACTTCGTCCAGTACTCAGCTAAGGACATAGGACATCGTTCGGGACAAGCATCGGAGGACTTTGTCTCTGCTCACAGCAAAGAGAACACAGATCGTGAGCAGGAAGTGGCTGACGGAGTTTCTCATTTCCCCCCTGCATGAGCAGGAGGAGAAGGACACTGTTTTCTGTTACTTATACGAGCCGAAGAGGATCGCAGAAGAAACTTCTTTTCCTTGGAAGGAGTTATTGAGAGTCATCTTCTCCTTCACCACAAAGGATTTACTCCACAAAAAAGGACTTCCACCCAGCCTCAGCTCAGTAAGAATTTATGTTGTGATCAGACCGTGATCAATTTAAGTAAAGAAAGTATTTTAGCTGTTGCTTTGCCACACTGATAATCCTGCAATAAATATCTTGCTAAATCTAAAATACATTTAGAGTACGTAGTCTTGAGAATGTATTAAAAGGGGAGTGAAGATTACTCATGGTTATAAAAAGTTGACTGTTAATGTATCCCTAACATCAAAAGTGTTCTGAATAGTTATTCTTGTTCTTAGTACACTAAACAGACGCTTAGAGCTTATTTCTAACTATGAAAACCTATCTTACCTACCCCTTACCAAGAGCCTAGATTCATTAGAGGAAACGACGGCCCTGAGGAGGAGCTCCCGATTGTGAGTCTAAGGCAGACTCCCTCACCCCAAAAGAAGACGACAAACTCTCCAGTGGCACCCGTCGTTGACACTAAGAGGGGAGCTGTACGCCTGATGGAGGAGACCACGGTGGTCCCGGCACCCGAGGCAGGGTATGGAGACATGCACGCGGGGCCTAGCAGAGGTGTTCAGAGAGCCCCGTACAGACAGGTAGCAGAATGGAGGAGAAAAATGCAGGATCCCAGCCCCAGCGAAGTCAGCGGGGTGAGGCCCAAGACTCCTGCAAGGTCACCTCGGGAGCCACATCGAGAGCCACCTGCACCAGAACAGGAGGACGACGGGGAATCGGATTATGGAGCTGAAAATGAGGACTCAGAGGGGACAGACGGAGAGCAAAGCCTGACCTCAGCCGACTACAAGGTACCAGACGAGGTAAAAGATCCGACAGTGGGGAGCCAGAAGGGGAATAAAAAACCTGTACCCCTTCAGTCGGTGTGTTCAACTTCTCAGAAAATTGCTAGAGATGCCCGCTATGGTCCCATGGTCACTAACGATGGGAGAAAAGCCTATGCACCAGAAGTTGGCCAGACAGGCTACGATATACCAGAAATCTGGTTGGACCGGATTGGGGAAATGCAAGGACTGAAGGTTAATGCCACATTGGGAGAGTGGGCTAATTTTTTTAATGAGGAGGCAGAACAAGAGGAGCCACCAGCAAAAGGGTGGTACAAGGCAGTGGACATTCCAGGAGTAACCGGGCAGAAAGTCCAGGAAAGCGACCTTTCTCCGGAGGGAAAAGAGGAGCTGAAAGACATCCTGTCCAAAGCCAGTGTCGCTAGGTTCAAGAATGACTGCGGGGATTTGGGTGTGAAGTATACCCACACAATACAAGGGGGTGTGCATCCACCAGTCCGCCAATATCCACTAAATCCTGGAGCAATTGAAGAAATGGGCCTGATAATCAAGGAGCTGAGCATCTTGGGCGTCATACGGGAGGAACCTAACCCCATCACCAATTGCCCAATACAGGCAGTGAAAGAGCCTGAATCGTCGGGGGGAGGATGGATGCTAGTTATCAACTTTAAAGCCCTCAACCGCAGGACATTGGCTAATCGAGCCAGTCTAATCAACCCCCAAAGAACGCTGAAAACTCTGAGACTGAAAAAATACAAGTCCTGCATTAACCTGGCGAACGCATTTTTCTCGCTGAGGCTAGCGAAGGCCTCGCAAGGCAAGACGGCATTCACTCACAAGGGCAAGGCCTACGTTTGGGAGAGACTCCCTCTAGGATACAAGAACTCTTCAAAATGTTTCCAGTCTGCAGTAATGGACATCTTGGACGGCCTGGAGGCGAGCATATACATCGGCGATGTATTCATTGCAGATGACATGGAGAAACAGCACCTGGAGAGACTGAAAAGAGTAATCGAGCGACTTACAGAGGCAGGATTGAAGTTGAACCTCACGAAGTGCCAGTTTGGACAACATCAGGTGAATTATCTGGGGTTCCAGGTCTCTACGGGGCTGGAATTGTCAGATGAGTACAGGGAAAAGGTGGAGCGGATCGAACCACCTGCCTCGCTATACGAACTTCGGAAAGTGCTGGGGCTCTGCAACTATGTTAGAGATCATGTTCCCAGCTACCAGAGGTATGCAAGGCCGCTGTATGCACGATTGAAGAAGAAAGAACCTGAAGAAGCTCGCCAATTGTGGGAATGGACAGCTACAGACCAAAGTAACCTGGAAACCCTAAAAACAGCCATCAAAGGAGCATTGAGGCTGGAACCAAGAAGCCTGACGGTGAAGCTGGTAGCAGAGGTCAGTTGCAACAAGGATGATGCAGTGGTCAGAGTCAGCAATGAAGATGGAGGAATAGTGAGTCTATGGAGCTACACTCTGTCATCGGTGGAGAAGAAATACCCGGCCGAAGAAAAGGAGTTGGCGACACTGGCAAGGTACTGGAGTGCCTTGAAAGACCTGGCTCAGGGGCAGGGTATCAAAGTCCTCACCCAAAGCCAAGTACATTGGTTCCTGAAGAAAGCCACTGTGAAAAGTTCAAAAGCAACGAAGGCAAGGTGGAGGCAATGGGAAGACATCCTACTGGACCCTGACCTCAACATTGGCCCCGCACAGCCCGTCAGCAATAAGCTAACAAAACCGGACATGACACAAGCTGAACCATATGCATGGACCCTGTACATCGACGGATCACAAAAAGGACAAGACGACACTGCCTATTGGGGCTTCATTCTCAAACAGGGAGAGAAGGAACGATCCAGACAGAGAGGCAGGACCCCCGGAGGCGCACAGATCGGGGAAGTGACGGCAATAATGGAAGGTCTGCTCGAACTGGAGCGAAGAAGGGTAAAAAGGGCTAGAGTAATAACAGATAGTTATTACTGTGCTCAGACCCTTAACGAAGACCTGTTCTTATGGGACGAAAATGGGTTTGAGAGCGCTAATGAAAAAAGAGTGGCTCATGAAGACCTATGGCGAAAAATAGCCGAGCTAAGGCTTAATATGGACCTTGAGGTAGTGCACCAAAGGCCGAACACCCGAGAAGGAAATCATTGGAAAGGAAACGATGAAGTGCACCATTTCGTCCAAATGACAAAATTTGTCTTTGTTGGGATGGAGAAGTGGGACGAGACGCCCAAAGGAAGGATAGTCCCAGAAGAGAGCGTGATGCAAGCGGTGCAGGCCGTGCACAAAGCACTAGGCCATGTAGGCACCGGTGCTACGAGCAAGGAACTGCAAAAGCAGCGACTCTGGATTCCTGAACTAGAAATCCGTCGAATCCTCAAAGACTGTGAGTTGTGTGGTCAATACAACACAGGGCCGAGAGGGCAGCAGGTCGACGGTCTTGCCATTGAAAGTACCGTACCCTGGTGGTCAGTGTGCATGGATGTCGCTGGACCAATGGGGGTGATTGGGGAGAAAGGTGAAAAGTATCTCTTGGTGCTTGTGGACTCTATGTCAGGATATGTAACCACAAGAGCAGTAAGAAAGGCTAATGGCAACAGTGTCGTTAGTATGCTGGACCAAGTCTGCAGCAACCTAGGGGTGCCTAGGGAGCTCAGGACTAACAATAGTACACATTTCTGCAATGCCAAAGTGGACCAGTGGTGCCAGCAGTATGGGGTAATGAGGATTTACTCTCCCCCGTACACACCCCAGGCAAACGAGGTGGTGAAATGTACCATTGGCTTGGTGAAGAATTGGATTGGAAAAAATGGCAACTCCAGAGAATGGAGTACAAAGACCCTAGACATCGGGGTTGCCTTGAATGACAGACGCAGGAGTGACAGACCCTCCCCCTCGGAGGAGCTGAATCAACGGCCATTTAAGTCACAGTAAGTGGGTCGGGGTTCTGAGGATTAAAAAAAACGAAGCTCAGGCTACGGGTCCCACTTGATCAAGGCTGAAGGGAGTTCAGCTGACTCTGCAGTCAAGGTCAAGTACGACAAATATGACATAGTTAAGAAGATTTTGGACAGCAACACAGTTCAACTCAAGAAAATAGGAATCCAGGGAGTCAGGCAATTGAAACCGGTTCCTAGAAATTTAGTATAACCTAAGAGTTGATTCATGCATTTATCTATTGTGAATTAATATGAAGTGATTTAACAACTGTAATTTGATTATAACAATGGGTCTGTTGACAGAAAGTACGAGAACGTTTGGGGATCATACTGGTTGTGTGTGTTTGGAAACTGTTGTATGTGTCTTCATGGGACCAGGACGGTTTTGACAGTTGAGTCAAATAGAGGAAGTGCATGCTGCATGTGTCAGGATGTGCCAACGGGTCTCTCTGTCTTTCTTGATGAGACAGAGAGCGTGCAGCTACCATTGACCATATAAGGAAGTATATCCTGTGAGATCATAATGTGTGTGTGTAAAAATTAATACTATGAATAGTCATGTGCTACTGACCGAGAGCGTGTGGAAAAGGGGAATGGCTTGACCGAACAATAAATAAAGATTGAGTTGGGGTCTGACGCTGGACAGCGTCAAGTACTCTGCTGTATACCTCAAGAGAAGCATCGGAGGACTCCGTCTCTGTTCACCGCAAGGAGAACGCCTTTTGTGAGCAAGAACTGTCAGATGGAGATTTCCCTCTCCCCCCCTGCTTGAAACCGGACAATAAATATATCAGAATGGTCACTGATAATGCGGTGGTTACCATGAGAAGAAGTATGAAGCGGACGTCCACAGAGAGTTTACAAAACTGAAATGTCGACGACACGATCTGAACGAATAAACATCTTTTTCCGGAACTACTCTCTCAACCCAAAAGGTCACTTAGTGGTTGAACACTCAAGTTACCATGTGTCTGGACATACTCAGAGCAGAGAAGACTCCAGATAAGGACTTGGGGTCACGCTTGACACTTAGACCGCTGAGTCGACCATATTTTATGACCCTATCCTGGTGCTTTGTTTCAGCCTCATTCCACATCCAATTGTAATAAACAAATTTAAAGAACCCATTAGTTGATATGCTAGGCCTAGTCGTAGTAAGTACCTGTATTTCATAGAAGACTGTAACTTGTGCTGTAATGTTGAGATTAATGTTATCCATTCATTTTTTTATGCATATTGGTAAACATGTAAATCTACGGTGTATCTATGTCATAACGATTACTATATGTTGTGTAATTGTTTGATTAATTCAATCTTTAATTGATCAGGTTTTATTCAGTGATTGATATCAACTGTTTGGTACATTTGTACAGCTGAGATAGCACCCATTTCAAATATGGAAGTAATTAGTATTAATTTGGTAAAAAGAGGTTAAATTAAATAATTAAGATAGTTGTTAAGATGGAGTGGTTTTGCTCTTCCAGTCATAAACTGAACCCTCAGATAATAAAATATTCTCAGATAGAAATATTTTAGGTTTAATGATCTAAATTACATTTAAATCAGAACTACTATAAAAGGTGCTTCACAATCTTCCCTGGGGTTTTTCAAACTCTCAGCTGAACAGTGCATAAATGTTTGGAGACAAATGGTACAAACGTCGAACGACAGATTGAATTGATAGACATCATGATATGAGTCACTGATTCTACCTGGTCACATGTAATCCTTTAATTTAGTTGTAGTTAATTGTATTCTTGATCCTATTCATTCCTTTCACTTTGTTCATTTATTTTCTGTTTAGTATGTAGTTGGTCAAATAAATATTTCATTTATAAAGAACTTGATCATTCGATTTGTCTGTATATGAAATAATAGCACACACACACACACACACACACACACACACACACATAACTGACTTTACAATAGTAATCAATATGACCACAAGTTGCTGATTGCAGCAGGAGTAAAGTGAGAGAGTTGGAAGAGTTAATATTTAATCCCATTGTAATAAGAGTTTGGAGATATATTACAGTTACTCATACATCATTATTTAACTACTAACATTAGTTCTAATACTGCATTGTAAATTTGACTCAAGTACTTTTAACAGCAGAACTACTTCAAACATCAAATGTAAAAGTTGTCATTAGGCAAGCAGAATGGCCACTGGCTGGCTAATTACATTTCAAGTCTGCTATCTGCTTGAACAATATTCTTACCGGTGTCATCAAAGGCAGGGAAGGAGAAGGGGTAGTCAGTAATGATGTTACGAGATGTGCCGACGCTTCGAAGCGTGTGTCGAGTAATGGAGGGGGCGTTTCCTCGAAGCGCGTATCGAGGCTTGCTTCATTTAGGGGAGGAGCCAAAAATGATGACGTCCGAAACCTCGCTGCCCGGCTGTACCACGTGACTGCTTCGGGAAGTGGTACAGATTTTGCCTCTGGAGTACTGAGAGAGGCAAAAATTCCTGTATCAAAATTGATATAGACTTGCTCTTGCGTTTTGTGCACGCCAGCATCTTCTGTACCCTGTGAAAGGGTGTTTTCAAAGGTCGGAGAGGTTGTGTTAAAAAAAAGGAATCGTTTAAAACCAAACACTGTTGAGAAACTGTTATTTCTGAATAAAAATGAATCAAATGCCCCCTGTCCTGTACATCACTGTCCAAGTTACACAAGCATATTCAGTCCCCTCTTCCTAGTTCCACAAGCACTTTCACTGTCCTCTGCCTGCTTAAGCCCATGCCATTTTCCTAAAGTGACATAATATTAATACACAACCTGCCATATCATATGATACTACCATTTTGGGAAAATGTACACACAGAATACATTAAAAAAATATATTTATTATGCACATGTGATAATTTATGTACAGAAATTATTTGGTCATACATATTTGTAATTCAGTCATTCCCAACAGCCATAACAGACACAACAATTCAATGCATCACATTATGTGGTTCAGATACAGCTGTCTGTGATTATACACTTGGCCAGTAGGTGGTATCGTGTGCACATGAAGCTTCGAGAAATGAACCCTTTCTCGAACCAATTGGCTGAAGTGGTTCGATGCCTCATGAGGCTTCATCTCGCCATCACTAGTAGTCAGCCAAGGACCGGAGGAGATCAGGAACGTCGGTCAAAATGATCTGGTTAGTTGACATGATGACCAACCTGCGAAAGTATCAACTGACGTCTGAAAGTCGAGTCCAACTGACAGAGCAACGCTCAAATTTGTGAGTCGGTCGCTGACTTCTCTCACTTTTAACCAACTTTGCAGAAAGTCACATCTCGAGAATCAGCAAGCACCGAAGCTGTTAGTGCTTGTCCCCTCTCCCGTTTTTGCCCATTTACATAGGGGTTCACCAAGGCACCTCCTCGAAGACCAAGCACCGACAGGATCGGCGCTTCTCCCCCATCTCCCGTTTTTGCCCATTTACATAGGGGTTCACCAAGGCACCTCCTCGAAGACCAAGCACCGACAGGATCGGCGCTTCTCCCCCATCTCCCGTTTTTGCCCATTTACATAGGGGTTCACCAAGGCACCTCCTCGAAGACCAAGCACCGACAGGATCGGCGCTTCTCCCCCATCTCCCGTTTTTGCCCATTTACATAGGGGTTCACCAAGGCACCTCCTCGAAGACCAAGCACCGACAGGATCGGCGCTTCTCCCCCATCTCCCGTTTTTGCCCATTTACATAGGGGTTCACCAAGGCACCTCCTCGAAGACCAAGCACCGACAGGATCGGCGCTTCTCCCCCATCTCCCGTTTTTTCCCATTTACATAGGGGTTCACCAAGGCACCTCCTCGAAGACCAAGCACCGACAGGATCGGCGCTTCTCCCCCATCTCCCGTTTTTTACCATTTACATATGGGTTCACCAAGGCACCTCCTCGAAGACCAAGCACCGACAGGATCGGCGCTTCTCCCCCATCTCCCGTTTTTGCCCATTGGCTGGTTCACAGAGAACAGTTCTCATTTAGTTAAACTGTGAGCAGAACTATTCAGTCTCATGATAACAATCTGGCCAATGTAGCAACACCGGTCTCTGATGATAACATTATGAACCAGAATAATACACATATGCTCCACATAAAAATACACAAAGTCAAATCATAACACCAAAAACAAAGCTCAAGTACAAATCAGAAGTGAACTTGACAATTTTTATTAAGACTTTATATTAAGAAAAAGTTTGTGGAGAGTATTTTAATGCCCAGTGAAGGCCTTGAACATCCTCTCGCTGAGTGAACTTTAGAATGAACGCCATGTTAATAAAACTCCCTGTAAAAACAGAACACAAACAGAAGGGAAAAGAACATTTAAACGGCTGCATGTGTGGTTAAATATGAACCGTTGATGAATATTCTGTGATGAGCAGTGTGTCTTTGTATCTGCTGTGTTTTTCGCACCAACGCGAGTCTTACTTTCACAGCGAAGAGTACTGGTTTTACTGATGTTTTAGCTGAACAGACAAGAGCAAAAAGTGGCTCAGAAAATGTTCCATACGGTAAGATATAAAATATTTAGAGTAAGGAGTATATGGCATGTTTGGGAATGCAAATACATGTGCTTCATGAATTATGTCAAGTCATCTTTTGGCAGGCACATTGTATACACTGCTAGTTTGATCACATCACCTTACGATTTTGGTCATGAAAACTGAATTAACTTATATGCTAGTTTGGCAGTTATTAGCTCACAAAGTAAAAAAGAAAAGAAAAAAAATCTTCTCAGTCCTGAAGTAGAAAGTTGAACTTTCCAAAGTCAATCTCATTAGGCATGATGAGCATGTCTTCCCTGGCTTTGGCCAGCTTCTGCCTCAGGAAATCTCGTCTCTCCGTCCACTCCTGCAGCTCCTCTAAGCTGTGGGCGTAGTCGCAGCTCACACCGTCAGGACAGCCGTCATCAAACCTGTCAAATATTAACATCATGTACCCAGCTGTTATCACAATGACATAACCTTCTAAAGTCGATATGGCGCTATCAAATCACGCAAAATTGGTATTCATTTGGTAAGTTCAATATGTATTATTCTTCTCTGTGGGTTTCAAAATACACATTTGTGCTGGCACTGTGATTCAAACTCTTGAAATCCTGATCCAGAACAAAAAGGTCTTACTTGGGGCAGAGTTCAAAGCACGGACCAGGGAAACGGTAGCTCCACGTCAGAGCTTCGTCCTCTCCCTCACAGCTGAACACTCGGTCCTTGTGTCTCTCGGTGGAGATGTGCTGCTGCCACTGCCGCTCACCGTTACTGTGTCTACCACACAGACGACAATGGAAGCCATTCTAAAATACACACACACAAATAAAAAAGCATCTTTGTTGTCCTCTTACAGATGCATAGTGTGATAGAGAATTTCCCTGTGCTAGTACATTTCTACTGTGATGTAGTTTATGTGCCTTACTCACTAACAAAACTATATATGTGACATATGATTGTTACCTAGGAGAGTGGTAACAGGACCATATGGGGTATCTTGGGCTTTTGCTTTGATAAGAGGAAGTAACCAAATGGGGGGTGCAGTTTAACCAGAGAATGTTGAGGTGTGAAGATTCTCAGCGATAGGCAAGAGCAATAAAGACGCAGGTCTTTGTGTGACAAAGCTCAGAAGATGAAGGGGATGACTGGAGGGGTCGATGGGGAGCTTGAAACTGCTGATCAATTGTTATCATGTAAATACCTGATGCCCCCCCCCGTGATACTTTAAAGACAAACTTCTTTCCTCAATGTCTCTTGTTTCAGTATTCAGTATTATAGGACTCACTCACAGTAGTTTCTTTCCACCACAATAGTCAGTAATGTGTATGTTTTAGTTTAGTGCAGCCGTTTTTGGTCTTTGACTTTACTGAACTGAACAACAAACTGTACCCACCATCAGTTCAGCATAGTCAGTTGGCATGACGATATATTTCTCTTCTGGGACCGGCTGGGTGAGCATGGCTCCGTCTGCTTGCCGGTTGTGGGCGGTTAATGACAGCCACATGTCATATATCTGCTGCATTTCCCGCACTGCAGGCACAAATAACAAATCCGTCATATAAAGTTAGAGATTTCCATCCCGATTTCTGGCCATTTTAGCAACATTTCAACGCTGTATCAAAGCAGCTCGAGCTTGCAATTAACCGCTACTGGCACAACACATCTGTGACTGAGCGCTCAATGATTGAGTTGCATTGTGGGTAATGTAGGTCCCATGTCCCATATCTTTGGTTCACCATCAATTCTGTGAATCCGACAACGTTCTATTTGTGCAAAGCTAAATCAGTGACACTATTCTAATAACTCACAGTCGTTATTCTTCATATACATCCACATCTCCTTCTCCTCCTGGCTGTGAGCGAAGGTGCAGTTCCCAGAGTAGTTACATTTCCTTTTCTTCAACATCTGGGTGCATATCTGTCAGGAGAAAACCTAACGCTGTTAAACACAGATAACAAAGTGCAATACAAACTTTCAACCGACACCACCACAACAGGCAAACTCACACATTTCAGTTTTAAAAGCACCAGCTATACAAAATACAGTAAACATTAAAGACAAGAAATGCAAGAAAAAGATTGGGGAAGAGCTCATCAGTGTAGGAATGTCGTTGATGGGTCAAAGCCCTTGGTTGAAATATGCTTGTTGTGTTAAAGCGCATAAGCGCAGAGGAGGCACACCTACATCATACTGCACAGGGAAGTTCTTGGCATGTGGCAGTGGTCGGATCTGAACCCATTTACTTCTCTCCAAAGACTTGACCAGCAGGACACATCGCTCTTTAGTCCACCTGAAGGTGACGGCACAAGATAACACAGATACGGCGCTGATGGATCATCTGTGATCATCTGTGATTTACCAGTTTTACATCTAACTGTTCACCGTTTTTATCAAGCAGGCTTGAAAATCTCTGGCTGATATGTAACAGGATCTCTGATAATATGACGAGGATGTATTTATACAGTCGAAAAATAATTCCAAACTTGCACAGGAATTGTGCTCATTATCTTTACTCACGTGTGCCTGGCCTTGGCAGTGCAGTACTTCAGGGCTTTGTCTGGTTCACTGATCCGGCCGTCCCGCAAGCACAGAGCACAGGCAAACTTCATCCTCATGTTCAGACTCTTCCCAACTCCTCCTCCTCCTCCTCCTCTTGCTTTGCTCCCATCACCTCCAGGAGATAGCTGCTTGAAATGATAAATACCAGAATATTATTATATATCATAATAAAGACAAGAGTGATAACATTTCCTCTTCATCTTTCACTTTTCATCTGCCAAAATGAATCTCTAAGATACTTCTTTTTTTTTTCTTTGAAGCATTTATATAAGCCAATAATTACACAAAATGTATAGAAATTAATATAATAAGTTTGACAGTTATTACATCAAAAGCTCTGTAAATTACAAAAGGTGTGAAAAATTCTGTCATTCAGCCAGAAGACCAGCAGTGAGGCGGTGTCACTGCTTCAACATGTGGGTTCATCCCATTTACAAAAACAAGAAGAAACAGAGAGGCTGCTGGACAAGCTGACCAGCAACGAACTGTGACAGCTGAGAAAATGAACTGTAGAAAAAATAATCAAAATGGTTTCTTACTCCATTTCCTTTATGTTTGCTTGCGTTTTGCTCCTTCTTGTCGTTATATTTTGTCGATACTTTCACAATCTCATCAGGGCTGATACCTAAAAATAACACAAGCACATTTTAGGACAAACTGCACAGTCTATTAATATCCTTCATCAGTGTCTGAATAGTTTTATTCAAGAGGACAAATAAAATTCAAACGCTCTTGATTCTATTATTGTTATGTATAGATATATTTATATGTGTCTGGTAGACTGCACCCGTGTCGCGCTGCACCCTCCAGATTCTGAGCTCTATGACGGAGTGGGCATAATAGCAGCTGTCCTCTCTCTGGCAGCCGTACCGGATGGCTTGGCGGCACAAATCCAAGTGGGACAGGACGCCCAGCGGCCGCACCTTTTTGTAGTTCACGCTGTTGGTCCGCACCACAAACGCCAAGCACCTGGCGAGCAAAGACGGAGACATCAGAATGTGTTTACGGTGGAGAGAAAGACGCAAGAGGTATAGAGTTGGCGTATGAGTGAAATGAGCGAGGATGAGGACTCTCAGCGGCACATGTGTTGCAAACACGCTCACTTATTGGCATCGAAGGTGTGGCGAGCATCCAGGTTAGAGCAGCTGGTGTGATCGTCTCTACAGCGCTTACTGATGATTCTAGGTTTACTGTCATAGCATCCCTACAGACAACAAACACACGACAGGACGGAACAAACAAAGACCGTACGTTCAGATATTAAGAGATGACCGTCTTTAACGCAATATTAATGAATACATCTATTATTATACAACAAAAAGCTGTGTGACTGTTCAAGACACACAGGCAGATGAAGATTAAAAACATAGAAACAGCAGTGTGTGGTGTAGCATGCGTGCTTCATGGACAGAACAAACGCTGGCAACTGGTACTTCTACGTTCAATCAATCGGTATGTATAATATTAAAGCAAACATGACATTTGTTTGTATAACAATGATTCATATTATTCTAAAGCTGTATGAGAGCACCAACCTGACAGAGGAACATGAACATGCCCTTGTCTTCCTGCAGAAGGCGGATGATGCTGTTCACAGGGTCCGGTTTTAAACCTGAAGTGTCAAACAGCAGGTTTCGTTGCAGCGTCCCCCTCCGCTCCTCTGTCCAAACGTCAATCTCCAGCTGGTTGTAGGCATACGTGCAATTCTCTCCGTACTTGCACAGGCCCAAATCCCCGGAATTCAGCAGCTCTGACGTGAAAGAAAACACAAGAGCTCATTCTGACACAGTCAGGTTCATCACTCATGTTTATAACAAGTACCCTCTCTAGCTGTTTCCCTGAATTCATGCCTCATCAACAGTTCCTTCACATTCAAATGTTTCTGACCAATCAAGGGTGGAAAGGAAATTGACCTTGTTCACATGAGGAAAATGTAAACGAGGGGTACCGTCCTATAAATCCAAACTGCCTTCCCTGACACGACCACAAAGTATGATGAAACTCAAAGAGACGGTCACCTTTCACATTGTGATCTGCACTCTGATATCAGAGACGGTAAACAGTCCTGCGAAGACTAAAAGCGTGAGCTCATGGTAAAGGGAGTGACAAAAGTTCAATTTACGACGGGATGGGCCTCGTCGAACTGACCTGAACTGCCCCCAACATGCCATGATGTGGTGAGCTCAGTCACACACACACACACACACACACACACGCGCACACACACACACACACACACAAGTGCAATGCAGCTAGAATGACTAAAATTGTTTGTACTACGGTAGTCAATTAACGTATCAACAAAAGTATTCTTTTTGGCATCAGTACTGAATTTAAGATATTTTGTTCATGCTACTATATTGACACCCAGCCCTATGTGCGGAGCCCAAAGAGCTATTGGGAAGTTCACCCTTTTGCACCCTGTGAACAAATGATTAACTATGATTTCCCTCTGGAGATTAGAACCAGCAGTCTAAGCGGGCCATAAAACACAACGGGTTGTGTGATCTCAACCTCGAGTCTGACATCCTGACATCCTGACATCCACTGATCTCTATCTCGCTCCTCTCTTTGCATTCCAACGGTCTGTAAAAGGAATTCGCTCATCAAACACAATAAAACATCCATAGACATTTTCAGGGTTCCCACCGCGACAAAAGTGAAACATTTCATGTCACGTTCAATTTTACCTTCACAATAATGCAGCATTGAATTTGATGAGATAATACTAGGTGAGTGAAAAAGTACCGTTGGCCAGTATTTAGCTGGTGTTTTGGGCTGTTTTGACCCTGGCTTCACATTCATTATTTTCAAACTCTCTCAACAATCATTTTTTCAGGGCAAAACTAATTTTTTCTGGTCATTTCTCGCATTTGTATGTTTTCAAGGACGAGTGGGAACCCAGAAAGGAACTGTGTAGCTACATTTGAACATAAGTCAATTTAGACAAAAAGACTTGAGTTTATTAAAATTTCACACCCGATTAAAGTGTTTTATGCAAACGTACTGTAATTTGCTTATTTTCGACCGCACAGAGACGCACACAAAACAAAAAACACACAACGTGCATTACGCAAATACGTTTTAGCTACATTAACAAGCAATGAACAATGAACGCCGACAGACAATTCACCGGAAGACATCGGCATTCACGTGATATTGAGTTACTTACCTCTGCAAAGTACAAACGGGGCAGTTAAGGAACTCCAGTTAGGAATCTGCCGTACTCTGGTCCACTCTGAAGGATAACCTGCCTTCAGTCTACATAACAGAATGTCTCGCTTACAGCTGTGGACCAGGTCCGGCTTGTGAACAAATGTATATATGCCGTGACCTGAAAACCAAACAGGGGAGGGTTAAAACTTTAGGATTTTCAATAGAACAGGAAAAAGTAGGAGTAGGAGGCACCAGGCATTTTGGTATCTCCACTTCATAACAAAATTATTTTTGCATTTAGGTCAGGGCATTTTGCCCTTTCTACAACGTTAAAAAAAGTGCTTCAGGATGCAGATCAACCCACCTTTAAAGATGCTCAAAACAGGGAATATTAAAGGACATAAACCTGTCTGGATGTTAAAATCAGCAGCAGCATCAGGATCATTGTGGCTTCTTGCTACACTACAGTTAGTTTGAGACGCACCTCTCCGAGGGAAACAGGCCGAGCAGGCCTGCAGGAACTCATGAGTGGAGGACAGCGGGTTAGAGAGCGCAGCCAGCGCTGGGTTCTTCTTCTCCTTTGTTGCCAAGGTGAGAATAAAGATTTCAGTTAATGCCAACAATACAGGCAACCACAGAGCTGCTAACTCAAGCCAGATAATCAAGTCTTACTTTGGAGTTATTCTTTGGAGATCGCATTACTGGAGCTCCAGCAGTTTGAGAGCCTGCGATACCTGAGGAGCAATAACAGAAAATAAAAGGACTAATTATGTGTTCACACTTTGTAGTAAATGGGCTACAACATGTCCACACACAAGTGTGGCCTTTTTTTTAAAAGGGAGAGCGCTTATTTATGGTACAGTAAAATACACTTATTATTTTGTTTATTCTCATTTCCCACTGTACCTGTATCATACATTTCTAGTGTAACTGATTATAAATAATTACGTTTATTCAGATTTGTTTGTGTGTAAATAATCCTTTCTCTTTGAAAGTCCTTCAAATGAAACAATGCGAGAGCAATAAAACCTGCTTTGCCAATAATATAATAAGTCACCAAGAAATCATAATCACCAGTGGAGCTGAAACCGGAGAGCGTGTCGAGGCCCGTTCTTCCCATGGAGATCGCTGGCAAAGCTGCCACAACACCTTCCGCTGAGGGAAACGAGTCCAGGGCATCGAGGGAGTCGAGCGCGCCCGCAGCTTTCGCACCAGTTTTCGGGACGACACCACTCTGACCGCCTGGATCAGATACGGTCTCCAGAGGATCTAGTTCATCCAGCAAATCATCAAGGGACTTCTCACCGGCGTCGAGCTCGGTTTGGGATTTACTTCCAGCAGGACTTGGAGTCGTATCCAAGAAGTCATCCAGGCAATCGAGGCCATCCAGGACGTCCAGCGCCTCGAAGACGAGTGCTACGTCTGTAGCACCAGCGCCACCTCCAAGGCCAGAGGCCAAGAGGTCGTCGAGGGCATCCAGTGTTCCAGCTGTGGTGCGGCACCCGCCACCTGAAAAGGAGTCCAGGGAGTTGAGTTGGCTGACGGCCGAGCTGAAGAAGGCCGGGGGTAGCTGGGGTGTTGGGGCGGGCAGGACAGACGGGACCGTGCGATCGTGGGTCGAAGTCCTGAGTGCTGCCTGGGGGGGGGTCTGGAAAACATGGAGAGAGAAACTGGAGTGAAGATGGATGAAAAAAATAAAAAAAGTGAAATGAGACAGAATGTAAAAATGTGATGCTCAATTAAAGGGTTACATTTGAAGGTTTTGATGAAAGTTGGCTGACAACTGCTGGGCTATATCAACACTATTCTGTTACGTTTATGACAATATTATTACATAAACAATGGATCAAATGACTGAGGGGGACACTCGTGGTGATGACCTCATAGAGGATCATCACCCGACTCAGCAGTTTCCCTCAGCTCTGCAAACCTTGTTTTTCAGCTGATTGCTTTGGTTTTTACCTGATGAACCTGCGGTAAAAATACCTGACCAGCTCCAAAATGGCAGACAGACAATGTTAGCAACTAGCTGGGGAAGAAAGTGCAACATCTAGCTGCTAAATAGCCAAATATTTCCCTCAGGAGTTGGTGGAGATCAACACAGAGCTAAAAAATAGAGTGAATATTGCACTAATATTGGATTAATGTCACCCCTGCAACAATTTGCTAATATACACATCGACTTTACTAGTGAGAATATATGTTTTATGTGATGGATAAGGTATCCAAAGCAAGATTCAACTGAAGTTGAATTTACTGCACTGGAATGAAATAAAAAGTATGCAAGGTTACTTTTTAACAAAACAGTTACTTTGAAAAGAGGAGGGATGTTTTACAAGATGTGTAATCCCCAAACCTTTAAAGACTTGTACAATAGTAATGTATAATTACATGCTCTTCCATTTTAGTCATCCTTACAATCGAGTACACCTTCATTCCCCCATCAGTGACAAAAGTTATTTTCTGGTCACTGCAGGAAAAACGCAGCACAAATGCAGATTTTACCTCAGCTGGCTCCGTCTCATTCGGGAAGCAGTCGAGCAGACTGTCCAAATCGTCTCCCATCAGCTCGGAGTCCTCCAGAGTGTCCACCATGTCAGGTACTGAAGAGGCGGCAGGTTGGCGGCAGGGAGCTGGGGAGGGAATGAAGGACTGAGGCATGCTGGGAAAACTGACTAAGGAGAAGCAGTACGGGATTTCTTTTAGATTTTACTTGTAAATTTCCGATAAATATTTGAAGAACTTTATCAAGCAAACAAAACATGTGTGGAGACATACATGTTGCCTGTATCGTTATGGCAACACAATTCTGAACAAGTCAAAGTGAAGAATTCAAACCTGGTGCGAGGCCACTGAGAGGATTCACACCATTTCCTACATGAGCACCAGACACCTGGAAGTGACGATTTAAAAAGGATTTAAAAAAGGATTTAAGGATTTTAAAAAGCATTTGCAGTAAAATCAGATCAACAATCTGCAAAACATGCATCACACAGATGTTATCATTTAAGAAACCAAAATGTTTGTGTTCGAAAATATATTTTTTTAATTTTAATGTTTGGTGGTGAAAGCTACAGAAAACATTGAACTTGCCTTGATGGCTTCAGCAGTCATGTTTCCATTAGCAGCATGTCTCGTGATATGTCCTCCTTCCTGGGAGAGAAACCATAACAGACTGAATATGAATATCTGCACCATGTCTTCATCGGAGTTAGGCAATACGAGGAAATATGCAGGGAGACAATCAACAATCAGAGAATTTTCTTTACTTTATCTATATCTATATCTATATCGATAGATAGATAGATAGATAGATAGATAGATAGATAGATAGATAGATAGATAGATAGATAGATATAGATATATAAATAAAATAACCTGGGTAACCATTTTTTTAATACTGCATCAATGTGATTTTAAGGTATTCAATTCAGTGGATAATACAAAATTGGTTGTTTTTCAAATAATGTTCAAGTCATGATGTATCACAGTATGAAATGACTTACCGTGATACAAGATAAGATCCACGCCCACCCCTAGACTGCGTCCTATCTCACCATGACAGAGCTGAATTATTTTACTAACCTTCAAGCCGACGTATGGTTTCCGAGTTTTCAGTCCCAGATGGACGGCCAGCTCCTGCGCGAGCTCATTCACCCGTTGGTCCTGTTGAGAGTTAAACAGACAAAGAACGAATGAATACATTGCACAAGCTACAGTACATGTCTGTGACTTGTAACCCATCTAGTACCATCTAGGAAATGTTCCACAGAAGCAGTTTCTCATCTTGTGTCTTGTATTAACTGTTCATGTAAACAATGCTACACTTTTACACATTTTAGCAAGGGGAAACATTTTGTTTTTAAATCTTGAAGGTAATGTCATGGAGATGAGGGTCTTTACGGCTACCAAGCAAACTCCATCCGCAATGAATGCCATGAGCTGTGGCTAAAAGTTTAGCAAACAACGCTTAGGGTCTACAGCTATGCTAACCCTCTGTGAGGCCGAACTTGAGCTAAACGCTAACGTCAACATGCTAACACTATCACAATGACAACGCTAACAGGCAGATGTTGCCTTGGTGAGATGAGACAATGTTCACCATCTTAGTTTAGCATGTTACCATTGTAACACTTGCTGACTAGCACAAAAGACAAAGCAATGAGTACAGCTGAGGTTGATGGGAATGTCATTAGTTTTAGACATACACCAAAGTATTGGACATACTAATTGTTGACCTGCTGGAGAGCCGAGATAAAGTCAGGGGATCACCAAATCCACTCGGACTCATCCTGAAAGGAACATGAATGTTGATTTGTTTTAATCAATGTCTTTGACCTATTAGCGTCAACTCTCTCAATTGTCTCTTTCCTTTACCAGTCGAGTAAGGAGCAGACAGTCGGTGGTGCAGTTGTAGGCCTCCTTGTACTTCCCGAGCTCCTTCAAACAAAGTGCCTTCCTGTACAGCGCCCTGCGGCTTTCCTTACACACTTTCAGAGCTATGTCGCAGTCCTTCACGCAGCGCTCATATTCCCCCTGTGGCAGACAGGAGAGATGATAATACAGGTTTAAAAAGAGCCTCGGTAAGACTGGTATTTTTTTCTAGAAGAAGCCTCATCGTTCAGGTGAGACGGATGGTGAGAAAGAAAAGCCTCCTTTGTAAAGAAATCTGAGTTAATTGTCCATTTATTATTTAGTCCAAATTCTGTCTGGCTGTAGGAATGTGTGTGGAGAGTTTATCTTAAAACCTTTTCTTCCCATCGCCTTTATTAACATTATATATATATATATATATATATATATATATATATATATATATATATATATATATATATATATATATATATATATCCACCCCAAAACAACATTCAACTCTTGTGAATGTAACTCGTGTCTGCGTGTATAAAACCATGCGGTTGTATTCACGTGTTGAAGGAACATTACAGCTTAAACTCGTGTTTTTAGTTTATTTGGACAGGGAATTAGCGTTAGTGGCTGACTTCAGCAAGATATCTCCTTTCAATGTTACCAGAAAACACTGACAGTTAAATTATACACGAGGAGCTCCAGGATGTGTCTCCTATCTTCTGATTACATCTTTACCGTCTGTATATTATTCAACGCACGAGATATGTTCCAATCCATAAATTAAATTTGACCTGCAGTGTATTTACTGCAAATGTAAATACTGTTTTAGGGTGGATTGTCCCACAGCCAGAAATCTAGGTGTAGTTATGGATTCAGACCTCAACCTGAACAGCCATATCAAGACAATTACAAAATCAGCCTACTATCACCTGAAGAATATATCAAGGATTAGAGGATTTATGTCTCAACAGGATTTGGAAAAACTTGTCCACGCATTTATCTTCAGCAGACTGGACTACTGTAACGGTGTGTTTACAGGTCTCTGTAAAAAGTCCGTCAGAAAGCTGCAGCTGATTCAGAACGCTGCAGCTCGAGTCCTCACTAAGACCAGGAGGGTGGATCACATCACCACAGTTCTAATGTCTTTGCACTGGCTTCCTGTCCAACAAAGAATTGACTTTAAAATCCTGCTGTTGGTTTACAAAGCACTGAATGGTTTGGGACCAAAATACATCTCCGATCTGCTGCTACCTTATGAACCATCCCGACCCCTTAGGTCGTCTGGGACCGGTCTACTTTCTGTTCCCAGAGTCAGAACTAAACATGGAGAAGCAGCGTTCAGTTTTTCTGCTCCACATATCTGGAACAAAGTCCCAGAAAGCTGCAGGTCTGCTGAGACCCTCAGCTCATTTAAATCAAGATTGAAGACCTTTCTGTTTGCTGCTGCCTTTAATTGAACCACGTTCAATTAATATATTAATCAATTTCTGCATTTCTGCATTTTACTACTGCATTTTATTTCTTACACTGTTTTTTAATTGTTTTTGAAATCTCCTTTTCTTTTGCCTTATGTTTTGATGCTTTCAATGGTTTTAGACTCTCAAACAGCTTCGTCCACCAGGCTGTTAGGAAGCTGAATTCTCTGAAATCTCTCCCTCCTCTCTTTTAAGACTCCCCATGTCCAACTGCTGCTAAATACAGATTGATAGCTTTTTTTTTTTTTTTTTCTCTTATTATATATATTTATTGTCAAAATGGTTTTTAATGTTTTTTAATCTATTGCACTGTATTCACTTTATATGTTTATGTTGGACTAGAGAGAAACGTCTTTTCAACTCCCCTGTATGTTCAGTACATTGTGGAATTGACAATAAAGCAAACTTTGAACTTTGAACTTATGTGTGTTGAAATGTGCTATACAAATAAACTTGCCTTGCCTTGCCTTACTGTCTTGGGGTTGGTGGTGCAATCCCCGGCATTGTATTATGTGTTGGCTTTCCTCTGCTGCATTATAATAATTTATAGTGAAAAATATTTGATTGAGTCTTTGAAATGTAGCACAAACTATAGTGGACTAACCACTGGTATGATAAGATTAACAGTTGATCCACTGTTAACTGGCTCTACACAATAGATCGGCATTTCCTTCGGGACCGAGTTTGTGCAAAGCGTACACTATAAAACGCAGATCGGCAGAGATCTTTTCCAGACGTGGTTTGTGTGAGAGTAGTTGCAGAATTGCGGCAGTGTATGGTTGATTGAGTACAGCGTAATGTAAATCTCCTTTACTTTTGCCTTTATGCTTTTAATGGTTTCATGTGAAGCACTTTGAATTACCTTGTTGTTGAAATGTGCTATACAAATAAACTTGCCTTGCCTTGCTGTAAGAAATTTGAGCAAAGAACTGTGTGTTCAGTAGATATAATAAAAGTGTTTAATAATTCATAATTAAGAATTCATAATTAGTCAAAAACAAGTGTTTTGGAAATGAATAATTAAGACAAGCATAAAGTGTTCTAGGATTAGTAGCTAACAGTAGAATTTGAGACATGAAGCTGATGCAAAAGTTGAAAAGTCTTATCTATTATATGGAATGTTTATGACAGAGGGATTAAACAATAACTGACAGTCATTGAATGTGTTAGTAAACTCAGGGACAGAAAGGAAGACAGGCGTTTACAGAAGTGCACCTGGAAGTTAGCCAATAGGAATTGGGATAAACGGAAGGGGAGGAGTTTCGAACCAGTCGCAAACCAGTTTTGGTTGAGTTATTATCGCAGCGTGTAGACTGTACAAGCAGCTGGACACGTGGTCCGGCCTCCTCTCTGTGAAGCAGGCTGAAACTTCACATTGCCTTACAACTGACAGATCAGGTTTGGGTGTGGAGAAGCCTTTGTAGTGTCTGTCTGAGCTGCACTCACTGAAACAATCCGTTTGCAAAACGCACACGGCGTGTCAGGAACCTACAGCAGCAGCCGTATCTTACCATGCTGTGGTAGGCAGCTGCACGGTTGACATACAAGCTCTCCAGCAACGCATCTGGGATCTGGATCTCCTCTGCTGCAGCGTAGTGCGAGACATTCAAGCCTTCACTGAACTCTCTCACCGCCTGCTCCCAGTCACTATCTCTGAACGAGGCGTTGCCCTCATCGAGCAGGTTGCACACTAACCGGGTAAGGAAGTCCTGGGAGGGGAGGAAAAAAGAAAAACAATAGGTGTGGTGTGTCCCAAAAACGTTGGGCCCAGTCATGAATAAAGTATATTCAAAAATACCATAACGCCCACAATATTGGTTGTTGTAAACATTCGTCCCATTCATACTGGCCCTGAAGTGATTCCTGATGGGAATGTCATTGGTTTAGCGAGTGTTTAGTCATCACCACAGTCGTTAAGATACATCGTCTGGAAACCATGAATGCCTGTACAAAATTTAGCGCAAATCCATCAAACAATTTTAAAAGACATGTCACTTAAAAATGTAATTATCAACTTTATGGTGGCTCTAGAGGAAATATCAGTAAGATTCATCCTCTGGGGACAATAAATGTCGGTGCAAAACTTCATGGCAATCAATACAATAGTTATGGACAGGAAGAATGATTACAGCAACCAGTATATCTTTCTGAGTGAGCATTAAGAGTATTAAGTATTAATTGCCCAGTCTTTGATTGTACATGCAGCCAGGAATGAACTTAGAGATGTTAGGAGAGAAAAGACGAAGGAACTTCAGTGAGAAATAAAAGAGAGAGCACAGTGAAGGGTCTGGGATTTCAGCAACTAATGAACAGCCGATTGTCGATCATGATGTGCATAAAACCCAAAGCTAAAGAGTGAAGAGACAGTGGAGACAGACATAATACAGTATTTGTAATAACAGGTGGTACCTGGTAGCCCTCAGGCTCTGGATAAGACAGGGAAGACCTAGAACACAAGATGTAAACTTGCTTAGAAAAGTACTGAGACAGCTGGTTATCGAGGATACGAGTCATTCATGGCCATGGTAGGTTTCACTTTCAGTAAGGGTGAAATCAAACAAACAAAAATGCATCTCACTGTATAAATTTCAGAGAGGTCCTTATCTCTTCTTTGCGTTTCTGTCTGGCAGGGTCCATGCTTGTTATCTGGGGAGAAGACAAACAGACCACAAGTGAATTTAATAACCAAGACCGCCCGATGTTGTGTCGATAGTGCCGGTGAGCTGGTGTACACCCACTTCCTTCGGGAGCAGAAAGCAAGAAACGACCAGCTTTGTCACCTCGTGCAAAGACACACTTACCGAGGCCGGGCTTCGTGTTCATTCCGTATTTAATAACTGTATAAACATCCAACACGCAAGCCCCTGACCCCCGCACGTTTCCCTCGCTATCATAGCGCGAGTGTGGCCCAACTTCAGACACACCTACCTAAAGAATTAAGGAAGTTCATTGAACCAAATAGAAGTTGGAAGCCATTTAGTGTCCAATGGCGGAAAGACGGAGAAACTGTCTGCCGCCGAGAGCTCGAGCCGAGGAGGAAGAGACCCGTCGAGGCTCCGTGTTTGACTTCAGCCCCCAGTTAAGTTTCGATTCCCAGCAGCACTAGTCCATCCACGAGCCAGCTGCAAACTTCCACCCTGGCCCTTTACCGAACACAGGGTTTCTAGCCCTGAGTGTGGTCTGTCAGGCACCTCTTCCTGCGTACACAATAGATCCTACCTACTCACGCTCTTCTCTGCCATCCCGACACAACTTGTTTTCATTCTTTATATCACTCCTCCCTTATTTGACACTATGATATACATGATTGTGGGAACAATAACCGTGCCATCTTCAGTAACGGTACAAAGAACCAAGTGGTGCCTGGCAGATTGTACTCCGTTATTGCCCTCAGCAGCTTCATTAAAGAATAAAAACGCAACAGCTATAACCATGTAGCTACACAATCAAATAGATAAATAAATACATACATACATCTGTAAATGGATCAATTCAATTCAACAAATTATTTTTTACATTAAATGGGTCAAACCAAGTTTCCATATACAACTACATTAATAACTATAATTAATTATTGGCAATTAATTTACGTTTTCTTTTGATTGAATGTGATCTTTTTACATCAGGACATGTGTGTGCTGACTAAAACCTTCTGCACATACAACAACAATAAACCCTGGTTTACTGCAAGACTCAGGCAGCTTCGTTGGGCTAAGGAGGAAGCCTACAGAAGTGGGGACAGGATCCTGTACAACCAGGCCAGGAACACACTGACGAGGGAGATCAGGGTAGCAAAGAGGAGCTACACTGAAAACCTGGAAAAAATGTTTTCAGTCAACGACCCCTTGTCAGTGTGGAGAGGCCTGCAAGTACTCACAAACTACAGGAGTGGACTTCAGCTCAGCGTTCAACAGCATCATCCCAGCAATACTCCAACCCAAACTCTCCCAGCTCACTGTGCCAGCCTCCACCTGTCAGTGGATCACTAACTTCCTGACTGATAGGACGCAGCAGGTGAGGCTGGGAAAAATCACATCCAGCACTGGCGCCCCCCAGGGATGTGTGCTCTCCCCACTGCTCTTCTCCCTCTACACCAACGACTGCACCTCAGAGGACCCGTCTGTTAAACTCCTGAAGTTCGCAGACGACACAACGGCCATCGGCCTCATCAGGGACGGTGATGAGTCTGCGTACAGGCGGGAGGTTGAACAGCTGGTCCTCTGGTGTGGTCAAAACAACCTGGAGCTGAACAAGCTCAAAACTGTGGAGATAACAGTGGACTTCAGGAGGAGCCCCCAACACTGCCCCCCCCCCCCTCACCATACTCAACAACACTGTCTGCTGTGGAGACCTTAAGTTTCTGGCTTGCTATAACCCAGAGATCCTTGAATCTCACAACACCGCCTTTCTTCTGACATCTCACATGACGATGTATTTTCAACCGTGTTCGGGGTAATACTTCTGATGTTGTTGAAATGTCCTTGTAACATATTTTGCAATATAGTGTGATTAATGTACAATCAAAAGAGTGGAATGTAATGGTAAAAAAATTATTAATAACGACTATATGTCCTTGCTGTGAACCCGAAACTGGTTGAAACTATGCAGTAATGAGGAACTTGTGGTTGAAATGTCTCATCTTACCTTGAATATAACGAAACTGTGGAAGGTCAGCTACATACAACAGATAAGCCATCGTGGGTGCGGCTCCCTTGAGAGATAACCTCTTGCTGTATATATAAAGGAGCTTGTGTGATACATACTTTGAAGCACAGTCTACTGAATACGTAGCTGTGGTATTCTCTTCCCTCTTGCAAGCGAATAAACAGACAACGACAACTTTGAATCTTCAGAAGACTATTATTGATTTGTGAACAAAACTCTCCTCTCCCGTAGAAATCTTCCATCACAGATCCACAATCTCCCAGGACCTGAAGTGGGTCCCCAACATCGACACCATCAGAAAAAAGGCCCAGCAGAGGTTGTGCTTCCTGCGCCAGCTCAGGAAGTTCAACCTGCCTCAGGTACTGCTGATTCTTTTCTACTCCACCATCATCCAGTCTGTTCTCTGCTCCCCCATCACTGTGTGGTTTGGATCGGCCACCAAACAGAACAGACACAGACTACAATGGATTGTCAGGTCTGCAGAAAGAATCATTGGTTCCAGCCTGCCCCCTATCCTGGACTTGTACACCTCCAGATTCAGGAAACGGGCAGGAAAGATCACTGCAGACCCTTCACACCAGGGGTCTCAAACTCCCGGCCCGCCACGTCATTTTATGTGGCCCGCGAATCCGCCAGCACTAAAAAAATAAAAAAATAAAAAATATATATATTGTTTTTAAGTTAGACTTGATAATAAAAATATCCCCATAGTCGAAATTATGAGATAGAAAGTCGAAGTTATGAGATAGAAAGTCAAAACTATGATAGAAAGACATAATGATGAGATACTTAAACACAGAAGCAGCTCTTTGGCTGGTTACTGTACATTTGAAATGGAAATGTATTGTGAGAACATTGAAGACTACTTTAAACGTGGCTTTAAAAACACATGAAATACTTCATGTCGGATTGTGCAAACGCACCCTTGAAAGGATTTTAAGCTTTGAACAAAGTTATTGTAATAACTTGTGTTTGATATTTGTCTTTGCTATTTTCTTTAATAGTTTGATCTTTGATAGAGTAATGTGGGTTTCTTAACCATCAATTAAAAGGATTTAAGTTATAATCACAGAAATGTGCTTAAATATATGTTTACATTTATATAACTGCATGTACAATATTTTTACACTTGAATAAACAATAATCAAATGCAGAGACAGTTATTTACCAATATGTTAGGAGTAGTTACATTTACACAGTCTTACATTTACAACCGGCCCTTTGAGGCCGACCGTGATGCTGATGTGGCCCGGAGTGAAAATGAGTTTGAGACCCTTGCTTCACACCATGGACACAAGCTGTTCCAACTCCTCCCCTCTGGTAGGCGCTACAGGGCTCTGCACGCCAAAACCACTAGACACAGGAACAGCTTCTTTCCACTGGCCGTCACTCTGATGAACAATTAACAAATAATATGACATATTGCATCTTCATTTGCACGATTATCACCTTTCTGCACTAATATCCCGAATCCATTGTTATTGTTCTTTATGCTCATATATATTCTTTGATATATATGTATATTGTACATAGTACTTCAATGTTAAATGTGTATGCTTAGTTTCTCTGTTCTACTTTGTTGTCTTTAATGTCCTTGTTTTATATTTCTCTTGTTTATTGTATGTATGTACGATGGGAAGCAATGTGTAACCGGAGTCAAATTCCATGTATGAAAACGCATACATGGCCAATAAAGCTGATTCTGATTCTGATCTTTGCCTCAACAATATTCCCCACAGACTGGATTCAGAAGTGAATGTGAACGCATCCAGCAGCGTTGTAACTCCAATAGAACTACAAGTCCCTTGTCTCCCAGCGCTGTGGTCGTCAGGTAACTAACGTGCTGGGTTCGGTTTTGAACGCAAAGAGCGAGCGGGAGTGTGTGACAGGACTGGATTCAATCAGTACAGCTGTGTTGCGGTAATGGGGACATCACTTTCTACTATAACTATGGGTTAAAGTCTCTGTAATAACTAACGGTGACCGGAGGAGTCTCACTAATAGTGACTTTAACGTTAGTCAGCGGTTTTCAGATGGCCGACTCACGGACAGGCCGAGTAAGAGCCACGCTCTGTCCCGCGTAACGTGCGAGCTAGCTGACAAGAACAAATCCGTTTTATAATCCTGCAACCGCCGGACTACGTGTGTTAATTATCTAGCAAGCACGTGATATCTTATTAAACCGACGGTTGTCAACATACCAGCTCCAATGGCATCACACCGTTATGGCATACCGTTAGCTGCACTCGGCTAAAGCTAGCTGCCTGCTGTGTACAGGGGGAAATCCACCCCAAAACAACATTCAACTCTTGTGAATGTAACTCGTGTCTGCGTGTATAAAACCATGCGGCTGTATTCACGTGTTGAAGGAACAAGGAAGGAGCTTAAACTCGTGTTTTTAGTTTATTTGGACAGGGAATTAGCGTTAGTGGCTGACTTCAAGAAGATATCTCCTTTCAATGTTACCAGAAAACACTGACAGTTAAATTATACACGAGGAGCTCCAGGATTTGTCTCCTATCTTCTGATTACAACTTTACCGTCTGTATATTATTCAACGCACGAGATATGTTCCAATCCATAAATTAAATTTGACCTGCAGTGTATTTACTGCAAATGTAAATACTGTTTTAGGGTGGATTGTCCCACAGCGAAAACAACGCTTTCAGTAGATGTTTAGTAGAAAGGTGGACTTAGCTTTCCAGAATAATCGAAGCAGTTAAAACCAAAATGTCCATACATTCCTATCTAATAGTCCTGTATGTTTGGATTTTGATTGACTTGCTATATGTGGTCTGTGTTTTGATTCCTAGTTGGTAATGAGTGCAGAGGAAACCAACTGTGTCACTGGACACCAGGGTTATCATGATGCAGAATAAAAAATGAATAATGTTTGTTCCCCAGGTGTCCCGATGGCTACAGATATTGTTGAGCAGTTGACCAACTCTCTGGCTAAGACTGGAGTAGTGGAAGTAGAGCTGAGCTACAAAGGCCAGGGAAGAAAGCTCGATGATGCCCAATCAGGTGAGTGTCAGACATCACTGTGCCAGAAGCTCTGCCTGTTATTGCTTTGCCACTCTAAAGTCTTGGTTTTCATGATTTTTTTTCATCACATCGTCTTAACGCCTCTATTCCTCACTCTGATCCCGTTCTCCAGTGGAGGAGATGGTTAAGGAGATCCAGGACTTTGATGATTTGCAGGCTCTGAGGTTGGAGGGAAACACTATAGGGGTGGAGGCAGCAAAGGCCATCGCCAAGGCCCTAGAGACAAAGAGCAAGTTCAAGGTTTGGAGTGTTTCTCCTTGACCTTTCTGATCATTCTCAGTTTCAGTCATCGCCGTAACCAGGAAATGTTTGGTATTTGTACTTGATAAACATAAACTGGTCTTGAAACAATGACATAAATCATTAATGAATTGTTGGCAGATTATTTTTCTCTGAACTTTTGTTTTCTATATAATATAGTGAATATATTCAAGTTGATCGCTCAGCTGACACTGTTTCTTCTTTCTCTCTCTCTTTCAGCGCTGTTATTGGAGTGACATGTTCACGGGGCGCCTGCGCTCTGAGATCCCACCTGCCTTGGTAATGCACTTCTTCCTTAACGTCATCGACCTCGTTGCAAGTTTAGGCTTCCAGTCAGAGCGTGTTGACATACTGCATACTCACCCTGACATTTCATCTCGTCTCTTTCTCCCCTTGTGTTGCAGAATGCACTGGGTGACGCTCTGATGCTGGCCGGTGCCAGGCTCACTGTTTTAGACCTCAGTGACAACGCCTTTGGACCGGATGGGGTGAAGGGCATCGAGAGGTTGCTCAAGAGCACGGCCTGCTACACGCTGCTGGAGTTGCGGCTCAACAACTGTGGCATGGGCATCGGAGGGGGCAAGGTAAGTCATGAGGACACTTGTACAGTCCACTGCAATCCACTGTTTTGCTAAAAGTCTATTTTTATGATGCATAAAATGATCTTTGACTGATGAAAGGAGTTGAAGATTAAGTCAAAAGCTGAGGAAGTGTTTCGTTGTGAGAGAGATGTCTGTCAAGGTTTTGGATTCATTGATAGTAGCTGGAATGAAAAGAGAATTTTGGCTGTAGAAATGTCTAACGATTCATATCTGCGTTCATGGACTCCTCAGATCTTGGCCGCTTCTTTGATCCAGTGCCATAAAAAATCCAGTGCGGAGGGCGCCCCCCTCGGCCTGAAGGTGTTTGTTGCCGGGAGGAACCGCCTGGAGAACGATGGAGCCACCGCCCTCGCTCAAGCCTTCCAGGTACAGGACTAACAACCCCCGCTTTGCATGATTGAATACAAATAAAGTGCAGGTCATGTTGTTATTCAAACACTTGACCACACTTATTCTAAGCTGGGAGAGTTGGTTATTGTAGACAAACTGCTGTAGTTTACTGTGGCTGTGTTTTTGTGTTCTCAGTTGATGGGCAGCCTGGAGGAGGTCAACATGCCTCAGAATGGCATCAATCACCCTGGTGTGACGGCTCTGGCCAAAGCCATGCAGCACAACGCCGGCCTCCGCATCCTCAACCTCAACGACAACACCTTCACCGAGAAGGGGGCTATCGCCATGGCTCAGGTACAAAGACATCGGTATCAGGACTGTTGGCAATTGAGTGGACAGTTGCTCAGAGTGAAATGGGAAAATGATTAACCGTTTGCTGTCAGCCCGCTTTATTCATTCCAAAGTCAGTGTTCACACTGGATAACTATGTTTAGCAGGTTTTTCAAGAGATTCTGTATACAAGAGGTAGTAACAGGCCTCACGTTTAAAATATACTGTCGATTCCTACGTACAGTTGGTAATTATCTGTAATAATTCTTACACCGGTGATCGCCTGTAGTTTGAAGCTTTCCTAGGTCAGTACATTATTTACCATATTCAGTTATAATTTGTACCTTTTACCAAGGAATTCACAATGTAGCTTTCTTTTAAAAAAGTCATCCACCAATTTGTCCGTCACCATCAGTTTGACTACAGTTCTACTGATGACTCTCTTTCCAGACTTCGAGGCTTTAGCAAATAATATCTGCGTTCTTCACAGGCGCTCAAACACCTACGCAGCATCCAGGTGATAAACTTTGGAGACTGTCTGGTGCGGCCAGCGGGAGCCATAGCTATCGCAGAAACGGTGTCGGAGGGACTACCAATCCTCAAGGTGAGTGAGTAGAACACTGCTGACCCCCCTGAGCTGAGCTGTCAGTCACTACTTCATGTCTATCCTCATTCTTTTCTTTATTTCTTAGCTTTGGTTTGACACTTTTCTTCCTGACTGAGTAAATAGTGTGTTTACAGGAACTCAATCTGTCATTTGGCGAGATCACAGAGGAGGCCGCTCTGGCTGTGGCACAAGCAGTGAAGAACAGAGACCAGCTGGAGAAACTGGATCTAAATGGTAAAAACATGCAAAGAGAAAACTCTGCTCTTCACACATCTACATTTGAAGTTTTTTTTTTGTTGTATTTTTAACTTTACAAAAATCTACTTAAATGTTTTTCAATTAAATGTTTTAGAAGAGTAGGTGACTTTCATTTGTCGAGATGATATTTTTCTTTTTGTTTAATTTAGCCTCCCTGACTTAAGCTGTTTATATTGCTTTGATTTCCAGGTAACAGTCTAGGAGCGGATGGCTGCAAAGCTCTGAAAGACGCCATGGAAGCCATGAACATTGGCGATCTTCTAGGATCGCTCAGGTAATCACGTCGTACATCAGCTCCTGTGGTCTATTTATAGAAATCCACAAATCCTTTCCCTGTACCTGTCTATCTTGTTGTGGGTCATGAGGGCCAATAGGTCATGTCTGAGTTTTTATTCCTGCTTTACCGTCACATCAGCGCCTGACAAAGTGATGCAAACTGCCCCACAGGGACTTTGCACATGATTTAGTTGAATATCACGATCATTCAAAAAAAGATGCTTTTCATCCCAAAATCCTCACTAACGTGCTTTTTAATTTGTCTCAGTGACGACGAGGGCGAGCCAGAAGATGATGACGACGAGGACGACGACGAGGAAGATGACGAGGACGACGACGAGGATGTGGATGAGGAGGAAATAGAGGAGGAAGAGGAAGAAGAGGAGGAAGAGGAAAGCAATGACAACAAGGTCAGATAAAAGTGTGGTGATGATGTGTGGCATCAAAGCAAAGGTTGACCAAATAACATGAAATCAATCACAAATCCAAGTGTAAACTCTTTACACCATTATTTAATCTGCGTCTGTCTGCATTGAAGAGTTGACATGAAGTCTAAAGGCCTCACTAGCTGCTGTTGTGTGTACGTGTTTGTTCGTTCGGTGTTGTGGTTGAGTTGACTTTCTTACCCCCCCCCCCCCCCTTCTCACAGATGTCCACCCCTGCATCAGCATCCCGGCCGCCAGACGTCGCCTCCTTCCTCAGCTTTCCGTCTCCAGACAAGCTGCTCAAGCTGGGGGCCAAGAGAGCGATGCTGATCGAGCAGCAGGTAAACACACGAGTACTTGCACACATGCACTCCAGCCTGAGTTTTTTATCTGTTAATGAGAGGTACTAAATGCTGAAAGAAATGTCTTTGAGGTAAATGTTTCTGCCTTTCTCCGTGTCTAGGTGGATGTGTCGGATGCTACAAAAACAGCTGAAGCCTTCCTCAAGATCGCATCCGTGTACAAGGAGGACAATAATGATGTTAAGAACGCCGTGTTGGACAGCGTAGGTGAGACACTTATCTGCATCAGTTGATCTCACCGTTGTTGTTGTTGTACATGCTCTTGCTGAGAGAAGTGCTGAACTTGACGAGGAACCTCGTAGCATTACAAATGAATTCATGCCTTTCGGTGTCTCGCAGTTATTTTGTGTTTTTTATATATTTATTTATTTTGAAGTACTACCAGCCTGTTTCATCAAATGAGCTCAGAATTCCTTTCACTCTCCAATTGAACAAGACGAAAACATTTTTAATTGCTGAATTGCATTGTGGTCTGTTGAAGCATCTTCTTTTTTAACTACTTTTTATCTCGACCTCAAAGTGCTGAGAGATGCTACCGTAGTTAGGTTGTTTTGCACAGTTTAATTAAAACAGTTTTTAATGCTTCACTTGATCCATTGAGAGTCACTAACAAGTGACTAACAAGTGACACGTTTTCTGTTGTGTTTTGTTGACTGTGTTAGAATATATGTTTGTAATAGACAGTAATACATTTTTCCTTACAGATGCCCTTCTGAGGAAAGCTTTTGCCACTCCGTCTTTCCAAGGCTACAACTTTGTGTCATCTTTGTTGGTGCTGCTTGGACTTCTCAAGGTGTGTTTGATCTGTTTGCCAAGGCACAGACATGTGTATCTCTTTAGAAGCCTTTTGTTTCCTCTACATGTCTCTTCTCTGCTTATCTCACTTTTGTTTTCTCACTCCTCTCTCCATTGTTTTGAACACTCCTCTCTCCATTGTTCTGTTTTCTCGTCCTCACCCTCCGTCCCGTCCTCTTGGCTGCCCAGAGTGAGGACAAGGTGAAGCCTGTGCTCGTGGTTCCCGGCCACCTCAACGCCTTGGAGCACGTTGTTCGACAGGACTACTTCCCCAAAGACAACGTGGCCGTGCTGCAGGCCTTCCTGTCCCGGTAAGGGCGTGACAGAATGAGCCAATCAGCAGGCAGCTTCCAGGTACAAAATACCACGATTACCGTCCTCTGTCTTCAGGAGTGAAGCACATGATGAATGTTTTTACACTTTGGTGCGCGTAGCGACGGTGGTGGACACTCTCTGGTGATTGCTCATTGATGTGTTGGAATGGGTTTGTTATTTCTGTTGTTTTGCTAACTCTTCACTTTCATTGGGCTAACATTTACCTTTCTGCCTCTATGACATACATGAAGGATTCATGGGGATTTATCCTTGAAGTTATAATCCTTAAGATTTAAACCCTAGCGTTCCCCACAACTAAAAACTGAACATTTTATGAAAATGATAAAGATTCAAATTTGGATGATAATGCTGGTTTTCATTAATAATTCATTTTTTTTCTCATTGTCAATCCCATGAAAAGACTTGCGTTTCTTAATACTTTCTGACTTCACTAGCCTCTCGGTGCCAGACCAGTTTTGTTTTTAAACGCATCACAAATGTATCGTTTCCTTTTTGTTTTATAAGAAAGTTTCCTTTGAAAGCTGGACTTGTGTTTTTAGCCGCAGCTTAATATACATTTGGAGCTCCAGTGCATGTTCACAGCAACAGAACAGTATATGTGGCATTGACTCAAACTACAGGGCCTGTGGTCGTTATAACAAAGGAACATGTGCAGCAGTGTGGCTCACTAGTGTGTTTCTGGACAACAATAGCTTCAGCTACACACACAATACTAGTTATATGAGAGGATCAACTCTTTGCTGGTTTTGGTGTGTCATGGGATTTGTTGACAATCTGAGAAATACCAGAAAGATATTAAGTTAATGGATAAATTAAACAATTTATTTT
Organism: Melanostigma gelatinosum; assembly: GCF_949748355.1. Lineage (NCBI taxonomy): Eukaryota > Metazoa > Chordata > Actinopteri > Perciformes > Zoarcidae > Melanostigma > Melanostigma gelatinosum. The sequence continues at coordinate 10,776,045 of NC_136646.1, forward strand.
AAGTGTGTATACACTTCATCCTCTAACTGTCTGTTATCCTTCACAGAAACAACAAGGCTCTGGAGTCATGTGGCAATGCCAGAAACAGCCTCCAGTCAACACTGCAGAGAGTCAGATCTGAGGGCTGAGTACTGTGGATACACACACACACACACACTGACTGAACTTTGACTGATCACTGATGGACCTTTGGAAACCAGCACACATGAGCTCAAAACAAGCTAATAAAGCTGAGCAGCACTGGAGAAGAACAGACTCACCGACTCCTCTGCATCACCGCTCTCCTTCACAGGTTCAGCAACAACCCTCTTACTGGACTCTGGACTGGACTTGGATGCTTTGTGTTTTGAAGTAGACGGTGCTCTTATGGTGTGGAGTAACTGAAGTGCTTTGTGTACACAGAACAGCACTGACAACTTCTTCGTCTTCTCTGTATTCTGGTGAATCAGACCTTATTCCCCTCATAAATTAAGATGTGTGTGTCCTGGTTAGACACACCCGACTGACTGACGCACAGATTACACTTTGGTGTAAACTAGAACATCTCTGACCAGAAACATTCTGGGCTCGGAAGTTTCAGCTTTTGCACATTTAATTTTATATTTCATATATGCCTTTTACTATTCTGTTGTTTTATAGTCAATGTTTATTGAATTTGATAATATGGTCAAACATTGCCGTTATTAAAATATCTATTGACGATAAATATGATGAAATAAAGACTGTAAAGTACAATAGAACAATCAGAAAGGATGAAATATGTTTAAATGTATTTCCTGCCTTTAAATGCGGCACAGGGTGCAACGTTTGGGGATTTGTGTTGCAAAAATAAAGCTGGTTTGAGTGTTTGATGTCTTTCACCGTCTTTGCATCTTAACTGCATAGAAGTTTTATTAAAGAAATAAATATAAGCGTTGAAGTTACTATCATAAGAACATACAAGTTCATGAAAACTGAGCAACACAACGGCTTTGAGCTTCTATTACAACTTTAGAAATAGATCGATTGTATCGCTGCTCATTTTCTGGATGAAACTGATTTTCGGTTTCTCTACATATTTTGTTTCCTGTTGAGATTTGTTTTGTCACTGGAGGGTTAAAGAAATCCTGATGTTACAAACCAAGAATAGTCAGTTTATCTCTCACATATATCAACATGTGCTCAATCCCACCAACAAATACAGTTGCTCACTGTGTTTCAGACAGAAATTGTAAAGCCGAGGTGTTAATTTGCTTTGTGGGGGCTCAGGGGTCAGGGGTCATCGTGAAGGAATTTACCAGGGCCTTGTTTGTTAGCCTGCTGGACCGCTGACAGTACGGACACACTCAGAGTAGAATAAGAAAGTCAGCGGCAGCTCACCGAAGCCTTAACTGGCAGCAGATTCACATTCAAACTGCCTTCAGTTCATGTTACCAAGCGGGCAGTGAGGACGTTCTGCTTGAAGGTAAGACCGGTTGTTTTCTTCAGTTTGTTTATGTCCGATTTTGGATCTTCTTGAAACATTTTTTCAGCTGATGAGCTGACTTTTGTGATGGTTCTCGTGCAGACAACCAACAATAATTTGTTTTTGTATTTATTTAATATTTTAGAAATAGGAAAACATGATTACATTTTAACATTGCTTATGTGTTCCAATGGAAAAAGCCAAATAAGTAGTGAAGTAGTAGACTGAATACATTAGCATCCATTAAAAGTCTCTTTGGTTCTCTAAGCACTTGACACTGGATGGAGTTTTGACGACAGCTTTTAAATACATTTTTTTTTATCATGTTTTACCGCCACAGATGCGTTTCTACTCGGCTGCGGCCTTCTTGCTGGTTTTAGGGCTGAGTTCACCAGCTGAAGCGGGCAAATGTCCCAGAGTGTGCAGCTGTGACGGCTCCAAACTCACGGTCACCTGCGTTGGCAAGAACTTAACGGAGATTCCCCCGACGATAGATGAGGTGAGGAATTCTGCCTCACTTTCACTTCACACAAGTGTTTGAGGAAGAAACACTGACTGGCAGCTGTGCTTTGCTGCATTTTAGATGTTTCTTAAATGTGAATCTATATTTATCGAAAAGGAATCAGTCAAATGCACTATGTACAGCGACAGCAGCAAGAAGGAGATACGTGTCTTGCTCAAGGGCTCAATAGTACTGTTCTTATCGGCCCTGTCCTTTAATTGTGCATCACCTCTGCCTCGGACACATCCTCTGTTCTGTTCGATCCTCCTCACAGATTACACTGAAGCTCGACCTGAGGAACAACAACCTGCAGGTGCTGTCCAGGGGGGCGTTCATCCTCACGCCCTACCTCACCCACATCAACCTGCAGCGCTGCAGCATCAACAAGGTGAAAGAGGGCGCTTTCCGGACTCTGGGCCGCCTGGTTTCCCTGAACCTGGCCTACAACAAAATTGACATCCTTTATCAGGTAAGAGGAGAGCGCATGCCGGCAACACTGAAGGGTCTGAGTTGTTATTTTTCACATTTGGTTTTAAACTTTCGACATACTTATGCTCTGACCCGACCGTTGCAGGAGTCCTTTGACGGCCTCTCGTCCCTGAAGGAGCTGCACCTGCACCATAACCGCGTGGAGGAGATCCAGCCTGGAGCCTTCACACAGCTCGGCTTCCTCAACATGTTGGCCCTCACCCACAACCAGCTGGTTTACATCCCCAACATGGCCTTCCAGGTACTCACACTTATAGGATTATAGGCTTTTTCATCACAATGAATGGTTATGTTTGGCTACATGATCACACAGCAGTCTGACTCCTCCTCCAGGGCCTGCACAACATCAAATGGCTTCGTCTCAGCCATAACTCCCTGAACAACTTGGCCCCTGAGGCCTTCGCCGGGCTGTTCACCCTCAGCCGCCTCAGCCTGGACCACAACGAGCTGCAGTTCTTCCCCACCCAGACCATGACCAGGTGGGACCTTCTGAAGGATTATTGCAGGCATTAAATAATAAACGTTATTTCAACATTCTAATGGAAAACAGTGTTTATGACTTCTGAGCAGACTATAAGGAAGAAATTACGCAGCTTTTTGCTCTGGGCCAAAAATGCGTCATAACTAGGGTCAAAGGGTTATTGGTTCTTTAACTTTTCTCCCTTTGTAGACATTTTAGAAATACTACATAATGAAACATCAAAGGGCAGTAAATGTGTCACTTTTTACTTTACTCTTCCTCTCCTTGTGAAGACTTCCTGAGGTCACGCGCCTGGACATGAGCCACAACCCCATGACCTACCTCGGGGAAGAATCCGTGTCCGTGGCCAAGCTCACACACCTCTACCTCGACCACATGTCCCTTCAGGACCTGTCGGATCAGGCTCTGTCCCGCGCCCCCCTCCTCTCCCACTTGGACCTCAGCCACAATCAGCTTCGCTACCTGGAGCCCCTCTCCGGCCCCAAGGAGCTGGCCAGCCTCAACCTGACAGGTACAACTGACATTAGGGCATGGAGGATTAGGACATGCCATATTTCATCTTCAATACATCCCGATCGTCTCTCATTTTTCTTCAAGGCAACCCAGTGTACTGTAACTGCTTCATGCGGCCCCTGAGGGTGTGGGCGGGTGTCCGTGGCGTGAAGCTGCTGGGAGCCTGCGCCGGACCACCTCACCTCTCAGACGAGCCGCTGCAGGCCGTGGCTCCTCTGGACCTGCGCTGCCGCAGCAGAGGGGAGACGCTGACGGACGAGTTTGAGAAGGACGATGAGAGCGCGGGAAGCCTCCCGCCCACAGACAAGCCCAAGCAGAAAGTCAAGTGTCCAGTGAACTGTGACTGTGATGTGAGTGTTTGACAGTGCGCCTCCAACAATGGCTGCTTTGCTTTGCTCTGTACGTGCAGTGTGTGCTAGAAGTCAGATTTAGATTTAAATTGAGTTACTAGAAACTCACTGTACTCTACCCGCCCAACACCAAACTGCAGAAAGACTAATTTAGCAACTTGGTGCTGAAAATAGAGCCATTAAGCAACCAAGTAAACATCGGAATACTTTGTGCTCCGCTGTTCATGAGATGTATTGTTGTTAATATTCCATTCTGAATTTAAACCCTCCCCAGATTGCATCCCAGCACGCCACATGTGAGGGTCGGGGTCACACCAAAGTCCCACGAGGCTTCTCCAGTAAGACGCAGCTGCTTGACCTCCGCAGCAACCACTTCCACGACCTTCCTGCCAACAGCTTCCCAGGGACCGGCCAAGTTGTCTCTCTTCACCTGGAGTTCTGCAAGATCCACGGAATCGAAGGCGGAGCCTTTCGGGGAATGAAAAAGCTGTTTTATTTGTATCTCTCTGACAACGAGCTCACATCCTTGGACCCCGGAGCCTTTGCTGGAGCCCCCGAGCTCACATACCTTCACCTGGAAGGGAACCGACTGGTACAGTTCCCCGGATCAGGTGAGTGGTTGGTCAAGTCAAGTGTGGCTGGATGTAAATAACAGCAGGGGACATATGTGTGTAAAAACACAGAGGAAACAAAAAATCAATGCTATTTTCTGTCTCTTTCTGTCTCCTGTAGCCCTGGCGCTCTTACCGAGTCTGTTTGTGTTACACCTGGAGCGAAATGCCATCTCCAAACTAGAGCCCGCTGGTTTGCTGTCCTCAGTAGCCCCCAACCTCCGGGAACTTTACCTGACCAACAACACCATAACTGCTATTGCCAAGGGGGCTCTGGACTCGGCTTTCCTAGGTACACTTCACCTGGATTCAAATCAGCTGACCGAGGTGCCCACCCGCGCTCTGTCCGAGGCCCCTAACCTGGAGGAGATCAACCTGTCCCACAATTCAATTCGCTGGGTGGGACCAAACGCATTCAAGCCCATATCCCAAAGTCTGAAGAGGCTTTACATGGATCAGATGGGCATAGAGAAGGTGCGAGAGACCTATTTTTTGCCAAAATGACAGCAGTTGATTTAATCTTAAGTGCCCTTTGCATCATAAACTTTCTCTCACTTCAAATTTCTGTCATGTTATTATGAATTGTAGAAATATGTGGAGGTTGTGGCTGCGATTTCACCAACAAGTTGCTGAAAGGACTCTTTGAGGCATGGATTTTGAGTGAATGCTTATGGCTTTTTTTGCAAATCAGGACTTAATGGTGATCAGTTTTTTAAATTGTACCCCCGTCCAGATGTCCAGGGACGCTCTGGCTGGGCTGGGCCCAGGGCTGAGGGCTCTGACTGTGAGAGGGAACCAGCTGGAGGAGCTTCCTGACCTGAGCCCACTCACCGGCCTTGAGGTGGTCGACCTGCAGGACAACCCCCTGATGTGTGACTGTCCTCTGCTGCCGCTACGCAGGTCAGTGCAGACTTTCTCTGGAAGAAGCGTTTTTGCTTTTTATTATACAGCAGGGTCGCACAGTTGGTCGTGAGATTGTGACCTTGCACCACTGCTGGTGAAGTGTTCTTGAGCAAAACATTAAATCACAATAAACTAGCTTAGCCAGAGGAAAGAGAAAATCAAGCGACAGCTGCTACAGGGATCAAGGACGCATAATCAATTTGCCTCAATTGTTATTAAAAGCTAAATTATTGACAATAATGATGTCACTGTCTGTGTCTCCCTCCGTCTCTGTCTCTCAGGTGGATGGAGAATGTAAGTTTGGACGTGACCGCCACCTGCGGTCACCCTCCCGAGATCAGAGGTCAGAAGGTCAGGGATGTCAATGTGTTCACATCCTGTCCAGAAAGCCGCTCTCCTCCAGATGAGAAGGTTGTTGCGGCCTCCAGACCTCCAAAAGTGAAGAAACCCAAAACCAGCCTCTTGAAGACCCATCGGGTCAAAGCTAGGCCACCAAAGCCTAAAGCTAAACTCCTCAAACCAACCAAGAATAAGCCTCAGAGGAAACCTGGGGCACCAAAAGTCACCAAGAACAAGAAACTGTAATAAATAATACAACAAATTTAAAGTGTTGAGATGTTTTTTTTAAATTAAAGTGCTTGGGATTACAGCTCTGCGAGAAGTTTACATGCACTATATACTATCCGAGCATAATCAACACAGTAAAGCAAACTAAATAAAATAAAAGACAGAAGGACCCAGCCTATTGCCTTCCCATTACAGACAAATAAAAAACATAACCACAACTTCAACACACTCAACATTGTCCTATTTAGCTCAGACTGCCATCTAAAAAAACACAAAAATGAATGAATGATGGATAGTAAATAAAGTAATATGAGCCAGTGAAGGTGATAACAGGCAATGTTTGTGTTTTTTGTCAAACTGAGCGCAACAGTTAAATAGGACCTTCATACACTACCAGCCACAATCATGCCTTCTGTATTGATATGAAACCTGCATTACATGTGTGTGGGCATTGGGTTCTGCCTGTACTACCCTTCAGAAGAAAATATGACTGTATATGTTATTATACCTAAAGAAGATGAACGTGTATATATTCTGATCGACAGACAGGGTTCTATGGTGTAATGGTTAGCACTCTGGACTCTGAATCCAGCGATCCGAGTTCAAATCTCGGTAGAACCTGAGTTCGGTTATTTTTTATGCACTGTTTAATTCATAATATGGTAATGACAAAGCATTCATTAGTTTTAAACAACACAACAATAGCAGCGCCACTCCAAAACTGCCACATCGTGACACAAAATAAAATATAATCCCAGTTTAACACGCTAATACGCCAACGGAAATTGCAGTTTGTCTTCCGGTTTATTTGCTCATCACGCGGAATTTATCTTTTCAAGATGGCTGCAGCTATGGATGTTGATACGCCTAGCGGCACAAATAGCGGCGCTAGCAAGAAGCGATTTGAAGTTAAGAAGGTATGATTGAATGAAGTAACTCTGGGTCGTTGTTGAAAGAAATTGTAAACGTTAATCTGCCAGTCGCTACAAATGACTGTTTACTCAGCTCACTGATACTGTGAGCTTTGTAGCGCTAAATCACTCTGCCGTTAGAGAAGGAGCTAGCTGTTAGCTGCTAGCTGTTAGCCTGCCTCAAACGGCATGAATTTGCACTTCCTTTTGGAAGAATAGCAAAACATTTATTTGAACTGTCAACCAACTGTCGTCTAGTCTTAATCATGTCGTGACTACAAAAACAGAAAAGCCGTCCCAATGTTAACGTTAAATCTTACGTAAATTAAAAAAATTAAGCTCTTAATTCTGCGAGCTAATTTATCGTAACGTTAGCTAATCTGCATTTCCGGTAGAGCGGTAACCCTCACAAAGAGTAAAAACCTGCAGTTATAATGCGTTCATGATGCACTTCAGAAGTAATATCGGGCTAACGTTAGATGGCAAACCTAAAAAAAGTTGTGGTTGAAATGTGTGCGTAACGCGACATTCTAATGAGCTGGCGTTAGCAGCTAACGGTACCATGAGTAGCATTAACGTTTGAAGAACATTTTGTCAAGCCCGCTTTAAGCATACGTTCATCAACAAGCTAGCTAAAATGGTTGCTGCTGTTTAGTTAACGTAAACTATATCAGTATTGTCTATAGTCATGACTCAATATCAGACAGGGTATTATGACGGTGTCGCAGTTGCAATGTTGCAACTCATATTTCACAGTCAAATTATTAAGTTTATTTTTGGTGAGCATGAAGCAGAGTGTTGATGCTATGTTGTTTTCATTAAACTACATCTGGCTCAACATTTTTAACACAAACAGAAATAAGCCAATAGGAAGCTATATTCTGTTCTTAGAAGCTGTCATCACATCTCTACATCACTGTCAACAAGACAACCTGCAGTGACGGTCTGGTACCGTTTGTTTGTGATTTCCCACCAGTGGAATGCTGTGGCGCTGTGGGCCTGGGACATTGTGGTGGATAACTGTGCTATCTGTCGGAACCACATCATGGATCTCTGTGAGTTAACTTTCACACACTTTTGGACTCGCTCCCTTGATACATATTTAAATATTAAAAGACTCGGTCAGGAGCCGTGAAGAGTGCACATCAACAACAAGTTATTCAGCTCTAATTACCATTCATCATCAGAGGTGTCGGCCTGATTTGTGAAATTGCATTGTTGACACGTTTCTCCGTCCCTCATCAGGTATAGAGTGCCAGGCCAACCAAGCTTCTGCAACCTCTGAGGAGTGCACTGTAGCCTGGGGTGTCTGCAATGTGAGTACCCTCCTCCGACATGTGTCACTGGTCAGGTCTATTAGGGCTCCAATGCTAAATGGTTCCCTAAGACTGCTTTTGAAGGTCTCTGGGGTATCCCACACTTTCATTACAATCATGTATTACAGTAAAAGTAAACTAATTTAGACCATAAGTTATGTTTATGAGGTCCAGTTGTGAATTTCACTTTAATAACTTACCCATAGTTCATAAACCTAAACAAATTTAAATGGTCTCCAAGTATTTGCAGTCTGTATTAATGATGAAAGTACATTCAATACATTTTACTGTTCAAGTGACATCTTCCCACTGTAATGTCATACCAAATACAGGCCGGTGTCTCACCTGTATTTACTAACATTACTGATGTAAACAACAAAGAGGAGAATTGCCAGCAAATAATTCAAAGTTACCAGTATTATTTATTTGGGAAATTGGATATTAAAGGATGTTAACTGTTACATTGAACTGCTGCCCAGACCTGTCTGTGCCCATCAGTACAGTGCATATATATTGTGTATTTCTACCCTGTTTGGTTTTCTCTTACCCAGCATGCCTTCCACTTCCACTGTATTTCCCGCTGGCTGAAAACCAGACAGGTGTGCCCTCTGGACAACAGGGAGTGGGAGTTTCAGAAGTGAGTATCATTTGTTTTTTTTTTACTCATTCATAGCCTTTGACAATGTAAGGTTATGAATATTTCTTAAAGTGAACATCTGTATTGACAGTGCGTCCTCATGTTTTGTTTTTTTACAGATACGGACACTAGTTGTATTATTGCTGACCTTTTCCTGCGCTCCTACAAGCATCACCTGTACTACTTCTGTTCCCTCCTGCTTGTAAGAAGTTATTTTACGCCCACGTCTTTGTTTTGGTATGTTCTAAGTACAAAAATAAACATGAATGTTGTCACAAAACAGGTCTCGTATTACTTAGTAGGGGTTTAACGGTTCAGTGTGGGTTTGTGAAGCAAAAACATGGTTTAACATTTGCTTCGGTTGTACGCAAAGACTCATTTGGGACTCATGTAATATTTAAACTACATTTTGGTGGACAACAAGCTGCACACAGGAGTTTGCGTGGTCGGATCAGCTTTGACGCAGTGATTCAGGGCTTCTTGAGAGCCGGGACCCATCATGTTTGTAGAGCAGTAATCCTCCGGCTGAAAGACCGATGACCTGTGCAGATTAGTGGCAGTGCCCATTGTAATTTCCAAAGGTAGCATCTTTATAGTGCTTGTTTTGTCAGACCAATAAACCCAAAGCTACTCTATTACATAAGAGAAACTGAAATTCACATGGGTGTTTGGCAGTCTTGCATGATGAGTAACCAATTATCCAAACTAATTGTTTCAGCTTCAAAACCGTAAGACTCTTATGGTCTGGAAATATTTTGCTTAGTCTCTTTATGACCCTGAAGACTGTCAAAGTACAACCATTTGGTTTAGTTCCATCTGTACAATAAGTAGTTCGACCAAGTGAGGATTTGAGGTTGAAAGTCAGTAAAACGATACATTCATGCTCAATATCAAAACAATGGATTGAAGTGTAAATCCACATACAGAGTGCTGCTTGTTAAAATCAGACAGTAAAAACAAGAAATCAACTCATTCAATCTCTGGATCATTTCTCAGTTTAACCAATGAGAAACAGCAGTGATGTGTGTTTGCGTGGTGTCAGTATAAACATCACATGTCTGATTGTACAAGATGTAAAGGAAACAACTGAACTAGAAAAGAAAGTCAAACTTGTTTTGCAGCAACAGAGGTTTTATTATTGGGAGACATCAACATCAGTGACTTTTTTGCATTTTATAACAGATCTGATAACAAAAACAGCCGACTGTTATTTGAGAGTTCGGCTCTGTTCGGAGAAAAGGAAAGGCCGGTAGCTAAACAGTTACCGCGTAATAAAGGGCTGTAAAAATATTTGAGTGAGCGTCTCAATGCAGGAGCTCCCAGTTTTTTTCCCCCCAGATACACGTTAGGAAACGTCAGCCTGTGTTTAAGTAAAGTCCCAGCTGAGACGAGTCGGGAGAAGTTGTCAGACACCCGACTCCTAACCTCGTTGGGACGTTGCTAAGAACTAACAGGCTGATTTAAGAACAATTAAAAAGTAGCCTTCGCTTCCTCTACCTGACACCAAGTCACCCACTCCCGTTTGATCTGCACACAGTGGATTAATAGTTTAAGTGTTGGCTCTCCAGATTGATTCGCCATCCATCCACCCTCTAAGGCTGTGGTGGCGCTCCAAATTTGGAACTCAGCTTGGTGACTAGCGCCATGATTTTGGGGTTGTTCTGGTACTTTGAGATGTTGGCTGGGTTCTGTGCCACATCCTGGAAGGCTGTCATCACCTCCGGGTCCTGTAGGACAATAGGGAGAGCAAACAGGGTCACCTCTTTACGTCTCAAAGTCAGTTTTAAAGACAAACTACATCTTCCACGTTCATCGTGGGTCAGAAAGGGCTATGAAAATATATACATTAAATAGATAGAGATTGTGTCAGGGGGCTAAAATAAGTTTTGCATCCATAAAATAAACGGAGCAAAACCAGAAATGTTCACATTTAAGAATTGTGAAAGAGCAAAGTCAATATCTGATAAAATTACACCAACAATGTGCTGATGAAGCAGATTAGCTGAGCTTTTAACTCTTATTAAATAAAACAGATGTTCTATCCATTTAGCGCTGCACTCCTAGAACAGTCAAAATCACGCTTGACATTCTTCCGTCACCCACAATGCAAGTCGACCACAGAGTTGGGTGTGTTATGCTGGTAATGGCTAGTCACACAGCTCCCTCTGCAGCCACAAAGGGCTTCATACTATTTGTTTTAACACATGCAGTACTACTCCCAAGAAACAGACTGATGTATACAAAGAAGTTGAGCTCCCCTTTAACTTGTAATATGATATACTTTCAGATTTAATGCTATAGAGAAATACAGTATTTTGTGAATGCAAACTTGTGATAAGATGTGATCACAGACTGTCCCTCAATCCCTCCTCCGTTATATAAAACATGCAGGTCTACACTTTCCTTTAAACTAGCCAGAACTGGAAGCAATGACACCGATGAGAAGTGTTCGGTGTAGACAGGCTCTCCCCCCTGTAGCCTTTTAATCTCTTCAAGTGATCTACAGGATAATGCATCCAAGTCTGTCTGTGTGGCACTGCCGAACGGCTCAAATACACATGTCCCTCCCCTCAACAGCCTCCTCCCCTTCTGCAAGTAGGGATGACGATCACCGCAAAGACGCGTTTCATGTGAAAATGGCGGCATGTCTAAATGAGTTCAGCTTTCACAGCGCCTGTATTTGACTTCTGTATTTGGTGAGCTTTAGAGGGACAAGTAGGTGGATTTTGTTATGTTTGAACAGAGCCAAGCTAGCAGCATCCCCTTGTTAACCTCTTTAGCAATCTTTATGCTAAGCTAAGCTAATAGGAGTCACTATTATTCATTTAAACGTGAGTAATTATCAATCTAATCATCTAACTTTCTGCAAGAAAGCGAGTAATGTCGACCTGCACAACCCAAGTCATGTGGACGTGGAGGACTAATGTCGTCACCTTCATGGCGTTGAGCAGCTCAGGGTCCTTCAGGAGTTCACCGAGACCAGGCATGCCGGCGGGGGCTCCTTCAGGGAATCCAGCAGGACCTGCAGAAAGTCATTCATTATTTCACTTGAAGGGGCATCACAGCCGTCTGATAAACCAACGGTGAATCCAAACAGCACAGAGAAAGACTTTGGAATTTGGCCGGAGAGAGAGATGTAAATACGGTACTCGGGAGAAACTAAGGAAGGCTACAAACAAGTGACTTAGAACAAATACAACAATCAAAATATGTTGAAAGAGTGTCAATTATTCTCCACAGGGGATAATCTTTATATTTGCGTCTTCTAATATGACATTTGTAGTGTTCATCTCGTCCCATGATGCAACGGACCGGCTGGTTTTCCTTTCTCCTACCTGGGAAGAATCCTCCTCCTCCACCACCACCACCACCACCACTTCCTCCTCCTCCTCCACCGGACTGCCGTGCTTCCTCCTCCTGTTGAAACACAAAACAATGGGAGGAGTTACTAAGTGTCCGAAGGTTCAGGAGAGGTTTCCTCTGTTCGTTCCATCGAAAACTCTTATTGTGAAAATGTCAATGACGTTCTCTTTGAGTTCAAAGTGACGAATACGAGAATGTAGACGCTGCAGTTTCTCATGAAGACAAAGCCTTGAGCTGCATTCGTTTGTATTATGCCGTCACAGCTGACCGTGTAGGATGAACAGTTCAACTAATGGGACATTCATTAGGTCTTTGTTAGTGCATGTCTGAAGCAGGAAAACTCACCCTCTGAGCCCGTGCATGCTCCTCTCTGGCTTTCTTTACCCGCTCCTGTTTCTCCTTGACCTCCTTCTCATCTCTCTTACGCTGGTATTTGCGTCTGTGCTCAATGATTTTGGTGGCCTGAAAAACAAAAAGAGGGGAAACGGGTCAAGAATGAGGAACCACAAACTCACAGCTGGCATCAGGATCACGTGAACACATCACAAATAGGGATCAACTCCTCCCTTCTGAGCTTGCACACATTACAACAGCATATCTGCATTAACGTTATGACAAACTAATTTAAAAGAGGCCTTATACCTTCGGCTGGACCTCCTTCAGCATCGCACTGGTGTCCTCGTCATAGTCCAGTTTACAGGCCATGGCCAGGTCCTTGGCTGCCTCCTCCCAGTGGCCCAGCAGCCTGCATTTGGAATTGACGATCAATGAAAATCATCACAGCGGTCAACTTTTCATCTGGGAAACCTCTAAGTAGCAGCGATAACTGACGCTATCCCTCCATTAGAGATACAACACGTTTTCTATCAGACTGCAAAACCTATTTATACCTTGATACTTTAAAAAAAGATCTGGTTTATACGGAGATAAACATCACATTAACTGTTATGTAATCATCTTTATGCCACACACAACTGCAATAACAATGATAGCACAATATACGATTAAACTAAATGTTACTCGTGAGAGCAACCCTGATGTGGGTTTATTCTACATCACTGGTCCTGTTGTAACTCACAGTTCGCTCAGCTGAGGAAATATTAAATGCCAAACAAGATGAGGCGTGTCATACTTCTGGGTGTTTACACTGAGGGTTTGGTTATGCAACGTGTCTGTAGAGGTGTTAAATACAAATGTACCTGTGAGCCTTTCCCCTCCACTTGTAAGGCTGTGCAGAGTCTGGGTTGATGCTGATGGCTCTGTCACAGTCTCTGATGGCCGCGTTGGGTTTCTGCATCTGGATAAAGACGCTAAACACAAAACAGGACAACTGGTTACACTCGGTCCTTCATGACAGACACTTAACAGGAGCAGTCATGAAGCTTAAAGACAAATTACAAGCTGAACGATACTTGAATGCTCTGCCGTGGCATGAAAAAGGCCCCGAGGACTCTCACCTTGCCCTCTTGGCGTACATGATGGCGACGCAGGGGTTCAGCTTGATGGCTTCAGTAAAAAGATCCAGAGCTTTCTGCAGATCACCTATGAAATAAATAACATTGACACAGGTATTAAAAGTATTTTTATTTACCGCATCAATACAGAAACTGTGCCTGGGTGCGGTCCTCCTACCTTCTCCCAGAGCATCAATGGCCGCCATCTTCTTCTCACTGGCTTCGTCCATCATCTCCTCTGTGACCTGAGGAAATGTATGGACAAAGATGTTCACACTACTGCGCTCTCAAGTGGTCACGGCGTAGTTTGTTTTTTCCCAGGCCTGGAATAAAACACTACGTATACTTGAGTAGCTGCATGCATGATTAACAGACAACATAGAAAACATTTGACCTCGATGCTGTCAAACTCTCCCATCTCCTGCGGCTCATCGGTGTCTGGTTCGATCACTCCCTCGTTGTCCATTTCTGAAACGGATCCAACGTTTACAAAGAGCTCTTGTTGGTACACACAAACAACACACACTACTCTGAGAACACGGCGTAGTCGTCACAGTAAGAATACACATGCTTAGAAGATCACGTGAAATTCACATCAAATAAAACAATTACTTTGAGAACGAAATTTGTTGTCCGACTGTCCAAAATCTCACACATTCAGGTATGCCAACTCTTACCCACCCAGTTACAACAACGACTGAACTAAAGCGAGGTCTACAAATGGTACATATTTGTAAGTTGCGCAGACGCACCTATTTAGTGAATAAATAATGCACTTGAGTGTTTGGCTTTTTTTAAATTAAATATCTGAACAGACCAAAGTTCGTGTGCAGAGCCTTCCTTTATCGAGGGTTGCACCATCTCCGAAAAGACAGCCTTGAGCTGGAGTCCAGCACCTATTATTATACCTTAGACATTATGCTTTGACGTTTGGGAAATATGCTTATTTGCAGAGAGTTGGTTGAGGAGATTGATTGGACTCTCATGCCTGTACGGTAAATATGAACTGAACTTAGCATGAGATTGAACCAGCTAGCTAAGCTCTGTCTAAAGAAAGACAAAAACCCCAAATGTAAACAGGACGGTAAAATCATTCATCATTCATTGTTTGGCCAGGGTTTACATGCCGCACCTATATACTCTTGTCCCTTGAGGCCAGAGATGCGATTTAACAAACTGTGTGTACCTATATCACTCTCATCATTCTCAGATGGGACAGGAGGCGCTGGCTCAAAAGGTGGGGCTGATGTAGGGGGAGGACCACAAGGACAGCCACCCTAAAAGTCAGAGAGCAGTGTGTTACAAGGTGTAAATAAAACAAAAATAAACACACCAAAAGTATCTTAGAAAAGACATAATAGTAATATTGCCGTGTCACCTGGCATGGCTTTTCAGTCTTGGGTTGGGGAGGGATTATTGCACCCATGCTGGAATATAGAATGGACAATTCAGAGAGCAATACAAGGGCCATGACAGTCTATTTAATGGATATACCAAAACAGATGTGCTTATTTTACATATGGACATTTTCTCAGTAAAGTTCCCCTGAAAATGTACTTTATATCACAAAAATATACACATGTAATGGAAATATAAACGTATGTAGACTCGACAGGTTATGAGTCAGTGCGAATATCAAACATATAGGGGAAAACAACGTTACATGTCATCAAATATAAATAAACGTTTCTTTGTTAAATGAGGGGCTTTGAATGTTCTTGATTTAAGTTGCATGTGATCATGTTTCTGCGGACAAACGCGCGCGCAGACCCAGCATGCGGTCCATGGTGGTTTTACTGGAAGGTGGGCGGGACTGGGCACGTGATAAGCTCGCAGTCGGTTCGGAGTTTTCTTTAGATAGCCTACTTTAGTGACATAATGACAGAATGCATCCCTCATGAATATTTCCCATAACAACCAGAGTCCCCGTATGGTGGCTTTACATGCTGGTATACTGACCCCAGCAACCAGGTCCTGAAGAAGCTCATCTCTGGAAGGTGCAGGATATCGGCACTGGCCTCGCACATCTGTACGAAGCCCTTTAACTCTGTCACTTTTCGCGGGTCCATGCTGCTCAGTCACGTCCAGCAGACAGCGCGCTGCGTGTGGGGGAGGAAACCAGAAAGACAGACAATGAAGCTAACAACTTAGCCAAGTCAGACTGTGTTTACGGTTTCAGCCGCTAATACCAGCGTCGTTAAGCTAAGTGTGCTAACGAGTGAGCGCTTTCAGCCTCACTTTGTTCACTGCCCACTTCACATAATCCCAACAACACGTGCAATTTGCAATTCATACAAATAAAGCAACCGTGCACAACTAGCATTAACGGCTATTTCAAGGGTCGCAAGACAGAAGTTTCTAGAAATGTGAATCCGTGAGTGACGCGGTAGCTCTTTGACGCATGATAACGTCGTTAGCTAGCTGCAACACAGGCCGTGAGTAATGAAGAATACTCGGTATCTGCGGACATGAATGTCTGTAATCGAAGGGAAACGCACCTGTGAGAAATATACACCGTTCACACTCGCTAGGTGAACCCGCAGAGGAAGCTTACTGGTGATTTTTATTGCCACAACTCTTCTTCACTGGTCGTGACAGAGGCGTCGCTGCTGTGTTTTCATTCAGGCGAGTTGTCGGACGAAAGGACGGAGGACCTGGATTTTATTGCCCTGAGTTTGGGCTCTCGGGCAGCTCATACAAATCCGTAACACCTGCTGGAGTTTATATTATTACTGGGCTTGATTCCAAACGATTTCAAATCAGCCCTTGTTTAGCAGTATGAAGAATTCAGGTAATTTACTTAAAAGTAGCAATTATGCAATATGAAAATTCTCCATTGCAAGAAAAAAGTCCACTGTGACTGTAACTATTATACATTGTATGATTCGATTATTATTACTGATGCAATAACATTTAATCGAGGAGGTGGAGCTAATTTATAAATATATATACAGTATATATGAATGTTTCTATATATACACACACATACACTGTAATTTAATCCATGTACAACAGTGCATCATATGCTATATAAACCCATAATATCTACACAGCATGAAAATGTAGTACTGAAGTAAAGTACAACTATCTCACATTTGTAATAATGTACAATAATTGAGTATGTACTAAGTTACATTCCACCCCTTGTGGTCTGTGATGAAGTGGATTTTCATGTAGGCTAGTATAGAATAAAAAAGGGTGCACGACAGAAATACATGATGAGCGGGTATTAAAGTGACCATTACTGGGCTAAAATAATACAAACACTGATATGTTCCTCTAAAATGTGAAACAGCATCAGTCTGTACATATTACAGACTGATTCAACAAGGTATGATGCTTCTGTACATTGGCAGAAGTAAGTCTGAAGGGAAATGAGGAATGAGGAACATGAATGAGTTGAACCAGTTAGCAAAACGAGCTTTAGAGAGATCTTATAGATCTACAAATCCCATTAAGCAAGTCTGGGTAAAGGGAATAGTTTGGAGTACAGCAGCAGGCCAACTGAAATAAGAGGGAGGTTTCTGTGCAATTTAACTGATAAAGTCAATGCAACATTGAGAATTATAGAGGTCACCGAACAGACGAAGACTGGGTCCTTCCTATTTAAATAGCAGTAGGAAGACATCCAACCGGTTCAATGTTAGGTTGGGGAGTATGCTATCATGGATTGCAATGAGGCGGAAAAAAGAAAGGCAACCTGTGCAAGAAGATTCTATATTTTTTATTAAACAAACGGGCACGAGGTAATCTCTGGTCCACGATCCGAAGCAGAGGGTGGAGGTAATGCACCTAATACGCTGGTTGCCAACCGTCTTGAAGAAGAAGAAGCTTTTACTCCGCCAATCGTAGGAAAGGAGGCGGGATTAAGCGCCCCTGCCTGGGAAGCGAAACTCAGGGCACCAATTTATCATCTTACACGACATTAGCAAACATGGGGGCATCAAGCTAACGAGGCTAACTGTCAACCAGAGAGCGGCACATTCGTTGTATGTGAAGGTTGTGACGTTGGTAAGTCGCAACAACACACCGCTGTTTGTCTCCGTAAATATCCAGCGTTAGTTGTCTGTACTTCACTGACTGTTGCCTCGCGTCTACAGTGGGGGGACATGTTGTGACTGAAAGTTTCCCTCCAGTTGCAGCAGCAATGTTGCCCTCAACCAGCACTTTGGTCAGGTCTGCTATCAAGCGGCTAGGTGAGCCCAGTCTGGTGTTGTTAGCTACGTGTTGGCTGTACTTAAATACAACTTTAAGATACTTGTTCTTTACTCGAGTATTACTATTTTAAGCTACATTATACTGCTACTCCACTAACTGCAAAATTATTGTCACATATCAGCCGACATATATGTTACATCTGTGCTAAAGTCGTCCAGTTGTGAAGTTCTACTCTGTAAAACATCCGTTGACTGCAGATGGAACTGCATGCAGCATTGTATCGGTGCCCAGTTGAAGAGTATTTGCTGTCTGTGTTGTGTTGCTGTCTGCAGGATGTGTCCGGTGCTCGTACAGAAACATATCTGTGAAACTAGGAGGTTTGAAACCAAAGACAGTTCCACCTCGGTACCTGGGCCAGCCCAGCCCGTTCACTCATCCACACCTCATCAAACATGGTAAATATTGTCAACAATGCTGGACCAGTACATTTACACTTTTCAGGGGAAACTTGGACCAGGCTCAATACTTAATTATTCATATATTTATTTAGGATTCATGCTCTCTAGTGGCAGGAGGAGTTTTTGTTGATCACTGACAACTACTGCAGTTTATACATTTCAGTTCATCCATTACTCTACACTGCATGTGGCATAAAGATACAATAGGAATACATCAAGCTGAGCTGTTGTTGAACACTGAAGCACCACATGTGTGATCTCTGCTCCTCAGGTGAGGTGTCCCCCGGCTTGAGCCGGACAGAATACGAGCTCCGCAGACACAGGCTGGCCTCGCTTATGGAGGCCCAGTCGGACAAGCTGGGACCCTCTGCGTCCTCCAGCACCCATGTGGCCATTGTGTTGTCCCATCCGACCCGCTACATGACCAATGACATCCCTTATCCCTTCCACCAGAACCAGGTGCATTTTCTGTTTTCTGTTTTATTTTTGACCTTTTATATTTTATGACATGAACTTCAGGTATAAAGGAGAGTTAACAGGAATACTGTTTGTAATTTTAGCAAGGCTTTTGTCAATTAACCTGCAGCCGAATGTTCTCCAGGATTTCCTCTACCTCAGCGGCATCCTCGAGCCCGACAGCGCCCTGGTTCTTTATGGGAAAGGACGACCAGACCAGGCCATCTTGTTCGTCCCCCGCAGAGACCCAGGGAGAGAGCTGTGGGACGGGCCCCGGTCAGGGAAGGATGGGGCGGCTGCTTTGACCGGCATAGAGAGAGTTCATAGCACAGAGGAACTGGGTGTTGTGCTCAAGAGCCTAAAAGGTGGGTGGACGGGAGTGTTCGTTAAGTCCCTCCCCTCTCAGTTACTGTTGCTACGCCTGTCTAGCTTTCTCTTCCAGCACTTTGTGTTGTCAGAAATATCAAAGTATCAAAACTGAATATATATATCACGATTTCAACACAAAAAACAAATTCTCTGCAGTATCGATACACAGGTTCCAGCTGCGCTTTCTGCTCTCTTCTTTCCGACAGTGTTTACTCACTCACTCATATTTATCTTTCAATTTATATCTAAAATATTCCTCCATCTTGTATCAATTTTTCCCAGTGGTATATTTTTTTAAAGAATTGTTTTGAAGTTAGAAATTCACATACATATGCAGCTTAGAATGATAACAGTGGCAGATTTACCACTCAGCATTCCCAGTATTTATTTTAAACAATTGGTCGTAAAATAGCCCGTTTCTCATTTCGAGGCCAATGACCGTGTTTTTTATCGATTACAATGGCGTCTGTAAAACTCTCAGTGGATTGAAACTTTCATATCTCGCTGACTTTTTATTGTTTCAGAATCAGAAAAGGTTCATTGTGAAGTACGTTTGCACATGCAAGCAATTTGGCTTGTTGATTGGTGCATAACAATAAACACACATAAGACATAATTAAAAAATATGAAAATTTACAGAAGAATAAACAAACAAACGGTGTGTAAGTATCTACATTGTGGCTACATACAATATATAGCTGATGCTAAAGCTACGTCCCAGGCAAAGCCTCGGCACCCTCACAGGGGCAGTATTGTCTGTGTGTTGCAGTGTAGAGTTGGTTTGGCCAGTATGTTTTTTTTTTTTACTCCGACAAAACACTTTGAAGGTTGCGAGTCTTAACAGAAATAACATATTTGGGCGAATTTGGCATTATTTTACACAATTTTTGTCTTGAGTTGCTGGAACGTTAACTCTCCTAAACTGTTAAGATAGTATTTTTACCTCATAACAAAGGGGAGGCCGGAGCCATGCTGCCGGCTTGTGCCGTCGACACGCTGCACCAATAATGCTACCAAAACTGGTTTACAATTATAAGGAATTTAATTCCACTGATGTAAGCACGATTACAGTTATACATTGGAGTGTACACTCCTATGACATATTAAAACAATACAACCCCATTTGGAAAAAAACTACCTCTGGTCTCAGGACACAGCCGTCCAGCCGATTCACAAACTAAAGAGGCAGAAAAAACGCTTCTCACCCACCCACATATTAATTCACGACTCCTCCCTTCCGTCTATCTCAATTTCTATTGGCTACCCACCCTCAGCTCAGCAAACGCCTGTCTTCACATCTGTCTCTCCTGAGCAGCTAACCCATTCAATGATTGTCAGTTACGTTTTAAACCCTTCTATAATAATCCTTCAAAATAAAAGTTATACTTCTGCACTTGGCAGAAGTTTCATGCTTCTGCATGTATGTTTATGCTTATGTTTATCTTAATTATGCATTCTCAAAACCCTTATGATTATGACTAACTATGAATTATTAATTATGAATTATTAAACACTTTTATTATATCTACTAACTACAGTTTTTTACTCAAATTTCTTACAATTCCCCCCTAACTCACAGTTCACTGTGAGTTAGCTACTCAAATGTAGTTAGTTATGCAAATGTCCCTGGAGACCTCCCCCCTACTCAATCCAGGGAAAGGCTCCCTATCTATCTAAACCGAGGCAAAGAATGCATGCACACAGATATCATTTCAAGTATTTCTGTTCAGTTCGTTTCAAGATAGAGTGCGTTGGAAGTCACTGCCTTCCACGTCTTGGGGCTGGCAGGATCAGGATACAGCCTGTAGGCTAGAGAACACATACTGAGAAGCCTTGACTGTTCTTTTACACGTGACAAAATTACATTTCTTAATCTTTTACACCCTAAAATCCCTTTATAACCCAATTAAACAAAAAAAATGTAATCTCCAAATACTCATCCAAAACAATCCGTCTATTTTCCAAACTTCCAACATCTCACTGGATGTTTTAGAAGTCCATCTGGGCCTTTATCAGGTCCTTCAGGATCTCCGAGAGGATGGTCAGGAACCGCTCGTGAAGTCCCTCTGGTGGCCTCATCTAGACTGTGGCCATCAGAAGCTCCAATTCGTCCTCATCCTCGTCACATAACTGGTTGCCTGGACTGGTGTCTGGCTCATCGGTGAAGCAACAAACCCCTGTAGAGGTCCACGGATGCAAGGGAACCCCCATCCACAGACAACTCGGAGGCTTATGATGACAGCACACAGAATAATTACGATTGCCAAAAATGTATGTTTTCACTGGCTAAGCATACTTCCCAACCAGTCGGTGAACGGATCAGTGACACCAGAGTTGTCTGCTAGCTCTTGGCTGAGTGCTGTCAGTCCCTCCAGCTCCCTGGTCACCGATCCATCAGGAGCTGTGTTATTTGGAATGAAAGTACAGCACGCAGACCCAAACATCTGGCACACGCCACTTTTCTCTGCTAAATCATCTCTAATGCCATTCTGTTCTGCAAGGTCATTAAACTAGTCTTCGCCAGCTGTGCATGCAGTCCTGATATGGCGTCACTGGTGAAGTTTACTAAACGCTGTTGGTTATAGTAAATGTAGTTGATCCAATCGACATTTTTATTAATCATCACCCTCTGAGAGAAAACAGATTCTAAATCTGCTGCTATTTGATTTCTGGCTTGAAAGTCATTAGACACCCCTGTTAGGATAGTATTTTTACCTCATAACAAAGGGGAGGCCGGAGCCATGCTGCCGGCTTGTGCCGTCGACACGCTGCATCAATAACGCTACCAAAACTGGTTTACAATTATAAGGAATTTAATTCCACTGATGAAAGCACGATTACAGTTATACATTGGAGTGTACACTCCTATGACATATTAAAACAATACAACCCCATTTGGAAAAAAACTACCTCTGGTCTCAGGACACAGCCGTCCAGCAGATTCACAAACTAAAGAGGCAGAAAAAACGCTTCTCACCCGCCCACATATTAATTCACGACTCCTCCCTTCCGTCTATCTCAATTTCTATTGGCTACCCACCCTCAGCTCAGCAAACGCCTGTCTTCACATCTGTCTCTCCTGAGCAGCTAACCCATTCAATGATTGTCAGTTATTGTTTAATCCCATCTATAATAATCCTTCAAAATGAAAGTTAAACTTTTGCAACTTGGCAGAAGTTTCATGCTTATGTTTATCTTAATTATGCATTCTCAAAACCCTTATGATTATGACTAACTATGAATTATTAATTATGAATTATTAGACACTTTTATTATATCTACTAACTACAGTTTTTTTTACTCAAATTTCTTACAATTCCCCCCTAACTCACAGTTCACTGTGAGTTAGCTACTCAAATGTAGTTAGTTATGCAAATGTCCCTGGAGACCTCCCCCCTACTCAATCCAGGGAAAGGCTCCCTATCTATCTAAACCGAGGCAAAGAATGCATGCACACAGATATCATTTCAAGTATTTCTGTTCAGTTCGTTTCAAGATAGAGTGCGTTGAAAGTCACTGCCTTCCACGTCTTGGGGCTGGCAGGATCAGGATACAGCCTGTAGGCTAGAGAACACATACTGAGAAGCCTTGACTGTTCTTTTACACGTGACAAAATTACATTTCTTAATCTTTTACACCCTAAAATCCCTTTATAACCCAATTAAACAAAAAAAATGTAATCTCCAAATACTCATCCAAAACAATCCGTCTATTTTCCAAACTTCCAACATCTCACTGGATGTTTTAGAAGTCCATCTGGGCCTTTATCAGGTCCTTCAGGATCTCCGAGAGGATGGTCAGGAACCGCTCGTGAAGTCCCTCTGGTGGCCTCATCTAGACTGTGGCCATCAGAAGCTCCAATTCGTCCTCATCCTCGTCACATAACTGGTTGCCTGGACTGGTGTCTGGCTCATCGGTGAAGCAACAAACCCCTGTAGAGGTCCACGGATGCAAGGGAACCCCCATCCACAGACAACTCGGAGGCTTATGATGACAGCACACAGAATAATTACGATTGCCAAAAATGTATGTTTTCACTGGCTAAGCATACTTCCCAACCAGTCGGTGAATGGATTCGTGACACCAGAGTTGTCTGCTAGCTCTTGGCTGAGTGCTGTCAGTCCCTCCAGAGCCCTGGTCACCGATCCATCAGGAGCTGTGTTATTTGGAATGAAAGTACAGCACGCAGACCCAAACATCTGGCACACGCCACTTTTCTCTGCTAAATCATCTCTAATGCCATTCTGTTCTGCAAGGTCATTAAACTAGTCTTCGCCAGCTGTGCATGCAGTCCTGATATGGCGTCACTGGTGAAGTTTACTAAACGCTGTTGGTTATAGTAAATGTAGTTGATCCAATCGACATTTTTATTAATCATCACCCTCTGAGAGAAAACAGATTCTAAATCTGCTGCTATTTGATTTCTGGCTTGAAAGTCATTAGACACCCCCCTTGGCAGTCTTATGACATCTTATGTACACTTGGTCATCAAAGGCCCCCTTCGGGCCACCGGCATCTCTTTTGGATCTTCTGTTAGCATGTGGGCGTGGAGAGATGAGTTCTCCATAAGTTGCATCAGTGACAGGCAAGATATGGAATGACAATATAAGTTGCACCAACGCACCTGTCCAATCTTTAGGCAGGATTGGATGTATGGTTCTTCCTCCACACCATCACCATAAATCAGCTCTAGGTGCTGTCTGTCTTAACACACTGTTATATAGATAGTTGCTAGCATTGTGACTGTTGCTACAATTTGCTTCAATAATACTGCCTACATTGGGCCCCATAGCTGTATCTGAGGCTATACAATCAAATGGACCCTCTGAAACCTTGAACAGAGGTGGGGTATTATATTCTACAGGTGGGTAATGCCAGTGCAGCCTCTGACAAGTGTGTTGGAGGGGCAAAGTGTCATCAGTAAACAGAGTTAAAATACAACTAATTCAGGACTTAGGAGTCTGAATCTTGAAGGAACTGGTGTTGCTAGGGGTCTAGATCCTAAACACACAATACAATCTGTACTACTGGCTTGAAGCCGTATATTGTACCCACCATAAATTCCCATCTGCCATTCCGGTTTCCACCCCTTACCTCATTCTCTGCGTCAGTCGTATGTCGAACCTGGTCTTTTTACAGGCTTAACAATAATCCTAATGAGCCCTTGTGGGGCAGGACTATCAGTAGCCTTTCCCTGTATTACGTAAAGTCCTCAGTCAGTCAATTTAGGTAAGTCTTAAGGATTACATCTACCCACCCCCTTTGTACACATCACAGGCATAATATGATAACAGCTTCCCATACTTATGTGTGGCAGGCCCACACTCGTCAGTTATGATGCACACGGTTTTGGTCATCCACCCGCAGGCGTGTTCATACTTGGGACTGGAAATTACTTCACAGAAGTCGAACTGGACCGTTGATGTTGTACCTTCTTTGAACATAAGAGTGAGAGTTACATTTTCATAGGTGAGTGTCGTCAGAGAAGCCTCTCTACGTGGTCTAAGATCGGTTTGATTAGCTACTGAGGCTAAATGTCGAATCCTGATGTAGTCATGCATGTGATCTGGTTCCTGTCTGTGGTTAATTCCACATACTAAGAGGGAAGCTACTGAACTCAGGAATAAAATAATTACAGACTTCCATAACCCACTGACCCTAGAGTCTCCTACAGGACGCCCTCGCTTAAACTGTGGGGAAAACATCATCTTCAGTACTGTCTAACCCCTCTTTTGAGGTGTCTTTGGCTTCAAATTTTCCTGTCTGATGTTCACTCCTGTCTCTGCGAGTGTCACACTCGTTACCTTCGCTGCTGCACAGTGAGTGAGGTGGTGTCAAGTAGCTCCATTTTACATTTCACCTTGGTTCACTCCACCTGCGTTTGTGGACTTTTATCCACACCAGACTGCCTGGTGACACATCAGCCTGCTTCCTTTCGTCAGCTGCTGCTTCTGCGTTTGTCACCTGAGAAAACAACACTCGGCTCATGTTAGTTAGAGCTCCCGTATATTTCTCAATTTCTAGAGTTAGCAAGTCTAGTTGTGGTTTATCATGACGTTATTAAATCTCAAAATTTGTAAGTAGCACCTTTACTGAAAACGATTCTAAATGTGGATCTACAAAAAATGTTTGACACCTTACCATAAATGTTTGACACCTTACCATATCCCCCTTCACCTCGATATCTCTGCTGTAAGGGATCACATGGCAATCATCTATGTATCTTGGCGATACAGTGAACCCCCCCATGGTCCTGGTGACAGCATGGGCATCTGTTGATGTCTCATGGGAGGAGGTCCAGCTGGACCTGGTCGTAGGTACTGCTGATGTTGTGGTGGGAACGGAGCATGTTGTGGTGCTGCATTGATCGGTCCTCCTGCTCTTTTATGAGGGCAATCTCTCACCCAATGACCTTCTCTCCCACATACGTAGCACACTCCTTTACTTACAAGACCCCCATGCCCCCCTTTATCGTTACCTCTCCCTCTGTTGGATGCACCACTTCTGCATCGTGGTGGGGGCTGATTGTACACCACTGTGGGGGCTGGTACTGCTGGATTTTGTTGCTGCTGGGCTTCTGCTGCTATCATCTGTTTCTTGGCCTGAACTTTTCTATTTAATTCTCTGTCGACCTCTGCTACTTGCAGTTTCAGCAGTCGCCGCTGCATTCTCTTTATATCCTCGTCTTCTTTACTTTCTGCTCGTCTTTCCTCTATCTGCTGTTGCAAATCTTTTCTGATGCATTCTACTTCTCTTACTTCACATTTTAGTCTTCCCACCAGTTCTCCTACTTCCCTTACTCCACATCTTAGTTTTCTTACCAGTTCTCCTGCTTCCTTCCTCTGCTTCTTTAATGTGAACATTATGCAGCCTAGGAGTATTCAAATGTGTGTATTAAATGTGCATGCTTGTCATCACATGAATCAAAGTCAACTCACCCTCTGTGTTGTATGGCGTGTGGCCGTTGACTCCAAAACTGGGATCCACTGCTCCACTTCCCAGATCTGGACCCACTCAGCCACGCACCTTGACTAAAACAAACACAGAACTGCCAAAAGTTCAGCAGTAAATGTTAGCATACGTCTGTAGTGTAAGAGAGGTCAACGATCTCTCAAATATGTTGCGCCGTCCGTGTCAAAATTGATTCTTAGGAACTGTGTAAATTAGTAAATGTACCAAAATTAGTCAATACTGGATATGTGAAGGAATCTCGAATCCAAAATTGAAGCTAGAATTCCGAAATCAAACTCAACATCTAAATCAGAATCACGATCACAATCCAGTTCCAAATCAGAATTCGAAAGGTTTAAAATTGGAAGTAAAATGAAATTAAAAAACAATGAATAATTAATCAATTAAATATTAAATTCAACTTTAAAATCAATAACTGTGTTCAAGATATTCAATCAGAAATACCAAGGCAAGTCAAACTGTTGAACTGCACTTACACTCTGGTCTGCACAAGAATGAATCACAATTAAGTTCAAGAATTGAAGAACAACTGAAACCATTAATCTTTGTTAAAATGCTGAATTAAAACCAAAGTCAACAACTAAAGTTATAATGCTTAATTAAAACTAAAGTCAGGATGTAAGCACAAAGGTCATAGACAATGCATTTCTAAGACTGTTTTGTGTAATTTATCTAGGAAGCCACTGGGTGGCATAAAACTATGCTGTGATTGTCTCTCTAAGTCACCAGATGTCAGCCTCTTTTAGTACTAATGTAATGACAGATTCAAAACACTAGGTTTAATATTATTATTATCATTAACTAGCAGTTACTCCTTCTTCTGTTTAATTGTTTTTAAATCTCCTTTTCTTTTGCCTTATGTTTTGATGCCTCCAATGGTTTTATGTGAAGCACCTTGAAATGTGCTATACAAATAAACTTGCCTTGCCGTCTGCGCCGAACCGGAAGTTGTTCTGCGCCAAACCGGAAGTTGTCATGAAACCGGCTTTTTTTACAGATATGCTATCCGCAATGCTAACGAAAAAACGGCACTTCTAATAAAGCGTACGCACACACAAGTATCACCAAAATCCCACACTTTAATTCCACTCATACGCCTTCTGTCTCCTCTCTCAATCCAGCCGTTATTTTATTTTATAAGCACTTATTTTACATACAGCGTACCGCAACGCCGGAGCTACACGTAGCTAGCGTTAGCTCCCCACAGCGCGGTCATGCAATATCAATCATTTTAAACGTATTTCCACGCTGCTAAAACACAGACTAGTCACACGTATTATTGGACTTATTTAGTCATTATTTCAAACGTATTTCCACGCTGCTAAAACACAGACTAGTCACACGTATTATCGGACTTATCGTCCGTTTTTTTTCCCTTAAACCTCCGTTAACAGGCTTTTAGCTTCTCCAGGCCCGGGTTCACTGTTACGTATATGAAACGCGAGTTATTCACTGCCAACGCCAAAACCACTCACCCAGTCCGCCTAGTACCGCCAAAAGTCTTTATTCTACGTCTTCCGAATCATCCACACGACCCTCTAATTATACATTCACAGCCAAAACAAGCGAGTGTGTCTTTCCTGAAGTCACAGCCTCAGAAGCTAACTCCCGCTAGCCTAGCTCTCTACGCAGCGTATGCTCAAAGCCCGAAAATTCTTGGGCCACACAACAAAGGATCGCACCCCTAAGTCGGAATGCCAAGATATTTCAGTCCGCCAAGTCACATACCTGCTTTTGAACAGTTGTCAGCACAAACCCAGCCATGCACCCCAGAGCCGGAGGATCTCAGAGCGGTGCTAAGCTAGTCCGCTCTAGCTAATCAACTGCTTGGTACCAATGTGATGATTTAATTACACAGCGCTGTCCGTCTTTAATTAATTCTTAGGATCCTTATACTCTTGACTAATCCCTTAAGTTCATCATACTTCAGACAGCAAATCGTACTTACCTCAGTGGAACATGGCCTCCCTCGTTGGAACGTACCCACCGGCAACGTAGCGTTAGCCGTTAGCAGCGCTTAGCCAAGCAGAGATTCCCCTAAGGTTCCTAGTAGCTAACTCACAGATTTCATGAAACGGCTCTGCCCACCGATATTGTGGGCCCAGGATTGTCTGCTTGACTAATGCCGCCGTCAGCACACACAGCGAGGCCGGCAAGACTGTCCCATCTGGGGTTCGCCAAATTTGTTAGGATAGTATTTTTACCTCATAACAAAGGGGAGGCCGGAGCCATGCTGCCGGCTTGTGCCGTCGACACGCTGCATCAATAACGCTACCAAAACTGGTTTACAATTATAAGGAATTTAATTCCACTGATGAAAGCACGATTACAGTTATACATTGGAGTGTACACTCCTATGACATATTAAAACAATACAACCCCATTTGGAAAAAAACTACCTCTGGTCTCAGGACACAGCCGTCCAGCAGATTCACAAACTAAAGAGGCAGAAAAAACGCTTCTCACCCGCCCACATATTAATTCACGACTCCTCCCTTCCGTCTATCTCAATTTCTATTGGCTACCCACCCTCAGCTCAGCAAACGCCTGTCTTCACATCTGTCTCTCCTGAGCAGCTAACCCATTCAATGATTGTCAGTTATTGTTTAATCCCATCTATAATAATCCTTCAAAATGAAAGTTAAACTTTTGCAACTTGGCAGAAGTTTCATGCTTATGTTTATCTTAATTATGCATTCTCAAAACCCTTATGATTATGACTAACTATGAATTATTAATTATGAATTATTAGACACTTTTATTATATCTACTAACTACAGTTTTTTTTACTCAAATTTCTTACACCCCCCTTGGCAGTCTTATGACATCTTATGTGCACTTGGTCATCAAAGGCCCCCTTCGGGCCACCGGCATCTCTTTTGGATCTTCTGTTAGCATGTGGGCGTGGAGAGATGAGTTCTCCATAAGTTGCATCAGTGACAGGCAAGATATAGAATGACAATATAAGTTGCACCAACGCACCTGTCCAATCTTTAGGCAGGATTGGATGTATGGTTCTTCCTCCACACCATCACCATAAATCAGCTCTAGGTGCTGTCTGTCTTAACACACTGTTATATAGATAGTCGCTAGCGTTGTGACTGTGCTACAATTTGCTTCAATAATACTGCCTACATTGGGCCCCATAGCTGTATCTGAGGCTATACAATCAAATGGACCCTCTGAAACCTTGAACAGAGGTGGGGTATTATATTCTACAGGTGGGTAATGCCAGTGCAGCCTCTGACAAGTGTGTTGGAGGGGCAAAGTGTCATCAGTAAACAGAGTTAAAATACAACTAATTCAGGACTTAGGAGTCTGAATCTTGAAGGAACTGGTGTTGCTAGGGGTCTAGATCCTAAACACACAATACAATCTGTACTACTGGCTTGAAGCCGTATATTGTACCCACCATACATTCCCATCTGCCATTCCAGTTTCCACCCCTTACCTCATCCTCTGCGTCAGTCGTATGTCGAACCTGGTCTTTTTACAGGCTTAACAATAATCCTAATGAGCCCTTGTGGGGCAGGACTATCAGTAGCCTTTCCCTGTATTACGTAAAGTCCTCAGTCAGTCAATTTAGGTAAGTCTTAAAGGATTACATCTACCCACCCCCTTTGTACACATCACAGGCATAATATGATAACAGCTTCCCATACTTTTGTGTGGCAGGCCCACACTCGTCAGTTATGATGCACACGGTTTTGGTCATCCACCCGCAGGCGTGTTCATACTTGGGACTGGAAACTTCTTCACAGAAGTCGAACTGGACCGTTGATGTTGTACCTTCTTTGAACATAAGAGTGAGAGTTACATTTTCATAGGTGAGTGTCGTCAGAGAAGCCTCTCTACGTGGTCTAAGATCGGTTTGATTAGCTACTGAGGCTAAATGTCGAATCCTGATGTAGTCATGCATGTGATCTGGTTCCTGTCTGTGGTTAATTCCACATACTAAGAGGGAAGCTACTGAAATCAGGAAGAAAGCAATTACAGACTTCCATAACCTACTGAAGCTAGAGTCTCCCAATGGAAGGCCTCGCTTAAACTGTGGGGGAAACGTCATTGTCAGTACTGTCTAAACCCTCTTTTGAGGTGTCTTTAACTTCAAATTTTCCTGTCTGATGTTCACTCCTGTCTCTGCGAGTGTCACACTCGTTACCTTCGCTGCTGCACAGTGAGTGAGGTTGCCAATACTACCTCCCATGGACCGGTCCACCTTGGTTCACTCCACCTGCGCTCATGGACTCTTATCCACACCAGACTGCCTGGTGACACATCAGCCTGCTTCCTTTCGTCAGCTGCTGCTTCTGCGTTTGTCACCTGAGAAAACAACACTCGGCTCATGTTAGTTAGAGCTCCCGTATATTTCTCAATTTCTAGAGTTAGCAAGTCTAGTTGTGGTTTATCATGACGTTATTAAATCTCATAATTTGTGAGTAGCACCTTTACTGAAAACGATTCTAAATGTGGATCTACAAAAAATGTTTGACACCTTACCATAAATGTTTGACACCTTACCATATCCCCCCTTCACCTCGATATCTCTGCTGTAAGGGATCACATGGCAACCATCTATGTATCTTGCCTATACAGTGAACCCCCCCCATGGTCCTGGTGACAGCATGGGCATCTGTTGATGTCTCACGGGAGGAGGTCCAGCTGGACCTGGTCGTAGGTGCTGCTGATGTTGTGGTGGGAACGGAGCATGTTGTGGTGCTGCACTGATCTGTCTTCCTCTCCTTTTATGTGGGCAATCTCTTACCCAATGACCCTCTCTCCCACATACGTAGCACTTCCCTCTACCTACAGGTCTTTCATAACCTCCTCTGTAGTTACCTCTCCCTCTGTTAGATGCTCGTGCACGTCCTCTGCCTCTATAATGTGGTGGAGGTTGGTAGTACACCACTGTGTGGGCTGGTACTGCTGGATTTGGTTGGTATGAGGTCGGGGGTGCAGCTGGATATTGGGGCTGTTGTGAGGCCTGAGCCTTGGCTACGGCCATCTGTTTCTTGGCCAGATGTTTTCTACTTATTTCTCTGTCAGCCGCCGCTATTTGAAGTTTCAGCAGCCGCCGCTGCATGCTCTTTATATCCTCGTCTTCTTTACTTTCTGCTCGTCTTTCCTCTATCTGCTGTTGCAAATCTTTTCTGATGCGTTCTACTTCTGTTACTTCACATTTTAGTCTTCTTACCATTTCTCCTACTTCCTTACTCTGCTTCTTTAATGTAAACATTATGCAGCCTAGGAGTATTCAAATGTGTGTATTAAATGTGCATGCTTGTCATCACATGAATCAAAGTCAACTCACCCTCTGTGCTGTATGGCGTGTGGCCGCTGACTCCAAAACTGGGATCCGCTGCTCCACTTCCCAGATCTGGACCCACTCAGCCACGCACCTTGACTAAAACAAACACAGAACTGCCAAAAGTTCAGCAGTAAATGTTAGCATACGTCTGTAGTGTAAGAGAGGTCAACGATCTCTCAAATATGTTGCGCCGTCCGTGTCAAAATTGATTCTTAGGAACTGTGTAAATTAGTAAATGTACCAAAATTAGTCAATACTGGATATGTGAAGGAATCTCGAATCCAAAATTGAAGCTAGAATTCCGAAATCAAACTCAACATCTAAATCAGAATCACGATCACAATCCAGTTCCAAATCAGAATTCGAAAGGTTTAAAATTGGAAGTAAAATGAAATTAAAAAACAATGAATAATTAATCAATTAAATATTAAATTCAACTTTAAAATCAATAACTGTGTTCAAGATATTCAATCAGAAATACCAAGGCAAGTCAAACTGTTGAACTGCACTTACACTCTGGTCTGCACAAGAATGAATCACAATTAAGTTCAAGAATTGAAGAACAACTGAAACCATTAATCTTTGTTAAAATGCTGAATTAAAACCAAAGTCAACAACTAAAGTTATAATGCTTAATTAAAACTAAAGTCAGGATGTAAGCACAAAGGTCATAGACAATGAATTTCTAAGACTGTTTTGTGTAATTTATCTAGGAAGCCACTGGGTGGCATAAAACTATGCTGTGATTGTCTCTCTAAGTCACCAGATGTCAGCCTCTTTTAGTACTAATGTAATGACAGATTCAAAACACTAGGTTTAATATTATTATTATCATTAACTAGCAGTTACTCCTTCTTCTGTTTAATTGTTTTTAAATCTCCTTTTCTTTTGCCTTATGTTTTGATGCCTCCAATGGTTTTATGTGAAGCACCTTGAAATGTGCTATACAAATAAACTTGCCTTGCCGTCTGCGCCGAACCGGAAGTTGTTCTGCGCCAAACCGGAAGTTGTCATGAAACCGGCTTTTTTTACAGATATGCTATCCGCAATGCTAACGAAAAAACGGCACTTCTAATAAAGCGTACGCACACACAAGTATCACCAAAATCCCACACTTTATTTTCACTCATACGCCTTCTGTCTCCTCTCTCAATCCAGCCGTTATTTTATTTTATAAGCACTTATTTTACATACAGCGTACCGCAACGCCGGAGCTACACGTAGCTAGCGTTAGCTCCCCACAGCGCGGTCATGCAATATCAATCATTTTAAACGTATTTCCACGCTGCTAAAACACAGACTAGTCACACGTATTATTGGACTTATTTAGTCATTATTTCAAACGTATTTCCACGCTGCTAAAACACAGACTAGTCACACGTATTATCGGACTTATCGTCCGGTTTTTTTCCCTTAAACCTCCGTTAACAGGCTTTTAGCTTCTCCAGACCCGGGTTCACTGTTACGTATATGAAACGCGAGTTATTCACTGCCAACGCCAAAACCACTCACCCAGTCCGCCTAGTACCGCCAAAAGTCTTTATTCTACGTCTTCCGAATCATCCACACGACCCTCTAATTATACATTCACAGCCAAAACAAGCGAGTGTGTCTTTCCTGAAGTCACAGCCTCAGAAGCTAACTCCCGCTAGCCTAGCTCTCTACGCAGCGTATGCTCAAAGCCCGAAAATTCTTGGGCCACACAACAAAGGATCGCACCCCTAAGTCGGAATGCCAAGATATTTCAGTCCGCCAAGTCACATACCTGCTTTAAAACAGTTGTCAGCACAAACCCAGCCATGCACCCCAGAGCCGGAGGATCTCAGAGCAGTGCTAAGCTAGTCCGCTCTAGCTAATCAACTGCTTGGTACCAATGTGATGATTTAATTACACAGCGCTGTCCGTCTTTAATTAATTCTTAGGATCCTTATACTCTTGACTAATCCCTTAAGTTCATCATACTTCAGACAGCAAATCGTACTTACCTCAGTGGAACATGGCCTCCCTCGTTGGAACGTACCCACCGGCAACGCAGCGCTAGCCGTTAGCAGCGCTTAGCCAAGCAGAGATTCCCCTAAGATCTAGAAACTAACTCACAGATTTCATGAAACGGCTCTGCTTACCGATATTGTGGGCCCAGGATTGTCTGCTTGACTAATGCCGCCGTCAGCACACACAGCGAGGCCGGCAAGACTGTCCCATCTGGGGTTCGCCAAATTTGTTAAGATAGTATTTTTACCTCATAACAAAGGGGAGGCCGGAGCCATGCTGCCGGCTTGTGCCGTCGACACGCTGCACCAATAATGCTACCAAAACTGGTTTACAATTATAAGGAATTTAATTCCACTGATGTAAGCACGATTACAGTTATACATTGGAGTGTACACTCCTATGACATATTAAAACAATACAACCCCATTTGGAAAAAAACTACCTCTGGTCTCAGGACACAGCCGTCCAGCCGATTCACAAACTAAAGAGGCAGAAAAAACGCTTCTCACCCACCCACATATTAATTCACGACTCCTCCCTTCCGTCTATCTCAATTTCTATTGGCTACCCACCCTCAGCTCAGCAAACGCCTGTCTTCACATCTGTCTCTCCTGAGCAGCTAACCCATTCAATGATTGTCAGTTACGTTTTAAACCCTTCTATAATAATCCTTCAAAATAAAAGTTATACTTCTGCACTTGGCAGAAGTTTCATGCTTCTGCATGTATGTTTATGCTTATGTTTATCTTAATTATGCATTCTCAAAACCCTTATGATTATGACTAACTATGAATTATTAATTATGAATTATTAAACACTTTTATTATATCTACTAACTACAGTTTTTTACTCAAATTTCTTACAAAACCAAACAAAGAACAGGACAGAATAGTAAGCACAGACTAAACTGATGTACTATCATCTTGCTCGGACGGTGGATTTTCCAGTTTGTTTCTAATGTAACCTGTAAACCCAGATATGTAATGCTGTTAGCTAACTTGTCCCTTGCCATAACATGAAGTTACTACTGTAGACGGTAAGCTAGTTACCCGGGCATGCAGACGTTAGAGCAGACAGACGCAGTGTTTAATCCGTTCCTCGCTCTTTTGCCCTTTTTTTTACCCTCCAACGGCTAATGCAGTGTGTGTTAAACAGCAAATGCTTCTTCATTTAGAGCTTGAACTGTATACTTTAAAAATAAAAACAGGAGCTGACATTTGACTGCTAACTACAATAATTGGGACCTTAACTTCACTGTTGCCATTTTCTGTCTCCTCCGATCCTCCTCCAGGCACTGTGCTGTGGTACGACGGCTCTCAGCCCGCCCACCCTCGGCTCCACCAGACTCACGTGGGTCCCGTGTTAGAGGCGGGGCCGATGCCGCACACTCTCAGGCCCCTCATACACTCTCTAAGGGCCCTCAAGAGCTCAGCAGAGGTGGCGCTCATGCAGGAAGCCGGTCACATCACAGCACAGGTTGGTGTTTAAATTACTGAAGCGTCAACTTCATCATGGTTTATAGTTTGTGGAAGGAAATGATCACAATCAATGCAAAATGTAGATATATTTCAATCATTGAATTACTTTCATTACTGATGTGAAACGATGCTTCTGATCTGAATCAACACTCTTGGTATTTTCATATTTGTGTTAGATTTATCTGCAAATCCAGAACAAAACATTTAGTAGAAATAGAGTTTTGTTTTGCTGTGTCTGTGTTCGGTTCCTACCAATCTATTTATTAATATTTCAAGACTGAACAGAAAGAAGAAAATGACCAATAAGTGTCACAAACGGAGCCACATGTCCTTGTATTGTTGTGTGACGGTGTCTCTCTACACTTGTTAAGATGGATTACAGTGCAGTCGCTCTAACTCAAGTCCTGTTCTTTCAGGCTTTTAGGAGGACGATGGCTCTGTCTCAGGGAGACGTGGATGAGGCTGTGCTCTTTGCTAAGGTAACAAAGAACATAATATCATTTAGCTGACATTTACAACAGCTACTGCCTCCTTAACTCATGTGGAATAGCTTAACTGTATTACCAAGATGTCAGTTTATCTAAATTATATATTTATTTAGATAATACGGGAGGCAAACCAATAATTTAGCTGCGTTGTCTTAGCTCTTATAGATGGATAGATATTCCAGTAAGTGTGAGATCAGCTTCTAGAGCTCAGGGATTATAAAGAGTGCACTTCCTGTGCTTTGGTTTTCATAACTCCAATTCAAAAAGCTGTTTTCACAGAAACTGGACAGTAAACATGACGCTCACAAGGCTTTTTAAAATGGATAAAATGTTGATCTTCCAGTTTGATTTTGAGAATCGTATCCATGGCGCCAACTTCCTGGCGTATCCCCCCGTTGTTGCCGGAGGGAATCGAGCCAATACTCTGCACTACATAAACAACAACCAGATAATCAAGGTAACGCACGGTGTTGAATGAGCTAATGGATCCGCTCTGTCCAATTCGGTGCAATGAACATCCACAGTGAGCATTCTGAGAAGTGGTTATGCACGTGAAGTCATGACTCATCGTACCCCCCCCTCTCCCCCCTCCATCAGGATGGTGAAATGGTTCTGCTTGACGGTGGTTGTGAATACTTTGGTTACGTCAGTGATGTCACTCGAACATGGCCAGTGAATGGAAAGTAAGTTTGACAAAATAATCTTAAGCAGTAAATTGTGCAACAAAAGTTATAGAATCTGTGCATTTGAATGTATAAACATCTTTTGCTGATTGAACGTAGATGTTTTCAGGAAATATTATGTCTTATTAGGTTTAAACATGATTTTTTTTTTGTTTCATCTCCAATATCTCTAGATTTTAGGGCCTTTTTTAAGTAGGGCGTTTTTGAGGATTATTCAAAATGGCCGACAATAACTCGTGTCTCATGCCAGATTCAGCCCGGCCCAGGCGGAGCTGTACGAGGCCGTGCTGGAGGTCCAGCGCTCCTGCTTGTCTCTGTGCTCCCCGGGCGTCAGTCTGGATCACATCTACAGCACCATGCTGGCTCTGTTGGGACGACAGCTCCGCCGGCTAGGCATCGTCCACGCCAGCACCAGTGATGCGGATGTACTGAAGGTAATAATGAGAGAAGTAGAAGTAGAATGGGCTCCAGCTGGTAGACGTTCCCCAGCTTTGGCCCGCGTGAGGAGCAATTCCATGAAAACAAATAAGCAGCTCTTGGCTTTTTGGGAAAAACAAAGCTGCTGCCAGGAACAACATTTCTCAAGATGAGCTGCAAATTATTGACTGTACAAGAAAGTTATGTTTCCCAGATCCAATTATTCAGCTGCTTCCTTAAGTTAAAAGGAACAAAGAGTCTTTGATAAATAACGAAGCCCGAGATCCTATTCCACTCTATTAACTTGTGTTTTTGCTTACAGTGTTTTATATTTCTATATCGCTGATGTCAATTATAATCTTGCCCTGCTGCTGGATATCAGTCGTCCTCACCAGAGGTTGGTCATGGCACCATCAGATTATCACCTCAGGGCATTGAATTCAAACATGTTTGGTTTATTTAGGTGCTCACTAGTGGTTTGTGGTCAGGAAATAGCAATAAGCTCCTTTTGGCCAATGTAAATGATGAAATGACCTCATTACAGCCTCCATGAAACACAGTACGCTCTGTAAACTTTGTATAACAGAGGAATCGATTATCATTACTTTCCTGCGTGGCTCTTTGCTGGGAAATAAAACAAGCGAGCCAAACCAAAATTGAATGTAAATTTACTCAAGTGGTTTCCCTTAAAAAAAATAAATAAATAAAAAGCCTTGTTGGCTTCTGCATTGGCTGGCTGATTGATGATGATGGTCCCCGTGAGAGACCTTCATACAAGCCGGGCTCATAGTTATCAGCCATCTTGCGTATATATTCTTTTGGCCACGCTAGCAGCATGGCTCTAGTTGGTCAGTTGGTCTACCACTTTGGTCAAATATTGGATGTGTTGGGCTTATTGCCATGATTGTACAGATACTGATGGTCCCCAGAGGATGAATCCTTCTGATCCTCTGCTGCCACGTCTACGGGTTCACTCACCCTGAAAAGTATCTTAACATCTACGAGATGGATTGGCACTAACGTTTGGACAGATATTCATGATCGTCTGATACATGTCCCCATCAGGATGAATTGTAATAACGTTGATGATCTGTTAACTTTTCATATCGTGTCCTTCCATTCCGTTCATGCTAAAACAATTCAATTCCCATCAGCCTCCCTCAACTGTACTTTGTATTTAGCGTGAATTAGCAAATGTTAACATGCTAACACTGTAAACTAAGATGGTGGACATGGAAATCTTTATATCTGTAAACATCAGCATGTTTAGCATTGCTGTAGACTCTTGACCATGTAGAGCTACCTGTGTGATACACTTGACCTCATCGCTCATAACAGATGCTAATGGAGAGGTTGACGTCGTTAAGTCAAGTCAAATGAAGACATATGAAGCTAGTAGTTATCTAGCATCGAACATCTGTTTGAACATCTGTTTGACCCATGAGGCATTCAAATGTTTTGAGCATGGTCAACAGCCTTGGAAGCAGTGCTTCTTAATAAGGCTTACGGAATAAACGGCGAATCCTACTTTCTGCATTTTTGCCAAAAAAAAAGAGCGGTGAGCTGTGGTTTCAACATTAGGGCCTACATTTGGAATTCAAAAATGTTTTATTTTAAACGCTAAAACGCTTTTTTGATACCAACATCACATTTATAATGCGTGCACTGATTTCATATGTGAAGGATTTTTATCAGAATTGCATGTTGGGATTTGTGTTCACCTTTAATTTACCGTAGTCGTTTAGATGCCCCTGGATACAGTTGAGTAGGTAGAAAGTGATCAGTTGAGGCTCATTCACCACAGTAAGCCGCAGTCAGTGGAACCTAAATTCCATGTCGTTAATGTTTGGCTGCTCTGGGATAACTGCAAACTTCTATACAGCTGCTTGACGCTTTAATTCTGCTTATCCCAGGCTGCACGACGGTACTGCCCCCACCACGTTGGGCATTACCTGGGCATGGACGTCCACGACACTCCTGATCTGTCCCGCTCGCAACCTCTGCAGCCAGGAATGGTCATCACTGTGGAACCAGGTATAGACTAACTAGCATTTTGAATACCCGTTCATACTCTTGTTTTCCCCCTCATGATGTGCAGCTGTGGCTAATCATGAGTCTGGGTGAGATCAGGTTTTTAAAAATCCAAACTGCATCCCTCCCAGTTACTGTGGTGGACATGTAACAGCCACTCATTACACATGATCTGTTCTGCATTCTCTTTCATGTTTCACATTGTTCCTGCTTTCATCACTTTCCCTCCTCCTGTTGTCGCAGGGTTGTACATCGGCGAGGACAATGACCAGGTGCCACAGCGTTTCCGCGGCCTGGGCGTCAGGATTGAGGACGATGTGGTGATTCGAGACGAGGGAAGCCCTCTGATTCTGTCCCGTGACGCACCAAAGACCATCGCTGACGTAGAGAAGGCCTGCGCCCAGAGATAGGGCAGGGAGAGACGGACACGTGAGCCACGACATCGATGGCAGGCTGAGTGCTGTGCTTTATCAACCCACATCATCAGGCTCGGGGCCCAGGTGCGTGAAAGGTGGGAGCACACTGCAGGACTCTGGTATATAGTCTCAGTAAGGCGAGATCATAGTTTGTTGTCTGACGAAATGTTCAAAGAAGCCAGGCTCATGTTTGTAGTTTCCAACAGTGAATGGCGGTGAAGAGCTCAACAGTAAAAGGTGGGTTTAGTTGTTTCAGGGGTTCCGGTGTAGCTTTGGAGCTGACGCACGAATACTACCTCGGTACCGACGTATTCCTCCACGACAATGTTTGCTACCGCACATTCACACGGAGACTAATCTTGATCGTATATATTACATACTTCTAGTGTTGTGATGGTGCGGTTGAAATCAAACGCTGAACCATAATAAAGTATATTTTCAGCTGAAGCCCCAGTGCTTAGATCCAACAACCATGCAAGCATTTTTGATTCTTAAAACCTATTTGCTCCACATGTTTTTCAGAATTACACCAGGATATGATTATTTATTTTGTTGCCCCTTTTTAAAAAAGTTTTTTCTCAAGCCAAAGTACAAACACTTGATTTGTTTCTTAAACAAATGCTCAAATGTTGAACATTCACTCACTGAGCTGCAGGAAGGACCAGAGCATGTCAAATGAACAGACCATATTAATACACACAAGTGATGAATAAAGATGAACCGGTCTGACACCGGTGCTCCTGACAAACCTGGAATGATTACACCAGAACGTGTGTGTGTGTGTGAGTGAGAGAATTTTGTATTTTAAGCAGAGAAAATTTGATATTTTTTTGTTTTGTGTATTAAAAAGATCTCTTTCTCTCATTTTCAATGCTAATGCATGCCTTTTTGCTGACAAAAAGAAACAAGTTAAAGAATGTAGGCTCGTAGCTGGAGTGTGGTTTGAAGTTTGAAGAAACAATGGGCGGGTGCACTACAGTGCTTTTGTACTGAACTCTGTAACATACCCCAGCACTTTGAGCACCAATAAACTAAACGGCAAAGTACCAAAAGGAGTTTGAAAAATTCAACCTTTAAAACAAAATGGAGTAACACTGTAACTCAGTGTTTAAGAATTTAGCCGACTCTACACAGAGGCAAGAAACTGTAGATTCCTGTGTTCTAACACCACAGCCCCTCAAAATGCTCCTTTCTGATTGGCTGGCATGCGTCCATAAAAATGATTTAGCAGGACTTCTCAAGCATTCTTCCGTACAACATTTTAACCACCCTTGTAAAACAGTGCACAGACTGCAGGTATCCAAAGCAGCAGGGCTTATTTCACACTACATTTCCAGTTAAACTTGTGTTAAGCTATACCGTTAAATGTTAGCATTGACTAAAATGACTCTAGTGGGAGTTCTAGAGGCTTGGGGCAGTTTCCTGCTCTGGCTTGTTGATAATCCAGCCATGGCTCTCACCAAATACAACTGTGTGCAACCATTTCCAGCAGACAAATTGACTGTACTGCTACCTGCTCAGCACAAAATGACTGACAGGCTAAAAGTAAACAAGTGACTTGTCAAACAAGTTAAGCATCTAGCATTCACGACTGATTTTAGAATGAATTATGGTCCCAGTGTGTTCGTCATTCCAGTGATCCGGCACAACACCAGGACCCTGGCCCGCCTAAATGCAACAGGGCCATAATTAATGTTATTAATTACACCCGTGTGCTGCTCTGAAAGTCACATAATTAGTTAAATGGAGATCACCTGTGTGCAGTCCAGTGGATCATAGTATGAATACACCCGGGTCTTTTAACGAGTCAGTATTGTGACAAAAACATTCACCTCCAAGCGACGCAACAAAAATTTGATAGATTGGATAGATTCAAGAACTTTTCTAAGTCCCTGAATATCTAAGAATAAACAGTATTTGCTGCCAAATATCTATTAAATACTGACTTGGAGGGTGTAAAAATGTATGCAAACAAGTGTGTGTGCATACTTTTTTAAAAGCTACTGTATGTAGTGTACTAAGTGTAAAAGGGGCTCTGAAGTCAAAGTGACAAAGATGGGTTATTTTCGTATGTGACTCGATTTGCCCTATTAGGTGGCAAGTCATACCTGCACTGTGTTATCAGACAACTGATTTATTCTTAGTTGCTTTGGCACAACACTCGAATGAAAATGACTTTCATAGGTGTGTGAAATTCTCAAATCCAAAGCTAGTTTTGTCATAACAGTGTGCATTTCTTCCTTTCACATGGAATACAAATGTTAAAGTAATCGTCAACTGACACGGCGATGCATTGAGTTAGTCTTACACTGATGTTGTAATGGTTTGCATTTTTCTCAAGAGGTGGACTCACCTGGTTTACAGTATGTGCAGAGTTTTGACACCGGAAAGCTGTTTTCACATTGATCTACTGAAGATGGGAAGTTTCTCTGTGCTCACCACTAACACCAGCTGCAAACGTGCACACGTGAACATGACTTTGTGATATCGCGACCAGCCTGGATGTCAATCGTTGGGTTGAAGCTGCACAACTGTGAAGTGGAAACTTGAAGCTACGTCACATACTGTGAAATTGACTTTTCAGTAAAGGACACATCTTATTTTTAGCAGTTAAACTTTTGAAATGAACAAAATATTTTCTAGCTCATATTTTGGTGTCAGGGATGTTAAGTCAATTTTATATTTAGAGCCCAATATCACAAATTTGCCTCGGGGGGGCTTTAAAAATATGTACAGCACACAAAACCCTCTGTCCTTGGACCCTCGCACCGGATAAGGAAAAACTTTTAACAGGGACAAAATAAATGGATGGATGCGGTTGACTAATTTATTCACTCTTGACACCCTAAGTGCATTTGCAACACTCACAGAGGCCATTCCTCTTACGTGATTATTTTTACTTTTGATACTTAAAGTACATTTTGCACTTCAGCTGATAGTACTTGCATATTGTATCATGAGTAACATTTAATGCAGTCGTCAGCAATGGATTCTATTTTACTCAGTGGTCAAGGATCTGAATAACATCGCTGGTGATGATTGCATGTCACATTTTGAGAATTGCAACAGCGTTTTAAAAAAATGTGCGAAGAAAAATGTACTGGTAATCGCTACCAGTGGTGGAAGA
Organism: Melanostigma gelatinosum; assembly: GCF_949748355.1. Taxonomy (NCBI): domain Eukaryota; kingdom Metazoa; phylum Chordata; class Actinopteri; order Perciformes; family Zoarcidae; genus Melanostigma; species Melanostigma gelatinosum. The sequence goes on from NC_136646.1 coordinate 10,817,939, forward strand.
AGTATGCAGGCCTGTTACTTGATTAAAATAGCATGACCAAAAATATTCCATCACAAGTAAAAGTCCAGCATTCCAAATTGAACTTGAGCATTTTGAGCAAAATGTACTTCAAGTATTGGAAGTAAAAGTACTCATGTAGAAGTGCTCCTTTAAAGTGTTACTTTATTGAAGTATTTATATTGATGCATTGACATGTAAACACTGTGTGTAAATGTCTTACTTTTTAATTGCTGAATTGTTTTAAATAACAGTATATCACACTGCAATAGTGGATCAGATGTTTATGAAAAATGATAATCTGCACAGCAACTAGTTTAGCTTGAAGATAAATGTAGTGGAGTCAAAATATAAAGTAGCAAACAATGTATACATTCAAGTACAAGTACTTCAAAGTTGTACCTTAGTATAGTACTTGAGTAAATGTCGTGGGTTACTTTCCACCACTGTATTAGAGAGGAGAACATGGAGCGCCACTGTCCCCTACAGACTGAAATCGGCTGCTGCCGGCAGAGCACGGAACCGGTTTCCGGACAATCCCGAACACCTACGAAGACAAACCTCCCCTCTCCTTCCCTCCCTCCTCCCCTTCACGCCTAATGTTGCTGTACCTCCAACCCTCCCCCCGTATCAGAGGAGTAGAAACAACAAGCCGCCATTTTGTTTGTGCGGACAGACCGTCAGAAACAGGAGATAACCGAGAGAAGGAGCGACTCCGGCAACCGACGGCAGCCACTCCGTGAACCACCGGAGAAAGAACGAGTGGCGGAATCCTGTCCGTGTTACCGAGAGAGAGAAAGCATCGCCTACGAGATAAGACGGCAGTGGAGGGAAAACCGAGTCGGTGATAAATAAATATATATATATATATATATATATATAAATATACACACACATATATATATATAAATATATATTTATATATTAATGCATGAGAAGGAAATACTCCGAAAAATCCAAGGAAGGGGGTGTTTTTGCGGAGCAGAGACGGAGGAGAGGCGGAAGAGGGCTCTGCTCGTAACGACGAGAAACCTGCGAAAAAGGGGGAAAACATCAACATGAAAAATCACTATGTGTCCGTCGCGGAGGAAGGAAAGAATCCGCATCGACAATTATATAAATAAATTGCTGCCGGGCAGAAGGGAGGTGGAAAGAAAGACGGCTTTAAAGAGAAGGGGAAAATTGCCAGGATCAACACGAAGGGGGGCATTCTCCATCACAAAGAGTCAATGAGAGGATTTTGTCAGCCCAAATTATTTTAAAAAGGGGGGGTGTCAATATTAGTGTGCCGATCAGAAGCTTTCCGCTTCCGAAATAGCCATCATTTCTCAGCGACCCACCGTCATTTTTTTTTTAAATCACATTTTCTTCTGTCGCCCTGTGGCTGTGCTCCGGTTTTTGCTTAACGTCTCTTTTTTTCCTCTTCCCCGGCATGGCCAAGACATCACATAAGCAGTGAGTGACGGGAGTCTTTTTTAATTTTTTTAATATGCATCATTCTTTTCATCATCTGAGATTTCAAGAAACCCGTGGGAGGACCCTCTCGTGGAGCAGAACATAAGTAACCCCACAGATCGTCCTCTGCAAAATAAAACTAATTGCATCAATCTTGACTGCCCCGCTGATTGGCAATTAGCGCCGTTATTGCCCTCAAGAAGTATACCGTCAGATAAAGCCTGCATCAGAATCGATTGCACAAGAGCAGCGATTTTTGACGAGACTTTTTTTTTTCTTCTATTTTCAACCTTTGCCGATCCTGCCGACCGCGAGAGGCGTGCTCGCGCGAAAAGGGGGCTGCAACAACCAAATGTGCAAAAATACGAGTCTGTTCTTTCTGACCCAGTGCCTTGCATGGTCACACACTAAGTGCACATTCTAGTCAGCATGCAAAGAAAAGTCATGCATGGATCCACACATCCGCAATATATGTTAATTGTATCCGAGTAACTGCAAAGTGTGGGACTCGATCCGGTGTTTTCATCTTTCTGCAGAGCTGTTAAACTATTTATTCACTGACTGTTAAGTCGATGCAAGTTGTTTTTCCCCCCTCTATGTATTGCACTCGAGAGTACCACTCACGCTTTAATTGTACCGAGGACTCCTGCTGGTGGTCTCCACTCACCGGGTGACCGCCTCCTCGGTCTGGATAACGTGAAGGAGTCGTTGACATTAGTGAGATGTCTGGTCAGGTGAGAGGAACGAGGCTCTCGTAACTGTTGCATGAGAGAAGTGAACACCGGGACACTCCTGGTTTGTGTTTCTGGACCAGATTTATCATTTTCCCCGTTGATCCCTGACCGAGAGACTCTCCGCTGGAATCGGTTCAGACGTGAAATACGGGGATTTTCTCCGCCGACTATGGCGGACAGGTCCGAGTGCAGCACGGAGGACGGATCTCGGGACAGTTTTTGTGTCGCAGAAGAAGAGGCTGCATGAGGTTGTCAAGAGGGCCGCACGCTTTGCCCTTTTCGCCGACTCCACCTTCCCACCTCCTCCTGTTCAAATCTGTGAATCAACTGAGTCTCCGACAGGGGAGGGGGTCTGATATCTAGAGACTAACCCGAGAGAGAGACTCTGAGGGACAGAGCTCTACATCTCTTCTCCCCTACCGTCCCCCGAGCGGTGGGGGAACGACCACGAGCGTGTCTTAAAGGGAGAAGGAGACGATAAAGGAAATACGTTTTCCCTCCGTGGAATCTACATCTACATTTTTTTTTTTTTAATTCGTCAAAAATATGGCCGATAATGTCCTGGACTCCGGCCCGCCTTCAGCCAAGAGGCCCAAGCTGTCCTCTCCAGCTCTCTCGGTGTCTGCCAGTGATGGAAACGGTAAATATATTGCATGCTTTACTTAAGATGGAGATAAAATACCAAGTTGCTTCGACTGTTGGTGTGTTAACTACTGGTCAGGCTTTGAAGTCCCTGTGGAGTTGCACAGCAACTTAGTTGCTCTGAGACAGCTACACCTCAACTAAATCAATGATTGTGAACTTAACTGAACATATATTTGTCGCTTTATTTTAAAGTAATCTGAGGCTTTGTGTTGCTGGAGAGAGAACGCGATGTGTTGCTCCTGGCAGGAGCAACTTTCCTGGAGGGATGTTTTGATGCGTTAGCCTCAACAGGCTAACTAGCTTCTAACTATGAGATCCACCTCCAAACAATGGAAGAGTCGAGTCACCCCAGTTTGCTTTAAGTTGTCTCGCGACTACCACAGTTAACTAAATGAAAGCACGAGAGCGCGTAGACATTAAACAACGAGGGTCGTGAATACTCTGTGAACGTGGAGACAAAGCACCGTTTACAAAGTAGCTTTCGGAGAAAGTAACGGTAACCGAGCGAGCTAGCTAACGAGCTAGGACGATAACCAGCTCAGCTGAGCTCGATAGCTGGCTGGCAAATAAATTAAGTGATTGTTAACCAGCTCCACCTCATCGTGCACGAAGTAACATTTTTTTCGTGGGTACGAACTCATTCTGCAGTTGCAATACAACCGTTTGATGTTTTTAATTCCGTGTGCTTCACGTGTTGTTAGCCGACTCTCTGTTTCAGTGCTCTATTGTAACAGCTAGCTATTGTTCGACACTTCATTAAAGTTGCGAAACGCGTTGTTGCCCGGCCGAAGACGTTGCCGTGTGTCAATTTCGACTGCGTTGTAACGTTGAAATGAAAGAACAAAATCGGCCGACGTCTCCGAAACGTCTTCTTTCAAGTTGTTTTTTTTTTTTTTTTTTTTTTTGTTCAAAGAGTTTTAGTTTCTCGGTGGTACTACATTGATGAAATTCTTGTGAAGCCACCATTGATGGACTGCACGGTGACACCGCGCCGCACTTTTTGCAGTTTACTTTTCAAAATGGTTCAACGCTTCACGTTACCCCATGCACGTCCCTTCATTGTATATTAACCTTTTATTGCAGACGAATTCTTTTACACGTATTGAGCAAGAAACTCATGGCGTCACCTCCTCTTGTATCGAGACACATAGAGAACCATGAGGATTTAGATATTTAGTTGAAGCTGTTTCAATTAATACCCATGAAACAATATGTGTAGCATAATAAGTATTTCTTATAACACAAAAAAAATAAGAGTATTCATGTCAACTGTGCAAAGATTGGTGGCCATGCCACCGGCTCTCCAACCATGTCAGAAGATAAGTGAATTTCAAGCTTGATGCATGTTTAATTTCTAAAGTATCTGGACTCGTAATGCATGGCTTAAAAATCACTGGAACAACATATCAACACTGTAGCATTGATTATTCAGTGAAATGTTGACCCGTTAGAAGCCACCATAAATAACATCAAACATAATAACATTCAGGCGAACTGAAGGGACAACTACGAGCACTGCCTATTTTCTATATTGATTTACACATATTTCAGTATGCTCTCAGACAACGTTTCCTATAACGTGCCTCCCATTGCAGTGGATAAGACTTGTGATACCTCTTCTGTTTCATGTTCTTGCGCCACATGACGGTAGATAGATCCAATGCACACACCTACCCAGGTACTGTAGTGTTCACTCCAGCGGCTTCTCGCCCTGACCCTACTGCGTTCACTCTCCATGTTTGGCACCCCATCAAACCACAAACTGATGCCCAGGAGAGAAATCCCGGCGGTGAGAGGAAGCTCCTGCTGCACCGGCTGTCCAGCTTTGGGCTCCACATTAATGGCTGATAGATTTCAAACTAATGTCAGCGTTGTAACACTCTTAAATTCGTCTTGAACAATTGTGGCTGTGTGTAGTGTGAGCTGTGAATCGTATCTACATTTTTCTAGTTGATACATTTTTTGGGATCTTTTCTTTCCTGCTTAGATTTTGGTTCACTCTTTGACCTGGAGCATGACCTCCCAGATGAGCTCATCAGTTCCTCGGACCTGGGTCTGACCAACGGAGGGGATGTCAGCCAACTCCACACCAGTCTGGGTGGACTCGGGGGAGGGCTTGGTTTGGGAGGCCAGGATGCAGCCACGAAACACAAACAGCTGTCTGAGCTCTTGCGCGCTGGAGCTCCAGCACAGCAGGGTGGCCCCACTTCCAATAGTGCAGCGCCTGGGGCTTCCATGGGGATGATGGGGGGTGTTGGCGTCTCCCCTGGTGGACCTCAAGGCATGCCTCCCCAGGGCCAGCAGCAGCAGCAGCAACCTGGATTAATGCAGCAGGTTGGGATGGTTGGAGGGGTGGCAGCACTCAATCGGGCAGCTGCCATGATGGGTGCCCAGAAGGGCAACACTGGACAGCAGCAGCAGGGCCTGATGGGGGGCCAGGTGATGAACGGCTCGCCGAGAATGGGTTACCCTGGCAGTGCGGGCATGGGTAACAGCAGCAATCTGTTGGCGGAAACCCTGCAGCAGGGCAGTCAGCAAATGGGACACGGGGGTCAGGCAGGGATGAGACCACAACAACCCGGAGCACTGAACAAGGTAAGCACTCTCAACCTAGGATACAGTCGGCAGCAACTATGTTATAGCAAATTATCAAATGTGGTATATTAAAGATTTAAACTGAGAATAAGATGTTCTAAACCGTGTGTTTTTGGTGCTCTAATGAATCCCACACCTGCACGTAGTTCTCTTCAAATATAAAAACGACTCTTTCGTTTACTTAAAATATGTTGTGGTTGATTCAAAGGTATTATGTGAACATTTACACAAAAATAGGGTTTTACACCATGGCCGCTAGAGTAGTGGGAACACACATCCAAGATTATTACTGAGATTTGCCAGTTACAGCCCACTGCTTCATATAAGAATATAAATTTGCTAGCTCTGTGATTAGTCTGGATGGAATTTCTTGAGTTTGGTAAAGTCATTTTAAAAAAAAGGAAGATTCCTGCTCTTTACACTTGAGTTTCTTGTAGTTGAACAATATGTTTAAGTTCAAAGCACAAAAGGCGGACGCATCTTCTCAGACCCGAGTGACGCTGTAGGCTGAACCAGACCTGTTGTAGTTGCTCATGTGAGACTGAAGACGAGTTCTCCAGAGCAGGAGTGAGTGCGGTTATGTGTCGGACTCACAGCCGCATCGCTGCTCGCTCTGTAGTATTGATGGTTAACCACACCGCTTGTTCATTTGCCACAGGATAGTTATGCTCGAAGGTGTGAAGGCAATACTGCAAAAGTCTCTTCTGCTGCCCAGCAAACACAGGACATTTTTTAGGAATGTTCCGTGTTAAAATATGCATCAGTAAAGTGTTTGTGTTGTCCATGTTCAATGCAGAGGGAACTGCAGTTATTTTCTCAGATATAGGCATGAACAGTTTCATTGCTGTCTATTAGTCGCATAGCAACAATTAATAAATCCCTTCACATTAGTGCAGCGCTGCTGTTGAAATAAAGAAAAGTTTGGCCCAATACAGAAGAAGAAGAAAATAGTGAGGTCAGGGGGAAGTAATATTGTCACCGAACAGTCACAATGAGAGCTCATTATGAAGGAATAATTACAAGTAATATTTAAAAAGTGATTCCATGTGGTTTCCCTATCAAAGTGGAACTGTGTGTCCAAAGTAGTTGGATACGTATGTAGGTTTTGTAGTTTTTAAAGTCATGTAAGAAGTATAGATTGTCATACTTCCCATATTTCCTTCGTAGGCCATGAAGAGTACTCGATTTGATGTCTAAACTATGAATTTCCCTCTCTCCTCCTTGTCTCCGTACCCGCTCCCTAGATGACTATGATGGCCAACGCGGGCCCCTATGGTGGTCCGTACGGTCAGTCTGGCCAGGGGCTCCCTGGAGCAGGGCTGGGCCCACAGCTCCAGAACAAGGCGGGCCTGCCCAACAACATGGCCACCCAGTTCAGCATGGACAAGAAGGCCCCACCGGGTCAAGGCATGCCTGGGATGGTAAGATGTGTTCATTCTTTCATACGTCCTCACTGGAACCAGATCAGAGTTATAACTTTGGACGTACCGTAGCATTTTCTGCTCAGAAATGTGTCTCAAAAGCATTTTGTGTCGGAGTCATTCATGTCATTGTAGTTGTCAGTAACCACTAAAGTCCCACTTCAATAAAAGTCCAGTTCATGGGTTAGATTATTAGTGTGGTGACTAACCGTCAAAAGCTCCAAACCAACAATGAACGGAGCCCGACGATTTGTTTACGATCCCGCCCGCTTCACACAGTGGTTAGACGCGTGTGCCGAGGTGTAAAACCAGGCAGGATATGAACTTCTGTTTCTTTCCCCGTGGCCTTTAGATGTAATCTGTCAACATGCCATGCCCGCCTTGTTAACCACAAGTCGTGTAAATACAGTATTATTTTGGCATGACACCAGGGACTCAATTTGAGTTGATGTCTCAGTGAACAGCCTCCGTTGCACCTGACGCCTCTCTTCTAAGTCTCAGACCCTCTTTATTTCCATTACAACTCTTTAGTCATTTGTTTTGAGTCCCTTGTCACTCACACGGATACATTTGTGTGAAATTCTTATTTTTTGCCGTTTCGTAATGTTTTTGTGAATTAAACTTGTCCACAAACGGATTAGAACAGGTAGCATATAAAGCAGCTTCGGGGCGTTGTTGATGCTTCTGATCAGATCTCAGGAACGCAGACGTACTCTTGAGCCGGTGGCATTCATCAAGTTGAAACAAGAGATTTATGACAAGTGTTGCTGAGTTAAGAAAGTGTGGTTAATCTGACATGGAACACCTGCATTTTAGGATAAGAATTGGAAAATGTTTTGCATGAGGTTCACTGTGTTATGCTACGGATGAGGTTATCATTGGTCATCAGGTTTCTTTCTACAAAACAGCTTTTTCTCCAGGTCGGACTAGTCCATCATATTTTCTTATCCCCTTTAAGGAGTCTATGGATGATGGTTTATTTGGCTACATACCATTTTCATTTTTTCAGACATCTGAAATTGATGTTTGAGACATTAATAACTGGCAGCCTAATAATGCAAATGATCTTACAGATGTTTTAGACAAACTCACAGTCGTCTCAAAGGGGAAGCAGCCCGGACTGAGTCTGTATGATCACTGACATGCATGCATGGGATTTTAGTGAAGACGAAGCTCAGTTCACCATTACAATATTCTTACCTACCTCAGAGAAATTAACCCTTTTTGAAGTGAGATTAACCAAATGCCCCCAGAACTTCACTGTCCAGATCGCTGTGAGTCACTGAAGGTTGTTAACTTCCCTGTGTGAGTCTGTAAACTGTATGGTGTAAGTGTCTTTACCAATGTTGCACCGTTTGTTAAACATGATCATTGAATTGATGCGTTAGCTGTCAAGCTCTTACCAAATTGGTCACCGTAAGCGGTGCAACACCCGATCATTGCAGTCTTGTTAACGCGCCTCCTCTCTCCTCCCTGTCTCAAGGCCTCTCAGCAGCAGCAGCAGCCTGGAGCAGTAGGCGGCGTATCCGTCGGTGGAGCGGCAGCAGTGGGAGGCGCCCAGGTTGGGCTCGGTGCCGTCGGGGATGGTCCCGGCTCAGCGCCCCCTACGGCGGACCCCGAGAAGCGGAAGCTGATTCAGCAGCAGTTGGTCCTTTTGCTCCACGCGCACAAGTGCCAGCGGAGGGAGCAGGCCAACGGCGAAGTGCGGCAGTGCAACCTGCCCCACTGCCGCACCATGAAGAACGTGCTCAACCACATGACTCACTGCCAGGCTGGCAAGTCCTGCCAGGGTGAGTCTGTTGAATTATGCTGATTGCTGGTCTGATGTTGTGTGGTTTGTATCATAAACACTAGGCGGTGTTTAAAGTTGTCATGTATCTGCAATTCATTTTTTGTGCGTTGTTTATTTCCCTCTTGGTTTGCCTCTCGTTTTTTCTCGTCATATCAGAATGAGTTATCCTCTCTTTAGCTGCCTGTTCTACTGTAACTCTTCCTTTTTTCCGTCTCATCTGGATGTAGTTTTATTTGACTGAATGACTCATACAATAACTTTAGTCTCTGGCTTCTCTCTCTTCCTTTTGACTCTGACGGCTTTCCCCTTTTCTCTCATCCTTTTCTTGTCTCATTATTCATCTCCCTCCTTCACCCTGTCACCATTTCTCATTTCACTTGTTCCGTCTCTCTTCTCTCTCTTTTCCATGTCTCTTTCCTTTTCTCACACGTCTCTCCATTTCTGTGTCTTCTCCCCCCCAGTGGCACACTGTGCCTCATCCAGACAGATCATCTCTCATTGGAAGAATTGCACACGACATGACTGTCCTGTATGCCTGCCACTGAAAAACGCTGGAGACAAGCGGAATCAGCAGTGTGAGTGTTTCTCGCTCTGTGTGTGTGTGTGTGTGTGTGTGTGTGTGTGTGTGGGTGGGTGGGTGTATCTCTGAGCAGTAAACACGATCTTGTCTCTTATCATTTGAATTATTGCACATTATCTACCATGAAATGTGTTCGTCCTCACAGATGTTCATCCTCTGTTACCTCTTTCTCCCCCCTATCAACCCTCTCCTGCCTCTTCCGTTCTCTTCACAGCTCTTGTTAACAGTGCAGGAGTCGGTTTGGTGAACTCTTTAGGCTCGGGGGTTCCTGGTGGACAGTCCAACGCTCCAAACCTGAACCCTCCCAACCAGATTGACCCCAGCTCCATAGAGAGGGCCTACGCCGCACTGGGCCTCACTTACCAGGGCAACCAGATACCACAGCAGCCGTCACAGGCCAACATGTCCAACCAGGGGCTGCAGGGTCAGCCTGGGATGAGGAACCTCAACACCATGGGTTAGTTTCTAATGCCATTGTGCGTATCTCAAACTATAAAGGACAATCCATGGATGTTCATTCTTGATCTTGATGAGAACAAAATAGTCTCAAATCAAAGGTGTGCAGATGTTTGGGAGCTTTAACGGCCATCTCATGTGGTTTTTTTTTTCATCAGTGAATGGGGCTGACTCAGGCGTCTGTGTGGGACTTAAGTAGATAACAGGATTTGGTTTAGGCTGTATGATGTTTGGCGTCGGCAGTGAATGGCCTCGATCTCTTCCAGCTGTGCACTGACTCATGGTCGATGACTGTCACAAAACTTTGATTTATATTTCACTGGGACAGGTTTCACTGTCATGCTCGGGAAGATAATCTCCAGCTGTCTTTGAATCACTTTACTTCTTTGGTAGGGGTGGGAATCACCAGAGATCCCGCGATACGATATTATCACGATACTTGGGTCACGATACTGCGATATATTACGATATTGCAATTTATTACCTTTTTCAACTTCAAATGATGTCCCCAAAGGAAAACGGTGTCAACATGTTTTATCTAATAAGATCAAGTTTTCAGTCTGTTCATCTCACTAATCATTTTTATTGCAGCAAAATAGGATTGTGAAGCAGACAGACTGACCAACAATGTCATAAATGTTGCATGAACCTGACAAACTGAACTGTTTGTATTACTACACAGTCCAACTTAACTAAATGCGAACGTGTGGACTCAGTATATGAACTATAACTTCTATAAGTAGGATATAAGAGTTATATAACTCAGTATAACTTGCGATGCGTGGATGTCGAGGGCAGAGAGACAGTTATGCGCTGCACTCTCCCCATGAGCCTGGCTACTGTTGGCAGATTTAACCCCGTTGTGAGGCCAGATGTCTATCTTTGTTTTGACCAACTTCCTACCAATCACGCTGACCCGGGACCTTTGCTGACCTCACCAGAAAACAACTCGGCACCATCTAGTGGACTGAAAAAGCAATTGATTTGATTTTTCTAAAAAAAACATGTAATAGTTTATATAATAAAAGATCGATACTTGGCGTCCATGTATCGATACAATATCGCCACGCAAAATATCGCGATACTATGCTGTATCGATTTTTTTCCCCCACCCCTATTCTTTGGCTTGAAAATGATCTGAAGATGCGTCTTATGGTCGCACAAGATATTGTTGTCAGCATTGACCAATCCACATCATATCCTTCAAACTCTATAACTTCAACTCTTTCCAGGTGGGAACTCTATGGGAGTGAATGGTGGAGTCGGCGTGCAGTCACCCAACCAGCAGTCCGGTCTACTGCCAAACGCCCTGTTGCACGGCAGCATGAATGCACAGAGGTAGGACTGCTTTTCATTGGTCATGCTGCCGTCACATAACAGACTTTCAGAAAGTCAAAATGAGTCCCGTATTGGCCGAAGTCTCACTTCTTCCTTTACTCCATTCCCCCCCCCCCAGTTTGATGAATGATGGTCTCGGGAACCTGGGCTCCATGCCCACGGCAACTCCTCCTTCTGCTGCAGGCATGAGGAAGTCTTGGCATGAAGACATCACGCAGGACCTCCGCAACCACCTTGTCCACAAGCTGTGAGTTTGCTATGTCTTGTAGGGCCCCCCAAGACTATGGACCCAGAGCTAAAGAAATATACTCATTTAAATGTCAGAGGAGATTCAAATGGGATTCAACTTTATTATCACTACACATGCAACACAAACCGAGACAAAGAAGTGCAGGTAAGCGTCTAACCAGAGGTGAACAACTTTATTCATGTAGCAGTTACAGTATGCAGTGCAGGTATAAGTAAGAATATATGTAGAGCAGGGTAGCACGAGGAATTATAGTAAGAAATGATGTATCGCATTAACAGCTAGAGGTGTGGTATGAATATGGTTTGTTCACTATTGATCAGATATGTGCAGCGTAGATGGTGGTGTCAGATCATCTTCAGGTCAGTGCTGGGTGTCTCTTTCCTCAAGTTAATTGTACCTGTGTGTCCTTCTTGTTTGTGCATGTGTGAGAGTAGTGTGCAGGCAATCTTCCCCACTCCTGATCCAGCGGCCCTGAAGGACCGGCGGATGGAGAATCTGGTGGCCTACGCTCGAAAAGTAGAGGGAGACATGTACGAGTCGGCCAACAGTAGGGTAAGAAACCAGTGCGCCCAGAATAATGTGGTACGACCATCGGTTTCCAGTTAAGGGAGGAGGAAATACAAAGCATTGGTTTTTTTTTGCACCGTCGCGATGTATCCTCCTGTAACATCCTCTCCCACTCGTGACGTTATCCTTTCTAGGCGGAATACTACCATCTGCTGGCAGAGAAGATCTACAAGATCCAAAAGGAGCTGGAGGAAAAGAGAAGGACACGACTCCAGAAGCAGGGCATGATGCCCGGCCAACCTGGCATAGCCTCTCCAGGCCTCCCGCAGGTGCCCCCCAGCATGGGACAGCTCCCTAGTATGGGACAGCTCCCTAGTATGGGACAGCTCCCTAGTATGGGACAGCTCCCCAGCATGGGACAGCTCCCCAGCATGGGACAGCTTCCCAGCATGGGACAGCCACCCATGGGCCCCGGTCAACCCCCAAGTAAGTAAACGTACCGCTTTTACCTCCCTCGCACACTTCTGTGTGTACGTAGAAACGCATACAAGTAATAGCTCAGCTTTTAGATCCGCCATGTCCCTGACATGTGTCTATACATGATACGAATGCCCATCATGGACAAGCGATGGGTTTTGAAGTGTAAAAAGAGATCAAGCACATTGCTACACCACTTGTCTTATCTGGTTTTTGTGATTCCTGTAACTCTTCTCACCCGGTCAGATGGTCCTCACGCCGATCCGTCCATGGTCCGACCAACTGGACCCAATCAGATGGTCAACAGGATGCAGAACCCAGCAGGTACATCTCTAGTTAGTGTAAATTACAGTATTACAAAGGCAGCCAGACTTAGAGAAATACATTTTAAATAATGAGGCCAGATCAAAGCTTGATACAAATACAAAATGATGAATGGAGTGTATAGGGCGGCCTATGGGTTGCAGAAGATTTGGCTTAAAAGTACTCCGCTCGTTGATATTTATGAGCAAATGTTTATTTCTCACTAGCGATATGTAGCCATGCAGAGGTCTATGCTGCCACCCCAAAACAATATAGGCGACTGGGACTTTGCGGGTTTTCACAGCTTTGATAACTTGCATTTAAAAATCTGAGTAGCATCTCGTCTTTGCATTTAAGTTAGTTTTCATTCTACTGTGGAAAATAGTCCCTCTGTAAACTGCATGGTGTGATGTGGTCCTCAACACACCTTCATCCATGTGTGAACCAGGGCAGCCATATTTTCCAAAAGGCTGAAGACAAATCTGTCCTAAAATGTAATTCGTTTCAATATATTTGTATGCACCCATGTTGCGGGTCCTAAAATACATCCGAGCTGCGGTAAACCGGATTTTGCACCCAATTCCTTTCAATGCGAGACCTACTCGCCGCCACTCGTAAAAAAACCAGGAAGCACTTATTGTATATATTCTATTTTATATGAATGGATACCGAAATGATACACAAGCGTCGGAGACCGAAGGACACTGCAGTGAATGCAAGGACAATGACGAGTGTTCGTCTCTGTGATTCTGTTGTCAGCCTGCTAGCCACGCTTACGAGTAAAGTGAAGACCTGTCTGACTGGCCATGTTTGTTTGTTTTCCAACGTTACTGTACGCTAGTTGCGTTTTACAAAGTCAGCAAGCAGGCTTACCTTAATCCACAATTATTATGCCTCCTTGAATTACAAAAAATCTGATCGGACATTCTTTTTGTCAAACGTTCAAACTGTAGAATAAGACGGCCCTCCTGGGAACGCACCTCCTTACCGCTCCTTTTCTGTCCTCCACTTCTAGGAATGAACCAGTTTGGTCAGATGGGGATGCAGTCGATGGGTCAGAGGTCTCCTCTTCCTCATAATGCTCCAATGAATCAGGTCGGTATCACTGTCACCATCTCCAGCAGATAATACTTTGGGGTTATGTGAACTTTATGCTTGAAAGTCACAGATGATTGATGATGATTTTTTTTAATTGATACTCAGGCCTCCTAAAGGTTTAGATGTTGTTCTCGTAACCGAGGCATTATGGGTAATCTGGGCTGTACACAAAAGTAATTTAAACGGGACAGAAAGAAGAACCTTATTTATTGAAGTTCACATTTCCATTAAAAGAATATTTAAAGGCCATGCAACAGTAAATCTAACCATACTTTATTTTACGTCTTTTATATTCACACGCCCCTTGTTGTCTTGTTTCCAGATGGGTATGGGAGCAGCGAGGATGGGCCAGCCCACCGCCACACAGTTACAGAACCAGTACCTCCCTCCGGGCCAGTTTCCTGGGTCCAGTCCTGGACGTGGCTCCGGTCCTGTTGGCATGAACCAGCCAGGAGCACAGAGTGCTGTGCCACCGGTGCGTGAGGAACAGTACCTTGTAACGTAAAGACGAGTTTGATTGCAAAGGGGAACTTGGGTCTTTGCAAAATCAGACAAAGAATGTGATGGAGTGAAATTCAGACATAGGCATTGACTCTCATAGATAGTGATGAATACTGTATAATTAACTGAACTGTCTTCAGGATTTTGTCACATATTTCATGAGCGCTGTGAGTTTTAAGTCTTCCCTATTTAATGAATTCATTTTATAGCTTACAGAGAGACCGATTGGAAATAAAGTGTTGCGACTCAGAAGTTCGAGAGTTGTGTACCTGGCAAAACCTTTTGCAATAGTTAGTCAGACCAATGTTGCTCCTCGTTGTTTCTCCCATACTCCATCCAAAGTTTCGATAAAGATTTCTAACCTCTGTGTCCTGTCCTCTGTAGCAGAACCAGATGTCGACGCCGCCCTCGCTCCCAGCCAGCAGCCCTGCAGCACAGTCTGCCTCTTCTGCTCCAGGCTCCGCTACCTCTGTCGGCCCCATGGGGTCTGGTAGTGCCAGTGGTGCTGGATCTCTACCCAACCTGCCTCCATCCTCGACCCCCACCCAGCCCAACTCTTACCCTCACTGCCCACCTATCCGAACAAACTCCCCTTCACCGGCACGCAGCCTAACGCCTCAACCGCATCAAACACCCCCAACGTTACCTCGATCTCAGACCCCACAGCCACAGACTCCCAACACACCCCAGCTACAGCAGCAACAGCAGCAGCAGCAGCAACAACAACAGCAGCAGCAGCAACACCACCAACAGCAGCAGCAGCACCAACAACAACAGCAGCACCAACAGCACCAACAACAGCAACACCAACAACAACAGCAGCAGCAACACCAACAACAACTGCAGCAGCAGCACCAACAACTGCTGCAACAACAGAAGCAGCAGCAGCAGCAACAGCAACAACAGCAACAACAGCAGCAGCAGCAGCAGCAGCAGCAACAACAACAACAACAACAACAGCAGCAACAAGCTTCGCAAAAGCAGCAACAAGCTTCGCAAAAGCAGCAACAAGCTTCGCAAAAGCAGCAACAAGCTTCGCAACAGCAGCAACAAGCTTCGCAGCAACAAGCTTCGCAACAGCAGCAACAAGCTTCGCAAAAGCAGCAACAAGCTTCGCAACAGCAGCAACAAGCTTCGCAGCAACAAGCTTCGCAAAAGCAGCAACAAGCTTCGCAAAAGCAGCAACAAGCTTCGCAACAGCAGCAACAAGCTTCGCAGCAACAAGCTTCGCAAAAGCAGCAACAAGCTTCACAAAAGCAGAAGCCGTCGGGGCAGGCGGTGAACTCTGAGAAGGCCATTCAGCTTCCACAGCAGATGCTTGGCGTCCCCCAGGGAGGTCAAGCTTCTTCGGTGCCTACCCAGAATGCTCATGTGCCATTGCAACGTCCGCAGACCCCAGTGAGTAGATCACCCTGCTTAAACCACTTTTAAGCCTTAGTCAGAGATACTCCAGCGCTTCCTGCGCTACATGCAAGTCTAGGTTTTCTCTAGTTCCCTTGTACTCACAGAGAATAAGAAAACGCATACAGAATAAATGAAAAATGTATGATGGAAAAGTCAGGGAAAGTCTATGCTTTAAAACAAACAAACAATAAGAGTACTTCCAACTACTTCACTTTCTTTTAAATATTGCAATGAGTTTGAGAAAGAATTAGATGATCAAACATTTTCTTGTGGATTCTAACTTGCCATTTCTAAATCCTCTCCATCTCCGTCTTTTTGCCACAGCTATCGCCGAAGCCGTCTCTGACAGCAGATGGTCAGGTGTCCTCTCCAGGCTCGGTCAGCAGCAGCAGCGCCAATCCCAGCTCCCAGCTCACTCTGCCGGACGGCCCTGCTCCCAGCCAGGAAGATGTCAAAATGGAGGTGAAGAAGCAGGAAGAGGAGGACGAAGGGGCTGACACCGAAGGAGAGGGCAAGGGCAAGATGGGCAAGGGTCAGCATGATGTGAAGATGGAGGACAAACCAGAGGTAAGATTGTCCTCCTCGTCTTAGTTCCAGGCATAACGGTTCTGACGTCTTGCATTCAGATTTACAAGACTCCCATTAATAAGGAAATCCTCGTACTGACACTTGAGTCTTTCTCCCAGATCAAGAAAGAGAAGCCGTCAGGAGATGGCTGTAAAGGCGAGCCCATGGACACGTCTTCGTTCTCGGCATCGTCATCCGTAGCAACGGGCGAAGACAAGAAGCCGGAGGTGAAGAAAGAGCCCAAAGAGGAAGAGGACTCGTCATCAGCCAACAGCAGCTCCCCAGCCAGCGCTCAGAGCAAGAAGAAAAGTAAGTTTGGAACAGCTGTCATTACCTGAACATCAGTGGGTGGGTCATTACTGTTTTGCGCCATCAAATTGTATTAAACCTCCTCTGTCGGAGTTGAAACTTCTCCTAAAAGTGTAAAGTTTGGATAAAGTACAAATGCATCTTTTGAATAAACAGTGTGTATTTCTCCCGTTAAGGGTGACGTGTTCTCCCCTGCATCGGCTCTCCTCCTTTCACCTTCCAGCTCTAAATCTCTTTCATTCCTCATTTGGTTTTCTCGCTCCCGTCTTTTCCAGTCTTCAAGCCGGAGGAACTGCGTCAGGCTCTGATGCCCACCCTGGAAGCTTTGTACCGGCAGGACCCCGAGTCCCTTCCCTTCCGTCAGCCGGTGGACCCCCAGTTACTGGGAATACCCGTACGTATTCGAACTAGTAACAAAACTAACCTGGTAAGGGACTGCACTGGCTGCCATTTTGCTTCAACTCCTCTGAAAACGTAGCTTTTTTTTTTTGTTGTTTTCCTTTTTCATCTTTATATTTTGTCTCCTTTTGTCATAGTTGCCATATTTCTTGTATTTATTTTATACATCTGCTTCCAGTTTCTTTAATTCTTGAGTTGATTTTTCTCCCATTGCATGTCAGAAGTTAAGAAAATGAGATTTGTGGAAAGTGTGTGTGCTCTTTTTTGAAACTTCTTGTCATTTGTAAATCAAAGCAATGACTCTTATGAACATTTGCCTTTTACTCAGCCGGAACTGAAGTGAAGGGCAAAAAGTAAATGATCCAAACTGACATTCTTTGTCATTGATGTACTTGATTTGTAGACTCCCAAATATAATAATCTAAAAAAAAAAGATGCAGTATTGCATGACCCAAGCATCCATCAGAGTAATGAGTAGCTGTTTGTCTTTCATTGTACTCCAAATACAACAAGGAGACAACAGTTGAGATGTGTCATCACTTTGCATTTTAATGAGCAAAGTCCAAAGGAACAACATAAATAGCTTTAAGCTCCAACAACAGTTCATGAGCCAATTGCTTTCATTTATCACTTTAATTTGTGTGACTTTTGCTTTTTCACATCAATTTTTAGGTTTTAATTTGAAATCACGGTTTCTTTGTAGTTTTCATCCCAGTGTTCCATTGCTAGCTTTCTAGTTCAGTTCCTCACCAGTAGTAGTAGTGTCTGTGTTCAGGTGGGCAGTGTGTAGAGGTGGGACAATACCTTTTTACCCTCGTTGCATCCAAATTAGGGGGGAAAGAGTACTCAATTCAGTACAAGACTGTCATTATTGTATTGGAAACGGGGGGGGGGGGAATAATGCCATCTTTAGAGCAGTGATGAGCGAGCACCAGGCTATTGGCTCACCTCTCTACAGGAACCTCCACAGTCAAGTGATGCAACTTTCCGCCGTTTGTTTAATTGAATAAACTTCATTTTCAGATGCAAACTCAGCCACTCAGTGAAAATGTAAGTTTCTAAGCGCTGCAGCGTGGCGACGTGCGTGTGACTGTAGGTCGACATCGTGATACGCATCACTTGTTTGTTAACGCGAGTGGTTTCATTCAGAGACCGAGGGTCTGTTTCCTAACTGACCCCGCTCTTTGAAACTCACACCACCTCCTACTTGTTGTGGTTGAATCTCCCCCAAAAAAAGAAGCCGTTCTTTTCCCTCGCCCTCTGTTCCGCTCCTCTCTCAAATGGTGTTTTTAGTTTGAGGATGAGCGGAGGGCAGACGGCGGGAAAAGAGAGCGGACTTGGAGGCTCCCCCGTCCCTCTTACATGTGCTTCCCCTCAACACCGTTGGCTTTAACTCTGCCATCATATTGCCACTCATGCTGTTGCCGTTGTTACTGCCAACCACTATGTTGCTAAAAACAGTGACTCTCTTGTCTGCCTGTTGCTGTTGCCAGTTGCCACTGCGCTGTTCTTCTTGGTTTTGCACCCTAATTGCTTTTATGGGCCTGAAAGCTTTGTTTGCTTTCAGACTTTCAGCAGAGAACCGTTACACCAGCTGTTGGACATAATGAGTTACATTCTAAGACAAATTGATATATAATAATGATACAGGATACGTAAAATAGAGTCTTCTTTAGCTAGTTTTTTTTTTTAAACTTTGAGCGGTAGATGATCGGACCGACTGGTGGCGGTCGCCCGGTCGTTGTCCGTAGTACAGACGGGGACTTGGCGTTAAATGTAGGGTGCAAAGCAGAGAGCTGGAGGGCAGAAGTTGTCATGTCTCTCTGTTTGCACGCAAACCTTCTTTTCTGCAGCGCTCAACAACATTGTCCCCCTGCACCCTCTTCTCTCCCTACTCTGGTCCCACCTGGTTGACTACGATGCCTTCGTCACGCCTTCACTTGATGATGATACTCTTCTTCCCCACCTCGGCCCCTCGGACGACTAAACCCCCCCCCCCCCCCCCCCCCCCCCTACCGTCTCGCTGCCCTCTCTTCTGAACTTTACCTCGGCCTGCCACTCCTAATCTGGACGGCGCCCTTCCCCAATCAGGACTACTTTGACATCGTGAAGAACCCCATGGACCTGTCGACCATCAAGCGGAAGCTGGACACGGGACAGTACCAAGAGCCCTGGCAGTACGTGGAGGATATCTGGCTGATGTTCAACAACGCCTGGCTGTACAACCGGAAGACATCCCGCGTCTACAAGTACTGCTCCAAGCTGGCAGAGGTGTTCGAGTTGGAGATCGATCCCGTCATGCAGGGCCTGGGATACTGTTGTGGGAGGAAGGTGAGGCAGGAGCATGGTTTTGTGTTTTTGTTTGTCTAAACTCATGTGGTCCCAGATGAGGAATTTATACTTAGTATCTGGTTTTTAACAAATACTTTCGTAGAGACATTTGGGGAAATATGCATGTTTAGTTCGATGAGAACACTCAACATGACACACTTAAATATGAAGCTCCAGCCAGCAGCTGTTTAGCTTAGCATAACGACTGCTAGCCTGGCTCCGTCCGAAAGGTAATATCATCTGCCTACTAGCACCTCTAAAGCTCACGTTATATCTTGTTTGTTGTAACTGTAAGACTGTGTAAATGTAACTACTCCTAACACATTGGTAAATAACTGTCTCTGCATTTGCATTGTTGATTCAAGTGTAAAAATATTGTACATGCAGTTACATAAATGTAAAAATATATTTACGCACATTTCTGTTACAACTTAAATCCTTTTATTTGAGGGTTAAGAAACCCACATTACTCTATCAAAGATCAAACTATTAAAGAAAATAGCAAAGACAAATATCAAACACAAGTTATTAACTTTGTTCAAAGCTTAAAATCATTTCAAGGGTGCGTTTGCACAATCCCACGTGAAGTATTTCATGTGTTTTTAAAGCCACGTTTAAAGTAGTCTTCAATGTACTCACAATACATTTATATGTCAAATGTACAGTAACCAGCCAAATAACTGCTTCTATGACTGTGTTTAAGTATCATCATTTTGACTTTCTATCTCATAATTTCGACTATGGGGATATTTTCATTGTCACGTCTAACTTTAATTTAAAAAAAAAAAAAGAATTTTGCTGGCGGATTCGCGGGCCACATAAAATGACATGGCGGGTGGGGATTCGGCCCACGGGCCTTGAGTTTGACACCCCTGGTGTAAACGGTTGAGGCGGTCTGATGAAAGATCCTCTCAAGTGGAGCGAGCGAACCAATCGCAAGACTCCCCTGATGACATATTTGAATATGTATTGTTTAGTATTTACGCCAATGCTTTTACATGCGTTACAAGAACATTGACATCGGACAAAAACAGCTCCGCGCCTGCCATGTCCCTGAAAATAATAAGACACCAACATCTGGCTGTACCCCTTCTTCTTCGGTTGAGTTTAATGGCTGTTGGCATCTGTAAGTGTTGCCTTACCGCCATCTACTGGAATGCCCCATCTATTCCAGCATTACAATGGCATGTATGTGGAAATGTTCTTGAACGTAGTGAATAGTCAACATCACCAGCGGTGCCTGAAAGGTTTTCCCAGTACGGTAATTTACAGAGATCTATTTGTGAAAGAGGCTTTAGTTTCTAGTATTTATGCTAAGCTCATCAGCTGCTGCCTGTAGCCTGATAATCAACAGACACTTATGAGAGTGGTATGGATCTTCTCATCTACAGTCACTCTCCGCCAGAAAGTGAATTAAGTATATCCCGAAACGTTTAACTGTTCCTTTTAAGAAGTAAGATTAGGGTAATGTTCAGGCGAGGTGGGACCACATGAATGAGTCCAAGAAGTCATAAAAACGTGCAGATGTTTTGATCTGCGAGTTTGTCTTTTTGGGTCTAGTGGTGTGTGTGTGTGGTTGTCAATGTTTCCTCGGTAACTAGTCTTAAAACCACTTTCTCTTTTTGTCTCTTTATTGTTGCAGTTTGAGTTTTCCCCCCAAACTCTCTGCTGCTATGGAAAACAATTATGCACCATCCAACGCGACGCTGCTTATTTTAGCTACCAGAACAGGTAAGGGCTTTCGGCACATTGGAACACAAGCGAACACACACATCTACACGTGTGTGTATATATACACACACACACACTCTTCAGAAAGTTTTCTGGACATTTAGACGTTTTGCTGTGAAAAAGCAGCCTGTGGGATCAGCTTGTTATGTGTTTTGTTGTATTTTACCCATTGATTATATTTCCTACATGCAATCAGTGCAATCGCAGATGAGTTTTAATTTGGCTACAAATGGTTACCCTGGCACCATCTTCATAGTTCACCGTTTTGATTTTAATTTTGTTGTCATTCATAAAGTGGGCTCCTGTCTTCTTCAGCAGTTCTTCATTTGTTGCACCATTGTTTCCCACTGAGTAAATTTACATGCACAACACATGACTGCTTGCAATTCTGACAGACTTGCATAAATAAATAGAAGTGGGTGTTCCATTGTCCTCACCAGAAGACAGGTTCCCACTTTATAAATGAACTAGAAGGATGATGGGTCTCTGTTGCTTTACCATTTATTTATTTTCCTCATCCGCCCTTTCATGTTCGGAGACTCGTATCCCCCCCCCCCCCACCACCCCCCTCCTCCACAGCTCCTAGTGGTCTCTCATGTTGCTGTAATGTTGTTGTTGTTGTTGTTTACCACTGGACGTCTGACGCTAATCTTTGCTTTGCCTTGGCTCTCTGTCCTCTGTTGGTTGTTGTTCACATCCTGTCCCCGCCCCCCTCTCTGTCCCCTCCATTGTCTCCGTCTGACCTGTCACAATTTATTTCACGCTTTTTAAAATATTCATTTTGACCCTCCCCATCTCCGCCCCCCCCCCCCCCCCCTTCTCTCCCTCCTATTTTAACGCTTGTGATGTCTGCATTGGCCTGTTTTGGTGTGACCAATCATCCACTCCAAAATTTACGCGCAAAATCAAAACACCCGCCCACACAAAAACCCTGCATCACGATTGGCTGCTTCCTCCTGGCGACGATCTTCCTTGCCCTCTGCCTCCTCCTGTGTGTTCGCCCCCTGGCCTCTCCTGCCCTGATTGCCGGCTGCTTCTTCGTGCCCTCTCTGTGATTGGCTGTGCTGATGACGAACGGTGTAGTTCACCAAAATATGGGCTTCTTGCTGACAGGTACCACTTCTGTGAAAAGTGTTTCAACGAAATCCAGAACGAGAGCGTTTCCTTGGGGGACGACCCCTCCCAGCCTCAGACGTGAGTACCATCACACGCCTGCTTTCCTCTCACTCACACACACACACAGCGCTCCCATCTCTCATCAAAACTCAGAAGTTGTTGAGTAATGCTTGTCGAGATGTTATGCATCAAAGATTGAATGTACCAGCTATCGAACCCCCAAAGAAGCGCTTGTTGGAAAAGACCACACGAGCATGAATTTAAGGTTAAGATAAGAGATGCCTTTTTTGATTCCCAGAGGGGAAATTTGGTTGTCTCATCAGTAAAAGGACAGCAATAGTACAGATACGTAGTGAAAGTAAAGGAAATGCGTAATAAGATATATTCTTATTTCAGTTATTTTATATAAAACAGCATAGGGAGACCAACAATTGCAATTTAAAGCGACAGTGGTATAAACCCGTTAACATCCGGTTTGACCCTTTTTATATCCCCTGAAAGGGAACATTTGATGTGGATCAGTGTTGATGGTAAGTGTAGCAATAAATTCCTCAATTCCTCCCAATAAATGTTGGCAGTTTATTGCTTCAATTAACAACAGTGACCATCAACACTGATTGGATATCCACACAAAAGCTGGCATATTCTACCGTTTAAGTAACTGGGGTTAGAAAAACCATTTTGTTCCCAGTGTCATACACATATTTGGTACCAGCTTATTCAGGTTGGTCATTGAAGCTGTAAAGTGTTTGGAGAACTTTTCAAATCCAAGAATTTGTGTGGCTGCACTGCTCCCTAAAATGGAAATGTTAAACGGTAGACATCTAGGGCATAATTTTCCAAAAAAATCAGTCTTACGTATTGGTATGTTTGGAAACTTTGGGATCTTTGATAGTATTTGAAATCAAGTTATGTTGAGCTGTGAAGATTAACCCTTTTAGTCCGATTCATTGGCAACTATATGATGATGGGTTAAGTAATATTTCTTCCCTCGTTCCAGCTTCTCCTACATTTTCTGCTTTTCTCTGTTTAAAATCATTGTAAATTAAATGTCATGACAGAATAAGACATTTGATGACATCACCTAGTGTTCTGTAGATTGTGGTGGGCATTTTCACTTTTTTGTAACTTTTTTTTAGACCAAATTGATCAACTACAGAACTTCAGATACAACCAACTGTTCTCATAATCAATCAATCTGATCATGTGTCAGTTTGTGGTGACAGCAGCTCAGTGAATAGTTTTAGCTCAGCTTCAAGTTTGTCATTTTGTCATTTTGTCATGCATTTAAGATTAATCTAGAACAATACATAAAGTTGATGCATAAAGTCATCTTTTCATCTTAGTCCCATAGTCTTTCAGTATTTCTCATCACCAGTTTACATCCCTTATTTTAGGGATGGCATTAATAACGAGTATTATAATATGAGGCAATGAACTATTTAGCCCATGGGCACATTGTCAATGTCTACATGTCTTGAGTGAATGGAGGATATTGTATTGTGCACACAGCCTGCAGTGTAAAGAGAGAGAGAGCTTGTTGTGACTGTGACAGCGGTTTGTTTCCTGATGTTTCCCTCAGGTCCATCAACAAAGAACAGTTTCAACGGAAGAAGAATGACACGCTCGACCCTGAACTGTACGTTCCCCCTTTTTAACTCATTAACTCATTTAGAATTCATTTGCACCATTTCTCTTTGAAGATTTCATTTACTCTCAGTTGAAAATGATATCTTGATTTTAGATTCAAAATGTAGTTTGAGCAATTTGAATACGGTGCTGACACATAAATAACAGAAGATAGTGTGATTAAGTAATTATCATACATGAATTACAGTCACAAGAATTTATTTCCCAAAATAACTTTGTCTTAACTTTACTTATGAACTGTACTGACTTATTCATCAGCTTTGTGGCTCCTGCAGAGGAACAAACAGGGTGTTTTCATAATATGTGACGTGTTTTTGTTTTAAACTTTGGATATTGTGTCTGTCTTTTGTCTCCTGTCCTCTCTCTCCTCTTAGGCTCGTGGAATGTATTGACTGCAGTCGTAAAATGCACCAGATCTGCGTCCTGCATAACGACACCATATGGCCGTTGGGGTGAGCCGGCTATCTTACGCACACTCTGTACATTCTGTTACGTGCCTGGGTCTGGAAAATAAATTAAGCCTTTTGTTTTCCTTGAAAAGCTTTCAAATGATCCAAAACATAAATAGCGCTGCTGGAGAAGTTCAGCCGCTAACTCCTAACGCGCGTATGGATACATGTTTTCATGGAGCTGTAGACGTGCTGTTTGAAGCAAATCGTTAAAGATCACACATGTTTCAAACATTTCACCACCTTAAAACTGAGAATATTGTTGGAGTCTTGATCGTTACATCTGGACTGAAAAGAAAATGTTGGCAGATACACATGCAAAACAAAGTACTGCAGCTCGTGTGTGCAGTGAGAGTCTCATTTCTCAACGTTTGATCTCCCTTCATGTCTGTATGTAATTAAAAGCAATTTCAGAGTCATTAACGCTGTTTAAGGAAAGGCAGACCGGCATGAACGACTGAGTAATGTCTTGATTAAAGCCACTTAATCACCGCCATTGGTGCCGACTGTGACGGGACTGCTGGCAACCTGCTAATTTAACCATTTGCTCTCTGCTTTCTCACGAACCACAGCTTTGTATGTGACAACTGCCTCAAAAAGGCCAACAAGACGCGGAAAGAGAACAAATACGCAGCCAAAAGTAAGTGGAGTAACGCTGATCTACCGGCTCGTTTCACGGCCGCGCCTCTTTTCCCTCGTTCAGACTTAGTCATTGTGTTGTCGTCCTATGTTTTGATTCTTTTTTTTTTTTTTTCTTCTTCTTCATTACCAACATTTCAAAACATGAATTCTGTTGCTAATCATTCCACTTCCTAATAAACTAATGATTTTTGGGGATCAAAATCAGCGATCAGGATTTGTGCTTTTGACTGAGACCGATGTGTGGTGAGGGTGATAACATTGCCATGTTTAGTGAGCATGAACACACACAGTCCATGCGTCTTGCGTCTCTCTGTATTCCGCCTCTCTTTACTCACACCCGTTTACTGTTTTTTGCAGGACTTCCTCACACCAAGCTGGGGTGCTATTTGGAGACGCGAGTGAACGACTACATCAAGAGGCAGAACCTCCCTGAGTCTGGCGACGTCACCATCCGTGTGGTCCATGTGTCCGACAAGGTGGTCGAGGTCAAGCCAGGCATGAAGTCCAGGTACAATTCAATGTGTCTGCTGCTGCAGGTTTCGGGTTTTTATGCAGATAAACTTTGATGTGTTACTTTTCCGAATAACTGATTCAGTCACATTTGGAATTTCCCATGAACCGCTCTTCATATCGGCATAATTTAGGTCCACAGCACTTACTTTAAAGGAAAATGCATTACTTTCAAAGCTGATACGCCTGTTGCTCTTGTTATCTCCTCCTTCCAAAACACTGGTGAAGAACACCAGGAGCAAATGCCAGGAATTGAGTTTTCATAGACCCAAAAATGATGACTGGTGTTTTAACTGCAAACCAAATTAATCGGAGCGCAAAAGGCCAGATTGCCTCCCAGGTTACCATGTGACCGGTTGCTGACAAGTTATTTAAAAGGTACATTTTTTGAATGTCGTGTGTCACGGTGCTCACACGCATAAAATGTTCACGGCGGTGCACGGCTGCAGAATGAATACAGGAGAAACACGAGTGGATATCTGGCGTTACAATTATTGGGGGGAACACTGATGTAAGACTTGATGAGCTTCAGGTTAAACAAGCAGCACATCACACAGCAACGACTTCGTTGGTCAAACCGTCCTCTGGTTACTACCTTGATATCGAGATGGTTATCGAGATGAGATGACTTTGCAGTAATTATTCAGAGCGGTGCATCGCAGTGTTGGAGGGACAAAAGGCCCGATCAGGTGCTGGTGAGCCCCACAGCGGGTCAGACATCAGACTGACGTTAGTTTGACGATCACCCGTTGAACACACGTTAGACCCGTTAGCGATCGCGTCTAGCTGAAGCTAGTTAACGGTTCCTACTGACCAGCTGGATTTGAACCATCGATGGCTGTGATCAGACGTGGGAGGGGTGTGAGGGGCGGCATCTCTGCAGGACCAGTTCCCAAGCGGAGGTCCTCCTCTTCAATGCAAAAAAAGCGAGTGCATATGGTTGTTGCTATGGTTGTTGCTAGGCAACAGCTGGCTGGCCATGGTGCACAGTAGAGCAGGTAACGGGCACGCCTGTAACAGGTCACTGAACGCAGGGTTTGTTTACTGAAATGTTGTGAACATCGGTGGGGCATGAATGCACATTAGCAACGGGACAAGTTTTATTTCAGAGGCAACAAACTAAAATGTCCTTGTGTTGTGTTTGACTCTTGTACAAGTTTGAATTAGTTAAACATTCCAGTCACTGGTTACAATCTTGCATCTCATCTGTTCTCCATTGGGATCAAATATACCCGTCCATTCAACATTATGGTAAAGACGCAGCAAGAATGATTTCATAGCCGTTTTCCTCACCCCGGCTGTTTTTTTTTTTCTCCCCCCTCCAGGTTTGTTGACAGTGGAGAGATGTCCGCGTCCTTCCCCTACAGGATGAAAGCCCTGTTTGCGTTTGAGGACGTCGACGGAGCGGATGTGTGTTTTTTCGGCATGCACGTTCAAGAGTACGGCTCGGACTGCCCGCCGCCCAATCAGAGACGAGTGTACATCTCTTACCTGGACAGTGTGCACTTCTTCCAACCTCGACTCATCAGAACTGGCGTCTACCACGAGATCCTGATAGGCTACCTGGAGTATGTCAGGAGGCAGGGGTAAGAGAAATGCTGAGACTGTCTCAAACATAATGCAAAGGCCCCACCTGAGCAGCTAACATCAGTTATGAGATTTCTCTATCGGAAAGCTACACAGGCTTTTAAATATGAGCTCATTATGCAGAAAGAAGTGTGTGTTCCAGGAGCTGCTCCAGACAATTCACTTCTGTTCTAATGAATACAACAACATGTCTCCCTGTGTCAGGTATACAACGGGTCATATCTGGGCCTGTCCTCCCAGTGAAGGGGATGATTACATCTTCCACTGTCACCCAGCGGACCAGAAGATCCCCAAGCCGAAACGGCTGCAGGAATGGTACAGGAAGATGCTGGACAAGGCCGTTTCTGAGCGCATCGTCCACGATTACAAGGTGAGACATGATTTCACGCTAGTCATTGTACCAACAATATGAGTTGATGCATTTATCAATAACTAATAAGGACATTAAAGGCTCTACAAGCACCTGAACACTTGTCTCTTTGTCCCTCAGGACGTCTTCAAGCAGGCCACAGAGGACCGGCTGACCAGTGCCAAGGAGCTGCCGTACTTTGAGGGCGACTTCTGGCCCAACGTGCTGGAGGAGAGCATCAAGGAGCTGGAGCAGGAGGAGGAAGAGAGGAAGAGGGAGGAGAACAGTACCTCCAACGAGTGCACAGATGTGAGTAGAGTAAGAGGCCGCATTTAATCATCACTTCCAGGTTCTTTTTTGGTCACAAAATATTGGTGTGCTTTTTGTTGAAACTGACACTCGCATCTTTTTCCAGGTCGCAAAAGGAGACAGCAAGAATGCCAAAAAGAAGAACAATAAAAAGACGAGTAAGAACAAAAGCAGCATGAGCCGAGCCAATAAGAAGAAACCCGGGATGCCCAATGTTTCCAATGACCTTTCCCAGAAACTCTACGCCACCATGGAGAAACATAAGGAGGTACGCAAGTCTGATTTGGTTTTAGGAATAGCTGCTTACGCTTTTATTGGATTATATGGCATAATCAGAGGAACATTACGCCGACTTGTGTCATCCGAGTTATCACATTGACTTCCACTCCCGTGAACGCAGATAATTACAATTCTGCTACTTAGCAGCCGTTGCTGCTGCAGCTCTGTTGCTGCTCTTTAGCTGTTGTACTGGAGAGCAGGTACAGCTCATACTACGGCAACTAAAACCTGCTTTTCAAATAATTTATTCATCTATGTTTTCAAATTAGCATGAACTATCGCAGCCGTTCTCAGCATCAGCAGGCAGCCGTTCACACGAGTCAACATGGATGTGAAGAGAAAGGAAATGCATTTGACAGGTTTTGTTAGTCAAGGATACACGTGTACACACACTGTGTTTTAGTGAGACAAGAAAACTCCACAGAGCGGCTTTTTACCCATAAACACCAGGGGTGTGAACATTCATTCAAATATTCAAATTCATAGAACTTCAGGAAATCGTCTCGCATGTCACTAACCTTGTTTAACGTTGCCCGTTAGTGACTCCTGAGTTGACTACAAGAGAAAAAAGAAATTCTGTATCTGAATCACACCTCTTACAGATGTTCCTCTTCACTCTGTTCCCCAGGTCTTCTTTGTCATCCGACTCATCGCTGGCCCCACTGCCAACTCGCTGCCCCCCATCACTGACCCTGACCCGCTCATGGCCTGTGACCTGATGGACGGCCGCGATGCCTTCCTCACTCTGGCCAGGGACAAGCACCTGGAGTTCAGCTCTCTCAGGAGGTCCAGGTGGAGCTCCATGTGTATGCTGGTGGAGCTGCACAACCAGAGCCAGGACCGCTTCGTCTACACCTGCAATGAGTGTAAACACCACGTGGAGACGCGCTACCACTGCACTGTGTGCGAGGTGAGAGTCGAGACTCAATTAAATCTTGTTTTTCTCCTTTTTTAATTTAAATGGAGATCAAACAGTGATCTCATCTACGTTCATATTTCTGTTTTTGATGGAAGATGGAAAAGGGGTATTTTTAGCATTTGTTTGCAGAATTCTTGACAGGGATCCTCTGGTTATCTCTTCTACCTCAGTGTCTGCTTTAAACTAAAACCTCTCACCTGAATTAATCAGCAGACAACAGAAGCCTGGTGGTTTAACAGGTGTGGGTTTTATTCCCCAATCCAATTTGAAACGACTTATTCCGTTGTACTGTGGTCATTGCTGCTGCTAACTCCACTGTGGCCTTTGGCCAGTGCAGGGTGTAAAAAGCCATGTGCAACCATCGGTACACATGGAGTCTGTAGCTGCCCCAGGTTTTACACCAGTGCCTTGACTCAAGCTGCTAGCGCAGCAAGAAACACATGAAACCTCACTGTCTTCCAACCATCGCCAGTTGTGTTCATTGGAGTGCAGAGCGAGTCTTGATCTCTGCGATGGTTGGCAACCGTTTTCTATGTTGCGACACCTACAGGCCCAAACAATAACATTTTAGTTCCACAGGAATGTTTTAATGTGTATTCATTTAGTCCTGTACTTGGATTCAGGTTTAATTCCCCATCCCTCCTTTTGTTTCCTCCCTTCTCTAGGACTATGACTTGTGCATCACTTGCTACAACATAAAGGGTCACGAGCACAAGATGGATAAGCTGGGGCTTGGACTGGACGACGACAGCAACAACCAGGCGGCAGCAGCCACCCAGAGCCCCGGAGATTCTCGCCGCCTCAGCATCCAGCGCTGCATCCAGTCGCTGGTCCACGCATGCCAGTGTCGCAACGCCAACTGCTCCCTGCCGTCCTGCCAGAAGATGAAGCGCGTTGTTCAGCACACGAAGGGCTGCAAGCGCAAGACCAACGGCGGCTGTCCCATCTGCAAGCAGCTCATTGCTCTGTGCTGCTACCACGCCAAACACTGTCAGGAGAACAAATGTCCCGTCCCGTTCTGCCTGAACATCAAGCAAAAGCTCCGGCAGCAGCAGCTGCAGCACCGGCTCCAGCAGGCCCAGATGTTGAGGAGGAGGATGGCAAGCATGCAGAGGGTGGGGCAGCAAGCCGTAGGGCCTCCGGGAGGACCTGTGGTAGGACTTCCATCGCCAGGGAACAATGTTTCCACGGCACCCAGTACCCCAACTTCCGGTGGAACACAACCTCCAACACCCCAGACCCCGACTCAGACCATGCCTCCGGGCACACAGCAAGGAATGGGCCCTGGACCTGGAGTTCAGCAGCAACAGCAGCTCGGTGGAATGCCCCCACAAAGTGGCATGCCTCCTCAACATCCTCTTCACCATCAGTTCCAGCAGATGGCGGGTGGAGGAGGCGGGGCTGGGGGGATAATGAGCTCTCCGCAACATCAGCAGCAGATGCTTTCTCAGGTCCAGCAGCAAAGTGGAGCAGGGACAAAGCCTCAACAGCTCCAACAGCACCCCAACAATTTGCCCCCATATGGCAGCAGACCCCCGGGCTCCTCCCCATTACATCAATCGCAGGGCAAACCGGTCCTTGGCTCTGCAACGCCTCCCCAGCAGCAGCTCTGTGGCGCCGTCATGGCTGGAAGTGTTGGGGGCCAACAACCTCCGGACCAGCCTTTCCTGCAACAGCACCCCCCTTCTGGCCCTCCACCGGCAGCAGTAGAAATTGCCATGAAGATCCAACAGGTAGCCGATGCTCAGAGGAAGATGGCTCTGCAGAGACAAGCAGCAGCAGGCATGATGCCTATTCACCCCCACCATCAACAGGGTCAGGGTCAACAGATGGGCATGGGACACCTAGGGGCAGTAGGGATGGTTGGAACCCAGGGTATGCCGGCACAGACTCAAGCGGCAGTGGCAGCTGCTCGGGCCCACATGGATCAGCAACAAAATGCTCCACCAGGGATGATGGTTGGCGCTGGTGGTCCCATACAGCAACCCCCTCAGCAGGGTAACCTGCCCCAGGGCCAGCTGCCCCCTCAGGTACCGCTTCAACAGCAGCGGATAGGTGCTCCGCATCAAAACCCTCAACAACAGCAGTGGGCAGGCCAGGGGATGCCACCTCAGCAGAGGCAAGCTATGATGAACCAAATGAGCCATCCAGCCATGGTGGCAGCGCAACAACAGCAGCAGCAAATGCAGCAGCAGCAACAACAACAACAACAACAACAACAACAGCAGCAGCAACAGCAACACCAACAAGCTCAGGGCCACGCTGCCTTGATGAATATGGCACAGCAGCAGCAAGGTGCTGGTGGTGGGATCCCAGGGGGAGCTGTCGCTGGAGCTGCTGGTGTCCCAGGAGCTGTTATTGCTGGTGGGAACATTCCCCAGGCCGCCCTTCAGGAGCTGTTACGAACTCTACGCTCGCCCAGCTCACCACTCCAGCAACAGCAAGTCCTCAACATCTTGCGGTCCAACCCACAACTCATGGCTGCTTTTATCAAGCAGAGGGCCTCAAAATACAAGGGAGTTCAGGGGGTCCCAGGTGGAGCAGGGGGTATGCCTGGAGGCCCTGGTCCCACAGGGGGTCCTGTTGGTAATGTCATGGCCGGAGGGGGCCCACAGGTGAACATGAACGTTGCAGGTGGCGGCCAGCCGGGGATGCACATGGGGGCTCAGGGAGGAACGAATGTTAACATGACAACTATGGCCCAGCTACAGCAAGTTCAGCAACAACAACAACAACAGTTACAACAGCAACAGCTACAACAACAGCAGCAGAGGCCGATGCTCACCGGTTTGCAACAGCAGCAAGTGGCAGCTCTCCAGCAGCAGCAGCAACAACAACAACAGCAACAACAGCAACAGCAGCAGCAACAACAAGGTGGAGGAAGAGGTGTGCAGGCCCAGGGGCCACAGATGGGGAATATCAACAGTCCCCAGTTTAGAGAGCTGCTCATGAGACGGCATCTCCAGCAGCAGCAGCAACAACAACAACAACAGCAACATCAACAACAAATGGGAGTAAATCATGGTCAGTTCCAGCAGCCACAGCCACCACAGGGTCAGGGCTACATGGGACAACCTGGGATGCAGCCTCCTACAGTGGGACAGGGACCACCTGGAGGGCCGCCTCTTGGCCCTCAGCAGCCTGGTGGTCCCCCAGGCCAGCAGGGGCAAGGTTACCCGGGGTCGGTGGCCCAGCAGCAGGCCGCAGCTGCACTCCAGCAGAGGCACCAGCACCACCTCCAGATGCAGCAGCAGAATGCCATGGCTGGCCTGCCAGGAGGTGATGGGCCAGGGCCAGGTGGAGGGGGTGTAGGAGGCCCTCAGCAGCCACCTCAGGGCCCTCAGCCCATGCAAAGTGGCCCCCCATCTTCACAGGCTCTGCTCCAACAGGCTCTCCACCAGAGGCTTCTCCAGCAGCAGCAGCAGCAACAGCAACATCAGCATCAACATCAGCATCTGGGCCCTGGGGGGTCACCAGCCCAGCACAGCAATCCCATGAGCCCGCAGCAGCCGCAGCAGATGGCCCAGTCCCCACACCTGCAGGGCCAGGCGATGTCGTCATCGCTAGCTAACCAGGTGCGATCCCCACAGCCTTCACCCAGACCCCAGTCCCAGCCGCCACACTCCAGCCCGTCCCCGCGCATGCAGCCCCAGCCCTCCCCACATCACATCTCCCCCCAGATGCAGACGGGTTCCCCACACCCAGGCCACCTGAACCAGCACCATCAGGGCATGGTGGTCCCTCAACAACAACAGCAGCAGCCAACGACCCAGCAGCAGCAACAGAACTCTATGGAGCAGTTTGGGTCGGACCCGAGCGCCATGCTATCCCAGCTGAGTGGCATGGCTGGTCTACACGGGCCGGGGGGCAGCGGTCAGGACCCTCTGGGCCAGAATATGAATCACAATCCTTTAGACATCATGTAGGAATTCTACTTTACGTGTCAAGTTGAGCTGAAACGCTCTGTGATTCTTCGCACAAACTGCACTCACCCAGGACAGTGTTATTGTTATTACTTAGCCTTTCTTTTTTTATACTATTATTAAATGTTATTTAAAATGTTTTCAATAAAGATGCATTGAACTGAACTTCCTATGGGAGATGAACAATAAATCAAGCAGTCGTTAAATAAATTGGAATAAATGAAATGTAAGTTATTGCTGTTAATATATTTTTTTTTGCCAATTGTGGACAAAGAAGGGGACGGTTTCTCTAGCACCCCTCCCCCCCCACCCTCACCTCCACCTCTTGCTGAATACAAGAAAGGTGATATTTTTGGGGGTAAATAAGAGTACTTGCCTTTTTTAAGAAATGTTTTTAAGATTTTAAAAGTGGTCAAGAATTAAAGTGGAAATGATTTAATGCAAACAACTTTTTATCGTTTTCGGTTCCCCATCATTCAGTCAGTGTCTATTTCTGTTTGGCAGAGTAATGTGGATTGATATTAATGCAAATCCAAACATGATGCATATCCTTTTTTATGTTTGGGTTTACTTTATTTATTGTTTTCTCTTGGGGGGGGGGGGGTGTTATGTACCCTGAGACTGCTACAATTCGTATAGAAATATATTTTTGTTATTGACTGTTATGACTGGGGTAGTGAATATTTCATTTCACGTTAATGTCTTTAGTTGGGTCTGTCCAGGTGGGAATAATTAATTGTCAGTATTTTATTGCAGTGGTTGAGGGTCTGCTGTGAACTGAGATGTTGAACGGACTTATTGAGACGTCCCGGCCAGCTTCTGTGTTGGACGTCGACCATGCTGGAAGGGACTCTTCCCTCGCAAACATGCAAGCCCTCTCCCTCGAATGTGTGTGCACTCCTTCCTTTAAAGACACTTCATATGGAGCAGTGGAGGCTTGGGGAGGGGGGATGCATACCTGTGTGCCTGAAACATTTTGAGTACATGGGCTGGGATGTGAAAAAAAAAGTGTGTGGGTGGGGTGGGCTCCTTCTAGTGTTTTTAGGATTCCGCTGTTTGGAGTAAACAGAGGATTTTGATCCAAATGAACTGTGTTGCACAGAAATGAGGAGAAAAGTAGGAGATAAGAGCAGTTCGGTCTCCGTCTCCTTTGCTGCTCCCCTTGGACTTTTAATCCCCTCCCTCCTCCTCACCTTCCCCTGGGGGACGTTGCTCTCCCGCCCCTCGAACTCCATCCTCTTTATCTTTCTGCTAAGAACTTTGGGAGTTTAATTTAATATTTTTTACTGTACAAAGGAAACACAAACTGTGGACTCAAATACTGTTTTTTTATAATAAAATGAAAATTACCAACCGTGACGTGTCCGTCAGACATATGATTGTGTATTTGGTGAATATGAGAAGTACAACGAAAAGTTTGTCCTGTAACATGAGTTGGTGTTATTCAGCGATCTGTGGCCGACGCTCTGCCTCCCCAGGATCAAGACGCCAGCTCACTTTTAATTTAGCTTGATCACCATGGTAACCTATTCTGCACAGCTCCTAGAGGGACATAAATACTGAACAATAAGGTTAAAACACTAACGAACGAAAGGATAGTTTACCAATCAAGAGTAAATGTGACGATTTGCTGCAATTTGACTTTTGTAGGTGCCTTTACTTTTTTTTCCAGCTGTGAATAACATGACAAACAACTTTATATTGTCTTATTTAAAAACAAAAAGGCCTTAGCTTTACTTTGAGATCTATTTTATACATGTATCTATATTTCAACATTTGAAAATCACAGCTGCCACAATAACTGAATTTAAATGATTTCAATAAGAAGCATTGAACATCAGCAGGACTACCAAGTTAATACAACGTGAACTAAAATCGTTCATTGTGCACTTACAAATGCTAACCTGTTTCCATTTAAAGTCTAACATCTGCAAATACACTATAATACAATCTGATTATTTGATTTGATGCTCATTGATCCTGTGATTTCACAGGATTGTGTGTTTCCCTTTTTTTCCAGCTCCGCCTCAATTCCAAATTCATAGAAGCATGGTTGTAGCTGAATAAGAAGCACAAACAGCTTTATGTCTTATAAATAGTTTTTTAAAAATATTTTTAAAGTCATGAACAGGTCATAGTATATCTGTGACAACGACCCTCTCCGCTTGCCTTGTCACGTGGTTCACGTGGCTGCTTTCCCTGCAGGTGTGGAGGTGGGCGTGGCTACGGGTCATCAGTAAAGTGACAACATGGTCTCATCAGCAACACTGGCCACACCTGGGCCCTGTGTGCCAGTGCTCTCTCTTAAAAACCCTCTTGGAGCTCAGTTGCTGGTTCGCTCTCCTCCCTGAAACACACATTTGAGTTTTGGGTGATGTTTTGGTTTGTGTAACACACTTGCCATTCATGCGCTAACAAACACTGCTAAAGTTACAGA
This sequence comes from Melanostigma gelatinosum, assembly GCF_949748355.1. NCBI lineage: Eukaryota > Metazoa > Chordata > Actinopteri > Perciformes > Zoarcidae > Melanostigma > Melanostigma gelatinosum. The sequence goes on from NC_136646.1 coordinate 10,852,999, forward strand.
CTCCACACTGCACTGTTAGCTCAAGTTCTCCTCTTATGCCTTGAATTGGTGAATAATTAGTTAAGTGGCAAGGTTGTGTGCATCTCCCTCTTGTCATGGCAGTGCTGCCCGGTGTGTGACATGGTATGTCATAAAAAAAAAAAAATGGCATCAAAAGTGATAAAATAGTAATGATGAAAAGCCCTTCAGTCACGGTCTTGCCTCAGTTTCGGGACACACTGGTCTTGGTTTATGTGGTCTTTATTACAACACTGTCAAGTGATAACTTCTTGATTTGGGGGCGCTGTTGACCACAAAACAAAATCAGTGTCTCTTTGAAACAAGTACATTACATTACAGTTATTTAGCAGACACTTTTATCCAAAGCGACTTACAATTCAGATACTTCATACACCGTAGGCACAGCTACGGGAGCAAATTTTTATTTCATTTTTTAAGTACAAGTGGGTTGCACAAAAAGGAAGATTATCGTTTTAACAGAAAGGTCTGGATTTGTATATCAGGACTGCCTTCATGTTTCCAGCTCTTCAATGCACTTTGTAGAGTGAAGATAGAGTAAAATAACTACACAAGAAAAGCCTTTTAGAAGGAAAACTGTCTTTGAAGTGCTGTGAGGTTTGCTCAACCCACTATCTGATATTGAATGTACATTAAAAGTACTCACAGTAATCCCACATGATAAATATGCTCCAGGAGTCAGTTATTTTAGTACATATTTATTGTAAATGCAGTCAAAATAAAAATCAATTTTTAGAGAGAAGACATGTTTGACAGTTTATCTTTGTCAGAGAAAGACACATATAAGTGACATAAGTTAGTTAGCTTATACATGTGACATGCAATAAATAAAAGATCACTACAGTTTGACCTAACGTACATTTGCTTCCATTTGTACACAGCAGAACAGCGGCGGTGTAAACTGATATGCTCTTTTGAAATGCACAAAGGCTCGTGAAAAGAGCGGACTATCAATTGGTAATACAAAAATAGAACCAGGTAGCATTTCATACTTGAAAAGTAAAAGGACAGACAGACGGCAAGCGCGACTGTGTATTTCTTTTTGTGCATCCAGCCCCCTTGAAATGCAGAACCTCATCTAAGCGGAAGCCTTTAATTCTCTCTCTTTGTTTTCAATCTTTTGTGACAGAAATAAACCTCTTCAACAAACTACAGGACAGGGCTTTGTGCACGTGTGGCATAGACTGACAGGCCATGCAGCACTCTCTGTGCAAATACTGAAAAAAGAGCAATATCTTTACAAAACATTATCGGTAAGAAAGAGGAGCAACTGAAACAGGCCCCGAGAACAGATTTGAGTGTGTGACCGATCTCTGGCTGGAAAGCACCGAGGACGTCTGGAGTAAATAGCTGCATGGAAGTAGAAGTAGTAATGTGGAGTGTTACGTTTGCTGTCTCAGCATTTGTCTCCTGCTCTCCGTGAACCCAGTGACCCGCCACTGAGATCCATTTCGTCTGCTGGATTGCAATGGATGATTTTGAGGACTTTTTTGGGGGGGGGCCTCGGGCTTCCTATGATGCCTAACAAATGAGCCACAATGATAAAATTACCTCTCATTTAATTTTTTTTGTTTTTGTTTTTCCTTTTCAAAAGGCAACAATGTCTTCATTGAACTCAGTAGGAAATGAGTGTAGTTTTGTAAACATGTGGAACTACCTTAACATACACAACTATTTACAAGTACAAAATGAGTGGCAAGTCTAATTATGGTTATTTTGATCTCTCTCTTTCATCCTTCAATATCCCTTAAAGAAGCCTTCAGCCACCAGGGCTTCTTTAAAAGTCACCGTCAGACAGTTGATAGTCACGTCTGTAGAAATCACCTTCTTGGGGTGTTCTACTTCAGCGGGATCACTCGGACTGCCCGGCGTCGTGGTGGTAACACTCCGATTGTCGCCACTCACCTCCTCCTCCATCTCCTCAGTAGTGGCGCAGTCTTCCGCCGTCTCGTAGCTCCCCAGAGCGCTCACCATCACCGAGGTGGCGTTGTTGTTCTCTAATCCGGGACACTCCGGCCCCGACTCCACACCCTCCTCGCCTCTGTCCCAGTCCAACCTGTCGCACACGGAAACCTCGTCTTCCAGTGCGGCCTCGGGCACCAAGGCACTGTCTTCTGATTGGTCGCACTCAAACGTTTGTCTCTCGCTCGTTTCAGATGTCCCCCCGCCTGGTCCGTCTGTCCATGTTTGTGCACCTACCGCTGTCAGGTCGGCATCCACCTTCTCCTCCGCCTCCACCTCCTGTCGCTCCAGCAAGGGTGGGGAGCTGCACACTGACTGACCTTAAAAACAAAATAAACACTTTGTTCACTTTTAAAGGCCAAAGTTCGTGACCAAGCTATTGACCTTCTGAGTGATTAACTTGACAAACCAACCATACAAGCTGTCTTCACGTATCTCCTCGGCGGTGCTCTCAGATTCCGGCTTCTCCTCTTCACTGGTGGCGCCCCAGTCCTCCTCAATGGGCTCCTTCTTCCTCAGTGGACGCAGGGTTTTGTTTGCGGGGCCCTCCTGGCCTAGTTTGGACACCCTCTGCTTGATCTTCCTCCTGGCTAGACGGCGGTACAGGCTGCCCCGCTCGCCCTGGTCCACATCTGTACTCATGGAGCGGGTGAGGGAGAGACGCAGTCGGGGGGGGGGCTTCTCCGACACCTTGTTGGCACTGCGGAGGGCCATGGCACAGATGTTCTGGGGCAGAGCAAAAGGTGACAGGTTAACACGTGAATCATGAATGTTTTTTTAATAAAACAGAACGCCTGCATTACAAACTGTAGATGTGGTGTTGGAAATAAGCTGGATATCACCAAGCAGGTAGGGTCCAATGAAGTATGCTATCGTTGCATTATGGGAAATTAGCTTGACCCAATACTACCAACTAAAAGTCAGGATAACTCAACATTTGCTGCTTCAATTTGGACTCTTCTTATTCTAAATTGCTCAACTCAAAAGGGCAACCTGTCTCAAATGTTACTAAGAGGCAACATTTTCAACCAACAATCATAGGGCGAAAAAGGGTCTTGAAATAAACTAACTTCTCACTGAGCAGTGTGCATTAGTGGTGTGAAGGTACAACAAAGGCTTGTGAGACAAAGAAGAGAGGTAAGTGTCGCTACCCGCAGGACGAGCCTCCTGGGTCTGAGACCTTTCCGGCGATAGGCCAGAGCTCTGATCTTCTCCAGACTTGGAGAGAGAGGTGGAAACAGAGGGGCGGGAGAGGACGGAGACAAAGTGACAAAGAGAAACAGATTGTGAGTGGAAGAACAAAAAGAAAACAAAGACAAATAAAAGTGCTCTGCAAGCATAAAAACCTCTCCGAGATTACTCACTTCTCTTCGTAGGCCAGGACCAGGCACGGGTCCAAAATATTGTCCTCTGGTTCCCAAGTACTGTACCTGCCAACACGCACACACATTCAAATAAGTCTGTCTGTCTGTCTGTCTATCTATCTAGCCATCTATCTATCTGTCTCTCAATCGATCCAACCATCGATCTATATATCTGTCTGTCCCTATATCTATCTATCTATCTATCTATCTATATATATATCTATATATATATACATATATATCTATATATCTATCTATATATCTATATATCTATATATCTATATATCTATCTATCTATATCTATCTATCTATCTATATATCTATATATCTGTCTATATCTATCTATCTATCTATCTACCTACATATCCAACAATATACGTATCTATCTATATGTATGTCTCTCTATCTATCCAACCATCTGTCCCTATATCTATCTATCCATCCATCCATCCGTCTGTCTATCCAACCATCTATCTATCTATCTATCTATCTATCTATCTATCTATCTAACCACCAACCTACCTATCTATATATCCATCTATCCATATGTCTGTCTGTCTGTCTGTCTATCTATCTATCTATCTATCTATCTATCTATCTATCTATCTATCTATCTATATGTCTGTCTCTCTATCTATCTATCTATCTACCTACATATCCAACAATATACGTATATATCTATCTGTATGCCTCTCTATCTATCCAACCATCTATCTGTCTGTCTGTCTGTCTCTCTATCCATCCATCCATCCATCCACCCATCCACCTATCTATCTTCACTGGTCATGGTGCTCAAGTATCAAAGAGCATATTTTGAAAAGGCTATTGAGTTTATAAGGATGAGGTCACAGGACGATGACTCAAGGCTTACTCACTTTGGGGACCATCCCTGCCATTTCAGTAGATACTCCACATTACCCTGAAGAAAGAGAGAGAGAAAGAGAGAGAGAAAGAGAGAGGGCGATTAGAGGATATACAGCGAAACTCATTCACACAACCTGCATCTCAGACCTGGTTCAGTGCGATGCGCGGAGCAAGCTGCTGTGTGCCGAGCTCGCGATGGGGGAAAAGGATGACTGTCACTTTAAAGTGTGGTGTGAGGAAGAGGAGGGAGGGTCATGGACATTCTTCTCTCTTTCAAACGGTGGCTTTTATTTTTTCTGAGGGATGACGTCAATGACAGCGCGGCTGGGCGGCCTCCAAACAGCAGCCTCTTTTCCTCGCGCATCGCGGTGACGTGATCACACATGGCTCCGCCAGCCGGTTTTTGAGAATCTACGGGCACATTGTAGAACGTTACACCGGTGGCTGCGATAGGTGGGGCCACGGGGACATTTGTAAACAACGTGGCGTTGCGCAACTTTCAACCAGCGAGTCCTGAAATAACGATCACAGTCACCCCCGAGTGAAAAATAAATAACTGCATCACTCCCACGTTTATTTGCGAGTACATATAGTTCCATCATGTCATTATCCTAATCTAAACTTTATAACGGCATATGAACCTGCTATTACATGGAGGATGTCGCGCTATTTCATCCATTTTACATTACACAACAGCCCACGCTGTATGTGCACATGCTGCGCCAATTACCACAATGTGCCGCTCACTTGTTACGAGCCCACATTTCCTCCACTGTATAAAAAATAAATGAAATGAATCTGTCACCACTACGTAGCATTCAGTGACATTACGCAGCAGTTTCACACCGAAACTCAGCCGCTCGCTGGCGTAACTTCAACTGCGCAGCTCCCCGCACACTGCCCGCGTGTTATCCCCCTTTTTCGGGATACACACCCCCTTTTCCATGATACGACAGCTGCGTAGGCTGCATTCTAAAAAACACGCTTACTCCTGCAGCATCTCAGCTGCTGCACAGGAAGGTTTACAGGACGCGACCCGGGCCGCGAACCCGTGTTGAACTATGCAGTTAATTAAAAAGCATAGATTAGTCTTAAAATCGCCTTTTTTGCGAAAGTTAAAGTGCGTAGCCTAGTTTTTGTTGTGCATGAGCACAACGGACGGTACGCTGGACGTAACTTATGTAAGTAAGTAAGTTCGTACAATTTATTTCTAAAGCGCTTTTCACAGACAAAGTCACAAAGTGCTTAACAGGGCAGACATTACAAGCATAAAAAAGACAATGTGACCATAGGGCCAACCATTTACATACACAGAAAAATACAAAATGAAAACATAGTTTAAAAGCAGGTCTGGGACATGGGTTTTACCCAAACGCAAGTCTAAAGAGCTGGTTTCTGAAAGTGTTCACAGAATCTGCGAGGCGTGGAAGGTATTACTAGCACTCTCTTACCTTCCGCACTCTCTTCTTTGTTATTGACTCAACAGCAAACACTTGGTCTCCCACTGATGACAGCTCCATCTCCGCGTGCTGCTCCAAACAAGACGCACAAGTGTGTCTCCGCTGTTACAGTCGAAGTGCTGAAATAAAAATATCCTGCAGGAAGACAAACAAAAAACAAAAAAAATCCTGGAAGTTGAAGTGCGGCTGTTTGCTCCAGATGTGAACACTTGCTTTGAAAAGGCTAAGTCTCTGCGCCTCCCCTCACTCCAAACTCCAGCGGATTGCCTCCCTCACTTTTAAAAATCTGCGACACATCAATGCCGCGCAGCACAACGCGTTCCTTTAAGTCGAGCGCGCCGCCTTTCCATTGCGTAGTGCTGGGACCCCAGTGTGCGTGCGCGGCCCCGTGGGCAAATTGGAGCAGAGTGCAGAAGGGGGATAGAGGGGGGCGGGATAACGCGTCAAGGTTATTATGTAACGTTAAAGTTAGGGGAGGGAGTAAAAAACACATATTAATAAATATTAAAAATATCGCTATTAATCCAGTTCAGAGGAAAGAGCCCTTCAAATCAGTCCACTCAGGTTTTATTTCAGGGATAAACTTTAAAAAAAGATCCAACGTTCCATGACTTGATGTTTTATTTCATTCACTGTCAAACCTTTACATATTTCTTTAAATACATATTTTGGGAAATGAGCTTATTAAGCTTAAGAGTCAGATGAGAAGCCCAGTTCTCACATCTGTAGTCAATATAAAGCTGGAGCCGGCAGCTGGTTAGCTTAGCATGAAGACTGGACTGGTTTCGTTCTCCCTGTTTCCAGTGTTTATGCTAAACTAAGCTAACCAGCCACAGGTTGTAGCCTTGAATCTCCACCAGACAGAAAATACGCGTATTTCCCAAAATATCAATTCCTTTAAGTAAGATATTAACAAACAGAACAGCAAATCAGCCCAACAGCTTCAAGGACTACTGTTTGATAGAAAGGCTCTCTGCTCTTTCAGAAGTAAAACACAGTGAAATGAGTTTGTTCAGTTAAAACAGAGAGAGTGAGCTCATGTATTTTTATGTAACAGGCGTAAAGGCAGGAAAGATCAGAATCTGGAATGGAAATGAAAGTTTTGCTTCACTGTGGTGGAGATGATCACCCCTCCAGCCGTGTTTGATCCAAATATAGGAACTAAACAGCTAAACACTCGCAGGAAATCTAAATTTGACATCCTGAACACCAAGCAGCATCTCTGGAGAGAGAACGGCTGAGAGCAACACAGAGGAAGATCTCAGTGACGATAATAACCGCTGATATGTTGCAGCAAACATTTATTAAAGAGGACTGATTCTTAAAATGACGGTTTGGTCACAGCCGCTGGTTACACACACACTCATCTAACTTCATACCTGAACGTGTACTCGTCCATCCCCCCAGGTGGGGACAGCTCATAAAGGTGAAGTGACTGCTTTGGAAAAAAGGCCCGGAGCCAGTTTCCTATTATCTTCCATTGAGGGTGGTGTGGATCAGTTTACAGTGAAACTCGCTGTAACTCCAAACACACACACACACACACACACACACACACACACACACACACACACACACACACACACACACACACACACACGCACACACACACACACACACGGTCCACTGTCTGTGCACCTGGAACACTTGCATCACTTATGGGCATTGGGTGTCATGGCAACAGTTTCTAAGGCGACGGCAGAAAAGCTGGATGATGATGATGATGATGATGATAAGACAACAGGAAGAGTTGATGAACAGCTCAGGGCTGAATCCACCTCCACTGACCCAGCTGTGACCTTTGACCTCCTAGTCCTGAGATTATGTAAACAACCAAACCAACAATATTATAGTGATGTCTATAATCTGTGGTTTTACAGTTTATAGAGTAAAACAATTTTATACTGATTATAGGCTTTACAATAAACCATATCAATCTTTAGGCGTCTACAGCAGTTTTGGTGAGGTTTGACATAATTAGCTGCGACTAATAATTATTTTCGTTGTGAATTAATCTTCCAATTATTTATTTGTATTATTTGATCATCGTTTTGTATAAAAAATGGCAATTTTAAAACAAATGCCCCTGACATGCTCCAAAAGCCCAAGTTGGCCCATTGTCCTTGCATCAGTCCAAAAACCCCAAAAGAATCAATTAATTAAACTCCTATTACAGACAACCAGAAATATGAACAAATGTTAACGTGAGGGAAGTTCCAATCAGCAATTTTGCTTAAAAAAGTAACTCACAGATGATTTATCGATGGAAAACAGTCGCAGCTTCAGTTTCTAACAGATGTTTAAATCTTCGTGCTTCATCTCTCGTGATTCTAAAAATAAAAGCCTCAGCATGTGAGGACGTTCAATACTTTATTTAGCTCACTGGTGTTTGCATCAAAGGGGTTCTCCCGTGATTCAGTCTGTCACATTCAGAAAGCAGCTTGTGAAGACGGACCAAATAAATTGGAAAACACCCACGCACATGTTTCAAACTTCACACCTCCATGTTGGTAAAGTTCTCCGTTAGTTTCTTGCCTCGAGCCTAAAACGAGATAACCCCGATGACATCACTCTGAGATCATCAGGGTTATTTTGTCAGACTTTAGTAAAGCTCCCTTCAGAGACGCAGGAGATCATACAAATGCTATTGTTACAAGCTGATGAGTAGTACTCGTCCTGAAGAGTAAACTGAAGTTAAACAACAATACATAATAGTGGCCCCTTTAAGTTGATGATATATTACTCCTTTGATATTCTTACAAGAGTTGTAGGACTCTGGTGGGAGTCATGGTATTTAGTGATACTTATGCGTGCTGGGATGATTTAATATATCATAAAGGGGACTGTGGTGAGTTTGCACAATGATCCAGCATCATCTTATAGCTCCGGTAAATGATATCGAGACGTGCGGTGATCTCATTGAGCTTTACAGTGTTTCAACACCGTGCACTTCTCCGGTAGCCCGCTCCTACCGGGACCAGCGTCACGGTATCACTTTATCAAATGTAACACGGGATGGAAAACAGCACTTTTCCCGTAAGGAGGTTATCGCGGAAATTCAGGAGAAAAGAAACACGCCAATCACATGACTCGTTATCTGCCCGGATACTAGTGTAGCGGAGTGGGGATGCGAGGATGGAGCGGCGAGAGAAAAGAAACACGGCAGGACGGATCACAGCGCTCACTCCCACCCACGTGTGATGACTCATGCATGACTCACCAAACGTGACGGTAAGAAGCGAGAGAGAGAGGAAACACAGCAGGGTGACCTACAGGCTCATACCGGGCTCATTACTCCCCTTCGTCCTGGGGGGGGGGGGGGGGGGGGGGGGGGGGGGGGGCAGCACTTCTGGGAAAATAAAAGCACTCAAATCCTTCCGCGAAACATCAAAGCCGCAGAAGAACAAACTTTGTCTGACAGGCTTCTGATTTGAGAACATGTATGTGTGCACTTTTAAGGGCCCGTTTAATGCAGCAGACCTGTTATCAGTCACCATGTAGTGTCCGCAGTCAGAGTATTGTAGTATTACTCCACTACTTATTGGACAGCTGTAGCTACTGGGTACTTTGCAGGATACAATTTAACCTGCTGTCATATAAAATGTGTTCTAAACTACCAATCATGGTTGAAATATTAAAGCAGTTAAATGATACTTAATAGGAATAATAATATTCCAATGACATATTACAACTTTCATATAACAAGTACTTCTACTTTTGCACTTTTCTTGAAGTATCATTTTCAAATCTGGACTTGCAACAAAGTATTTCTGCCGTGTGGTATGAGTACTTTTACTTGAGTAAAGGTAACAAAATATTTCTACAACTGGTCAGGACAGGAAATATGATCGTATATAAGCCCTTTTTGAACATCGGAAACTACAGTCACAGTAATTTCAGCTAAATAGGGTGATCCAAATACATTAAGCACAAAGGTTCTCTTCATCTTACTGATTACATTTACCCTGTACAGCAGCAAGAAAGACATTTTGAGTTTGGTTCCTCTCCTAAGTTGAGCTGGACGAAAGTTTGAAGACGATGAAACCAAAACCAGTGGGACCAAGAGAGAAACACCAAAGACCGAAACCAAAATGCAGAACATCAACCCGGTCATGCCTGTGAAGATATAAATAACCAGCTTACTGTACATTCATGTTTATTAGCATTCATCAATATTAAAATAGAAATCCTTGTTACTGACAGTACAGTCTTCGTTTGCACTCATTATTTTCACAACGTAAAAACATTTTATTAAACGTTTCTTCCAAAGAGCACCTTGAAGAAAATCAACAATGTAAACCACCAGGTTGCTGTTTAAGATGCTTAGTGACGGTAAAAGTGAACACATTGGCAGCCGCACACTCTGATCTCCACAACAGCTCCTCAGAAACCCACGGCAGCCGTGACGCCGCATTCAGCCGGGGGCGTTAAGTAGTACCCTACTACTTCTGACCCCCCCCCCCCCCCCCCGCTTAGACCACACACCCTTCTTTGAACTGAACCTTCTCAACAACAACACACTCCTGTGAAGTTTAGTGACGGCATCTTGCACGGTGGCGGCGTGGTGACAAGGTCTGTCCACAGACCGAAATAAACACCTGGAAAAGTACTCTGTGGAAGTTCCTGCCACCCCCCACCCCCCCCCCCCCACACGGCTAGTAGTTATTAAGAAACTCTGTGCAAATACGTTTTCTTTAAAATACACATTTATTCATGACAGACAGCAGCTTATGTGGCAGAAGAACCCTTTTAGAATAACCAGCCGAGCAAAACGTCTCAGACGTTGCCCGTTTTTGTATAACAGAGTTGTCATTGTGCTGAATGACCGTGACTGGGGAAAACAATTTCTGACTCCGTCTGAGCCGGAGTCATTGTGTGACTTTAGTCTTGTGCTCAAAGCTCATTTTGTCAAACTGTAACTTGACAGGAAGCATACGGGGTCTTGTTTGTATCCTTATACACCAGAAGAAGAGGGCCACCCCCTGTGACGAGGTACTTACAATCTGAGTTGCTGCATATTTGAAAAATAAAATCGGACTCCACACAGTGTCTTAAAGCGGCGGTCACCGCTGGGAGCAGGTGACTCGGGTGTGTCCCGGCATGTGGCAGATGCTGCAGGTACGAGGTTTCCTGGCAGCCGGAGGTTTGTTGGCGGTGGCCTCTCCCGTGATCTTCTTCCCCTTCTTCCCTGCATCTCCACCACCATTAAAACCACCACCAAACACACCTGACACGGGGGGGAAACAGAGAGCAAGCGTAACATGATTAGAGAAGATGACTCCGCGTCAGCCTGCTCAGTGGATGCCTCAAGGTCTCCGTGGAAGTGTTTGTGAGTCGTGACAGCTTTTCTTATCAGGAAATAAAGACGGAGGTGAGGAGGGTCTCGCGCGCTCTCTCTGGTGTTTCATCTCTGTACATCTATTCTGCTTTGCTCGCAGTGAGATGTTTTGGATAAACAGAAAGCATGAGATGAGTCCAGGCTCACGGTGTCAATCACCTGACTGTCAGATTAATGCAGTCGAGAGATTGAACTGTGAGAAATCAAACGTAAAGCACTGCCAGTGTGTGTAATGTCTCGTACATGTCAATGTATTCACGTGTGTTCTTCCCTTTAATTTGACTCAGAGTTTGCTTGTGATGCAACGGAAAGAGAATGTAATGATTTGATAAGCACCACAGACCGAAATCAAAGAAACATTTGAAGATGGATTTTCTAAAAGTCCCCTTACAGCACAGCTGGTAGTAACAGCACCAAAACTCTAATTTTGCACTGTGACAGGCGACTATATTCCTTTATGCAACAAAGGTGTGATAGTTATTTATTTGAATTGTAAATATCGGCCGATAGCGACCCGTGGCTGATCCATCGGAACCTATTTAACCTAATGACTGTGCTAGAGGAGCGTTGAGGGATCCCCAAAGTTATTCCAATTCATCCTGAGGGGCGAATGAATGTCGGCGCCGGACTTCATGGCAATAGATCCCTTTCTACACTTTCTAATAGAGATGGTTCAGCCTGGACCAAAGTGGTGGACGGCCCGCCCCCCCTGCTAGCATAGCTAAAAATGTCTCATTCAAAGGATATTAATGTCAGGCCTCAGGGTAATGAGAGTGTGTGTGTGTGTGTGTGTGTGTGTGTGAGACTTGCCTGGTGGAGGTTCGTTCTCATCGGCCCACAGGAAGAAGCCACACTGCTGGTCTCTTGGTTTCCCGCAAGTGTGGAACATCCGGCCCTTGTTTGGCCCGTCCTTCTGCACCGTGCGCGTCACCGCTGCCTCGTTACAGTTACACATCGTCTGTCCCGTGTGTCCTCCTGCACCCCCCTCCTGCCCTCCGCCTCCTCCAGGGGTGTTCCTGAACCCCAGGGAGAGCCTCGGTGGGGCTTGCAGCAGAGGACCTTGACTCCGCGGCTCCCCCTGCTGATCCGCCCACAGAAAGAAGTTGCAGCTCCCGGCGTTGCACTTGTAGAACTGGCGACCTTGATTGGGGCCGTCTTTGCGCACGGTGAGGAGGACCGCGTCCTGACCGCAGTTACACACGATGGCCTCGCTGCTGCCGTCCACACCGCCACCGCCGCCACCCGCTGGAGGTCGTGGCTGCGGGGTCCAGGAGGGGACCGGGGGAAGGGCCGGTCGAGGATTTGACCTCGGGGCTCTAGGGTGCTCTGGTCTGGGGGGCCCTGGAGCTGGTGGACGAGGATCGTCTCCTCCTCCTCTTCCTCTTCTTCCTCCGCCTCCTCCTCCTCCACCACCACCACCTCCTCCTCCTCCTCCTCCTCCTCCCCGAAGGTACTTCAGGTCCAGCACCTCTCTGAGCGTCTCGTCACATCCACCGATGCAGCCAACGAATTCTAAAGGCATCATGGGAGGGAGGCTGCCCCTGCGGAACTTTAACTTTAACCTGAAGAGCGTCGGACAGGAAACAAATGTTGAAGAACCTCAGTATTCACACAAGTGATGAAAGATTATTATTCTTCACTGACTGCAGTGGTTGTTCTGACTGTGTGCGGAGTTTTGAAGTGAATATTTCATTTATCGTGAGAAAAGTTATAAATCATTACTCAACACACCCTCAGTACACAAAGTCAACACTGTGTGTGTGTACTAAGTAAAAGCAGCTTCTCAGAGAGCGCTTGAAGGATGCTGCCCTTCTAAACGAGTGCGTGTACAACTAAAGTTTGACTAATGCAGCAGGTTGCTGTAGCGACCGGCGAGGAGGCCGAGGGAGGAGAGTTTATTAATGCACACATCTGATGCTAACAGTTACACAACACGCTGAAATCTGATTAAAAAGAAGAAAAAAAACCTGTTATATTTTCTTAGAGTAAACGCTGCAGTTCAACTTTGAGCGCTGTACCAGATCGGTTGCTATGGAAACAGATGCTGGTGTGGAGCTCTTTGGCGCAATGCTCGCGATGGCGCCGAGGCACGTGCTCAAGGGGTTAACGCCCACTTGTGTAAACGAGAATTTGGACAAGAACAGCCACGAGAGCCTCATCTGCTGTCTGTTGTTGTGTTTGCACGGGAAGCAGCACACACACACACACACACACACACACAAGAAATGAAAGCTGTGTGTTGAAGGTAAACAAGGAAACAGGGAACTTTCCTTTTACTGTTTTCATGGTCTAATTTGTTACATATTTTTTTATTCTTGTGAAGCACTTTGTGATCTTGCTCTATAAAAAGGTGCGATATAAAATAAACTTTACTCACCAAACAGACAAACATTGTTACATACAGATGAGCAATGTAACCGATGTTGTGCGTGTGCTCTATGGATTCCAGCTGAAGCTAATAGGCAGATGACCTGATTAGGCTTTAAAACATAAAGTTGGGGGGGACTCACGGGAGACATTCAAAAGACATTGAGAGTCGACATGCTGGCCGCTCTCTGGGGCTGTACTACCTGATGACGAGTACATTGAACGATTAAAACCTGGATCTAAATTAAAATCTGCTCCTCTACTGTAATTCATCTGATTCGCTAAATATCTGAACACACACTGATGTGCAAAGCAGGTCGGATGATGAATCTTTCTGAATTTTCTTTATTGTGAGCTATTGGGCAGGCTGAATTGTCTTGATCATGAACAATCTTTTTGTATGTTAAGTTTGTTAAGAAAACCGCAGAAAATGAATACTTACATGTGAACAGGGTGCGGCTGACAGGTGGGACAGACGCTGTCGTCCCTGCTCACCTCCAGCACCGTGTCGGGGAACCACACTGCAGTCTTACAGGCTGGGTAGCCCGTGCAGGACAGGTACCTACTGCAGGAGGACAGGCAGAGTCAGAGAGCCTACTGGAATACTGTTCTCGCACATTTACTGCAAGTTTTTACAACGCATACTTTACTGTCGTTAGAGCGCTCTCCTACCTTTCAGGCACACTTTCTTTATTTGACAATCAACTTGTAAAACCTTGAACCTCACCTGTTTCCGTCCCTCTTCCTCTTCAGCACCATGTCCCGCCTGCAGTGAGGGCACTTCCTGACCGGCAGCGGCATCTCCATGTCCTGCTGCTCCTCTTCGCCGATCTCCTGAGCTGCTCCCAGATAAGGAGACAGGGCTTCATCTAACCTGAGGCCACAACAGAAAATGACCGTTTTACCCGGGTCACAACAACCACACCAGCCTGCAGCGACTCCAGGACGAGTGTCACTGATCCGTCACTTTAAAACACCACACGGTTCTGCTCATTTGGGCCAGAAATACACAAATCTGCTCCAAGCTAACTAACTTTTTCGCCTTCCTGACGGACTCGATGAAGACGGTCTTGTATTTCTGGATGTGGTTCTGCAGCACGCTCAGTTTGTCCTTCCTGCCCTCTGACACCAGCTTCAGGTCAGCCTCCAATTCAGCACGCAGGTTTGGTTTGGACATCTCATAGCCCATGGAGTTATAACCTAAACAAACACACACACACACACATAGTTGAGTGACGGGCAAAGGCGTAAGGGACGCTATCTATGTATTAAGGCCTATTGTGTTATGAAGTGTGTGTGTGTGAACATACCCTCCACCAGTCCCATGCCGAGCTCTCCAGGTAGAAACCTCTGATCAGTTGTCAAGCCCACATACATGCGACTCTTGATGGTCTCGATGTGGTCTGCATGGGTTGCATCGGTGCCTGTAACAGTTCATACAGTTTGAGACAAAACAAAGAACAATTCTATGCTGACTTGACAAAAGAGTCCCTTTTGTGGGATCCTTCAATTACTTGTGAGAGGTTTAAAACACATACGTTTAAAATAAATCTGTGTCATGTCTGTGTGTGTTCACACCGTACCGATGCCGTGCTTCTCCATCAGAGATATGAGGTCGGCTTCAGTGAGCAGCTGCGGAGGACTCGTCTGTCCGTCCACCATCTCGACAGCAGAGGGCTGGAACTGAGAGCCTTGTTCGAACACTGGAATCACCTGGCACGTACAAAGCAGGTGTACTGGAGGTATCGCACACAACCTTTTCTCTGGGTTTAGTAGTTAAGAAGCCTTTAGATTAGGCCGCCAATTAAGTTCATAGTCTGTCATCACAAAAACACACACGTCATACCTTAGCGCTCCACCTGTCATACGGGTAAACGTCCAAGTAGTTCCTTGCAATGATCATGAGTCCCGAGGTGGAGAAGCTCTCCTGGGCGATGTCAATGTCCACCACAGTCTCCTGCCCCAAAGCATCCTGGGATACACAGGCCAGGAAGTGCCGGACAATGAACTCATACACACGTCCTTCATTGGCCTGGACGCAGAAGAAAAAACAGAAGCGATCCGTGAAACTTAACATATTGTTTCCATTGTGTTGTTGAGAAAAAAAAAAGAAACAGTTGAGAGGTACGACAAGGACTGTTTGGGCGCAGAACGACATGCCACCATTTACCAACAGTGGGTGCATTTTGGTATGATTGTTTACTATGATCAAAAAAGTAAACAAGAACATTTTAGTCGAAAAAATGACCCCAGAAGGAAATAAAAAAAACTCATCAAGAACATTTGCACAAACTGAGCTCCAGTTTTTGCAGACTTACCTGCAGTCCACCGGAGTACTTGGTGGGGTGTATGGGGGGGTGGGCTTGGTCGGATTTCTTGCCCTGTCGAGGGTTGGGACCCCCGGGCTGCTCGATCACCCGCTGGGCGAACGTCCCCCAGACCGGGCTCTGTGTCTGCTGCTCCACCAGGGGCCCGAGAGCCAAGGATGTGGGGAAAATGTTTGTCTCTGTACGGGGGTAGCTGATATACCTGAGCAGAAGAAATAAATAAATAAAAAAACATAGTCACAAGTCATCTTCACACAGACAAACTAAGAGAGAACTGGAAAAGTGACATTGCTGATTAGCTCCTTTATTAAACACCTGACAGACACCGTTCTGCCAGATGGTCTATTTCCGTGTACAAAAATAGGCAGAACTTTGAGGTGGTTTAAAAACCAGGTAAACAAAAAAGGCATTTGACTGACACCACAAAGCCTCCGTTAAAGGTGGCTATAAGCCAGCTATCTGACTGAAACAAGTTCAAAGGAAACGTCACAACTACTGTGGGATGATAAACTGACATTGAGCATATGGTCAGACCAAAGCAATACTTCACAGTATGAATGCACATTACCTAACGCGCACTCACCCCTGGGTATACAGTTTCTCTGCAATTTTCATGGTCTCTTTGGCGCTTATTCTTAGTTTCCGAGATGCAAGTTTCTCCAGTTCCTGTTGGTCGATGAAGGTAGAGGATTGTTCAGAGTGGGACAAAATAGTGAAAAAAACAAACCGCATACACTTTATGCCACAAACGGGTGTGATTTGAGATGCAGTGTGTGTGTGTGTGTGTGTGTGAGGCTGCTTGGCTTTGTATTGTTACCACGGTGTCCAAAGGCAGCGGTCTCCACTTGCTCTTGGGTTTGCTGGTTACTGAGATGACTGTTGCTATGGGATCCTGGAAATGAGTGAAAAAGATATTCTGGTGTGGACCTTCCTACATTTGGCTTTCAGCCCATTTCATTGAGGTAGATTCACAACACACAGTTTAAAATGTCCTGCTGCGTCACTGAAAGTTACTTAAATTCTGTGGTACAAATCGAAGAAGGCAACAGTTGTCTTACTTCTTTTATCTTTACTTCGATAATGTTGTGTTGGAGGAGGTTACTCAGTACAGATGTAGAGTGGTTGTCTGCATTTGGTTTTGTTGTGGTTACGACAGGGCAGCTGGTAGTTGTAAGTAAGTTTAAGCATCATGGCAACTCAAATCATCTTATACATTAACATTTTCAGACATCAGAAGGCAAATAAGACCAATTGAAAACCGAGAAGTATCCTTATGACCTTCAACCTTCCATTCACAAAAATCAACTAGGAACAAAGTACATAACATAAAATCTATAACATGACATAAAACACAGACAGGCACTTACCTCCATGCAGATCTGGTAGAGCACCAGGCACGCTGTGTGGTTGAAGAGACGGTTTCTTTTCCAGTTGAACTCTACGGTGTCCTCCTCCACCTCGTGCAGCACTGAGACAAAGACGGACACAAAGGACAGATGGGATGAAGAGGAGCGAGTTAGTATCAGTTAAAGACCTGAATGCTACCAATCTGTGCGTCCGTGCACAGATGAGTTTGTACCTTTGATCTTGTAGAAAGTCTCAGGTATGAAAGCCTGGATGGCTTTGAAACGCTCCACCACAAAGCCCAGAGTGGGAAACTGACAGCTGCCGTACGAGATCAGCTGATTGCCCAGAGAGTCCGGAAAGATCTTCTGCAGGCGAAGCGTCTGGAATCGAGTGAAGGACGCACCTGGAGAAGATAAGCACAGGAGACATGTGACATTCTTTGAGATAAACAGAGCCAATAGTGTTGTATCATGGAGTGAAGTGAACCATTATCTGTTTAGATGTTCCATAATGAAAGAATCTTTTTCACCTGCATTAGTGTGTCACTGTGTATTACTGGTAGTTTAGGAGTGCTACCGTACCTATCCGCAGGTCCAGCTCCTGACGGACATCGACAGCATCGCTGACGTTAGCATCTGGCTCAATGAGGGTCTCACAAGCTCTCCGAATGGAGTTGGGGGTGATCTCAGAAAACTTTGCCCGAAATACTTGTAAATTGGGCTTCACTATAAAGCAAACATTAAAAAAAATACACACGCACTATTATCAGAAGCAATTTGTGGACAAACATACACAACATGTTGTTTGACGTGTTTAGAGTCTGTTGTGTTCGGACAGCGCCAGGTTAGCTGCCTTCCCCTGCTTTTAGTCTTTGTGCTAAGCTAAGCTAAGCTAAGCGAAGCCTATTCTGGCTCCAGCTTTATATTTACCGTACAAACATAACAGAGGTATCAATCTTCTCCTCTAACTCTCAGCAGTAAGCGTATTTCCCAAATGTCAAACTATTCCTATAAAAAGGAGTTTAGAGATGCACGGTCAGTTGCAGCCACACAACAACAACAACAACAACAACAACACACATTACTATCATACCTGCTTTGCAGACATCTATGACTTCAAAGCCAATGTTTTCTCCCTCTCTGTCACAATCAGTCCAGATGACTAAGGCCTGGCACTGCCTCGCCTCTTTCTCCAGTGTCCGCTAGAGAGACAGAGAAAAAAGGGACAACAGAAAGAGAAAGTCTATTTCTAGTATCCATATTCATCATGATTTCCTCTCAATGGAAATGGTGCCCTCGTACTGCAGAGAGGAAAAGAAAGTACATCTGCTGACGGATCCCATAGGTTAAGACAGTAGTTAAGCATACCTTGATTTTTTTCATGTTCTCTGGACAGTACTTCTCTACCTCAGCATCATATAACAGGACAGGATTGCAACTGTGCCTGTGGAGAGAAAAGGTACAAATATAAATCAGTTGTTATGATGCAGAGTGATTCTGAATATATCCCAAAAAAAACCAACAATCGAGATTCAACTTACCATTTCTGGAACTGTGCTTTAAACTCCAGACTCAGTAAATGTCCTGACACTGACGTCATTGTTACGGTCACATTCTGGACATAATGAAACCAGAACAATGTTAAACACAACACAGAACAGACGTACACAAGCATATCTAATTATTCACTGTATTCACTTACCTGACCAAAGAGATGATACTCATACTCATAGATTTTATTAAACTTTGACATCCCCTCTCTCTAAAATGGGAAAGAAGACACTCAGTACTGGAGAAACCAACGAGAAACAGAAATATATATCTTTATCATTCCTAACAGTAGGCTCTGATTTTGGGAGATTTGGTTAAACTGCCAGGCTATGGAAGAGTTTGTATCAATAATAACATATACAGTGCATTTATATATATGGGCGTGACTAATAACAGCATCATCTGTTGGTGGGTATTGTATGGTCTGTGAGAAGACATGACTAACCCTCCTGGACGTGCCGCCGGACATGATCTCTGAGATGCCTTTGGCAGCATCGTTCTTCTCGGCCACGCAGAGGACCCGCTTGATCTGAGCCCGGCTCCGGATCATGTCTGCCTGCTGCGGTGTGCCCGGACACCGGTCACTCTGCGCCGCACAGAAACCCCTCCGTTGGACCCCGAGCCGCTGTAATCCAGATCGAAGCAGAGATCTCCTGAGGAGGTGCACTAGCATATCTGTCCGCTCTCACATGAAGAAGCCGGCGGTCCTCCAGACAGCCTGCTAGCACGTTAGCTAACGTAGTAACGTGCTTCACAAAACTTCACAAAACTTAAAAAAATAGTAAAAGGTAGTCACCGGTTGACAAACTTCACCCCAACGACTTTAATAGACTAAATAAATGTTCAAAGAATTTCGTCGAAGCCAATTAAAAAATGTGAGGAGCAACATCGACCATTGGTTGTTTACAAATTCCGCGCTCGAGTCGCCGTCAAATACTACCGTAATCCAGGTCGTAATACTGTCGTAAAATCATGGAACCATCGAAACGTCTGAAAAAAAACCCAGGTTAATATTAATAACTGCACAATAATTGCATTTAAATTCCAGGCGTAGCGTGTATTTATTAATAATACATCATTTATAATAACAATTATAGCGTAAATGTTAGTCCTACATTATATTAATGTTAAATAGAAAATGAAAATACACCCTAAATCAGAACAAATGTTTCAATTTACAGGTCCATCATTTCCTAATAAATCAGTTGAAAGTAATTATTACTTTCTTCAGTCGGAGACAGATTTTTAAGGAAGAGATTGTTGAGTATATAAACTGTTTTTGATTTCTAAAGGAATTTCAGGACACATGCAAATACTCCATTTAAGTAAAACTTACAGAAAATACAACCGAGGAGCTACCCAAGTATAGATTATGCCAAACATCAAAATAACCAAACATTTTGAGATGTTTGGACAGCCTCATGACCTCCGTATTCCTAAAATCCTCGCTATGGCTTTCCTAAAAAATGCACAAATGTGCCCCCAAACTGGAGAATTGACAATGAGTTACTTTAAAGGCTCATTGATCTTTTCGATCATCACATGAAGCGCTTGCGATCGTCAAAGACTAATTTCTGTTTTAGGGTGGAACTTCCCCAGATGAGGAGGCGGATTGGTCACCTGACAAGACTACAACCAGCTGGGTAAACATGGCGTCTGTCTCTGGATGTGGGAATTACGTGTAGCGCTTCTGTCTGTTAACGGTGTCTCTGTCGCACCAACGTCCTGAACACAAGGACGTGCAGGAGACGACGCATGGACACATGAGGGTGAGACGGACAGAGGCGCTTCACTGATGGGGCCTATATTTGTCTCTCAGTGCACAGATTGAACAGTCTGATGCCTCCCCGGACCTCCTGATCGGGGCGACATAATTGCTTTTGTTAACAGAGACACTGATTAGTGTTTCTGTCGAGGTGACTACTTTTATTTTATCTGACTAATATCAAGGCTCGAGGGACTCTGTTCTGCAGGGGTGGAGCTGAATTTTGGGCCCACTCTGCTCTGGGACCCCCTTTCTTTTAAATTACATAAACAGGCTTGATTTTTGTGTGGACCCTCTCCATCTCTGGACCCCCTAGGATCTCCTGCTCTTTTAACCTCACAAAATAAATGGGCAGCAGGATGGTCAATCTGACTGCACTTTATATGGCTGCCCTCCACCGCTGCGCTCTGACAGCTGGTTTATGACTGCTGGTCGTGCTGCACTGTGTGTCGTGTTTCTCATGCCGTGCTCGACAACACCACTATGATAGGCTCCCCTGACGTGGTGGCGTTCACTAAAGAGGACGAGTATGGGCAGACAACTCCGGACCCCTGGGCTGTCCCTGAGGAGTTCTCTGTCCCTCTCCATCCGCTGGCCGACTCAAACCCTTGGGCCAAGACCTCCTATGCCAAGTTCACCAAAGACTTCATCCTCATCTCTGAGTTCTCTGAGCAGGTGGGCCCTCAGCCTCTCCTCACCATCCCCGATGAGCCCAAGGTCTGCGGCACCTTCGATCTCAACTACTTCTCCCTGCGCATCATGTCAGTGGACTACCAGGCCTCCTTTGTGGGACATCCACCTGGCAGTGGCTACCCCAGGCTCAGTTTTGTGGAGGACTCGAGGGTGGTGCTGGGCGACTCAAAGGAGGGGGCGTTCGCCTACGTCCACCACCTTACCCTTTACGACCTGGAGGCGAGGGGCTTCGTGCGACCGTTCTGTATGGCGTACGTGTCGGCAGACGAGAGGAAGATCATGCTGCAGTTTCAGGAGCTGTCGCGCCGCTTCTCACAGGCCTCCGAGTGTCTGAAGGCCGGGAACAGGAGAGCATTTGCCAAGGAACTCCAGAGGAAGCTCCGAGACCTGGAGTAAGAACTGTTTAACTGCTAAAACATATCTGATGTCATCTCCAAGCTTTTGTTCAGTTGTTTCGGTAAAGGGTGAACAGAATAATGTTTTGTAATCTCAGCGCTGGATTAATCAGTTAATATGTGCTGTTGGCCCCTTCCAGACCCCTCACCTACTGCCCTCTGTTTATTGTCCATGTACCTAGTTCCCATTAAGTAGAGTACTCACAGAACACCCGGAGACCAGCCAGGGCTCCTATACTGGAATAAAACCACCAGACTCCAAGGTCTCACAAGGTGTGTCAGTTAGTTTGCGGTAATTTGATTAAACGCAGCTTAATCCGCTTGATATGCATCATGTGAGCACACTGTAAACTAGTAGGGCATCCCGTCTTTGAGGTTGTTTTTTTTTGATTATTGGACGGCTAACAAATATGGTTATCCACAATTTTAATACTTTTGGTCCAGAAAGAATAAATAGGTAAATGGGGGGGAATTTTTGTCCTATAGGTGAAGATATGAGAGAAACATTTCTTTTTTAATCGAAAGGGTTGCGATTAGAAAGGGATTGAATTCTGATGCCCCTAAAATAACAAAGCTTTAAAATAAGATTTTGACACAGGGTACTTCTACTGCTCAGGGTTCCACCATCCTGTTCACGATGGCAATGATAACGCGCTGATTATGATGTTAACCATGTTCGCCATCCATTCACTCATGGTCGCAAAACACTAAGTACAGCTGAGGCTGATGGGAATGTGAGATGAGATGAGATGAGATGAGATGAGATAATCCTTTATTAGTTCCGCAGCGGGGACACTTACAGGATTACAGCAGCGTATGGTATAATGTCATTAGTCTTGCGGGTTTGTGGTCATAAACTAAACCAAAGTATTGATTATTTCAATCTGATGTTTGAGAAAGATGTTAGACTTCAAGGAAGACATTTCACTCAAAACCACAATTGTGATGGGGACCCTTACCTGTGTTTTCTTCCCCTCAGGTACACTCACTCCGTGCTGCAGCGGGAGGAAGGCCTGCAGAGGGAGGCGGGGCCTCAGTGCATGTACTCCGCTCATGCTGTGGACAAGGCCAACGAGCTTGCAAATGTGGAAAAGAGCATCTACGAACACAGAGACCTGCTGAGACAGATCAGCTCCTACCATCACCGGCCGCGCAGAGATCCTAACGCCGTCACCTGCCAGAAGTGTGTCGCCGAGTGCTTGAGTGAGTGCGAGCAGCTGTTAGACAAATACGCCAAGCTCGCCAACCCCTTCAGTTACACCAACAAACGGGGCAAGAGGGAGGAAGGGCAGGGTCAGGTTGACGAGGAAGGCGGTGGAGAAGAAGTGGAGGAGGAGGAGGGCGTAAAGCGCAGGCCGTCCTACACGCCGCAGCTGATCAAAGCTAAGTCGGCGAAGTGCTTCGACAAGCGCCTGAAGACCCTGCAGGAGCTGTGTGACAATCCTTTCTACGAGGCCACCGTGGACCTCCTGAAGGAGACGGAGAGGAGTTTCCGGGGCGACCTGTGTTACCTGCACACACGCCGCCTGGACAGGGCACTGCGCACGAAACAGAGAGTTACCAACTTCCTGTTTGAGGAGGACCTCGGAGATGATGATGAGGATGAAGGGGGAACATTAAGACCATTCTGTGCTGTGAACCATGCTGTAGATACCTTTACACTATTAAATCCACCTCCTATTGTGCTAGGACCAGAACCTCTAGAGCTCGACGCTCTGGAGCCTCCAGATCCTCTCGACCCAGCCTCTGTGACCAGCCACACTCGGGAGAATGAGCTTGGGCTTGTGGAGAGACATCTGGAGTCCTCTCCCTCAGACCAGACTCTGGAGACCCAGGGGAGCTCGGAGGAGACAAAAGGAAGCTTTGGCAGCGATAAGAGCGGGACGGGTCCAGCAGAGAGGCAACAGAATCTGGCTTGTATGAAGTCAGAAGCTCCTGATCCTGACTTGACCCCTGACCCTGAACCTGACCATAACACTGACCTGGAGAGGGAGAGCAGCAGTGAAGAGATGGAGACCACTGCTGGGGAGGACGATGGAGACGGGACACCTGTGTCCTTGCTGGAGTTGGTGTCTGAGCTGGAGGCCAGCAGAGAGGACGAGTGTGATGGAGCAACTGATGGGGCTTGTGAGATGCAGTCTGACTTGTTGGTTCCTTTGGACACAGCGTGCTGTATGTCCCAAGAGGGTTTCCTTTACGAGGCGTCGGCCCCAGAGGCGGTGCCTCGTCTTGGCCAAAGCTCCCACCTACAGCCCTGTGAAACCCTGGTGGTCAACCAGGAGCCCCAGGCCCTGCTTCATCTCCAGGATGACTACGCGGTGGGTGTGGGCTCCCCAAGCTCAGAAAGCCCTGCGGCTGGCCTGGAGCTGCCCGTGGGGCTCCTTGGAGATGCAGTTTCCCGAACCTCAGCGGAGGATGGGTTTGACTGTACCATGAGTGCTTCTACGGGGTCTGATCGCGCTGCCTCACCTCTGGGCTACGGGGGGGTTGTGACCCTGCGTCAGAGGAAGAAGGCTGGACAGGGAGCCTTGAGGTTTGTCCGACAGTACCCCTTTGCCATGCAAGCTCTGTGGTGTCTGCTGAGCGGCAGAACCCTGGTGGTGCTCGGGGCAGACGAGGGGACAGTCCGCCGACTGGTTGCTGCTCTGGCCCTCTTTGTGCCCGGTCCTGGGAAGTGTGGAGAGAGGGTTCAAGCCTGGCTGTCCTGCCCCTTCACCCTTACTGACCTGCAGAGGTGGAAACTCGTTGGATTGCAAAGGTATTTACAATTTGCACTTCTATTTAAAGCATTTCACCGTACACCAATAAAGATGACAGATGGTGTTCCTAACATACATTTAATAAAAAACATTGAGCTTGATGCTCACAGATCTTACGGAGTCTCCATCAATGTGAAGTTAGAAAATAACGGTTTCTTCCTGCTTGTAGTTTGTATCACACCGTACTAAACTGCTGCTCATCTGGTCTGACTCAGTCCTCGATGACTCTCACAGCCAGCTATTCAACTCGCAAACCTCCAGCCTCACATCTGTCCTTGAACTTCATTTACATTTCTACTCATCTTTCCTACGACAGAATGGGAATTGCAATATTTTACATTTAGGGAGGAGGCCTTCGCTTCATGAACCCATGTCTTTGTAGAGACAGTTGGATTTACTTCCTCTTTACACTCTCACCTTGTAGGGCATATAAGCAGACAATCTGAGTATTCATAGAGAATATTATCTCTTTAGTTGTACATTTACGACGCAAACATTCAAAGTCAAACATTTGAATTTAAATTGCTGTGCAGAACTCGAGACACCAAACTATTTCTGTCTATACAGGGCCAGCTGCACATGCACATATGGGTGACTTCAAATGTGTAATATGTGAGCGTTGACTATTCAACTGAAACATGGAGGATAACATATAAATTGAATGATTAAACATGTTTGTGTATAAGCTGCCTTCACATCACCCGCATGTGTCTGTCTGTCCCTCACAGAGTAGCGTCCCCTGTGGGTTCCAGCATGCTGTACTCGCTCTCCCGGTACAGTCGCTACATCTCCATCCTGGATGCCGACCAGAAGACCTTGCGCTGTCCGTCGTACCGTGGTCAACTCCTTGCCAAAATAGCCGACCACCGCACCTACATCCGCCGCGGTTCCACCTACTTCCTCCACTTGCAGAGCACGCTCTGTCACCTGGCAGCCAAGGCCTTCCTGTTCACCTTCACCCACCACCTCCACCTGCCGGTCAGCTCCACGGAGGGGCCCGAGGTTGTGGAGGGCCGACGCCTCTGCTTCCTGCGGGAGCAGCTGGGGCTGGGAGACGAGGACAGCCAGATACTGCTCTACCTCAGCCAGCTCATCACTCAGCAGTACCTACAGCCAGCCGCCGGGAGCAGAGCAGCAGCAGCTTGTTTTAGTTTTAACTACACCACCAGCGTTTTATACAAAATCTGATATCGTATTGGGACCAGGATTTTCCACATATGTTTCAGCAAAAGTCACGTTTTTAATGGACTAATGGCGATCTTAATAAGGTCCACGGCCATTTTAGTTCCAGGACAGAGTTCTGCACTGGTTATTGTTTTATCTGTCTTCTGCGCCGGCCTTTCTCTTTCCCCTGTGTGCAGGAAAAAGGAGTCGGAGTGCGTCGTGAATGTCACTGAGCGGTTCACTTTGTCCGGAGCACGTTGACACTCGCAAACACGCATAACGGAGCAGACCAAGGGCGCTTCTACTTATTGTCCTATGAGTCATATGTGTGTGTATCGCTTGCGCTGGCTTGTTTAAGGTCATTCTCCACATACACACACACACACACACACACTCAATCCAACATAGCTGTCTGTGTATTGTTACTGCCGGTCTGACCTCAGCTCGCTAAATTGCCGCTCTATGGTAATGGCTACCAATCACTGAGCCTGTTTGTCAGCCATGATATCATCTCAGCTATGTATAAACATGTTTTTCAACCAATCCACATATGCTGACAGTCTCTCTGAATCTGTCCGTGAAACCTTCTTAGCACTGCGCAGGCTTGTTACAGCTGGTTTTGTGACCTCTCGCTCTCGCTCGTGCGCTCTCGCTCGTGCGCTCTCGCTCTGAGAACTACCACACAACTTCCAAAGGCCAAAACATTTTCTTTTTAATATTTATTCAGTGAATCAATTTGAACCCCACATTCCCGCGGTAATCTCTTGTCACGTTGTTGGATTGCAGCTCAGTAGATTTGACTGTTGAGAGCATGGAGTAAACATTCCCAGTTTTCAGGTTGCGATGCATGAGGAAGTGTATTTGCTGTGTGAGTTATAGATCCGGTCGGCCCCCGCGTGATATTTGCATGAACAGCAACAACGTCACCGCGACACATACTCACCCATGTTGGGCCAAGCCTGTCACTATAATGTGCTGGCGAGCATTTTCATGGATATTACTCACACGATCCGGAACATCTTAAAGCTACTTAACCTAAATGTATTGGATTTCACTGTTGTCTTAAAGTTGTGTGAGGGTGTTGTGGTGTCAGCATGAGACTGTCTTGTGCCAGGGTGAATCGCCTTAGTGATGATATTTCTGTTTTGTTGTGTATTATGGGTCAAGTGACTCGGAGAAGGTGCTGAACAGTTTGAGGAGAAGTTGCTGAGACGATGATGTTGTGTTCGTGAAGATGTTACTATGGGGGGGGGGGGGGGGAAATGATTTCCTGTGCCATCAAAAGCAAAACTCTAAGCTTGACGCTTGAATTATGACAGTTACCTGTTATTTGTCTTCTGAACAACCCTTGTTGGATGTGTGATATGAACAAAACTCAACTGTATTTATTTCTTTAGTACAAATTGTGGATTATGACGTCATGCTCAGAATGCCCAGATTTTCTCTCTGGAGGATGTTGGAGAATTTGACAGTTCGGTAATCTTTTAAGGGCTCATGAGCCAGTGAGATGACACTGAACAAGCGTCTCCGATGGTATTTTAGATTTTACTGTTCCTAATTCTGTGGCGTCCGTGATGGAGCTGTAATTCTGTATCTAGAATGGTAACTGTACTTGTGACTGCATGGTCAAGAGTTTTAATGTGAAAGGTCAAACCGCGTTGGACCGTGGCTTCCTGCTACGAACAAGACACTTTCATTTTTAACGGCATACGCTTTTAACTAACGGCAACGTCACATTAGTTCCACCTAATGTATTTTTTTTTTGACGCAGGTTATCACTTTTTACTGCTAGGTTGTTATTTTTTAAGATGTCCCTCTAATGCAAAAAGGTGAATGTAATCTGAATAAGCCATACCACAGTGTGCTTAACGCGTCGTCACTCAGTGTCCTTATGTTGCCACATCATGCCCACCTTTTGTACCCCATCACGAGGGAGTGTCTCGCGCTCATCAGCCCTGTGAGACGTCACTGTTCCCAGTGATCTTAGAGAAGCACGTTGTGAATGTCTTGATGCTTTTATGTAAATGTTGATATTCATTTATTCCATTAAATTATTTGAATCCATTTCATGTTTGCGTGGATTGATGGGTATCACAGGAGTTGGGTGAATATGGCTTTGGGATACTGGATCATCATTTAACACTAAACACTCAACAGCCTCGTCTGTGACTCGCTTTAGCGATGACGGATGTGCGAGCAATCGAGGTGTCGTGAATAATGAATGCTAATCTATGAAAACAACTAATTGCCCTACAGGAGCAGGAGCACTTTAACAAAAAAAAATGTAAACGATTGTACTATAGATATGCCTTAGATGACAACTCATGTAAGAAAACGCATCACTATTATGACAACCTTAAACTTCTACGTCTTTAGTAGCTGTGGTCATGGCAACTAACTAATTACAAATATACCAAGTAAGAATCTTCGAGATGTTAAAACATGGGAACTGTCATTAAGAGTGTTTAAGCTTCAGTAAATGTTATTTAAGAAAAGGGGACAAACTATTGAATTTGAGAATGTTGAGTTTTCAGAAATGAAAATGTGCTTTTGTAATCAAGTAGCCAAGACACGAAATGTAAAAACATTACTTCCACCCTTTCCTCCAACACCTAAATCTCACCTTTATAAAGGATCTGAGCATGTGCAGAGGTCACCTCTCAAACATCAGACACAATGAAAAATATGAAGATGCTTAACTTCATGCATGGTTAGAAAATACTCTGCAACCTTAGTGATTTATAATACTTCAAGAAAATGTAAACAACCAAACTGCAATCAATGTTTTTTTATTTCACGAGATTAATTATGTTTCAAGATCAAGAACGATGAAACGTGAGTCTAAATTGGATCTCACACTTTCCCTACATCATAAAACAAAAAAAGCAAGCGGGTAAATCAATCGTTTTATTTAAAATTACACTACAAGAACAACGATGAAGACAATGTGTTTAGGATTAAAACAATGACATTTCAAAACAAAACTCCCTCCCAGCCCTCTTCAAGTTAAATGAAAAACAGAATTTAAAATGACCGTCACAGTGGGCATGACTAGCTGGAATGACAGGCTTTATCCAGAAACAGCTAACCTCAACTTCCTACTTTGAGCTTTTGGAGTTGAAGGCTTTAGTTCGGTAGAAAAACAAATGTAAGTAATACAATATGGCCCCTCTCTGTGTTCTCTCCTTTATTCTCAAACACTGACCCCTTTAAGGGCAACTGAGGGATGATGGTGAAGATATCAGCGATTTGTTTCTGACTGAAATAAAGACGATGTTGCTTTGGGGTTTTGAGCGCACAGATGGAGCCCTGATGCCCAACGGAAAATAGACGGGATGTCTGCACTTAGCCAGAACATCCTCTGCATCCACAATGGGTGCATTCAATGATCCTTCCCTGCAGAAAGAAACAAGCTTTAGATCACAAGGACACACACACTGTAGTGAGAATCCCCCAATCTATGTCAGACTTACGACTTCCAGCTTGCTCTTGGGGACTCTGCAGATGCAGTTGGTTCCAAAGTTGGTGTCTCGGGTTTGGATGCAACGCAGGCAGCACAGGTTCTCGTAGCCCTGCTTCTTCCACTTGGCAATCAGGTTCTTGTCTGCGTAGCCTTCCTTTATACAGTAGTCATACAGCTCTGTCAGGAGACGCACAGGAAGACAACACTGGTTTGAAATCTAGTACACAGCATACAACTATGATTGGGTTTCAAATGTTTGGGCATGTGCAAATACAAAAAATAAAGCGTACTCTGGCATGTATTTGTTGTAATCTTGGCATGTACAGATAAAATACAGAATATGTACAGATAAAATGTCATTCAAACACACGTAACAGAGTATCAATATGTCATTTTAAGGATTGTATCAAATGCTGAAGTAGACTGAAGAGGAAGAAGAAAAAACAAAGTGGAAAAGGGAAACATTAGATTTGAAACAGTTCAACAGGTAGAGGGGATGTCTGTCTACCTCTGCTGATGGCTTTCCTTTTGTAGAAGAGGTCGTAGATGTATCGACTCCGCTGATGATGCAGTCTGAAAATCGGCCAAAGGGACTCCACCTTTCGCTTTCCCTCGTGAGGCTCTGTTTCAGCTGGGGAATAGAGGGAACCTCTGGATAGTTAGCTTCAGTAAGCAGAACCTAAAATCAACGGTGCACCTGTTTGGGTAGTTTAAACACATCTCTGGGCTAGGTGTGATGTGCCAAAGATATCCAACGTATTGCATCCCATATAATATATAAATCTGCTACTAGAACAGCATCCACCACTGTTACACTACTGTCCTGAATGTGTTGGAGGAGGTTGAGGTTTCTATCTGTATCTACCAGGCTTTGTGCTTGGGGGGCATTTTCCCCAGTATTACCGAAAGAGTTGCAAGCACACTTCTGTCTTAAGTACAACTGTACACAGTAACATTAAGATTCCCTTAATTAGAGCCATGTGGTAAAGCCAAAATCAATGGCGTATGTGGACAGTTTATGGTCGCATAGTTTAACACGAAACAGAAAAAGTTAAATTACAGAAATAATACACAATTGCATCTGACTTAACTACAACCACTTCACCAGTAGCTAGCATTAGCCGTTAATTATTCGTTTTAACCAACTGCCGTTAGCGTTCAGTAGCCGATCGTGTTGCTTATCTATTTAAAAAATGTCAGCCAAAAATCCTTCCACGGACATCACCATGGGATTAATCAGATGTAAAATAAAACTAAATATGAATCTCATCAACATGTAAAGACGATGCGAGGTGAACACCGAGGTTATTTCCCCCGCACAGACTGCGTGCTGTGGTTGTAGCTCGACGGTGTGTTGTGAGGAGCATCGGGGTAATCTTCTACTTCTTACCTTCTCTCATCTTCTGATCCAGCTCGTCCAAAGTGGGCTCGATGAGCTCCCATCCGTCTGGAGGAGGCTTCCGACTCCTCTTTACTTTCGGCATGTTGCTCTGTTTAATACAAATAGAGAACAAAAGCTCTCCGTGTTTTCCTGTTGATTTCTACCGACCCGTTTTCGGCGCGACAATTTGACGTCACTTGGGGGTGGGGGTCCATTTCACCCTCTTGTCGCTTGAATTGCGTCACTATGCCAAATAAACACAACTCCATTTACCTGCGTTCAATAACTTCTTAAATATTCTCTCATACTAACACATTATGTATGTTTATATTAACATGTATTTCGGTCAGTTTATACGCGTGCTGAGATTAAAGCACTGTAGAAGTCTTTCCGGCGTTATTGGCATATTGCATCACTGTAGCACACGAGCACATTGCCGTAAAATAAACATGGTTTAGTTCATTTTATTTCATAATTCACGGAATTTAGTCAAATGACTGCGAATTATATGGAAATGTGTACATTATTTTGTTTATAACAGCACATATGTTTACTATATTGTTGAGAAAAAAAACCTGGATTAAAGATTTGTTAAAAGGCAAATACTTGAACAACTCAGAGTATTTCTATACTCAACCCCAGTGAGAGTTTAGCAGCTGTCAGTTCGTAGTACTGTTTTAACACTTGTGTTTTCTGTCAGTATTTAGTTGTTAGAAAGTTTTTAAATACAGGATTTGTTTGTCAAAATGCCCAAAGGAGGTAAGAATGATTTAAACCTGCTACAGTGACTTGATAAATCAGTTTTGTGCATTTGTTAACCTGCTGTTAGGCACCCGACAACAGGCAGCGGTCCAGGCGATGTGCTTCTCTAACTTAAATATGTGCTTCTGTGGCACAACCCACCAGCCAGCACTCACAGCGTGTTTACCAGCCGCCCTGCTTCTGTTGACACTTGTCTGGTCGCTGTCCTTCACCCACGTTGAACACTGTGTATCCATATCTGTGTGTGATGTAATTTGTTATCATGGTTATTGATTTAGGTAGGAAAGGTAGCTACAAGGGTCGCGTGCGGACGTACACCAGCTCCGAGGAGATAGACGCCCAGATGAAGGCAGAGAAAGAGAGGAAAAAGGTTGGTGGATCTACATGCAAAGACTGTTTGAATCACGTCCCACACAGAGACAAGTGTGTTCAGCCTTTCACAAAAGTTTTTCCTATACTTCCCAAAATGCAACTCAATATAACATCTGTGTTTACAAACCAATCTTCATGTCTAACATTGCTGGAGGGCCCTTTAACCCGCCAGAGGAGAGGAGTTGATGTGAAAGCAGCCGATGAGATGTTTGAATAGAGTAAATAATAACTGTGTATGTATTCCCTCTTGTCCCTGCATGCGTTTAACCCGACGTGTTGGTTTGATGTCTTCTGTGTGCGCACTCTCCTCATTTATGTGTCATAGCAAGAGCAGGAAGCCGAAGAGGCGGGGGGTGCAGCTCAGAATGACACGGCAGAGGAGAAGCTACCGGTATCGGGATCAGAAGACAGCGACGATGAAAACTCAGATGTACCGCCACACTGTTTCTGTCATTCCCTTGCTCTGTAACCAAACACACACTAATACAGTAATATAGTAATATTATTCATTATTCATAATTGATGTGCACCTTTGAAGCCCCCTTGCGTGGAAGTTTTTTGTCATTTCGCAGTTTGCTATATTCTAAGCATTAACTTCATGTTGTACGAGCTGCTGTGATGTGTTTGCAGAGGAGGAGAGTGGGGGTGGAGGGCTTGATAGAAATCGAGAACCCCAACAGAGTGGCTCAGAAGTGCAAGAAGGTGACACAGATTGAGCTGGATGAGCCCAAGCAGTTATCAAGGAGAGAGAGGTGGGACAGCGTATCGGTGCTAAATGGGAACTTCATTCTGAACATATAGGATTTAGTAGAAACATCTTAACAGTAGAAGTTGCATGCGTGACATTTGGAGTATGGAGCACTGATACCCAGCTCTATTGTCTTGTGTATTATGTGCTAGAAATGTTAATTGTTTAATATGTGTTTTTATTATGTAAAAAAACATATTACTACCATATTCTGAAATTGGTAAGGACATTAACACTAAAAAGGCTGATGGGTTGGTTTTATTTTTGCTTTATGTCTGTAAATTCCCCCATGTTTTATTATAACTTTCCTTATGTTACTTTCCCCCACCTTAACACACACACACACACACACACACACACACACATTCTCTGGCACAGGGAGGAGATAGAGAAGCAGAAAGCGAAGGAGCGCTACATGAAGATGCACTTGGCAGGGAAGACAGACCAGGCCAAAGCTGACCTCGCTCGTCTCGCCATTATCAAGAAACAGAGAGAAGATGCGGCAAGAAAGAAAGAAGAAGAGAAGAAAGGTAAGCGAGACATTTCATACGGTGATTGTTATGAATATTTAGTGCTCTAAGCCAGAAAAACACTACACAACCTGATGTGGTCATGAAAGCCTATTGGCATTATCTTGAAGAAACTGCACTATTCTTCACAAAATAGAGCAGGTCAGCATGGACTGATGTTTTGTGTTGTGTGAGGGTTCGGCTTTCTCGTGTCTCCAATAAGACACTCGGAGCAGCAGGAGGAGTCAAAATGATATCAAACGTACTTTATTTATTTATCATTGTAACGACTGGAATCTTTTGTGCCGGATGATGATGATGAGTCTTTTCAGTCAGTTTTCAAAGTAGAGCAGCGTACCTAACATTGGTGGCTCTGTACTTATCGTACTTTGTAATGAAAGCCTTTTCTCTTGTAACGTTAAAAGTAAAAACGTACTGTTTGAAAATACGAACAATAAATCTACCCTCTGTCTTGCTTGTCCATGTAAGCTAAGCAGCGTTACAAAGTTACTGTACGTCAGAATGAAATACCGGTCTGATCTTATAAGTCCAGGTCGAACGAACTCTAGAAATGCATATTTGGGAGCTTTATGTATTATTCTCCTCCATTATCCTACTGAGAAAACGCTGTCCTCATCTGGATGCACTATTGTATTCTGAAATAATGGTGCGAACTAAAAACAAATTTGCACTCTTCAAATGATATTCCCTCAAATATTTCACATCAGAGTTTCTGAGAACATTTGAGTTTCTCTGTGCGTTTTATCATCAATTAGAATGACGTAATTGTGTATCTCGACATATGATTGAATCACAATACGATCCCATTGAAAGACGATACATTACCTTCTTGAATGATCTGAAAACATTACCTTCTTGAATGATCTGAAATGGAAACACCACAGTTTATAAAAAAATGAAGTGCATCAAGCTGATTGTGTCTTTTATTTTCTGCTTACAGCAAAAGACGCAGCAGCAGCGGCGGCGAGAGGAATAAAGTCCCTCTCAATGAAATGATGCAGAGAATTTATCAGAGGCTTTTTTTACATGTTCACGGACTGAAGCTATATATATATATATATATATATATATATTTGACTATTTTTAAAGGAAGAGCTATGGTCTTGACATTTCTGTTACATGTGACCGTTTGGAGACTGGTTGCGGAGACACCAGTGGAGAGGGGTTGTGTGTATTTTGGCATTGAATAATGGCCTTGTTGATCCCTCCAGGAAGTAAAGCTACAATTGAGAATACATCGGTCTTCACGTGCACTTGGAATGGACCCCCCCCCCTCTAACCTGTGATCTTGTTCATGATGTTGGTGATGGTAAACTTGTCATTGTACACTTCTCACTTTGCTAACTGAGCTTTGCCACTTTGTTTTTTGGGGCGGATCTTACATATTTCAGATTATTATGATGGAACTAGTCAAATGTGTACATTTCTTTATTTGCTTTATTTCCCTGTGAGAGAACTGTCACAACTGATTTCGAGCAGGTAGCAGCCTCGGGTGCAAGAGTCCATGTGGCATCCACGGATGTGACAGTGAGAGAAGACTTTGCAGCATAACTGAGCAGTTAAATCAGTTAGATTAATATATAAGATGAGAAGTTTATGATCCTGTCGTGTGTCGATCTTAATTTTGCTCTTGTTTAATGAAAGGTACCCAGACAGGACTAAGGTCATGACTTAGATGGATTAAAAATGAATACAAGCAAATTTTCACGTAAGTCGGATTTTTCCTATTGTTCACATATACCGCATCTACAGTATTTCAATTATGAAATGTGCGATATGTGTCACATCAGCTCAGCTGTGAAAGACAAGAATTCAGGTGAGTTTGACAACAATGATTAATATGACAAATAAAAATAAACTTGTGTACATATTTAAGTTCACATACAGACATTAAACTTCAATAGATTATTCTCACTTAAAATATAAATATATATATATATATATATATATATATATTTATATATAATTTTCTGGTAATTCATATAATCGATATGAAATAACCACATAGTAAAGCGTGTAAAAAATAAAGCTCAATGAAAGTATTATATTATGTAACATTAAATATGATATATGATATATATATATATATATATAATCTTTAACTTTTTCAAAAGATTTGAATGAATAACATATTGTCAGCGTAACTTTAAGAAAAATATCCTACATAACATTTCCACTTGAAGGTTAAATATTGAGACATGCATAATGCATAGTCAGCAAATCCTGCTTCTTTGGCTAATAATTATTCAAAGTTAAGGACTATTCTTAGGTGTATAGTGTTACACCACATTCTGTGCCCCGATCAGGAATCCCAGCTCTATCACCCTCCCACTAAAACTAACATTTAAGTGATCTTATGTAATAAAGTAGTCTTTAATAATGAAAGGTTGTATTTGATACTTAAGATCTTCCACTATAAACTCAAACAGACACAGTTCGTGGAAAGTTTTAGAAGTTTTATTTTTCAGACGTAGTTACAGCGCTGCGGGTCTCTCTCTCTCTCTACTTTAAAATCAACACTTACACGGAAACGTTTACTCGATTATGGTCCATAAATGTGGTCAACACACGTCGATCACTCGCTTCCATGTGTTGTCGTGGGGGCTGATGAATGTAATGTATTCCTTCATGAGATACGGCATCAGGGGATAAGCTGGGTCACCAAGCAGAAAAAACAGGGGCATCATCTTCGCCCTCTATCAATTCTTTAGGGCATTTGCTCCATCTTTTAGGGCACAACATCATGCAACAGGTCCGACTCGCTAGCTTCTAAGCTAATTTTAACATTACCGCCAATGGGGAAATGCTAACCGCGATTAGCATTAGCGAATATAATATATCTTCATACATATTTTCATGAAGAAATACTTGCAGACTAAGGTCTCTCAAGGCCACCAAACGGAAAAGGTAAAACGAATCAGCGTCGATCACTCGTTTCCTCTGTGTTGTCTGTTTGTAGCTGTAGCTCTGAATAGCATTTATTGCTAACTGTAGCTTCAGACAGCCGCTCCGTGGGGGCTGATCGCCGATGGTCAAGCAGCTCGCTCATCGCTCGAAGAACAGCTTGCCTCCTCCGCATGTAGGCATTAGCAGCATTGTAAAATGACGAATTTAACTCCACAATAGCTGCTACTACAGACAACAAAGCAAGCAATCCATGTTGAAATGAATCGCTGCTGGT
Organism: Melanostigma gelatinosum; assembly: GCF_949748355.1. Classification (NCBI taxonomy): domain Eukaryota; kingdom Metazoa; phylum Chordata; class Actinopteri; order Perciformes; family Zoarcidae; genus Melanostigma; species Melanostigma gelatinosum. The sequence goes on from NC_136646.1 coordinate 10,888,809, forward strand.
CGCCCGGCTGTTTTGTTTTCTTCCGGGTACGGGTCACGTGATAGTGAGTTTGACGAATCAGGGACGGAGACGTCATGGCTGGTAATAACCAATCCAGTAGCGAGCACGGGTGTGGGCTCATTTTTTTCTAACATACATCCGTATCCGACGTCTGCACTGAACCAAAACCCCGGAGTTCTCAAATACCTCCCACCTCGGCGGAGTTTTCAGGTACCTCCGTTAAGGCTGCTCCAAAACTCCGGCGTGGTGTGGCTGCTCAGTGTAAACGTAGGAAAAGTGGACGAGTGTGGATATAGCCTCCACTCTGCTGGTGAGTGAACTCACTACTTCATCTCAATGTTGACAAACTGGAAATGTTTGTCTTGCCATGCAGAAATAATTTATTCAACCAACAACTAGCTTTTTTTTTTGCATTTAAACGTCTTATTTGGCACCATTTTATCGACGTGTCTGCTAATTCCGTTATTCATCATTCAGTCATACCTCGTCAGTGTGCAGGGAACGTTTAGGGTGAACTGAAACAACTGGTTACCTGGGGCGTCTCTTCAAAGTTCAAAGTTCACTTTATTGTCAAAGTTTCCACATGTGTTATGCATACAGAAAATTTGAAATGCCGTTTCTTGCAGTCCCACAGTGTAATATAGACATGAACACTCTTCGAACACTTTCAAAACCAGTAGGTTTGAAAACCATTAGGGACTTAACACCGGATCAAGAGTCGGATGCATGACTGACCTGCAGTGACCTTTGGCATTGTAGAGAGGACAACCAGCCTCAGATCAAGATGTAGAGAGGACAACCAGCCTCAGATCAAGATGTAGAGAGGACAACCAGCCTCAGATCAAGATGTAGAGAGGACAACCAGCCTCGGATAAATATTTGGTAGCTGCAAACAGCTTAACGGTTGTGGTGTCTGAGTTAACCAATAACGCGCTCTATGGCGGTTACTGCAGTTCATTTGCTTATCGGTGTGTGTAATGGTTCAAAGTTTAACATGTCACTGTCCTGCTTTGTCTGAGGCTTAGGACATTAGTTATGGATCTGTGTGTCAGCAGCACTCACTGTAAACTCTTTCATAGACATCCAACATATTTTATTTACTCATCTTTAAAAAAAAAAGACATTTGTTTTTTAGCTCTTTATGATTTATATCTAGTCTCTAAACACAGAATGATCTTCCTCTTTAGATTTCCACTGTGTGTGACCAGAGAAACCATGTCTTCAACAAATGACCTGAATGTTGTTGTGAGCAAAGACACGTGGGATTCACACAACAGGATGATGCTGGAGCCTCTGTCCGCCAGCGACTCTGAGGTTTGTGTTCAGTGGACTTTAACAATAGAAGGTCTTATCTTCGCCCATGTTCCCGAGACTGGAGCTAAAGTTCAAGGACAGTTATTTCTGGTGATCCTTTGCATGGGGTCCGTGTCAATATTGTAATTGTTCTGAGCTGAAACTAACTTATTTATTGTGCATTTTGTTCACTAAACAGCTTGTGTGACACATTGTTATTGTCCCCTGAACGATACAACATTTGTGTTTTTAGGTGTTCTCCATCATAAAGAAAGAGAAGCACAGGCAGACGTACAGTCTGGAGCTGATAGCGTCAGAAAACTTTGCCAGCAGAGCCGTGCTCGAGGCTCTGGGTTCCTGCATGAACAACAAATACTCTGAGGGATATCCCGGTCAGAGGTAATAATAATAATAATAATAACTTTAATTTATATAGCGCCTTTCAGGGGACCCAAGGCCGCTTTACAAGAGTAACAGTTTAGACACAAACAGTTTAGACAGTAACAGTTTAGGTAACAGAATGAATCCAATTCTCTATGAAATCCTAATGTTTGATCACGTCCTGTAAGTGGTGCATCCTGCTTTCTCCTGCCAGTCTGGTAATATTCAGTATGATCCTTGTGTTCAGGTACTACGGTGGTACGGTGCATGTTGATGAGCTGGAGAGGCTCTGTCAGAAGAGGGCACTGGAGACCTATGGTCTGAACTCAGAGAAATGGGGTGTCAACGTGCAGCCGTACTCTGGTACCAAATAGTGATTAAACATATAAAGCTCTGTTTAATATTTGGTGTAGAGCCTGATTGATGTGATCAGTAGTTAGACCTTTAAACTCTTCCCCCATACTCTTTGCTTTTTCCATTCGTTAAGCTTCTGTTTTACGCTTCCCTGTCAGGTTCACCTGCTAACTTTGCCGTCTACATGGCCGTCGTGGAGCCCCATGGCAGGATCATGGGGCTGGACCTTCCTGATGGAGGTCACCTGACACACGGCTTCATGACTGAGAAGAAGAAAATCTCCGCCACGTCCATCTTCTTTGAGTCCATGCCGTATAAGGTACAAAACAATCATGTAGTTGTCAACACACACCCAGCCTTTGAGGCACAGTGCTCTTATTGGGGAGGAAGATTCAAAATATGAACAGTTGAAGCATGACTCAGCCTCCCTAAATCTTTTATTTATGATAAGAGTATTGATTGAACCAGGAGTTTGTCTTCATTTATTCATCTTAGCTTTAAAAGTGGCCTTCTCACAGTTTAAGTTGGGAATAGTTACATCTCAGTTACGGAGTCCTGGACCAAGTTGAACAAGATTAGTCCTCATTAGAGCAAATATGTGCACGTGGCATTGACCTGTGGCTCCTCGTGAGAGCTGGAAATGATAATAGGCTCGTGATTTGACCAAATGGGGGATTAAAAACAGACAAGAACAGTGGAAACAAACACAAATGAAAATAAACGCCCTCTGGTGTCTTTCCGTGGACATTGTATGCTTCACAGCACATTGTATAAAAAGAAAATACAGGAAATCTACGATTAAAAAGTGGGCAAAATCTGAAACCTAATACATTAAAGATGTTTTGATTGAAAGTGATTTTAGGTTGTTTCAGTTCAATGAGCTTCTGGCCAAAGTACAGTCCTTTGTGAGTATCTCTGTGTTCTTATGTTGTGTTTATCAGATGCTGCTGTTGTTAATAAGACATCATCTTCTGTTTTAGGTGAATCCAGAAACTGGCTACATCGACTATGACAGGCTGCAAGAAAACGCTCGGCTGTTCCACCCCAGACTCATCATTGCAGGTACTTCTGCTATCCGTCTTACTCTCACACATTAAAACAAATCAATGCAATGAGGAGAGTATTTTAAAAATCTCTGGAAAACCTCATTCACCTCTGCGTCCGTTTCCTCTCCAGGAACCAGCTGCTATTCCCGCAACCTTGACTACGGCCGCCTGAAGCAGATCGCTAATGAGAACGGTGCGTACTTGATGGGAGACATGGCTCACATCAGTGGACTGGTGGCTGCTGGAGTGGTGCCCTCACCCTTTGAGCACTGTGACATTGTTACCACGACCACACACAAGACGCTGCGTGGCTGCCGCTCTGGACTCATCTTCTACAAGAAAGGTAGAAATGGAATTAAACACTCCTGCCAAAACAAACCACTTCCCCTTTTTTGGTTTTGTCATCAAAACCCTCCGCTTTCTATTTCCCTCCTCCAGGCGTGCGGAGTGTAGATGCCAAGGGGAAGGAGACTCTGTACAACTTGGAGTCTTTGATCAACCAGGCTGTGTTTCCAGGGCTGCAGGGAGGACCGCACAACCACGCCATCGCAGGTTCACCTCTTCATCTTTCTCCCTTTCTTTGATTTGGTCCTCTTCAGTCTCATCTCGACTGTCATTCAGTTAATTCAGCCTCCATCTCATTTGAGTCCTGTTGTTCACTGGCAGGTGTTGCTGTTGCTCTCAAACAAGCCATGACGTCAGAGTTCAAGGCCTACCAGGTGCAGGTTCTTGCTAACTGCAAATCTCTGTCCACTGCCCTGATTGGCCACGGCTACAAGATTGTGACTGGTAAGGGCCACAGGGCCACAGGGCCACTCTGCACACACAAAGGGAAACGTATCCAGCATCAGTTGCTGTTGTGCAGAAGCAAATTGTATTTACTTCAAAGAAAACCTTTTATTTCCTCCTTCATTGAAATGGGATGTATGATGCTCATTTTCAGGTTTATACTTGTATTTAGTGTTTGTTCTATGTGGTTTCATGTTCAAAAACACTTTTGTAACTTTAGAAACCCTGTTTTAGCGCCTATCTCTTAAAGCGCTCTGATCCGTTTGATGTTTCTCAAGCGGTCTACAAGGACCCACTCATTGTGTTAGCTCTGATAATCCCCCCAAAAAATAGTTAATTTTCCTCATAATTATGCAACATATTTTTCATAATTAGAAGATCAGGAGTTTAGATTGTTTTCTTCTAATTACAAGAAGCTAAGAGATAAATTAGATATGAAAACTTTGTTAAATCTTTAATGAGTGCGGTACACTTCCTAGGCGTCACTCCTTTAATTGCCAACATCACATTAACGTTGAATCTATTTTCATGTAGTTTCATATGATAACTCAAAATATAACCATGTATACTTTTTAAAAACAAAGCGTGATGACCCACCATGCTGGATGTCTCTGTTTTCTTTCACTGATATATGATTGGTATAAGAAAAGGGGGCTGTAACAGACTTCTGACAGCAGTTAATAGCTTCATAGTGTTGCGTAGTTCACTGTTTCTCTTCCCGTGTAGGCGGCTCTGACAACCACCTGATCTTGCTTGACCTTCGCAACAAAGGGACTGATGGAGGACGAGCTGAGAAGGTTTTGGAAGCCTGTGCCATCGCTTGTAATAAGAACACCTGTCCAGGTAGTGTGTGTGTGTGTGTGTGTGTTTGAACTGATACATGTAGCTTTGTTTGGCCACTGTGTGAGTAATCTTGAGGAAAAGAAGTCTATCCGTTGTTTCTATGAATGTATCTTTAGATGTGTGGCTCTTTTCCCTGCAGAGGGCCACTCCTGATGTTTCCACATACATGTGTGTTTTTAGGGGACAAGAGTGCTCTGCGGCCCAGTGGTCTGAGGTTTGGCTCTCCAGCTCTGACCTCCAGAGGCATGATGGAGGATGATTTCAAGAAGGTGGCCGAGTTCATTCACAGAGGTAATCTTTTAAATGCATCTATCTATCTATCTATCTATCTATCTATCTATCTATCTATCTATCTATCTATCTATCTATCTATCTATCTATCTATCTATCTATCTATCTATCTATCTATCTATCTATCTATCTATCTATCTATCTATCTATCTATCTATCTATCTATCTATCTATCTATCTATCTATCTATCTATCTATCTATCTATCTATCTATCTATCTATCTATCTATCTATCTATCTATCTATCTATCTATCTATCTATCTATCTATCTATCTATCTATCTATCTATCTATCTATCTATCTATCTATCTATCTATCTATCTATCTATCTATCTATCTATCTATCTATCTATCTATCTATCTATCTATCTATCTATCTATCTATCTATCTATCTATCTATCTATCTATCTATCTATCTATCTATCTATCTATCTATCTATCTATCTATCTATCTATCTATCTATCTATCTATCTATCTATCTATCTATCTATCTATCTATCTATCTATCTATCTATCTATCTATCTATCTATCTATCTATCTATCTATCTATCTATCTATCTATCTATCTATCTATCTATCTATCTATCTATCTATCTATCTATCTATCTATCTATCTATCTATCTATCTATCTATCTATCTATCTATCTATCTATCTATCTATCTATCTATCTATCTATCTATCTATCTATCTATCTATCTATCTATCTATCTATCTATCTATCTATCTATCTATATATATATATATATATATATATATATATATATATATATATATATATATATATATATATATATATATATATATATATATATATATATATATATATATATATATATATATATATATATATATATATAAAAAGCTTAATTTGCCAAGATATTTACTGAGAAGTGTGTTTGAACTGGTGACCAGACCACTGACGGGGGGCCAACGTATCAGGGTTTTGGTGCTTTAATTCCTGCTCCGTAGCTCAGTCAACTGAGACTGTCGTATTTAGAACTATCCACCAAAACAAAAGTGGATTTCACATGAATGAAACTGCAACCTGAGAGCCCCCCCCGCTCTCCTTCCTCCTGCAGGTATTGAGCTGACCTTGGAGGTGCAGAGAAGCCTGGATCCCAAGGCCACTCTGAAGGAGTTCGTTCAGGCGCTGGCCCAGGCAGACAAGTTCCAGCAGCGGGTGACAGAAATCAAGGCCGAGGTGGAAGGTTTCGCTGGCCAGTTCCCCATGCCTGGCCTCCCTGAGCTGTAGAGGGCTGGACCGATGATTTAAAAAAAACGACACATTTTGCTGCTCAAATCAAGATACTTACTTAAGCTTGGAACAGATTTTTCTTAATAGAGAGATAGATTTGCAGACTGCGTTAATCCAGTGTTGCTTTAGCACCTTTGCCGTTTGTAGTTTTCCACTGTTGCTTTGGTCTCCAATGTTACGATCACATTTAAGCTTTAATCTCAAATCTAATTTACTGTATTCAGTTTACAATTCCAAAGTTTTGTTACACTGTACTGCAGATTTAAGCACAAAACATGAATATTATTTTCATACATGACACGCACTGTATACGTTTACAACATAATCGTTGCATTCATAATAAATTAAACAAAAGATGTTGTGTATTGTCTTTCACTTGAACTGAAAACTGGTGCAGACTAATGCACTAACTACTGATACGCAGCACGTACTTTGAGCTAAACGTGAACATCATCTAACAATGATAAGCAGGTATAATGTTTACCAAATTCACCATCTTAGTTTAGTGTGTTGGCACGCTGACATTTGCTAATTAGCACAAAGCACAGCTGAGGCTGATGGGAATGTTATTAGCTTGGCAGGTTTGTGGTAGTATGGCACAGATTAAAGTCCTGATGGTGTCGCTTGAGAAAAAGTTAAGGGTTCACTAAAGGTGAACATAATTATAATTCATTCTGAGGCAATCCATCAAATAGTTGATGAAACTTTTTGCTCCAAAGTACACTACAACTACTTCATGGTGGCACTAGAAGGACAGTCATGGGATCATTAAAGTCATTAGGATTCATCCTCTGGGGACCACGCATTAGTGTGTGTATATATATATGTATGTATGTATGTATGTGTGTGTGTGTATATATGTATGTATGTATGTATGTGTGTATGTATATATGTATGTATGTGTGTATGTATATGTATGTATGTGTGTGTGTGTGTATATATATGTATGTATGTGTGTGTATATATATATATGTATGTATGTGTGTATGTGTATGTATGTATGTATGTGTGTATATATATATGTATGTATGTGTGTGTGTATGTATGTATGTATGTATGTGTGTATGTATGTATGTATGTGTGTATATATATGTATGTATGTGTGTGTGTATATATATATATGTATGTGTGTATATATATATGTATGTATGTATGTATGTGTGTATGTATGTATGTATGTGTGTATATATATGTATGTATGTGTGTGTGTATATATATATGTATGTATGTATGTGTGTATGTATGTATGTATGTGTGTATATATATATGTATGTATGTGTGTGTGTATATATATATATGTATGTATCTATGTGTGTATATATATATGTATGTATGTGTGTATATATATATGTATGTATGTGTGTATATATATATGTGTATATATATATATATGTATATATATATATATATATAGCATATCTAAGCGTACACAGCGTACGTGTGCATGTGGACAAATTTGCATAATAGTAAAAAAAATATATATTTTCCAATTTGCATAATCATCTGAAAACTGAACTACTTTGCACATGCATAAGTGCGTGTGTTCGTAGGTGTGTGTGTGTGTGTATGAAAACTGAACTTATTTACTCATACTGTAGACCAGGGGTCTTCAACGATTTTCAGGCTAAGGACCCCAAAACTGATAGAGATGGAGCAGGGACCCCCGACTGGACTATGTATATTGTATAAAAGTTTTATATAAAACTGGGCCTAGTGCTATAAAGAGACCTCTTTATTGTGCATTCAATACAAAGCTATTCAAATAATACACAGGTTCATATATTCATGTTTTTATTTTAAACATGTGCAAGGTACAGTGAGTAGGGTGGCCGTGCCACTGCCATTTATAAACACCTTGTCAGCTGATACCAATCCCAATATCAACATTGTCTGTTAATTGCATGATAATCATGCATACAAGCTATTCAAACTGATGTTTTCATTTTCATTAGTGCCACTGCCATGCATAGACATACCTGTTATCTTGCATACAATATTGAACTGTTAAAATAATTGACAGATTCATGTTTGGTAAAAATATATAAAAAATTGTCTAATCAACAAACATTTCGTGGACCCCCTGCAGTACCTCCGCAGACCCCTTATTGAAGACCCCTGCTGTAGAGGCATTGGGTGTCCCCCTTAGAGAGGTGAACAAGGAGGGGAGGTGTGTGAAAACTGAACTGCTTTGCGTATGCATGAGAGGGCGTGTGTGCGCGTAGAGGTGTGTGTGTGTTAACCTCCCCTGAGCCCCCTACTGTCTCAACAGTCTCGTCTCCCACATGTTGATCAGCAGAGCCAACACACCTCTTTGTGTGTCCCTCATAATACCCAGGCTGAGTAGGGGGGTCAATAGCATTAGCACGATAACAGACTTCAGTACATAGAGGGGTCAGGGGGGGAGACGAGGAGGGGTATGAGTGGGGTAAGGAGGTGGACAAGTAAGGGGAGGAAGAGGAGGAGGTTGGGGAGGGGGGGTATGAGTGGGGTAAGGTGGTGGACAAGTAAGGGGTGAGGAGAGAGGGGGAGGAAGAAGAGGATGAACCCATGGCTGATTCATGAGCCCCATACAACATCGGAGTACTATGTGCATGTTGTAAGTCCATACTTTCATCACCGCGAAATAAAACACCAAGTAGGTCTTTGTACCCCTCGTCTACATAACCTAAAGGCTGTTCTGTAAAATGCCTCCCCCACCCCTTCTCAGCAGCTGCATAATCAGCCAATGCAACAGCAGCAGCAGCCTCAGCCTCGTTAGCCGCAAGCGTGCGTTCCTTCAGTCTACACAGTATTTGGGTTACTGCTTCAAGCCTTTGTATCAATGTTTGTCCCTTAATTGTATGTGTGGAGCCGTGAGCGCGTATAGTAGATGTTGGGGCTATGTCATAAAAAGCATGGCCAGTAGTGTCTTTATCATAAACAAGCACACGGTCACCTGTACTCAATTTAAAAAATGTTCGGGGCGGAGACATATTGACGCTTGTTATTGTACCCCACAATGTATAACCAACCACTTTAAGACACCACAAATGAATGTACAATTGACTTATGAGATCTTCCTGGAGATGCATTCAAGGACTGGACCCATATCCTCGAGAGCCCTAACCATGTGTTCTGGATATATCTTCTGTTCCTGAACGAAAGCAGCATGGGCCTCACTCATCAAAGTAAGCTTTTGATCCGTGTCTCTGTTGGCCGCTGCCTGGGTCGCAACCTGCTTTCACTGCTGCGGTTTGTTCATCATCCCAACGTATGGCTGAGGCCTCCCAGTCAGCACCCTAATGAACAAAACAATGGTTAAATATATGTATATACATATATAAAACACCATTGCAAATTAAACTAATCTTTAATGAACACTTCGTTTTTTGCTCCTCCGCAGGTTTTTCACCCCTCTTAAACTTTAACGCTACTCTCCAGGGCGTGGGTGAGTTGATATCTATAAGTAATTACAATGAATTGAATGAATATTCTCTTGTGGTAAAAACAAAGGATTTACATAAAAGGGTCATTACTCACCAGTTTTCAATCTCTTGGGCTTCTGAAGGACTTCTGGCGTTTCTTCACTGTGCCCCTGTTAGACCGGTGTTTCGGAGGAGTTTGAAAATCGTCTGATGAATCTACACGTATATGCATTCAAATAAATAAAATAAATAAAAAGTATTTAAACCCCAAAACTAAATAAATACTTAGCATGCACTGGAAAAGGAGCCCTGTTTTCAGTATCGTCATCACTGATATATCCATGAATGAGATCTATCAAATGATGAGAAACTTTAACAACAATCCTGATTTTAAAACACATAGATGACACAGAAATAATTAAAAGAATAAAATACTCACACTTGTTCATGAGCCACGGTGCAAGACAACAAGTTGGAAGAAATGAGTTAGATTGGTTCCAAAATAGCCTCTTGATAGGGGATAGAATGGCTGTCTATCAGAATCAAATGCCGCCACGAAAAGGCTAAAGAATGACTCAATGGCCTTTATATGCACATTACCATTCAAATACCCCGCCCTCAGGCAACACCTACCGATCATTGCGATAGCATGTACGCGTTTGCTCTGAGAGGAATAACGTTAAAAGGTGTTAAAATAAACGTATTACACTTTTTTTTTTACTTACTTACGTTTTTAAATATCAAATTCTCCCTAAAGTATGATTGATAAGAAAGACCACCATAATGTGGTGCGAGTCTACCAAAGCACTCGATGATCGTTTAGTCTGGTCTTATTCTGTCAGGTCAGAGGTCAGTCTGCGCGCTTTCCATCCATCCACTGTTGAGAACCAACTGGTTGAGTACGAAGAGCAGTTAGTGACAAATAAAAAGTCATAGACCGACTAATGTTCGGGATTTTTCTAAAAAACAGTCCTACAAAGCTACGAAGAACAGCAGCTTTTGCGGTTTCTCACAAGGAAGCTCAATAGTTGTTGTTAGCTTATCGGTTAGCCTAGCTAGCCTCGTTAGCCACATTAGCTGGCTGTGGAAGAAAGTACTAGCTAGCTACCTAGCTAGCTCAAGCTAGCTAACCGAAGCGGACATATTCTTCGGACTGGAGCAGCGCAAACCAACGCAGACATGCAGGATATGCTGGCTAACGTGGATCACCTGAAGTTTGACTTGGAGCTGGCTATGCAGCAGCAGCTCGGGGCGCAGCCTCTGCCCTTTCCCGGCATGGACAGTAAGTGTTGCATGCTAGCTAGCTGGTACTTAGCCGCAGTAAGTAAACTTTCAGTTAACGGTAAAACGGATAGTAGCTAACGGCAGGTAGCCACTGACACCTGGCCGGTGGTCAGAGTTCACGGTCGCTTCGTGTTCCCTCCCTCCCATGTCTTTATAATACTTGTAATACTTTGTCTCTGCAGAATCCGGGTCTGCTGTGTGCGAGTTCTTCATGAGAGCAGCATGTCAGAAAGGTAAGTTAAAAACACATCAATCCAGCACGTTAGTGTTTCAATTCAACAAAGGCGAGGACTCACAAGAGATGCATTACAAACATAATGGCCAAAACGGAAGCAGCAGAGGCAGAGTTATAGTGTTTAGTACGAGTCAAGCTTCAAAAACACCGAATCCTACATTTCCCATAATGCATTCAGACCATTTTAGATACATTATAAGAAATACTGCTCATGTTCAAATATTAAGATGACACCATCATTGAAAAAGGATAATGTAATATCATTAACTAAATACATGACAAACAAAACAAAAACAGTCATACATTCCTGTACAAACAGCAGCAACAAAAAAAATTCGGGGCAATATGGCCGACATTTTTACATTAAATAATTAAACATCAAGGAAACATTGTCCATCAATGTAGGGCTGAGTCGTGATTTGGCTTAGGGTGTATTCTAATGCAGAATCTTATGGACAAAACAAGCGTCAGTTTGTGCTAAGACTGAAGATTTGAGTTTTGTGAATTAGGAAAGTTGCACCATCACTTGCGTTGTGTCTTTATTTGTTTCCGCTCCCAGGTGGGATGTGTCCGTTCCGCCACATCAGTGGAGAGAAGACGGTGGTGTGTAAGCACTGGCTCAGAGGACTGTGTAAGAAGGGAGACCAGTGCGAGTTTCTCCATGAATACGACATGACCAAGATGCCTGAATGCTACTTCTACTCCAAGTTTGGTTGGTTGACTTGATATTTCATAAAATCACACAGACGAGCCCAACGACCGTATTTGCATTGTGACCGTTGAGCACCCAGTTGTTAAAATGCCCAGAGTGCATTTTGTCTGTTTCTAATTTGTGTGTTTAAATCCCACAGGTGAGTGCAGCAACAAGGAATGTCCATTTCTGCACATTGATCCAGAGTCCAAGATCAAAGACTGTCCGTGGTATGACCGAGGCTTCTGCAAACACGGTACGTCCTGCTCACACAAACATTCCAGCAGCACTGATATCAACACACTGTTTATACACATAGTTATTCAACGCAGCCTCTTTACTTTCTGCTGGGATCTTTGTCCATCTTCCTGTCACAGGTCCTGACTGCCGACACAGACACACAAGAAGGGTGATCTGTATGAATTACCTGGTGGGCTTCTGTCCAGAGGGAAAATCCTGTAAATTTATGCAGTACGTTATCCTTGTTATTTGATTCCCTTCATAATAGAAATGTGTGTGATTTGCAGGTCAAATGAAATGCACCACTTGTGACTTGTTTTAGCATTTACTTTATTTTTTTTGGGGGGTGAATTATGTCATCTAGGACAAAAGATTGAGTTAGCAATACAACCTGAATTATTGGAGACGTCCCCTGACAGTGATGTAGATTAACAGTGAGATGTTCCTCTACAGCCCTCGTTTTGAATTGCCTATGGGAGCTTCTGAACAGCCTCCTCTACAGCAGCAGATTCAGAACCAGACAAAGGTAAGAGGAGACGTACTCAACCACCGAAATACACACACGTGCTGAAGCCTCTACCTCGGTGCTCTGCTCCGTGTTATTTACCTGATAATCTTTTCACTTTTCCTGCTGCAGCCTGTTCCTACTATCGGTCGCTCGTCGCTCTCTCTCATCCAGCTGACCAACTCCAGTCCAGGCCTGCGGCCGCAGAACCACATGCCTCACATGCCTCACATGGGTCACATGGGTCCTCCTCATCATCAGAATAACATGTCAGGCAACAGAGGGCCTCGGCCACTGGACCAGGTCACCTGCTACAAGGTGAGTCACCTGAACCTTTGTCTGCTAATGTATCCCTGTGTGTTCAATATCGCCACCAAGGCACCGCTCTCTCACTGTAGTCGTAATACCGTAAAGCAAGTTTGACATTCAGGTAATATGTTATTGGCTTTCTTGCCGAGAGGATCAATACCACACTCGTGTCTTCTCCGTAAATATGAAGCTACAGCCAGCAGCCGTTTTAATACTTTACTTTTACAAAGTTATTTTCAGACGTGCAACATTACGGTTTCCAACTTCAACAACTCGGAACAAAAGATCATAATAATACAGCTGGCTCTAGCTAAATGTGCATACATGAGTGCCGTTGATCTTCTCATCTAACGCTCTGAAAAATAGAAGCCAATAAGAGTATTTCCTCTCCCCCATCATTTTCATAATGAGCCATTAATATCTCCCATGTTTCTCTCTTCCCTGTGTCTGTAGTGTGGGGAGAAGGGCCACTATGCCAACAAATGCACGAAAGGTCATCTCGCCTTCCTGAGCGGACAATAACCGTCAGCCTTGAAGTCACCACGGTGCTGCTGCGTCCTCATGTGAGCAGAGGAGGCCTCTTTGCTCCACAGGCTGAAGTTGAACGGAAAGACTTTGGCTGCCGCTGTCGTGTGTGAGTTTATACAGACACAGGCAGCAGGAAAGATAAACATAGCTATTTCTATTTTTTGTGGATACATGGAAAACAGACGAGGTCACAATCGGCGTGGCTGTGGTTGAGTGACTTTTCTACGTTTGTACTGTAAAATAGACACCAGGGTCCAACAGGTGTAGTGCTGTAACATGTTGCAGCTTCTTTACAGGTTAAAATGTTTTCTTGGGTCATGTGACTGCATCAGTGACACCAGACCAGTCTGTGTGAAATAAATAAACAATTGTGATAAGTACCAGTAGGAATGTGAAATCATGCAGCTTCTCCTCAAACTACAGTACAGAGCCCAAATCCACCCTGCGGAGTTTTGTACGTTCCAACACCACTGTAAATCTTCAGGCTGACATTTTAAATCCTGGAAATGATTAATTTCTTCCCAGGGGGTCCTGTGTTGTATCTAAAATGATGTATTGAAAGTCTGAACATAGTCCCTTAAACTGTACAGTGTGTTCAAATAAATGTCTTTGTTACAGATGTACCTGTTATATTTATATAACGGTGAGAGAGCTCCACTTCAGATTAGTTGAGAATTGTCACTATGAACAGTTTAATAACTGGAACAAACTCACACAAACATGATATCCAACAATAAATCTTAGTATTGTTTATTGGTCAAAACAGTCACATATTGAACACAGAGCTGAGAGTAGAAAGCGCAGGTGGGGCTCAGTGGTACTTCCTCCAGCGGTCATGTTCTGGAAGAGAAGATGGAGAGGACGTTTAAATGAAATGCAAGTTTCATTTTTTTGCTCTCAGAAAAAACACTTTAATGTAAAAGGTAGAACATTCTAAACGGGAGTGTATGAGTTTCTTACTGAGGTGGTCGTACTCCCACAGGTAGCTTATGGCCATATAGCCAACCAGCAGCATAGCTACACCACCGATGCCTCCCTTCTTCACGTTAATGTACTTGTTGTAGTATCTGTCGTGGCCTGGAAGATAAAAACAAAACAGCATTGAAGACATCTGGATTCTCCACTACAGGGACCCTTGTAAATGTCAATAAAAATACTGTTTGAAGGTCTAGTAACTAGAGTAACTTTTACTGAGGGACTGAACTCCTGTGCTGAGGAGTGGACTTGACCCCATTGCTATGAAAGACTGATTTCATTAAAGATCTTTTAGACTTGTCGAGTTTGCTTTCCCCTGTTGCACCTTGATGATTTGGAAATGGAGGAAGGTTTAGGTGTCAGTCTCGTAATGTTCCTTTATTATAATCACTTCCTTATTATAAAATAGTTGCTGGTGTTGTAAAAAAACCAAAGCCACACAAGTCAATCATATTGATTACCGCACTCCTTTTTCTGTGCATGGTTGTTTCGAGTCAGAAAAGGTGGTCTCACCTCTGCGGACGGCTGAGATGAGGCCATTGGGAGTGAAGTCTCGACCTCCAAGCCAGGATCCCAGCTCACCCAGTTTCACGTCCATCAGCCGCTTCTCGATCACGGCAACTGGTCACAAATGGAGACAACAGAGACAGTTTGGTCACACATCGTCCATAATGAACACATCATGCTGTGGCTCCGGCAGTGTAACACCAACTCGCTCACTTAGATCTTTAATACTTTCTACCTCTGGAGCGAACTGTTGACACACATTTGACTGTCTGCCTTGTTACTTTGAACAAGGTACTCTTTAAAACCCATAGTAAATCAAAGCACTGCCGTTAGTGTTTCATTTCTGTTGGGTTAATTTGTTTTACTTTTAAAATGAACCACATAGGTGATCAGATTGGGGTAACGGTAACATGCACCGGTTTGCAGGCTATCGTGCAAGCTAGCCAACAGAAACTTAGACATAACTTAAACATGCAAAGGGAACGTAATTACGCTAGATTCGGCTAAACTAAGTGATATCTAAAGCTTCCGATCAGCAGACATGACGGTTAAATGTACAAAAGCGACTGACAGATTCACTCCAACTGCTAAACCGGCAATGACACGCAAAGTCCTTGACGTGACTTAAAGGATTCACTGCGGCCTTCAGTCCGACACAGCCCTTAAAGACGACTCATAAACGGTCTGTGTGACACCTGAACACAACGCGTCTGTGAAACATGGACTACACCAACAACGAAACACACACAATTGAAAATTTGAGTTTTTTTTGACAGAGGACACGCTAGTTTACCTGGTCTGTCCGCCATCTTGACTGGTGCGAAGTAGCTTGCAGCGGGGAATGATGGGTATAAAATGACCAAGTGCATTATGGGAGAATATTTAGAGTTTAGAATCTATCCACTAGAGGGCAGCAGAACCAACATAACCAGCGGAAAGCATACATCTATGAACAACAAGCACAATCACACATTACAACAAACTACCGGTAAGTGTATTTAAAGGTCCATTCAGACATGTTCGAGGACATTTATCATTTATTGCAAGACATTTTTTTTCACACGTTGACAGCAGTTAATCAGGTACACCTGCTCATATTGTTAGATAGGTTTATATTCATATACTGTATACCTTTGGATATATATTTATATTTATATTGTACATAGACTTTAAATGTTTATGCTTAAATCTGTTCTACTTTTTCTTTTTTGTGTGTTGTCCTTGTTTGTTATTTTTTATATTTTATTCCTGTTGATTTGTAAATTCTGTGTCAAATTCCTTGTATGCGTACGCATACATGGCCAATAAAGCTGATTCTGATTCTGATAGTCAGAGACGGGTGGACCAGATGCCACAAGGCTGTGGAGCTCTGGAGCCTGGTGGTGTTCCTGTGGGTGCTGAGGCCCACAGGGGTAGAAGGCTGTAAAGAGTGCGACCTGTTGCAGACCAGATCCAGCGACAGGTGAGGACAAGCTTTTTATTTCTCTGTCCTTTTCAGAATGTTGTCAGATGCATAAAGGATTAATCTGAGCCTGTCAGGGGCACTTTTAATGAATCCAGGTTTGAATATACTGGAGTTACCCTTAAAATGCTTTCATGCATTAATATATGTTCAACGTCACAATATAATTAGAAAATACTTTGACCCAGCGACATATAGGTAACTAAATATACACATCTGTTCTGATTCCTCCGTTTTTTGTACAACCCCATGTTAAACCTCTCTCTCCTTTAAAAAGCGTGTCAGATCTCATGCATTTTGAAATAGTGACCTGAAGGGTTTTCCACACTGTCTCAAAGGAATACTTTTCTTATCAAGAGAGAGGAGCCGATCAATGAGCAGCACAACAGCCAGTAGCGCTGGTACACATAATGCACCTGAAGATAAAGCGAACATCTTATTGAGGCCAGTGTGAGTGTGTGTGTGTGAGTGGTGCTGTGGTAGTTCAGGGCCCTTCTCAACACGCCCACCAATCAATACAGCTCTCTCTACCCTCCTCTAATCTCTCTCTCTCTCTCTCTCTCGCTCTCTCGCTCTCTCTCGCTCTCTCTCGCTCTCTCTCTCTCTCTCGCTCTCTCTCGCTCTCTCGCTCTCTCTCTCGCTCTCGCTCTCGCTCTCGCTCTCTCTCTCGCTCTCTCTCTCGCTCTCTCGCTCTCTCGCTCTCTCGCTCTCTCTCTCGCCCTCTCTCTCGCTCTCGCTCTCGCTCTCGCTCTCTCTCTCGCTCTCGCTCTCTCGCTCTCTCTCGCTCTCTCGCTCTCTCTCGCTCTCGCTCTCTCGCTCTCTCGCTCTCTCGCTCTCTCTCTCTCTCGCTCTCTCGGCTTTGGCCTTCATCCAAGACTGAGCGGCAACCTCTTTCCTTTATCTGACTGATTTTCCTGCTTGGCTCTAATGCCCTGCATTAGATGGAGGACTCATAGAGATGTCCAACATCCACCCTGTTTTTCCCCCTTTTCACTGCATCTCTCTCTCTCTCTACACACACACGCACACGCACGCACGCACGCACGCACGCTCACACACACACACACACACACACACACACACACACACACACACACACACACACACACACACACACACACACACACACACACACACACACACACACACACACACACACACACACATGTATATATTTGTGTTGAACATGGATTAATCTTTTCCAGGTTTTGGTCTTTGATGTATGTGATTCGGCTCTCTTCACTGAACGCTCAGTGTTGCTAATTTTGCTTTGTCTTGGAGAAATGTTCTTTTGTCCATGAAACAATGAAGTGCTGCAGACTCTCTTAGGTTCATCAATGTGAGGGACTCCTGTTATAGTTGTCTTCAGATCCATTGTTAATATAAAAATATTAGTGCAGCTTGGAAGACAAGAAAATGAAAAAAAAAAATGCTAGACACGAGCACACACATTTTCATTTGGACTGTAAAGGTTACCGACAACTCTGTAACATAAACTCATTTAGGGACCAGAAATGACCGCGTGGTTCAAGCTCCACCTGCGTCTTCGTTGGTTTAGTTTGTTTGTTATAGCGCTGCCGAGGGCCTCACTGCTCTTCAGAGGAGTGTGTACCAGCCACACACACACACACACACACACACACACACACACACACACACACACACACACACACACACACACACACACACACACACACACACACACTCAAAAAGGCACTTGGGAATGGATGATTTTATTCCACCTCAAGAGGCAGGTGCCCTCGAGGTCTGCCACAGAGACAGCTCTTTGAAGCTGATGGAGAGAGATGGAGGGAGGGAGGGAGGGCAAAGAATAGAGGGACAGAGAGAGGAGACAGGGATGAAAGAGGACGAGGGCAGAAATAAGATGAAGACTGTAAGTACACAAAGGGTGAACTGGCAGCAGGAAGAATGATGGAGGGAGATAAAGGAGAGGAGAGAGGACTGAGCCCATGTCTCTCTCTCTCTTTGCACATGGCTCTCTAATACACATGACCTTTAAACAGCCACTCTCCCACTCACTCCCTGTTCATCCATCCTTCATGCTCCACATCCTCTTTCGTCTCATTTTTTAGACTTCTCATTGTGTTTTCTTTAAAAGCAACACTTCTCTGCTCTCTCCGGTGATTTCTCTTCTCCCCATCTGTAGCTGTCTCACCCTCACTGTCTCCTCTCGTCCCTTTCTATTACATTGATTCCTCTCCTCCACATATTCCTGCTCTTTCGCCCTCTGTGTCTCTCTTCTTTCTCTCTTAACTCTCTCCTCATCATGAACGCCATCTCTTCCTCCTCCATACTGACCTGGATATGTTTGTTTTTTCTCCTGTCTCTCCTGGTCGAGAGCTCACAGGTGGAAAGACGGGCAAAAATGAGCCAAACAGATCGACAGGCAGGCAGGAGGAGTGGCTAATGGGTAATGGATTCATCAACCCTTCTATTACTACATTAATCTCATTAGAGATATGGAGATCATCAGGGGAGCTGCTTAGAGGAGCTCGCTGGCCTGATGAGGGTCCCAGAGGAACCTGTGTGTGTGTGTGTGTGTGTGTGTGTGAGAGAGAGAGAGAGAGAGAGAGAGAGACATAGATGAATGAAGAGAGGGGAGAAGAGGATACATGTGTAGAAAGACTCCACAGGGGCCGTTTCATTCCTCACGGCAATATTGGTTCAGCCACTAAATCAAACTTTCACATTCACTCACACACTTAAATGTAATGGGGCGCTAATGGCACGTTGACTCATCGAAGCTGCACGTCTGCTGAATACAAAGCAGACCTGCAGTACACTTCAAACGTTGCTTGAATCTGGTAGTGATGGAAGAAGTGGCGGAATTATTTGAGAAGTGTTAGTAGAATGATGAAGGTGGTGCTTATCCTCACTTAACATTGACAACGTGTACATTGTTTGATAGTACAAAGAACTATAAAAAAACGGTGTAGAACATTTCACCTTTTTTTGTCAAACTGCTGAGAACATTGAAATTCTTTCTACTTTTAAAGAAATACTTTGACATGTATTTCTTATTTGCTAGCTTTCCGAGACTTGAACGAGAGCACTGCTATCACTCTCATGTGTGCATTAAATGTGGA